>NW_026652290.1:30003711-30603711 GCF_009828535.3 Hylobates moloch | reverse complement strand
CAGGTGAGGCTAGAGGCTCAGCTCCCCACTAAATCCCCTTTAGGGGTTTAGGGGGCAGGGAGGGAAGAGGTCAAAGTGTCCACTGGCTCTGCTGTACGCTACTTGCTCCAGTTTCTTGTCATCTTGTGGGTGTGGAGCTTCAGCTCCTCACTGGGCCCACTGACACCAGGGGTGGGGAGAACACAGAGTAGTGACTAGTCCCTACTCACACCTCCTGGTTAGTCTAATCGATGTCAGGTGGGAGTAGAGACTCAGCTCCCTGCTGGACCCCTGCTGGACCCGGGGTGGGTAGCGGAAGCACACTGGTGATGGGCTCCACCTTAAGCCACCTCATTGGTTCTTGTTGCTGCTGAGTCAGGGTGGATTCGCCACTGGGCCTTGCTGACTCTGGTGGGGAATCTGAGCGCCACCTGTTTCCACCAGGAGAGGAATGAAAGATGAGCTCCCTGCTCAGTCCCACTAAGGCCACTGGGTGGGGGATGGGAGTACTACCCCTGCTTTTGCCTGCTTCCTTAGGTCAGGGATCCAGTGGAAGATCAGCTCCCAGCGAGGCGGAAATTGTGGGGAGAGTGGTTATGTTTTTTTGTTGTGTCTGGCTGGTATAGCATGGGTATTACCAAAAAGATTTTCGGTCATCAGGCCACCATCTTCCTGGTCCTTTGGCTAGGGGATTAGGTGTCTCCTGGAGCATATTTTGTGTGTGCCTATTAGAGATATAGGGGATGTGTATCCTGTCTGGGACATATGGGAGACAATAAGGAAATCCAGAAACCTTATTGCTGTTTTATTCTTCAAGTCCCAAAGTCCCTAGGCAGCCTCCTTCTTCCTTCCCCCTTCCAGGGTCTTCTCTTCCCATGCTTGTCTGTTGTATTTTGTCCAGGGAGTTTAACTGTGAAGAGGAAAATCTGTGAGGAATGTGGCTACTCTATCTTAGCAGGCCAGGAGTCCCTATTGTCCTTTTTTGAGAACTCCAAATCATGATCACATTCTTTATACAGTCAAGTGCGCCAGCTAAAAATTTCCCATCACCTAGCAATATCTTTGCCATCATGATGTCATAGCACAACACATCACCTTATCTATGCTTTGATGTGCTTCCATATGCAAACTTAAACATAAATATTGTGTTAGGCACTGTTGGTGGGAAGGTAAATTAGTACAGCCACTATAAAAAACAGTATGGAGGTTTCTCAAAAACAAAAACAAACAAACAAAAAAACCCTAAAAATAGAACTACCCTATGATCCAGCAATCCCACTAGTGGGTATTTATCCAAATGAAAAATAAATCAATATATCAAAGTTATACCTGCACCCACATGTTTATTGCAGCACTAGTCACAATAGCAAAGATGTGGAATCAACCTAAATACCCATCACACGAAGAAATGGAGAAAGAAAATATGGTATATATGCATAATGGAATACTATTTGGCTATAAAAAATGAAATCATTTCATTTGCAGCTACATGAATGGAACTGGAGGTCATTATGTTAAGTGAAATAAGTCAGGCGCGGAAACACAAATATGGCATGTTCTTACTCATATATGGGAGCTAAAAAAGTTGATCTCATAGCAGTAAAGAGTAGAATGACACATACTAGAGGCTGGGAAAGGTGTGTGGGGTGGGTAGGGGGAATGAACAGAGGTTGATTAATCAGTAAAAATATACAGTCAGGTAGAAGGAATAAGTTATAATGTTCGATAGCAGAGTAGAGGGACTATAGTTAACAACAATATATTGCATATTTCAAAATACACAGAAGAGAGGACATGAAATGTTCCCAACACACAGAAATGATAAATACTCGAGGTGATGGACACCCTAAAAACTCTGGCTTGATCATTACACACTCGAGGCATGTAACAAAACATCACATGTATCCCTTATATATGTACAAATATTAGGTATCAATAAACAAAAATTATGTTGCAGTAGCCTATGGTATTCAGTACAGTATCATGCTGTACAGGTGTGTAGCGTAGGAGCAATAGGCTCCACCACATAGCCTAGGTGCGGAGTAGGCTGTGCCATCTAGGTTTGTGTGAGTGCACTCTATGATGTTGACACAACGATGAAACAGCCTAATGACAAAAGTCTCAGAATATGTTCCTGTTGTTAAGCAATGGATGATCGTATGTTTTTGTATCATTTTTACTTACAAGTTTTAAATTTCTGTTATAAATAGCACTCTTTGAAAGCACTATTTTAAAAGCCATATAATTCCCCACTGAGTAGCCACAGCATGATTTATACTGTATAATAATTTTCCCATTGTTGAAAATTTGGACTCCAACATTATTGCTATAATAAATAATGTACGGGTGAAAATCTTTGTGCCTTGAAGTTTTCTGTATTTCAGGCTGTTATCTTAAAATACAGCCCAGAAGTAGAATTATATACAGTTCAACAGCAACATGCAAAAGGACCCCCCTGTGCCAACATGGGGACTTCAACATACTTGAAAACATGAGCCGATTGGATTGAGAAAGGAAAACAGTATTGCAGAATAGTCTAATATGCATTTCCTTGATCATTAGGAGGCCAATGCATTGCCGTTCTTTTGTAAATTGGGTTTTCATGTTTTTTGCTTGTTCATCTTCTGGGGCATTACATACTCTTTCAAAATACCCTTCCCAGTAGACGAATCTGACTCACTATGTATAAGCGGTTTTCTTAAACCAAAAAGATATAATTCAAAGTCAAAGATCAGCTAAGAGAGAAATAATGTAATCCCCAGTTCAGCTACAACAAATATCAAGTGCCTAACAGGAAAGCACCTGCCAATTAAAGAAGGCAATCAGATAAAGATAAAATACATGAAACACTTCAGACTTCTGGATAACTCTTGATCTTAAAAACATTTCCCAAATCTTACCTGAAGCATAACAACATTGTCACCTTCAAAAGTGGCAAACACATCTGTGTCACACTTTAAGCCTGAGATTCGATTTTCCATCATGTAACCCTGTTGCAGAAAGAGAAAAAAACACACACACACATTTCAAATTTGTGATCCCGTCACTATATAGGACTCACATTTTCTTTAAAATTAAAAAATATACAGAAAATTGAAAAGACGTAAACAATCATATTTCTCCTAGCCAAAATAACCACTGTAAGAATTTTGATTCCTTACATTAGCTTTTAGTTCACGAATATTATTTTGGTAGTAATAAAAACTATTTGAAAATGGCTGTGTCATGTTTCTGCAAAAGATTTCAATAAAGTAGACTGATTTTTTTCCATCTTTCTTCCAAGTTCTAACAAATGCCAAGGTACTAGTGATTATACCTCACCGAATGTAGGCAAATGATGCCTCCCCCGCCCCCAGCAACCCTTCTGAAAATTAGCCTGTATACCTACAAAACTCCTCGGGAGGCAGCATAAATGTCTTAAATTGCCACTCTGCATCTTAATATCATTAAATACTCTGCACCATAAATTCTCACTCCAGTATTTTTTTTCCTTTTACTTCCTGAAATCCTTATTTAAATGGCAGTGTTGGCAGTGTTTCTGCACACAAACCAGAGAATCAGCTACACAGGAGAAAGTAAGTTTGGCCCCAAGCAAAACATGGAAGAAGCAAAGCCTGTCCTTGTGTGGCCCCAGGTCCTTCCCCTTCTGAGGGCCTCTGCACTACCTCCTTCTTCCAGCTCTTTGTCTTCCCCGTGAAATATCCGGAATTGTTCCCCCGTCCAAGCCCGCTTCCACAAATCACTTCTGCCTGTGTCCAGTCACGTCAGAGCTGACTGTCCTGTTACTTCTCCCAGGAGTATGTGCAGTGAGCACTTTAGCTCTGAATAAGGAATGACAAGTTTTGCTCCAATAATATTTTCAAGCCACAGAGGCCCAGGGGCAGTCATACTCTCGAATCTCCAGGTATCTTTCATGCCTGGGGGACCTGCTTCATTTCTGAAAATGGCTACAGGGGTCTTAGAAGTCTGGATTTCCAGGTTCCTGCTGCCCTCAGATTCCTGAAAACTTGTGAGCATCATTCCTGCTCCCGTGGGGAGAGCCATCCTGGAAGGCCCGGGCCTCCAGGCACCTTTCCCTCTTCCCCATCAAGGCTGACTGGGCGGTGTTACCACCTGCAGCTTACAGAAGCAAAGGAGTCCCCAGCAGAAGCCTTAATTACCTTCATAAGGTTAAACTGATTTTGTTTATGGGTAAGTAAATCAGTAACATTTCCAACCAGAAGTTCACTTCCCCCTACCCCATAATAATCACAGGATTAAAATTGCCTTGTGGGCAAACCACATGAAATCGGGTTCTGATAAAGTGTGGTCCTGCCACAGAGTGATTTCTCCACAAGGCTACAGTGGACTCATTTTCACCCTTCTCATTCTACAGTGCCCTCTATGCTAGATACTGTGCTGGTTCTTCACACAGACTTCCTTTACCTCACAGAATCCCTTTAATCCTCACAACAGCCCTGTGAAGTAGGCATTATCCCCATTTTACAGATGAAGGAAGTGAGGCTCAGGATTGTGTTGGAATGTTCTTGAATCATCTGTCAAGTTCTGATGTGGAAGACGAGTAACACTAAATATACCACCTGATATGGTTTGGCTCTGTGTCCCCACCCAAATCTCATCTTGAATTGTAATAATCCCCATGTGTCATAGGAGGGACCCAGTGGGAGGTAACTGAATCATGGCAGTGGGTTTTTCCTGCCCTGCTCTCATGGTAGTGAATAAGTCTCACGAGATCTGATGGTTTTATAAAGGGTAGTTCTCCTGCACATGCCCTCTTGCCTGCCACCATGTAAGACGTGACTTTGCTCTTCCTTCATCTTCTGCCATGACTGTGGGGCCTCCCCAGCCATATGGAACTGTGAGTCTATTAAACCTCTTTCCTTAATAATTAACCAGTCTTGGGTATGTCTTTAGTAAGCAGTATGAGAACAGACTAATACAGCACCTCAGTGTTGAGAAGCAGTGGTTATACCTAAGAAGTTCAGCTGCAAAACACTCAAAATACTAATGTTGAAGAAACAAAGTGGTTTTTTTTTTCTCCTGAGCATTTTGCTCTCCTCTCTTCCAGTGGAGGAGAGGGCAACAGGCTCTTTGTTGTTCTCTGACACTTTTTAAACTTACTTCCACCCTGCCCTGGAAGTCAGGCAACCCAGCTTTAAAATGACGAGAAAGAGAATCTACTCAAAGGGCAGAACCAGCAAACAGACACCAGTAGTCTCTCAAAGAACAGGCAATGGAGTTCTGGGAGCACAAAGATGTTTTGTATCAGCTCTTCACATGCAGTATAATTCCTTTCTCTCCTACATGGTGAAACTCAGCTGTGAGCTCCTCTTCTAGTTTGAAAGTCAAGTGAAACTGGATGTTGATTCTGGACTCTACCTGGCCCTTAAGAACTGAGGTAACAAGGCTCACAGCCCTCAAACAGCTTGCAGGTAGCTGAAAATGAAATGGCAACAAGAAAAATCAAAGTCCAACCACATGGGAGGCAGGGTTGTGGCTATCATGTTGCTTCCCATCTCCTGAAAGTAACAAGGTATATTTATGATCTAATTTCTTTAGAATAAGCCAGAAAGGCCTGGCCTCACAGGAGTCTCAATCCATGGGACCCTGAGGTGACCCACTTAGAAACTAGTCAGGCTTAGAAAGTCCCAGCATCCGTGTCCTGGGTAAATGTGTATGCAGCTTAGAGAAAGACCCATGGCATAGAGCAGTCTCTGAATGGGGCTTGCAGCCATCTTCTTGAGTGACTTAAATTCTACAGTTGAGGCCTCAAATTCTTTGGAGACAAATGATTATAAACAGTTTGCATGTGCGTCTGCATCATTTTTTAACTAAAAATGAACTTTTTGTTTTTTTAATTAATTACTAAAAGTAATACACAAGCAATGTAAAAAAACAAAAAAAAAAACAAAAACAAAAAACTCAGAAAATTTATATCAAAAAAAGAAAGAAAGAAAGAAAAAAAGTCATTCACAACCTCTCAAGGCGGAGGGTGCCTGAGAAAGACCCCAAGAAAGAGGCTCAGGATTGGACTAAAGGATCACAAGGATGGAGGGAGGAGTTGGCGGGATTGGTGGGGGAGGAAATGAAGACCCGGAAGCCAACAATGGAGCTGATCTGGGTAAAAAGGAGCCATGGAATGTTGTGAGAGGAGGAGGGCCATGACTGCACATGGAAGGTACAGCCAGATGAGACCTTCACACGTCTTTACAGACCAGCACCACAGCGTGTGCCCAGAGAAGGGACAGTCATGGAGGCCACTACTGAGGGTCAACTTTCATATGCACTACATACAATGTGTCATTTCTACTTTTCACATCTCATCACTCCAGTTTTCAGGATGAAAAAACTGAAGCTCAGCGAGGTTTCCTTGAACCTTGCTTGGGTTCATTCTGGCCACACCGGCTTGCCCACTTCCCTGGGGTTTTGCAATCCTGTTCCCACTGTCTGGAACACTCCCCTCAGACCTCCGTGGGGGCTCCCTCATTTCATTTCCATCTCAGGTCTGAAGAAGTTCCACTGCAAGAAAGGTGTCCCTACCTCTCTGTTTAAAACAGCTGCCTCACCCACCACCTTTGCTTTCTAGCCCCTTGCCCTTTATTTAAGACAAGCAGCCTTATACTCCTCCCTTCCAGCCCCTGGATCTGACTGTGATCACCTGTGGCCTTGGGTAGCAATTTTCCCACCTGTCCCCAACCCCTGCCTTGTGCTACTCTGGCCTGTATGTGGTACCCAACTTTGACTCTGAGATCTTGGTCTTGCTTGGCCCTTACTGAACACAGCTAATGATATATGCAGTCATCGCTGAAAGAAGAATGGGTGCAGAATGGTGAATGTAAACCTTGCCTCAGCTTCTATAGCCTGGGGTGCTGAATGCTGATCCTGGGCAGTGTCCCAGTATCCCTCATTCTCGGGGGGTGGTGGGGAGGTAGGCTAGAAATGGCAACTAGAGGTGACTCAAGCTCTCTCAAAGGATGTGAGGTGAACTTCTAATCAGCCCAGCATGGAGATGGCCATGCCTCACAAAGACCAGGACAGGTGTGGCACAGGAAAATAGCCCAGGTGAGAGGGAAGGAAGGAGCCTCTCCTGGGCTCCAGTGACAACTGGCCATTAGCTCTTTTCAGGGGGAGGAAGTGGAGAATAAAGACTTCGCACTTAAAGGGACTTTGAGCCGGTGCCCATGAAAAACAAAGGCAGAGGGCTTCCTGCAGTAGCCACCTGATGCTGAGTGGGATCCACAGGGCTGGGAGAAGAGCAGGACTTCTGAAGCTGAATATCACCCGAGGCCCCAGGGGAGCTGGGCCAAGAGCTGACAGCCTCCTGCCTGGGGTTCACAGTGCAGGGCACGGCTGTGGCCTCAGGCTCAGGAGAGACAGGGCTGAGTGCAGAGCCACATGGAGGGCCTGCCATCCTCGATTAACCCTCTGTCATCTCCCTCAAGCCTTGAGTCAGGCAAGGGGTCATCCACACTCAGCCAAGCAAGATTCCAAGGTTTGCCCTGCTCTGTCCCTGGAACTCCATCTGCCTGGACCCTGTGTTTCATTCAGAGGTAATGCGTGAGGGGTCTCATCAGCCTGGAGGGGCCGTGTAGGCCTGGGTAAGCCAATCTCAAGACAAGGTATCTGAATCAAGTCTATTTTTGCTGCAGGCGGAAAAGATCCATTAGCTCCCAGGGCAGGGCAGGGACTGTTCTACAGGGAGACATGCCAGGTGCCAAATGTTCTCCTCTCCAGTGCAGCCCTCCAACAGCCAACAGATGAGAACCTGCATCTGCCCAGGAGGAAGCACAGGCTCCTTGGTGTCCCAGGATGCCCAGGGTCCTCTGTGGCATTGTCCAGGGGAGTCCAAAGTATTCTGGGGAAATTGCCACACCTGCATTTCATGCTCTCCACTCCCACTCCTGCCACAGGGCATTTTCCTTCCATCTGCTGCCCATGGGATCCCTCTGCCCTGGGGATTCGGTTTCATTTCTTTCAGCCTCTGAATTGTCTTGGCTTTAACCAGGGTACCACAGATGCCTGCTCAGCAGGAAGCCTGCCACATCACACATAATTCACAAGCTTCTGTGTCCATTTGGAGCTGCCAACTGAATGGAAGCCTGGGGGATCAGTTCCCTAAAACCTCATCCCTGTCCTTCCCAGCTGTGGTGGTGCTGATTGCAGCGTGAGGGCCCCTGAACCAATAGCGGTTGTTCCAGTTGTCAGGGACCATTCCACATACAGACTGGCCTGTGTGCTGGGCCAGCCTGCTCTCCCCATGGCTGACACATGACCAATGATGCTTTGCTGAGGGTGCATGGGGCTCTCACCCCGTATGTCTCTGTTGGGAATCGCTTCATTGCAAGACCTTATCACTGGGCCTTTGCTATATCTCAGATTAAAACTAAAAATTTAGTTGGAAGAGGCCTATAGAAAATTACAGACAGTATGCATGAGAGTGTGTGTGCGTGTGTGTGTATGCATGTGTGTGTGCATGTGTGCGTGTGTGTGTGCGTGTGTACGCGTGTGCGTGCACATGCAGGTACTATGGGCTATATCACTGTGTCCCCTCAAAATTCCTTTTTTTTTTTTGAGATGGAGTCTCACTCTGTCACCCAGGCTGGAGTGCAGCAGCGTGATCTCGCCTCACTGCAATCTCCGTCTCCCAGGTTCAAGTGATTCTCCTGCCTCAGCCTCCAGAGTAAGCTGGGATTACAGGCGCCCACCACCATGCCCGCCTTTTTTTTGTATTTTTAGTAGAGATGGGGTTTCACCATGTTGGCCAGGCTGGTCTGGAAGTCCTCACCTCAGGTGATCTGCCAGCCTCGGCCTCCCAAAGTGCTAGGATTACAGGCATAAGCCACCACCCCTGGTCCCCCACAAAATTCTTATGTTGAAGTCCTAACCCCCACAATCTCAGAACGTGGCTGTATTTCAAAACAGGACCTTAAAAGGGGTAATTAACATTAAAGGAGGTAATTGGGCAGCCCTAATTCAATATTGACTGGCATCCTTATAAGAGGATATCAGGACACAGACACATACGGAGGAACGTGTGAAGACACAGGAAGGAGATGGTCATCCACAAGTCAAGAAGAGAGCCTCAGAAGAGACCAACCCTGCCTACACCTGGATCCCAGACTTCCAGCTCCAGAGTTGTGAGAAAAGAAATTCCTGTTGTTTAATCCACCCAGTCTATGGCACTTCGTATAGCAGTCAGCACAGACAAATACAGCGTGTGGGAAGTGTTAGCTCAAACTGTGTCTGTTCATGACCAGAGATAAATCAATGTTAACTGCTTCTCCAACATGAACAAATCTTTTGGAGTCTGAGGAAGTCCTTTCCTAAGCCATCAACTCAAGCCACTCAGGAAGTAGCACCTTAGGTTTTCATTACAATATGAAATTTTTCTCCTTTCTACATTGGACTCCAGAGTGGGGATATTTGTTTGTATATTCTTGGTGGGGTCGATGGGTGGTGGGAAAAAAAAGGGTTATAGCAGAAGAAACAGGTTTCATCCGAAAAAACAAAGTGAGTAAGATTTTCCGTGAGCTTACTTTATTCCTAAGAAGGAGAGAAAGAAACATGGGATAGACAGAGGGAACTCTAAACCCATGTTCCAAACACCAACAGAATCCTCAGAGAGGGAAGCAGCCAGAACCTGGGCTCTGTGAAGCAAGAGCTCACTCGGTAGACAGCTCCTGCGCTCCCTGCCTTCTGGGTTACATCGAGCCTCTTAGCAACTAATTGTGAGTGTCATGAAGGTTGTGTCCCGTTTCAGTGAGAGCCCCACGAAACATATTTTATGATCCAAACTTTGTACATGGAAAGTTTAATATTTTTCCTGCTGTTTTTAATATCACTGAATTTTTTACTATATGATTACATTTAATAAATATATCAGAACAAATTAGAAACAGGCATTCTTTCCCCTTTTTAAACAAATGAAGGTAAATTCTGTTAATTTGAAGAAGACAAAACAGATTAAATCAATCTTATCTTATTTGTTAGAGGAGGCCAGTTAAAAATACAGAGACTGACCCACCAACCAGGAGGCACCATGTCTTTGGGTGGCACTAACTTTACGCCTGTGACCTCCACCATGCCCAGTGGCGCAGAAACCGTATGTGAGGGGATCTGGGAGCATGAAGAGTCACGGCAACCTGTCCTGTGACAGCTGAGATCTGGGTTGGGTCTCCTGATTCTGAGTCCAGTGGAGTGATGGCAGGTTGCCCCATCCTGCCGCATGCTTTGAGGGGACACTATCACTGCCGCCCTGCACTCTCAGGACTTATTCGCTGGACAGAGTGGGCAGAAAAGAGTTCCTTCATGGATCCTGTCACCAAATGCATACCAAGGCTCCCTCCATCTTAGGCACTACGCTACCCATAGTGAACTACAGCCATGGCCCTGTCCTCATGAGAGAGACAGACATTGGCCAGGTGGACAAATAAAATAGGTGATTAAAAATCTGTGGCACGCCTGTAATCCCAGCACTTTGAGATGCCGAGGCAGGTGGTTCACAAGGTCAGGAGTTCGAGACCAGCCTGACCAACAACCCCGTCTCTACTAAAAATACAAAATTAGCCGGGCGTAGTAGCGCATGCCTGTAATCCCAGCTACTCAGGAGGCTGACGCAGAATTGCTTGAACCTGGGAGGCAGAGACTGCAGTAGGCTGAGATTGCACCACTGCACTCTAGCTTGGGCAACAGAGCGAGACTTCATCTCAAAAAAAAAAAAAAACAAATCTGTGGCAAGTTCCAGAAAGGAAAAGATGGGGGCAGGGAGGTTCTGTGAGAAAATAAATAGCAAGAGAGACCTCCTCCAACCCAGATGCCAGAGAAGGTTTTCAGAGGGCTTGCTTACCTTGGAAACTTAAAGAAGGGAATTCAGCCAATCTGGGAATGGGAGGACGCTTGTTCCAGCTGAGAGAGCAGCCTGTGCAAACGCCCTGAGGCATGAAGGGGTACAGAATGTCCAGGGCCTGGAAAGAAGGCTGGGCTGGAGGTGATGAGTGAGTGGGAGGGACCTGAAGAGAAGCCTTTGGGGGCAGACAGGGGTCAAGTCACCCGGGGCCTCAGCAGCCATCTTGGGGATTTATTTTATGTTAGTTTAGGTGCAATGTAAAGTTAAAAATAAATTCTAAGCTTTGGAGTCAGATGATTTGTGATTTTAAAAGATGACTCCAGCTGCTGAGGGGAGCACAGACCATAGGTGGCGAGAGACAGAGAGAGAAAGAGAGAGAGAGAGAGAGAGGTGGACTAGCTGGGGGTGGGGGATGGAGGCAGACAGTGAAGGGCTTGCCGAGGGCTAAGAATGAAAGAGGCAGTCAGCACTGCACCATCCACCTACTTATTCACAGGCTGCTCACAAAACACAAGGGCAAATAAAAGACAAGCAGAAGATTAAAAAAATCAACAGAATCAAAACTGCAGAGGCAACAGATATTGATATTAGCTTAATACACCTAGAAGGAGATAATGCAAAGAACATGGAAAACAATATTCAAAATGACAATGGCCTAAAATGTTACAGAATTGTTAGTGACACAAATCCACATACTTACCAACCTCAAATGAATCCAAATAGGAAAAATACAACCAAATTTATATTTATACATATTATAGTGAAACCATAGGTCAAGACAACAAATAAAATACCTTAAAAGAAACAGAAAGAAAAAATAGATTGCCATGAAAAATTACTATTAGATAGCTGATTCCTCAGCAACAAGGAAATCCAGATAAGCAAAACTTCGAAGTGCTAAGAGATAATAACTATCAACAATGAATTCTATACTGAACAATATGTAACCTCTATAGATTGAGATGGAACAGACAGATTCAGACAAAAACTACAGACCTACACTAAATGGTGTTTAGAAGAAAGTACTCCAGAAACCAGGAAATGACTACAGAGATGCAAGAAGGAATTGTGAGCAAAGAAATTGGTAAAAGGTGGTAACTCTGAAGAAAAAATGATTCCATATAATAATAAACATGATGGCTAATTTGTGGGATTAAAAAACACAGTACTGGAGCAGTGGCCAACAGTAGTTTAGAGGGTGGGAGCTGATGATTAGTTAAAGCAATCTAAGCTCTTCTGTTGTTGGGAGAAAAGAATGCTAATAATTACCTTTAGACTTTGTAAGTTAAATGTGCATATTAAAATTGCTAGGGTGGCCACAAAATAAGTGTAAGTAGAGTGAAAACCATAAAAGGGAAAAATGGAAAGGGGAAAATAAACACCATAAAGCTGAAGGTTGTAAGTCCAAGCAAGCAGAGATAAGACTCAACAAATAGAAAATAAGAGTAAGATGGAAAACATAAATTCAAATATATCAGTGATGACAATAATTACTGGGACTAAACAGATAAAAATGAGATTGTCGAGGTAGATTCAATTTTAAAAATAGACAAATGTTGTTTATAAGACACATAAACACAATAACACAGAAAAGTTGAAATTATAAGGATATAACAGGTAAATGCCAACCAAATGGAGGCTTTTGTCCTTATATTAATATTAGACAAAATACATTTTAAGTCATTGCTATTGATAAAGGGAGTCAACTACATAAAGATCGAATACTCAATTCACTGGGAAAATATAATAATTTAAAACTTATAAACATCTAATAATGCAATGTCAAAATAATGAGACTGAAATTGATAGAATTACAAAGAGACACCGACATAGTTTGGATTTGTGTCCCCACCCAAATCTCATGTCCAACTGGAGCAGGGGTCTGGTGGGAAGTGACTAGATCATGGGGTAGATTTCCCCCTTGTTGTTCTCATGATAAGGAATGACTTCTCACGAGATCTGATCATTTAAAAGTGTGTGGCTCCCTCCGACTTCTCTCTCTCTCTCCTGCTCTGCCATGGTAAGACATAATTGCTTCCCCTTCACCTTCCGCCATGATTGTAAGTTTCCTGAGGACACCCACCCATGCTTCCTCTACAGCCTGTGGAACTGTGAATTAATTAAACCTCTTTTTTTTCCATAAATTATCCAGTCTTAGGTAGTTCTTTGTAGCAGTGCAAAAATGGACGAATACACTGACAAATCCACTATCAACAGTGGCAGATTTCAGCACACATCTCTCAATAACTGATAGATCAGACAGGCCAAAACCTCAGTAAGAATAGGGCATATTTGAATAATGCCACTAAGAAGCTTGATCTATTGGTCGCCTTTGAAACCCTGCATCCAGTTGCAGAAGACGCACTCCTCTGAGGCATACATGGAAACTGACCAGCCTCTAGACCACAGAACAGGACATAAAAAAGTTTCAAAAAATCTTTATGACACGGGCCATTTTCTCTACGATGGAATTAATAGAAATATATACATATATGTATAAAAGTAATTATAATGATAATAACAACAACAAGAACTGTAACTTAAAAAGCCACTAGTGTACGGTAGTTATACTCCCTAGCCAAATAGCCTGGATTTGAATGTCAGCTCTGCCAACTCAGGAGCCGTGTGATCTTGGGCAACTTGCTTAAACTCCCAGTGTCCCATTTTTCACATACATAATAGTGGGATCAGAACAGTCCTTCTCTATAGGGCCATTGTGAGAATCTATGTTAATGAATGTAAAGCGTGAAGACAGATACTTGACATATAGTAAGAATTCAACAAATGTTGGCTATATTTTTTAAACACCAGACATTAGAAAACTGAAAAAATAATCAACTAATTTGTAGGTCAAATAAGTCACCATGGAAATTAAAATAAATTTAGAATCAATAAACTGAAAATCTGATATATCAAATCATGGTTGATATAATCAAAGCAGCATTTAAAAAGAAAAATTATCATTTTAAATGTTTATAATAGAAAAAGAGAAATGGAGAAGATAAGATAATATTCAAATTAAGATACTATAGGAGGAGCAGGAGAATAAACCCAAAGAAAGTAGAAGAAAATAAGTAATGGACAGGCATGGTGGCTCACTCCTGTAATCCCAACATTTTGGGAGGTTGAAGCAGGAGGATCGTTTTAGCCCAGGAGTTTGAGACTAGCAT
Organism: Hylobates moloch; assembly: GCF_009828535.3. Classification (NCBI taxonomy): domain Eukaryota; kingdom Metazoa; phylum Chordata; class Mammalia; order Primates; family Hylobatidae; genus Hylobates; species Hylobates moloch. The sequence goes on along the minus strand of NW_026652290.1, from coordinate 30,589,716 downwards.
GGACAACATAGTGAGACCCCCATTTCAACAAAAATTTTAAAAATTAGCTGGGGATGATAGCACACACCTGTAATACCAGCTACACTACTTGGGAGGCTGAGCTGGGGGGATCACTTGAGCCCAAGAGCCATGATCACGCTACTGCACTCTAGCCTGGGTGACACAGTGAAACCTTGTCTCAGAAGAAAAGAAGTAATAAAGATAAAAATCAATGAAATAGAAAAACCAGATATAGTGGAAAAGATCAACAAAGCCAAAAATTTATTATTTGAAAAAATATACAAAATAGATTATGTGACAAGGCGGCTGTGGAAAACAAACAATATTAGGAATGGCAAAGGGGCATAACTACCCATACAGCAGGGGCTAAAAAGAGAAAAGGGTATCATAGACTTTATGGTTGATAAATTTTAAAACTAAGAAGAAACGAACAAATTACTAGGAAAATAAAAATTAGCAAAACAGACTCAAGAACAGAAAACCTGAATAGCTTATATCAAGGAAAGAAACAAAACCAATTATTTTACATGTTCTTAGAAAGAAACCACAAGGTCTGTTTAGCCTTATAGTTATATTTGTACCAAATATTCAAGGAACAGATAATTCAATTCTATACAAACTCTTCCAGAGAATAGAAAAATAAGAAACACCCTCAAGTCATTTATTGAGAGTGATGTAGCCTGGATATCCAAACTAGATTAAGGACACCCCTAGAAAAGAATAGCAGAGGCCAACCTCATTCATAATCACAGAGCAGAAAACCCTAAACAAATACTACCAAACGAAATCAGCAGCTTTTTAAATACACACACATACATCATGACTGAGTTGTATATATCCTGAAACTCAAGATTTGTTAACATTAGAAAATCTGTTAATGTAAATTCATCACATTAACAGGAATAAAATGTGCAATCATCTCAATAAAATAAATGCAGATAAAAATTCCATAAAATGAATACATTTAATTTTAAAACCACTCAAATAAATGCACACATGCACAAAACTGTTTATAAATGAAGAGTAAAACAGGCTTTTCCTTAACATAATAAGAATATCTGTACAAGTCCCACACCAAATAATATCCTTAATGGTGAAATAGTAAACACATTTCTTTTAAAGTCAAGGATAAAATACAGGTGCCTGTTATGAACCACTTCCTTTAACCATTGCACTGGAAATTCTTGCCACTTCTATAATATAGGCAAAGAAACAAATGCAAATGATTGGAAAGGAAGAAACAAAGCTATCATTTTTCTCAGATGATAGGACTATCTTCGTAGGAAACTCAAAAGAACTACAAACAGATCGTTAGAATTAATGTGGCAATTTAACTATGTTGTTGATTATAAGATCAACATACAAAACTAAACTCCATTTCTGTACACCAGCTTCAAAGTATTAGAAAATATTTTCAAAACTACCACACACATTATAATAGATATCTGCTCAGCTGCTATTTTTTGGGAACTGTCTTAGCACCTACAGAGATGGGGAGTCCGCCGGCATGTTCATGACATGTGACCCCATTCCCTAACCAGAAATGGCTGAATTGGAAAGGACTCTGACTCAACTGAGATGCAGATTCAGCATTTGGTCTGAGAAACACCATCTCAGAGTGTGGCTGGAAAAGAGATGCTATAAATTCCCAATGGACAGTCACAAATGCAGAGAAGAGCAAGAATGGGCAGACACCAAAAGGTGCAAAGGCTGAGACTATGAGAGAGAGAGACCCCCTAGCACTGATTCGGGAGCTCCAGACCCCTTCCCAGTCCCTGGTTCTCATGAGAGCTAAATTCCAGAACTTCTCTCTCTCTCTCTCTCTCCACTCCCCTTAGGATTGATTCTTCGTTCTTGCTGGAGAAAGTTTATAATTGATCTCTTTTACTTGCATCCAAAATAATCTTAACTAAGATTGTAAGATGATCACAAATTCAGAAGTCTACTTGTAAAACTTCATCTCCCTGCCACCAACCTTCTTGTTTCCTTGCTAGGATATGGGGTGAATCCTGGATTGAACTGGCTCAAGGGAGAGTAAAATGAGAAAGTTAAACAACATACAGTGGATCTAAAATTTGGCAAATTGGCCCAGGATCTATGCCAGTTCTGTCCATTATTCTCTCATATGTCTGGCCGCTATCCATTCCTTATGAAATTTATAATTGCCTTGTTTATGCCCTTAAAAATTTTGGGCTGAGACCCTCAAAGGAATGTTGCCAAATAAAATGGATTATCCCTGGGTCATTTTAGCAATCTCTCTTTTCCTTATCAGTGATGAGGGTCAGTTTTACTGCTGGCTACTTTCCCCCTCTAATTTGCCTGACAAGATAGGACCTACTAACCTAGGACACTCACAAAGATGACATACGGACTTTCTCACTGGGGAGCGATTTTTTCCAGTAACCACAAATTAACATCAAAAGACAGAGGATTGTTTAAAAGCTGTGGACTTATATTAAATGAGGGTTAAGTGTAGAACATTCATTAACATGGAACCCAGAGGGCCAGGGAAGAAAGTTGTCACTTGCCAAAAAAGGGGACAAGGTCCTGAATTAGGGATAATAGCCTTAGTTTGGAAGGCCTGTAGAACCTTTGCCTCTGTCTTTTAGTAGATTTGGAGAAATAACATCTCACTTCTGGCCTTGTTCGTCCTTCCATGGGAAAACTATAAGGATAATAACTCCTACTCACAGGACTATTGGAGGATTAAAGGTGACAACATCTATACATGTCCCTAGTGCTTCTTCACAGCAGGGACTCAAGAGAATGTCAGGGAGTCAAAAATGGTTTGTTTTTTTTTTTTTTTTTTTTTCAAAAAATAAGAGCTGATTCCTCTAATCTCGGAGCAAGGTTCTTTCAAAGTTGAATCATTTATAATCACAAGGTGATTTTTATTGTCTGTCTTTGTAAATCCCTATAGCCAAATAGGTTAGGGTCAGCAGAATTCTCAGAAAGTAACAGCAGAGGAGAGGGGAAGCCTAGGCTTTAATCTAGAGCCCCAGAACTTTGGGGTTTTTTTCTTGAAGGCTCTCAACCCTTCCAGAGAAAGAGATCTCTGACCAATAAAATAAAAAGAAAGGGAGTTGGTCAGAAACCAGTTGATGCCCTGGAAAAATGAGACTCTTGAGCAAAGAGTCTGGCTGATAAAGTTGTCATAGTAACCACTGAGAAGGCCCTTCTAGTAGGGGGCCATATTGACACTTGGACCCCAGACAGATCCTTCTTGGGAGGTTTGCCAGATCCAGCCTTGGACCCTCTGAGTATGGACCATGCCTGAACTTCTTCCACTCTACCCACAAGTCACTTGGCATTATGGTGAAGCTCAGCTCGACCCTGTCCTGCCCACAAATGCAATCCCAGCCAGCTGGACTCAGCTATTCATGACCCAAGCACCAGCCAGAATTTTTCATGGTTCTGCTTCTTAAGAAATTGTATAGGGAGCAAAAGGGCCTCTGCCACATCAGATCTAAGTCAAGCTGACCTACTGGTCTGTAGTGAAGTGTACGTGTCTCGGGGGTTGCTGTGAGAAGCTAAGAAATTTTTTTTTTTTTTGAGACAGAGTCTCGCTCTGTCGCCCAGACTGGAGTGCAGTAGCACAATCTCTGCTCACTGCAAGCTCCGCCTCCCGGGTTCACACCATTCTCCTGCCTCAGCCTCCCGAGTAGCTAGGACTATAGGCACCCGCCACCACGCCCGGCTAATTTTTTGTATTTTTAGAAGAGACGGGGTTTCACCATGTTAGCCAGGATGGTCTCGATCTCCTGACCTTGTGATCTGCCCACCTCGGCCTCCCAAAGTGCTGGGATCACAGGTGTGAGCCACCGCGCCCAGCCGAGAAGCTAAGTATTTAAACAAACACCATCTATGTTATTCCAGGGAATAGTAAGTCTGCAGCATCCAGGTTGGAGGGGAGACCCCTGAATGACTGTCTCTGCTCACACCAGTCTGCTGCTTGCCTGGTGCCCACTTTGCCTGGAGGACTGTTCCAGACGAGCTTCGAGTCCCCCATAGGGCTGGGCTCTTGGATTTTTCAGTCTAGCCTACTGTGCTCTTGGATTTTTCAGTCTTTTTTTTTTTTTTTTTTTTTTTAGTTCTTCTGGATCTTCCTTGGTCCCTGGCTCCTGAGTGGTCTTAGCTGTCTACATTCACAATCCCTCTGCCCTTCCTCTATAGCCCACAGAAACCAGAAGCCACATGGAACAAGCAAGAACAGAGGCCACAGGCTCCTTCAGGAGTGGAGTAAGGGCTTGAGCTCCAGCACGTGGGCTTTGCAACATCTCTTTGTGATTCCCAGAGATCTGTTTTGTTTATTTCAGGCCTTGGCTCTGTTCCAAGGGTTGGTTGATGCCAGATAAATGAGGTGGTGTTGAATGTCCCTGAGGAGTTAGTCCTGGGACAAAGTCTACTGAATAAGCAGAGGGCTCTGCCTCACATCACTTTCTGAAAAAATTTACAAACACTTGGAATTGCTTCAGTGTTCCCCATGCAATCATTAAATATAATCGCTCAGTCACTGCCCGGCTGGATTACATCTCCAAGCAGCAAAGAGCAGCTCTGCGTCTAATGTGAAAGGAGGGATCAGTGCGTGTCTGCTGATAACCTTATCATTGTGCTAGGTTGCAGAGCTTTTTTGAGACTTCACTGCGCTCCAATTTTGTAGATATTTTTTTCACCCTGCTTTGGCTGTTTCTGTTCTTCTTCGTGAAATTCTGGAACACACTGAGGAGAAACAGAGCAGCTGGGGGCAGAGATGAGAAGGCTCTCCACTGATGTGGGAAGACATAAAGTCCTGCTGTGGAGACTGGCCCTGAGGGCACGGTGACGTGAGAGTGGCACCTTCTAGTGCTGGTTTCAAAGGAGCCAAGATGGAGGGCACTGGCCCTGGCCATGGGCATCCAGGCTCAGGTAACACAAGGGCCAGGAGACACTGCAGGAGGTCCTTGTAAAGAATGTGGCTGTGCAGCGCCAAGGCCAGCAGCTGGGCTTGAGTTCCAGCTCTCCCAAGTGGAGGGGCAGTGAAGACCCTGTGGTGTGTTCAGGTCCCAGGCCTGTAGACCCCCATGCTTTGGTGTCAGCAGTGGCTGAGAAGATGGCTTTCCTCCATGGTCCAAAGCCGCACCCAAGGAACCCCAACCAGGCAGCTCCCATGTCTAATGGGTCCTGGTGGCAGAGGGGGAGAAGGGAAGGGGAAAGAGTTCAGATCTTTCAGTATGATCTGTTACTACAACCAGCAAAAGGGAAGGGAAAGAGAATCAAGTTTTATTGAATATCTACCATGTTCTGGGCCGTAAGAGAGAAGGAAACTGAGGCTCCCAGTGGTAAAGTCCAAGATCACAGAGCCCTGACCATGACATTCCAACCACACCAAAGCCAGCAGCTCCCCTTCCATGACAAGGGACCTGTCCCATCTCTCAGAATGCCCCCTCTCCATTGTAAGGCAGAAATGCAAGATCCAGGGCTGTTTCCCCTATAATTCTCTCAGGGGAATTTAGAAATTCAATCTAGGTTTGCTTGAATATGGAGAAAAGAGGCAATGTGAAAGCAGAACTAAATATCAACAGTCTGAAGAACTTGGTTGACCTCACCCAATCCTTAAAGGCAAGAAAGTGGGAAATGAAGCGAAACTGCCAGGCCTGTATCACATGACTAATCAGAGCCAGCAGAGTTCGGCTCTCAGGCAGTGTTCCCACAAGGGCAGGTGAAGGGTTTTCATCACATTCAAATGAGGCCAGTTTGATTCTCCCCTTACATGCTGAGATTAGAGGCTGAAATGCAGAACATGTGTAAGCATGAAGCACTGGCCACTGGGAATGTCACAGCTGCATGCCAAGAGCAGAGCTCTGCCAACTCCAGTTCCAGCCTCTCCTTGACTCACCAAAGGGGACTGGGGTGAGTAATTTAACCAAATCCCACCTCACTTCTCTCAGCTGGACAACAGGGGGAAACAGCAGGAAATCTCAGAAAGACTAATAGGAAAAGAAGGGTCTGGTCCTGGTGGCTGACTTCCACCGCCATGAGAAGGTCCACTCCAGGTAACACTAATCACTGGGCAGCTCAGCAAGGCATGTCTATGGACACCTGGAAACTGAGGCTTGGGAAGTGAGGACCTACCCAAATTCAGATAGTTGTAAAGTTACAAGTTAGAGCCAAACTGTGCTCATCCCATTAAGGAGGACTCTGCTATTTTCTGAAGCAGAGAGGGCAGAAGCCAACACAACCCAATTTTCATATGGCAGAGTGGTTTGGAGCATGAGCTTTGGACATAGTCTCTGGGTTCAAGACATGGCTCTCAACTTCATACTGAGTGGGCAAAAGCTGAAACCATTCCCTTTGAGAACCAGAACAAGACAAGGATACCACTCTCACCACTTATATTCAGCATAGTACTGGAAATCCTAGCCACAGCAATCAGGCAAGAGAAAGAAATAAAACGCATCCAAATAGAAAGGGCAGGAGTCAAATTATCTCTGTTTGCAGATGACATAATTCTAGATATATAAAACCTCATCGTATCTACCCAAAACCTCTTAGAGCTGATAAACAACTTCAGCAAAGTTTCAGGATAGAAAATTGATGTACAAAAATCAGTAGCATCTATACACCAGTAACGTTCAAACTGAGAGCCAAATCAGAAAGGCAATTCTATTCACAATTGCCACAGAAAGAATAAAGCTAACGTTCACACGTTATGCCACAAAACATGATGCCACAAAAGGGAATACAGCTAACCAGGAAGGTGAAAGATCTCTACAATAAGAATTACAAAACACTGCTCAAACAAATCAGAGATGACACGAACAATTGGAAAAACATTCCATGCTAATGGATTGAAAGAATTGATAGTGTTAAGATGGCCATATTACCCAAAGCAATTTACAGATTCAACGCTATTCCTATCAAACTACCAATGACATTCTTCACAGAATTAGAAAAAAAAAACTATTTTAAAATTCATACAGAACCAAAAAGCCTGAATAGCTAAGGCAATCCTAAGCAAAATGAACAAAGCTGAAGGCATCACATTATTTAACTTCAAATGATACTACAAGGCTACAGTAACCAAAGCAGCATGGTACTGGTACAAAAACAGACACATAGACCAATGGAACAGAATAGAGAGCCCAGAAATAAGGCCACACACCTCTGATCACCTGATCTTCGACAAAGATGACAAAAACAAGCAATGAGGAAAAGACTCTATTCAATAAATGGTGCTGAAATAACTGGCTAGCCATCTGCAGAAGATTGGAACTGGACCCGTTCCTTACGGCATATACAAAAATTAACTCAAGATGGATTAAAGATTAAATATAAAACCTAAAACTATAAAAACCCTGGAAGATAAACTAGGAAATACCATTCTGGACATAGGCCTTGGCACAGATTTCATGACAAAGATGCCAAAGCAATTGTAAAAAAAAAAAAAAAGTTGACAAATGAGACCTAATTACATGAAAGCGCATTTGCACAGCAAAAGAAACTATCAGCAGAGTAAACAGACAACCTACAGAATGGGAGAAAATATTTGCCAACTATGCATCCAACAAAGGTCTAATATCCAGAAGGAACTTCAACAATTAACAAGTAAAAACCAAACAATTCTGTTAAAAAGTGGGCAAAGGACATGAACAGATACTTTTCAAAAAAGACATACATGCAGCTAACAAGCATATGAAAAATGCTCAACATCACTAATCATTAGGGAAATGCAAATTAAAATTACAATGAGATACCATCTTACACCAGTCAGAATGGCTGTTGTTAAAAAGTCAAAAAAATAACAGATGTTGGCAAGGTTGCAGAGAAAAAGGAACACTTATACACCGCTGGTGGGAATGTAAATTGGTTCAGCCACTGTGAAAAGCAGTTGGGTAATTTATCAGTGAACCTAAAACAGAATTACCATTCAGCCTAGAAATCTCATTACTGGTTATATGTCCAAATAAATATAAATCATTCTACCATAAAGACACATGTATGCGTATGTTCATGGCAGCACTATTTACAATAGCAAAGACGTAAAATCAACCTAAATGCCCATCAATAATAGACTGGATAAAGAAAATGTGGTACATATACACCACGGAATTCTACACTGCCATAAAAAGGAATGAGATCGTGTCCTTTGCAGCAACAAGGATGGAGCTGGAGGCCATTATCCTCAGCGAACTAACACAGAAACAGAAAACCAAATACCGCATTCTCACTCATAGGTGGGAGCTAAACATTGAGTACACACAGACACAAAGAAGGGAACAACAGACACTGGGACCTACTTGAAGATGGGAGGAGGTGAGGATAAAAAAAACTACCGATTGGGTACTATGCTATTACCTGGGTTTAGTTGAAACTAGCTGTAAACCAAACCCCCATAACACACAAATAAGCTATATGACAAACCTGCAAATGTAACCCTGAACCTAGAATAAAAGGTTTTTTTAAAAAAGAATGAGGCCTGGCGCGGTGTCTCACACCTCTAATCCCAGCACTTTGGGAGGCTGAGGCGGGTGGATCACTTGTGGTCAGGAATTAATGAAACCTCTCTACAAATACAAAAATTACTGGTGTGGTGGTACATCCACTACTTGGAGGCTGAGGAAGGAAACGTTGACCTGTAAAGTAAGACTAATCATAGTATTCACTTAATTTGAGAATTAGCTAAGTTACTCCACGTAAAGCACTGATAAAGGTATCTACACATCTAGGATGTGCTTTTGACTATTAACAAAAACAAATAAAATGCAAAGAGACCCTGTAGCCCCAGGCGGCCCTAAATATGCTGTGTCTGCTATGGCAATAAGCTGCCTTTTCATTAGCACAGAGAATCCGTAGGAAGGTCAGGTTTGGGGTATCAGAAGCACTAAGCCCTATGGAGTTTAGTACCTCATCTTTGGGAGGTAAGGATTTCCTAACACTAAGAGGCTTGTAAAGCTGAAATAGGACCTGTGTGCAAATGCAGAGAGTAAGGGGGTCTCATTCACCCAGTGACTTCTGCTCATTCCGTACAGCAAAGCTGAACTAAGCCTGCTTGGGGAAGCTTCCCCAGGTGCTCCAGGGGTGATTTCCCACTCTCCTCCTCTGGATGTAGCTTCACCATATCAGCGTGGGCTCTAGGGTCAGATAAATCAGACTTCAAATCCCCTCATGGGATTTGGGTCCACCTAACTGCTCAGAGCCTCAATTTTCTCTCTTTTCTTTCCTTCTCTTCCTTCCCCTTCCCTCCTTCCTTCCTTCCTTTACTTTATTTCTTTCTTTTCTTTTTTCTTTCTTTCTCTCTCTCTTCTTTCTCCTTCCTTCCTTCCTTCTTTCCCTCCCTCCCTTTCTTTTCTTTTTCTTTCTTTTCTTTCTTTCTTGCTTCCTTTCCTTCCTTCTTCCTTTCTTCCTTTCTTTCCTTCCTTCCTTCCTCCCTCTTCTTCCTTCCTTCTTTCCTTCCTTTTCTTTCTTTCTTCCTTCCTTCTTTCCTTCTTTCTTTCTCTTTCCTTTCTTTCCTTCCTTCCTTCCTCCCTCCCACTCTTCCTTCCTTCCTTCTTTCTTTTTCTTTTTTTCTTTTCTTTTCTTTCCTTCCTTCCTTCCTTCCCTCCCTCCCTTTCTTCCTGTCTTCCTGCCTTCCTGCCTTCCTGCCCTCCTTTTTTTTTTTCAGGGTCACACTCTGTCACTCAGGCTGGAGTTCAGTGGCATGATCTTGGCTCATTGCAACCTCCACCTCTAGGGTTCAAGCAATTCTTGTGCCTCAGCCTCCCAAGTAGCCAGGATTACACCACCACGCCCCGCTAATTTTTTTTTTTTTTTTAGTAGAGATGGGGTTTCACCATGTTGGCTGGTCTTGAACTCCTGACCTCAAGTGATCCACCTGCCTCAGCCTCCCAAAGTGCTGGGATTACAGCGCCTGGCCACATCAGCTTTCTCATCTGTAAACTGAAGATAACCAAAGTAGCCACCTCATAGGATTATGATTTGGTGCCTAACCATTTAGAATTGTAATATCCTCTTGAGGAATAGGCCCCTTGGTCATTATAAAATGATGTTATTTATTCTGGGCAATATTCTTTGCTCTGAAATCGACTTTGTCTGATATTAACATAGTCACTCCAGCTTTGTTTTGACTAGCATTAACATGGTGCATCTTTTCCCATCCATTTATTTTTAACCTACTTATACTTTTCTATTTGAAGTGGGTGTTTTGTAGGCATATAATTTGGTCTTGCTTTTTTATCCAGTCTGACAATGTCTGCCTTTGAATTGGGATATTTACATTTAAACTGTTTATTAATCTAGTCAGGTTTAAATATACCATTTTGCTATTTGTTTTCTATGTGAATAATCTTTTCATTCTTCCATACTTCTTCTTTTCCTACCTTATACATCTTTAACTTATCACAGTCTACTTTCAAATAATAGCAAATGACTTCACACATAGTCTAAGGACCTCACAACAGTGTACTTTCTTTTCTCCTCTCCTGGCCTTTATGCTATTGTCATGCATTCTATTTTTATGGATGTTATAAACCTCACACTACATTGTTATTATTTTTGTCTAAGCAGTCAGTTATCCTTCAAAGATATTTAAGTGCTAAAAACATCATGTATTTATCCATATAGTTACTACTTTTGGTGCTTTTCATGCCTTTGTATAAATCTATATTTCTATCTGGTATCATTTTCCTTCTGCCTGAAGAATCTTCTTTAATATTTCTTATGATAAAGATCTGTTGGTGATGAATTCTCTCAAGTTTTGCAAGTCTGAAAATATCTTTGTTATACCTTTATTTTTGAAACATAATTTTGTTGGATATAGAATTTTAGATTGATTTTCTTCCCTTTTAGTACTTTAAAGATGCCATTCTACTGTCTCCTTACTTGCCTTGTTCCTAATGAGAAATCTGTTGTCATCCTTATCTTCGTTCTTTTACACACAATGATACAGGAGATAGAAAGAAATTATTTAGGCAGATATGAGGGCAAATGAGTCCTCAGCAAAACTTCCCTTCTAACAAAAACAGCCCCAGAAATAATTTTTTTTTTCTAACAAACAGCAGCCTGAAAGATGGAGCTGCAAACATAGATAAGGAAGCTGGAAGCTTGCACAAGGGAATGTCGGCAGCTGTCCAGTGACGTCCAGTGTCTTGCAAACTGTTTAGCATACATATACTGTCCATTTTTTTATTGTTTCAGTCAGGAGGGTATATCTGCTGCCTGTTGCTGCATCTTGATCAGAAGTCCGCTAATACTGAAACCTCAGGGACTTGCAATTCCATGCACAGTGTACAGCGCCCCTCACATTACCTGGCTTCCCGGGAACATGTACCTCGTACACTGTTCTGCACATAAAGAGAATTTAGCAATACTTAGGAATGATTCTTAATCAGCAGTCATTGAGGCTATGAGGTGTTTGCATGAATATGAATTATGAAAATTCCAACCAGTATTGTTCATTTAATGATCATATTGTGGACAATTTTTCTTTCGTATGTAAAATCTCATTTACTGCAAGTTTTATGCACAAAAAGGAACAGATTATACCACAAAGGTAAAGATAGTTAGAAAAATTAGAACTCAGACACAAAGGAGTTAAAAGACTAAAATATGATTTAATTCCAAAGTTTCCCTTCTATTGTACTCTGCATGTATCTACCTCACTGCTAAGAATGTTCTTTAAGTAACAGAGTATTACTCTTGCAACATTCAACCCAAAGAAAGCACAATTGCCAAGGTTCCTGTAGAAATAGCTAGTTTAAGACTTTCTCGTGATTTCCTAACACAGAGTGATAATGTTATTAAAATTGACCACCAAGTGTTATGGAAACATCAATTTGTGGAGAGAAAGAATCCTGGAATCCAAAGGTTTCCACAGAGCAGTTCAAGAGCGGCAGTGCTGGGACCATGAATTCTCAGTGAGGCCAAACGTGAGGGGCTGCTGTGTGCACTCATCCCTCCCAGATCCAAGATAAACCAAGCAGTTAGAAAGAACTGATCACTTTCTGTGTCAATGCTCAGGAGACATTTGAAGGCCTTTATCTCTTTCCCACTTTCAAATACAAATCTTAAGTCTCAAGGGCCAAATTAATAACATTCCAGTGAAAACTAAATTATCATATTTTGGTCTCAACAGAAGCCAGATTTTGGTTTCTAGCAGGGCTGCGAAATCTATTCCCCGGAAACTCCAGCTTCTTTTGATCACCACAGACACACTCTGATGACCTGCAGCTCTCAACTATATATAGCAAGACCCTCTCTGTTTGATCAGTGAGTCTGAGCTGTGTTTTGCAAACAGTAGGCTACAACACATGAGCAGGTCATGAAATCAATTTACTGTACTATGACTTGCTTTTTAAAAAATGGCACAAAATAAGAAAATATGAGAGCCCCTCACAATAGTAAGGCCAGTACTGTTTCATAAAATTTCTTTTTTCAATTTCATACATGTGTCTTTGTAAATACTGGGTTGTAAAGATTTGTAAAGGAAAGCATACCTTTTACTTCAGGTTAAGGTCAAAATAATTTGAAAACCACTGGTCTAGAAACTAATTAAACATTCTGTGTTCAGCTGCTGGTGGGAGTGGAAATTGGTTTAACCTGTACTGACAATATCAATCATCATTTAAATTAGGGGTGTCCAATCTTTTGGCTTCCCTGGGCCACACTAGAAGAAGAAGAATTGTCTTGGGCCACACATAAAACACGCAAACACTAATGATAGCTGATGAGCTAATTTTAAAAATTGCAAAAAAAATCTCAAATGAAAGTTTATGAATTTGTGTTGGGCCACATTCAAAGCCGTCCTGGGCTGCATGAGGCCTGAGGGCCACGGGTTAGACAGGCTTGATTTAAATACTTGATTCCCAAAAGGCAATCCCAGGTATGCACAAAAATAAGTTAGGTACCAAGGTACTAGAATGTTTTCTATAGTGTTGTTTATAATAACGGAACAATTTTACATAAGCTGAGGAATTGACTGAATGCATTATGGTACACCTACAAGATAAATGGTACTGGCTATGAAAATCTTACTTCAAAGTAAGGTTGTAGTAAAGATTTGAAGTAATATCCATATCAAGTCTTAGGTAAATTAGGGGGGTTCTAAAATTTCAAATACAAACACACACTGCACAGAAAGAATATACTGCAGACAGTAAGAATCATCTCTGAGAAGTATAATTTTGGGATATATTTACTTTTTTGTGCTTTTCTTTATTCTCAAAACTTTCTACAATGGATATACATTACTTTTGTAATTGATAAAAATAATGCAATAAATGTGATTTCAAATAGACTTTGCTCAGCCAAGAAGCTGCCCTCCACAGATGATGCTCATTTTAGGCAATAGCAACAAACACTGAAGTTAGCAGTTGAGAGGAAAAGGATTTCACAGGGCCCTATGTTTAGAGTAGTGGCAAAAATTAGGTGCAAGATGCACCCATACCTTGGTAAATTGTACAATAATTTCTCATGCTCCCCTCTTCTCAAGCCCCCATCTCCTAAACTAGACACACTAACATAAAAATTTGTCCCCAACAAATGAGCTGTCAAGATGGGTTGTGCAGGTTTTAAAGCTAATGAATGTCATCATTGCTCTCATTATGAGTAGTCTGTAGGCAACACAGTGTTCTTTCTCCTCCAAAAGTAACAATAAAATCACGTTTTTAAAAAAAAAAAAAAAAAGTGTTCAAGGTAAAAAAATAATAAAGCAAGAAAAGATCAAGTGGGCCAAGTTTTGTGGATTAATTCCAAGTTTTAAGGGTAAGAAAGAAAGCAGATGAACAGGACATTCTTTCATTAATTAATTCATTCATTCATTCGTTCAATGTCTGTGCCCATCAGTCTATCTGTCCATCTGTCTGTCAGCTGTTCATCACTCAGTCCACAGCTACCTCCTGAATATTCCACACAACAGTCAGACTTAGGCTGTAGTGATCAAGGACTTGGTCCCTGCCCTCACTGCCCTCACGGTCTAGCCTCAGTTTACTCATTTGTAAAATGGAAATAAGTGAGAATAGCTGACGTGAAGTGTCCATATGTGCCAAGCACCAGGCTGCAGTGCTGCAGGCTGAGCCTCTGTGCACTTGATCAGCTGCACCATGTGGTGCTGGGGCCTGAAGGCACCACAGAGTGCCTGCTGCAGGCAGCTGTGTAGACAGGCTCCGGGCCTTCTCTAGGTATGGTTCCTGCTTTTTCCCATTATTCCTTTCCTCCCCTGCACCCTCATTGACACCCAGCCCATGCCTGTCATGGTGTCCCTCAGTGCACCACAGACTCCCACACCCCCATCCTGAGTTCAGGTTCCCCTACCTAGCAGGTCCTCCAGCCCCACCTGGAAGGCTCTTGCTCATTCCTTAAGTTGCTCAAGTGGCACTGCTTGGGGACCCTCCACAGTTCGCACTGAGTACTCTGAGCCCCTGCAGCTGCACAGGGCCTGCCTCGTCGTGCTGGGCTCTGCAGCCACCTGTCTACCTGGTACAATGGCAAGCAAAACAGACCATGTAGTATCTCTTTTCTCCAAATCCCCAGCCTGGGCACATCAAGGAAACATCAACTCCTACTTCCTGAGTCCACGTGTTGAGCATTTTATGCTCTTTGTCTCATAGAATTTAACTCCCACAACCTCTACAAGGGAAGGCTTGTTATCTCCATATTATGTATGGAAAAACTGAGGCATAGGGTGGGAATAACTGGCCCAAAGTCATGCCCAGGATTACTGGCTTCAGAGGCAGTAAATGTGTGTTGAAATATATTTTTTTGAAGCAAGATGTGCCTAGTCCTACAACCCAAAAAAAGAGATGGTCTTCAGTTTCCTCTCAGTAGCCCCCAGACTCAAGTCCACACTTCACTTCCAGGGAGTTCCAACCTGAAGATGCAACGTGTGTGCATATGAGCTTAAAACAATTAGAAGATGTTCATTCTTTTCTTTCAACAAATATTTGTGTCTCTGCAAATATCTCCATGCTAGGTGTCAAGTGGATTGTGGGTGAAGAGGAGAAGGGAAGGAACAAAAATGGAAATCAGGGCCATGATACTCTGATCTAATAAGAAATGTACATCGTGTTTCATCCCTGGTTCCTGGCACACAGCTCCTAAAACATTTTTTTATTTCCTGAGTGATAGGGATGCTAGAAGCATTCTTTGTTCTAAATTTGCTCCTTTACCCCAGTTCCTGACACAGAGTTCCTAAACCTCTTGGAATTTCCTGGGTGCTGGAGCATCTTTGTTCTAATGACGCAACTCCTAGTGGGCTCCTGGTCAACTTCTGGATGGGGGCTGGTCATCAGAAATGCCAAGCCATGGTTAGAAGTTCAGAGCTTTTATCGCCCTCCCTGAAACCCCTGCCATCCTCCAGGAAGGGCAGAGGAGCTAGAGATTGAGTTAATAATTGATCATGCCTATGTGATTAAGCCTCTATAAAAATCCCTAAAATAGTTTGAGACCAGCCTGACCAACATGGTAAAACCCCATCTCTACTAAAAGTACAAAAATTGGCTGGGCATGGTGGCACATGCCTTAATCCCAGCTACTCAGCAGGCTGAGGCAGGAGAATTGCTTGAACCCAGGAGGCGGAGGTTGCAGTGAGCCAAGATTGCACCATTGCACTCCAGCCTGGGCGACACAGCAAGGCTCCATCTCAAAAAAAAAAAAAAAATCCCTAAAATCTGTGGTTCAGAGAGCTTCCAGGCTGGTGAACACATCCTTGGGCCAAGCAGGGCGGTGCACACCAACTCCAGAGGGACAGAAGCTCCTGTGCTCAGAACCCTTCTGGACCTCAGCGGATGTATCTCTTTATCTGGCTGTTTATCTGTATCCTTAATTATTTCCAGTAAACATTGAAGTGTTTCCCTGAGTGCTGTGAGCTGTTATAGCAAATTATTGAACCTAAGGAGAGGGTCATGGGAACTCCTGATTTATAGACAGGTTAGGCAAAAGTGTGGGTAGACCAGGAACCATGACTCACACCTGTAATCCCAGCACTTTGGGAGGGTGTGATGGGAGGATGACTTGAGGCCAGGAGTTCGAAACCAGCCTGGGCAACATAGTGAGCTCCCCATCTCAACAAAAAATAAATTAGCCAGTGTAGTGGTATGCACCTATAGTCCTAGCTACTTGGGAGGCTGAGGAAGGAGGACTGCTTGAGCCCAGGAGTTCAAGGCTACAGTGAGCTGTGATTGTGCCACTACACTTCAGCTTGGGTGACAGTGAGACCCTATCTCAATAATAATAATAATAATAACAGTGCGGGTAACCCAGAGAACCATTATTTGTGACTAGCATCCAAAGTTGGGGGAAGACTTATGGAACTGAGGCCTTAATCTGTGGAGTCCGCATGCACTCCAGGTAGTCGTTGTCAGAATAAATTAAATTGTAGAGCAGGGTTCCCCAATTCTCAGGCCACAGACTGGTACCAGACCATGGCCTGTTAGGAACCATGGGAGCCAGTATTACTGCCTGAGCTCCACCTCCTGTCAGTTCAGCAGCACCATTAGATTCTCATAGGAGCGTGAACCCTATTGTGAACTGGGCATGTGAGGGATCTGCATGCTCCTTATGAGAATCATAAGCCCGAGGATCTGAGGCAGAACAGTTTCATCCCGAAAACGTCTCCCCTACCCTGCACCCCTCACCCCCAAAACCATCCATGGAAAAATTGTCTTCCATGAAACCAGTCCCTGGTGCCAAAAAGGTTGGAGGCCACTGTTGTAGAGCACCCCGTTAGTGTCCACAGAGAATTAGAGGACTGGTTGTTATGGAAAAGCCACACGTCTGGTGTCAGAAATATTGTGAGCAGAGGAAACAGCGTTTGCCTTTTAGGGCCCTCTGCCCCAGGTTGCTCAGGAGCTACTGGGCACAGAGCTCTGTGAGGCAGCGTGCCCGGGGGGCTGGCATTCCAGCATGGACTGCGTCTTCTCTAACAGGGTGGGGTCATTTCCACACTGCTGGGTGGTCCTCAGCAGCACAGGTGAACATGACAGGCTGGATGACTGGAGAGCGGGAGAAGGCGGTTGTTCCGGGTGGCACTGCCAGGGCTCAGCATTGACCCTGGGGAAATACGATCTCCCAGAACGAGCACTGAGGCCAGGATGAAGGGACGAGGGTTAGGATGACAAGAGGGGTGCAGAAGGGTCTCTGTGCAGGGAGGCTATGAAGGCCTGGGGGTGAGAGACCCCTGGGCCTGCCCGCCTGTGAACTGCGAGAAAGGGAATGAGCCACGGGAGCCCAGAGGACCAGGAGCCTGCAGGGGGTTCTGAGCGAGCCCTCAGGCTGAGTCACCTGTCAAGGCCAGTGTCTGAGCTCAGGGCCCCCAGCAGTGCCCCAACACCCCACTGTGTGGGCTGCCCCTGCCTGAGGGGCCACTTCAGGTTGTACCCCCCACCCGCTGACCTAACCTTCTTGCTCTACCCCCGAATCCCTGGGCCGTGTTCCCAGCTGCTCCCAGCCTGCTGATTGAAGGGACAGCCACCTCCTGGAGATGCAGGTAGAAACCAGCCCCCTGGCAGGGCCCTCCTCAGCTAAGGAGAGTCACATCGCGCCATTGCCCCAGCTGCCTTGGAGGACCTCAGCTCCTGGCCAGCTACACCCTAGGCCAGCTATTATTTTATTCTCCATTCCCTTTCTTTTCCACGTGGACCCCACACAACATCCCCATAGGAATGAAGCAGACATGCCCCATCCCCCACCATCATCGAGGACACATCTTCACTTAGCCACCTAAAAGAAATGATCATGCTGGCTTTCAGGTGGACAAACACCATGGATCACATGGGAGAGGCCCTCAGGCTCTGCCCGCAGCTCTGCCTCTTATGAAAGCTCAGCCCCTCTTCACCATTGCCCCTCTGTGCAGTCCGTTAGCTCCACATGGACGGCAGGGAATCGGCTTTCCAGAAACTCATCCTTTCCCTTTTATTTTCCACAGCTGCCCTTGACTTGCCCTTGACCCAGCCTCTTCTGAAGCTAAAACTCTTCATCTTCCCCTTCACGTTCAGAGGTGCTGTTTATAAGCAAATATTTGATGAAGTTCAGCATTAAATTCAGACCAAAGACCAACAGGGGCTCCCTCCTTCTATTCTCCTCTGGGGCTGTGGTCTGGAGTTCCAGTAGCTGCCACATCTGGCCTGCATTCGAATGAAGTGCACAGCTGATCCTGCAGTCCTGCCATGCCACAATGTCACAGGTCCACAGCCTCATGCTGCGTGTCCTGCCCTCAGACACCCAACTTGGGTTCACTTTGTCATGGGCTCTGGACCCTCACATGGGTGCGGAGACCTGCAGAGTCCTGCAGGGCTTCTGTTCTCACAGCTGCACACAGATCCAGCTGCTCTCAGAGTCCCCCTCGACTCCCTCAAATATTCATATTGGGATTTCTCACACCTTGTGCTTCTCACGGCACAATCCAGTCTGAGACTGGGGCTGGGGACACACCAGGAAGTCTCTGAATGCTCTGCCTCCTGTGTCCTCACCAGGGGTGAGGGAAACCCTTGGGGTCATTTCCTGTGTTCTCCCCAAGGGATTAAAACATTGGAGCAGAGCTTTGATCTGAACCTTCAGTGGCCCTTTCCCATACTGTCCACTACTACCTTTGCCCCACCAAGTTTCATGATATTTATCGCGTGTCTCCATCGGCCAGGCATTTTACAAACACGTTCTCTATTAGTCCTGGCAGCATCATGTGAGGGAGACACACAAGACTATGAGGCTGGTAAGGAAGGAACCCAGAGTCATGGGCAGCTGGGATTTCTATTAGACTCCGAAGCATGTTCTCTGCCCGCCCCACTGTGCTCCCCCAGTGTGGGTTGTATCGTGGGGACCCACAGGGGCTGCAGGCCTTGGGGCTCACCATGCCTCCAGTGCACTCGCGGCAGTCCTGCAGGCAGCGGATGTTCTCCCAGGTGCTGTAGGCCTTCAGCCCCGCCACCAGAGCCTGCAGTGAGCGACTGTTGACCAGCTCCTTTCCCTGGAAGACATCCTCGTCCAGGAGGGCCCCAGCATACCTGCGGGACAAAGCAGAGACGTGTGATGGAAGTGGCGGTGCACCCAGCACATGTGTGAAGGAGTATTATCTGTGAAGTGCTATAACGCTATTTGAGGAAAGAATATGATGTCAGTGATGCAGATTTTAAACTGTAGATAGTCACTAAAAAATAACAGTGGCATAGTTAAAACGCTACCAGTGGAAACCTAAAAATTATTCAATTAGTCAACGAAACACAAGAGCAGAGGGAAAAGGGAACAAAGAACATATGGGATAGAGAAAAAGTTGCAGGATAATATTCTAAAACTCTGTTTATTGATAGTTACATTAGGTGCAAATGGTTTAAACAGTACTATTTAATTTGGAGATTGTCAGACATGACTAAAAAAATCAAGATTCAACTAGATGCTTTAAACAAGAAACCCACTCAAAATACAAAGACAAATAGGTCAAAAGAAAAATAACAAAAAAATTTATACCTGCAAACACTAACCAGAGGAATAGCAGAGGCTTGTCGGCATCTGACGTGGACCTCGAGATTAAACCTGATCCTCTAAAGTCTACCAAAGTCTACATGGGTCCGTCAAAACTGTCACCCTGCACCATGACCATACCCGCAACCATGAGTCTCCACCACATCATTCTCCCTAGAAAACCTCTCCTTTGCTTTCTGTCCAAGTTTATTTTTCTTCCAATCCATTTACAGGCCTCACTGCTCACGCTGACATCTGTCTAGGCACCCCTTGACCCAGCACAAAGTGGTCCCTATACTCAACTCTCCTCTTATTTTGGTCTACACACATAGGATCAGGTTCCAAATTATTTTCTTTTAACCACACACACAAAAGGTTTCACATGCCTCTTGTATTTGTGACTTTTTAATTCCACCTCCCTTGGAAATTCTGCACCTTACAACAATGCAGTATACCTTAATTCCACTCCCCCATCCACTTTGCTACTGTTGAGATTTTATATATAAAGATATGTATACATATTATGTATAAAATATAGATACAGATCTTCTGCATGTGTGATAAACCTCATGGCTATTTTTGCTTTGAACAACTTATCTTCTTCCCTAATCAACAATATTGAGAAATAATATATTTACAATGATTCATTCATTCAAAGTGCACCACTTGAAGAGTTTTGACAACCGTACACACCCATGAGAACAGCATCACAACCAAGCTACAGAACAAAATGCCTCATGTCTTTTTGCAGTCCATTCCTTTCTTTACTCCCACCCCAAGGCAACCACTGAACTGTTCTTTGATACTATAGATGAGACGTATTTCAAGTAAATGGAATTGCAGAGTAGGTGTTGTCTTGCTTCTTTCAATCAGCATGCTGTTTTGAAATTCATCCACATTACAATATGTATTTGTAGTTGTTCCTTTTTATTGCTAGTAGTACTCTATTCTATGTAATGCACTCACCACATTCATTTATACATTCACTTGTTGATGAACATTTTGGTTGTTTCCAGTTTGGGACTATTGCAAATAAAACTGTTATGAAAATTCATGTACAATTCTTAGAGAAAATACATGTCTTCACTTCTCTTGAGTAAATATATTGAAGTGAAATGGCTCAGTCATATGGTAGATGCATTTCAGACTTTTTAAGAAGCTGCCAAATAATTTTCCAAAGTGGTTATGCAATTTTACATTCCTACCAGCAGTGTATAATAATTATAGGTGTTCTACATTCCTGCCAACAGTTGGTCTTTACAGTCTTTTTAATGTTAGTCATTGTAGTGTATATGTAATGGTATCTCCTTATAGTTTGAATTTGCATCAATTCAATGCAAATTATATCTCCTATGAAATAGGATATAATTTCCTATTTCATAGAATTGTTGGGAACACTGAGGCTCAACTGAGGTAAACATACCTAAGTCAAGGTCCCTCATGTGTGAGGGCAGAGCTAGGATTTAAACCCAGGGCTCTCTATTCCTAAATAGCATGTTCTTTTCATTATAGATAATGTTCCTGTCAGTGCCCTGAGGAAGTTTGTGGCATTTTCATCTATGCTATATTATCATCACCCATGCTCCGGGCTGTGACTATAATACAATGACTCTCAGAGAATCTCAGAAATGGGTATTTAAAAAAATGTATACATGATTCCCCACTGATCTCTCCAATCACACACACCCCCATCTCTCCCCATTTCCCAGGGGTAGAAATAGGTGGGAAATAAGAAATAAATAGTCTTTAAGAAAAGAACTATGAGAGGCCCCAGCCAAACTTCCAGCTGCCAGGTGAAGAGGTGCACCAGTGGCTCTTACTCTTTGTTGTACCCTTATATTTGTTTACCCAAGGAGTCTGAGAAGTCTTCCATGTTCAGTGTGTTTTAGAGTACAGGAGGAGCATGTCTTAAGAAAATCTGATATAAGAAACCCATGGTGGCCCAAAAGATAAATTAGGAAATAGGGATTCTTGAGGCAAAATTATTTCTCATTTCCAAACATGTTTATTTAATAGGTGATGTCTCAAGAAATGCAAGGTATTTGTTTATGGGTTATATCCACTCAAAAAACAGATTAAACAAACTGTTAGAACTGTATTAGTCTGTTTTCACACTGCTGATAAAGACATACCTGAAACTGGGTAATTTATAAAGCAAAGAGGTTTAATGGACTCACAGTTTCACATGGGGAGGCCTCACAATCATGGTGGAAGGCAAAAGGTACATTTTACATGATGGCAGGCAAGAGACAGAATGAAGCCAAGTGAAAAGGGAAACCCCTTGTAAAACAATCAGATCTCATGAGACTTACTCACTACCATGAGAAGAATATAGGGGAAACTGCCCCCATGATTCAATTAGCCCCCACTGAGTCCTTCCCACAACACACGGAATTATGGGAGCTACAATTCAAGACGAGATTTGGGTGGGCGCTATCGTTCCACACCTGGCCCTTCCCAAATCTCATGTCCTCACATTTCAAAACCAGTCATCCCTTCCCAACAGTCCCCCAAAGTCTTAAGTCATTTCAGCATTAACTCAAAAGTTTACAGTCCAAAGTTTATCTGAGACAAAGCAAGTCAAAGCAAGTCAAAGCAAGTCCCTTCCACCTATGAGCCTGTAAAATCAAAAGCAAGTTAGTTACTTCCTAGATACAATGGTGGTACAGGCATTGGGTAAATACAGCTGTTCCAAATGGGAGAAATTGGCCAAAACAAAGGGGCTACAGGCCCCCTGTAAGTTCACAATCCAGTGGGGTGGTCAAATCTTAAAGCTCCAAAATGATCTCCTTTGACTCTTTGTCTCACATCCAGATCACACTGATGCAAGAGGTGGGTTCCCATGATCTTGGGCAGCTCTGCTCCCCTGGCTTTGCAGGGTACAGCCCCCCACCGCAGCTGCTTTCACAAGCTGGCAGTGAGTGCAGCTTTTCCAGGTGCATGGTGCAAGCTGTCAGTGGATCTGACGTTATGGGGTCTGGAGGACACAACTCTACTAGGCAGTACCCCGATGGGGACTCTGTGTAGGGGCTTCAACCCCACATTTCCCTTCTACACTACCCTAGCAAAGGTTCTCCATGAGGGCCCCACCCCTGCAGCAAACTTATGCCTGGACATCCAGGCATTTCCATACATCCTCTGAAATCTGGGCAGAGGTTTCTAAACCTCAATTCTTGACTTCTGTGCACCTGCAGGCTCAACACCACATGGAAGCTGCCAAGACCTGGGGCTTGCATCCTCTAAAGCCATGGCTCCAGCTATACCATAGCCCCTTTTAGCCATCGCTACAGCAGCTGGGATACAGGGCACAAAGTCCCTAGGCTGCACGCAGCAGGAAGACCCTGGGCCTGGCCCATGAAACCATTTTTTCCTCCTAGGCCTCCCAGCTTGTGATGGGAGGGGCTGCTGCAAAGGTCTCTGACATGCTCTGGAGACATTATCCCCATTGTCTTGGGGATTAGCATTTGGTTCCTCACTACTTATCCAAATTTCTGCAGCAGGCTTGAATTTCTCCTCAGAAAATGGGTTTTTCTTTTCTATCACATCTTCAGGCTGCAAATTTAGTCCGTTTTCACGCCGCTGATAAAGACATACCCAAGACTAGGTAATTTATAAAGAAAAACAGGTTTAATGGACTCACAATTCCATGTTGCTGGGGAGGCCTCAAAATCATGGCAGAAGGTGAAAAGCATGTCTTACAAGGTGGCAGGCAAGAAGTCAATGGGAGACAAGTGAAAGGGGTTTCCCCTTATAAAACCGTCAGATCTCATGAGACTTATTCACTATGATGAGAACAGTATGGAGGAAACCGGCCCCATGATTCAATTATCTCCCACTGAGTCCCTCCCACAACACATGAGAATTATGGGAGCTACAGTTCAAGATGAGATTTGGGTGGGGACACAGCCAAACAATATCAAGAACCCACCATCATGGTAAGATTCATGAGAAATACCACAATATATCTAAAACCAAAAAGTCAACAAGATGGCAAGATTCTATTTATAAAAGTTTATTTTTTATAAAAAGACCAAACAAGACTTTTTGGCAATAAGCTATTAGAATCATATTTTTAAAAATCTAGTGCACAAATGGCAGAGATGAGTAATGTCTAAGGTGCTTAACCATCCTTAACTTCATTTTTTAACAAAGAGAAGACTTGGTGAATTTCTGCAAACTGTGAAGGGTTATTACACTCATTCATTTATTCAACAAATATTCATAAAGTCTAACTTTGTGCAAGGCATCATTTGAGGTGCTGTTGTAACATCAATCAAAAAACAAAGAGAGAAAAATCTCTGTCCTGTTGATTTGTCTTGAGACATTAAATGAGTTACTACACATGAAATCTTAGGGCAGTGCCTGGTAAATGGCAAGCACTTGAATATGTGTTAGCTATTTTCTTAATTTTACCCGGTAAATGGAGATTGCCTAAGAGAACAAGTGAATCCAGTTGAAAGACAGCAGCAGAGACAGTGCTTTGGCCCCTCCTTGCCTGAGATGCATCCTGGACTGCCTGAGCTGCCCATTTGGCCTGGAATAAAGAGGAGAGGCAGACCCTAAAATACTCACTTTGGCTGGTGGACTGCAAATATTGATTTTTTTTAATTGTTAATCATTTTCTAAGCTAGGAAATTCATCCCTGTAGCAAATCCCACTAGATGATTCCAAAGGGCAATATCAGCTCCCAACTTCCTTGGCCAGCTACCTCATGGACTCTTCAGAAATGTATGTTTCAAAGATGATCACATGATTTAAAGGCAAAGCTCCAAGCAATCCCACAGCCAGGTGTGATGTAGTTACACAAGGCAATTTCATTTCATAGGTGAATTAATCTGTGCAGAGAGCCAGATGCTACTAGGTGTGATGATGCCAAATTAAGGATTCACAACTTCTGTACTCACAGAATTTACAATCACAAACCAAAAGTAACAGTGCAATGACAAGACAGGCCCAGGCTGCTGCTCCAGGAAGCTTATATGGGGGCTCCTTATTCCAGAAGGGGCTCTGGGAGAGTGTCTTAGAGAAGTTGGCAGCCTCAACTGGGTCTCAAAAGATAAGGATTAATTTATCAGGTGAGGGAAGCAAGAGTGTGAGGGGAAAGACGTCTGTAAGAAAGGCCACAGCAGGAGCATAGGACGGGTGTGGAGGCCTCAGTAGCGGACAGAGAGGTGGGGGTGGGGTGGAAGTGGGAAGGCCCAGCAGGTGGAAGGCACCCCACGGCCACATGTGGGAGCTTGAGTTTGACCCATGATTTGGTTTGGCTCAGTGTCCCTACCCAAATCTCATCTTGAACTGAATTGTAATCCCCACGTGTTGGGGGAGGGGCCTGGCGAGAGGTGATTGAATCATGGGGGTGGACTTCCCCCTTGCTGTTTTTGTGATAGTGAGTGAGTTCTCAGGATATCTGGTTGGTTGAAAGTGTGTGGCACTTCCCCCTTTGCTCCTTCTCTCTCCTGCTGCCATGTGAAAAAGATGCTTGCTTCCCCTTTGCCTTCCACCATGATTGTAAGTTTCCTGATGCCTCCTAGTCATGCTTCCTGTTAGGTTTGTGTAACTAAGAGTCAATTAAACTTCTTTTCTTCATAAATTACCCAATCTCAGGTAGTTCTTTGTGGCAGTGAAAGAACAAACTAATATAACCCAGTACAGAAGATGCTGGAAGGCCCCAGGAGGGTGGCAGCTGGCAAGTAGGAATTTAGATTTCATTTCAGGTAGGGGGCTGGTGATTCCTGGAGAGTGGATTTGAAGAGGGCCAGGCTGAATGGGGAGGGAGTGTGCAACCAGGGATGGTCGGGGAGAGATGACAGGGAAGGAAGGCTTTGAGTAATTTCAATGTAGGAGGAAAAATCATCATAATGTGGTAATTGGTGGGACGGGGGGATTAGAAAGTTTGAGGGTCCTGGGAGGGATGGCAATAGCAACTAACATTTATCGGGCACTTATTATCCTCCAGACCCTAATCTAAGCATGTTCAAATATTCACTCATTCAATTCTTCTAATAACCCTCTAAGTCAGGTATTATTATTCCTATTTTATAGATGGGGAAACTGAGGCACAGCATGTCAGCAGCCTTCTCAATGTTATACAATTAGCAAGTGGCAAGATCAGGATTAGGACCCCAAAAGTAGGGTCACAGAGGGCCTGCTCCTTGCTGCCACACTGGAGCATGTATGATGTGCCAGGCCCTGTCTTAAGCCCATTTCGTGTGTTAATTCATTTAATCCCTTGACAACCCAAAGTAAGTACAGAAATACCTCATTTAATTGCATTTTGCAGACATTGCACTTTTTAAAAATTGAAGCCTTGTGGCAACCTTGCATTGAGCAATTCTATCAGAGCCCTTTCTCCAGCAGCACATATTCACTTTGTGTCTTTGTGACATTTTGGTAATTCTCACAATATTTCAAGGTTTTTCATTATTATTGTATCTGTTATGGTGGTCTGTCATTAGTGATCTTTGATGTTACTATTGTAATCATTTTGGGGCATCACAAACCGCACCCACATAAGACAGTGAACTTAATCGGTAAATGTGTGTGTTCTGACTGCTCCACTGACCTGCTATTTCCCCATCTCTCTCCCTCTCCTCAGGCCTCTCTATTCCCTGAGACACAACTATGTTGAAATTAGGCCAGTAACCCTACAGTGGCCTCTGAGTGTTCAAGTGAAAGGAAGAGTCATATGTCTTTCTAGATCAAAAGCTAGAAATGCTTTTAAAAAAAAAAAAAGCTAGAAATAATTAAGCCTAGTGAGAAAGGCATGTTGGAAACTGAGAAAGGCTGAAGTTAGGCCTCTTGTGTCAAAGAGTTACCCAAGTTGTGAATGCAAAGGAAAAGTTCTTGAAGGAAATTAAAAGTGCTACTCCAGTGAACCCACAAACGATAAGAAAGCAAAACAGACTTTTGCTGATATGGAGAAAGTTTTAGTGGTCTGGATGGAAGATCAAACCAATCACAACATTCCATTAAGCCAAAGCCTAATCCAGAACAAGGTCATAACTCTCTTCAATTCTACAAAGGCTGAGAGAAGTGAGGAAGCTACAGAAGAAAAATAAATTGGTTCTTGAATTTTAAAGAAAGACACCATCTCTATAGCATAAAAGTACAAGGTGAAGCAGCAAGTGCTGATGTAGAAGCTACAGCTTAAGTAGCAAGTTACCCAGAAGATCTAGCTAAAATCAGTGATTACGGTGGCTACACTCAACAACATGTTTTCAGCATAGGTGAAACAGCCTTGGTTCCATTTAGGACTTTCATCAGTACCTACTTCAAAACTTCAAAGAACAGAGAGAATCTCTTGTTAGGGGCTAATGCAGCTAGTGGCTTTAAGTTGAAGCCAATGGTCATTTACTATTTCAAAAATCCTAAGGCCATTAAGAATTATGCTGAATCTACTCTGCCTGTGCTCTAAAAATGAAACAACAGCACTTGGTTGATAGCACATCTGTTTACAGCATAGTTTACTGAATATTTTAAGCCGTTGTTGAGATCTAATGCTCAGAAATAAGAATTCCTTTCAAAATGTTACTGCTCATTGACAATGCACCTGGTCACTTAGGAGCTCTGAGGGAGATGTACAAGGAGATACGTGTCGTTTTCATGCCTGCTGACACAACCACCATTCTCCAGTCCTTGGATCAAGCAGTAATTTTGACTTTCAAATCTTATTATTTATTAAATACATTTCATAAGGCTATGGCTGTCATAGATAGTGATTCCTCTTATGGACCTAGGTAAATTAAAAATCTTCCTCACCATTCTAAGGGCCATTAAGAAAATTTGTGATTCATGGGAGGAGGTCAAAATACCAACATTAGCAGGAGTTTGGAAGAAGTTGATGTTCCAACCCTCACTGATGACTTTGAGGGGTTCAAGACTTCAGTGGAGAAAGTCACTGCAGATATGGTGGAAATAGCAAGAGAACGATAATTAGAAGTGGAGCCTGAAGATGTGACTGAATTGCTGCAATCTCATAATAAAACTTTCACAGATGAGGAGTTGCTTCTCATGAAGGAGCAAAGAAAGTGGTTTCTTGAGATAGAATCTACCCCTGGTGAAAATGCTGTGAACATTGTTGAAATAACAAGAGAGGATTTAAAATATCATGTAAACTTAGTTGATAAGGCAGCAGCAAGGTTTGAAAGGATTGACTCCAATTTTGGAAAAAAATTCTGCTGTGGGTAAAATGCTACCAAATGGCATCAGATGCTACAGAAAAATGTTTCATGAAAGGAAAAGTCAATTGTTGCAGCAACCTTCGTTGTTATCTTAAGGCATTGCCACAGCCACCCTAACCTTCAGCAATAACCAACCTGATCAGTCAGCAGCCATTAAGTCAAGACCCTCCACCAGCAAAAAGATTAACTCACTGAAGGCTTAGATGCTCATTAGCATTTTTTAGCATAAAGTATTTTTAACAAAGGTATATGTATTTTTTAGACATAATGCTGTCGCACGCTTAATAGGCTGTAGTACAGTGTAAATATAACTTTTATATACTGGGAAACAAAAAAATTATGACTCATGTTATTGCGATATTCACTTTATTGCAATGGTCTAGAACCAAATCTGCAATGTCTCTGAGTATATCTGTACTGACATTCATGCTGTTTCTCTTTCTTTCTTTCCTTTTCTTTTTTTTTTTTTTTTTGAGATGGAGTCTCGCTCTTTTCACTCAGGCTAGATGACAATGGCGCGTTCTCAGCTCACTGCAACCTCTGACTCCTGAGTTCAAGCAATTCTCCTGCCTCAGCCTCCCAAGTAGCTGGGATTATAGGCCCCCACCACCAGGCCCAGCTAATTTTTTTTGTATGTTTAGTAGGGACGGGGTTTCACCATGTTGGCCAGGCTGGTCTCGAATTCCTGGCCTCAAATTATCTGCTCATCTTGGCCTCCCAAAGTGCTGAGATAACGGGCATGAGCCACCACACCAGGCCTCATGCTCTGTTTCTAATAAGGGAATGCATATCCAGAAAATTTAAGTAATTGCTCATAAGGATGGTAAGTGGAAAGACTGGGATTTGAACTCAGGATAGTCTGGAAACTGTCCATTTCCTGCTCACCTAACTCCAGACCTGTACACCTAAAGATGTATACTCTCCTTGCACTTGAGTAGGATCAAATGCATTGAATAAACATCTAACCAGTCAAACCTCCACTTACCCAGACGCTGAACCTTGAAATCAATTGAGTGGCAGCCTACATTCATGGAAAGTTAGGAGATGGGCCCTACAACCAAGATTTGACACCCTTAGTAGAGAAAAAAAAAGAAAAAGAAAAGATGTGTGTTGCGGGGAGGTAGTTAGCATAAAATTTTGTCATGCTCCAACCAATTTTATGAAGCTATTTCCTTACAAGTTGGAGAAGAGGTAGCAGGGACAGTAAACTAGGAACAAACTAGAAAACCAGAATATTGTCGCAGAATGTGCCAACTTTTTCCTGGGCTTGTGTTAAAATAAAGGCAGTCTCTTTCCCCTAATTGGCACACTGCCTTCCTGGGGATTCCTATGACCAGATTTTCCATGGGTCAACCCCCTACTGTGATGTGGGGAGACCAGGAATGAAAGAAGCAGGAGGAAAGGAAAGAAGCTGGAGAGCTATAATGGGGACAATGAGCTGGGCCAGAGACCATGGAGGGTGCAAGGAGGCCCAAGTCAAGAAAATTAGAAGGTCCTTGGGGGCAATTAGACTGACAGCTGGCGAAGACAAGTGTCGATCTGTCCTGTTCAATGTGGCACTCATGAATGGCACATGGTAAGGGCTCTGGGGTTCTTTTTTATCAATTACTTAATTTCTATTGATCACCTCTTGTTTCTTTCCTTGAAACCTAAAGCTGGACTGTGACATTTCTCTACGTCTCTGATACAGGTACTTGGAGAATGTCTAACTAAGATCAAGAGAAACTTTAATTTTCATTAACAGTGTAACACAGCACTTAAGAAATCAAGCTTAAATCAAGCCAAAATATAAAAAGAGCTGAAGAAAAAGGAAACATGTCAATACATGTAACACTTTTATTATAAATATATGACAAACAGATACATATTTATAAATGTAGAATAGAGAGAAACTCTTTCTTATGTAGTCTAATAACTTCTGTGTCACAAATTTGTAAATAGTTGACTGAGAAGCAAATGTATGCATAGTCTTGCCCTGTAACAGTTACAAGTCCCACTGGGGAAAACTTAAAGAAAAAAAATTGTTTTCCTTTGGCATGCATATGAAAAATTTTCCAGTTTCATCATCAAGTTATTTTGATCCAATTTAAACTTTCATGATCATATAACACTGTTGCCTGTTTTCTATTTGTGAAATTTCCAGGTAATGCTAAGAAGCTCCCTAAAAGGATCCTGTGATTCTCAACTATGAATGCTCGTTAGAATCACCTAGGGAGCTAATATACACACAATGGATTCCTGAGACACACCCTAGACTTAAAAGTAATACATAGCAAAAAGGCTGGGAAGGAGGAATTGGGAATACACTGTGTAAGATTCTTACACTACTTGGGAAGTAGAATAGTATTATTTGAAGGTAGTCTATGATTTATTAAAGATGTGTATTGTAAGCCTTGGGTCAACAATCAAAGTATGTTTTTTAAATATATAAATAAATCAATAAAAGTGATAAAATGGAATAATAAGTTAGGTTCAAGTCAACCAAGAGCAAGCAGAAAAATGGAAAAAACATTAAAGGAGAGAAAATTAAAAATCTGCTATCAATATGATAGATTTTAATCCAAACATGTCAACAATCCCTTTAAATGCAATCTGTCAGAACAAACCACTTAAAAGTCAGAAACTGTAAAATTGTACAAAAAGGCAAGACCCAATTACACGCTGTTTACAAGTAACCCACTGTAACGATACAGGTAGGTTAAAATAAAAGTATGAAGAAAGATGTATCGTAAAAATACTTAGGAAACCCAGAGTAACTATATTAATATGACAAAATAGACTTCAGGACTAGGATACTTTCAGGGATCAAGAGAGAAATTACATAATGACGAAGAAGTCAATTCTCTAAGAAGAAATAAACCTGCATGTGTATGCACCAAAACAACAACCAAAAAAAACTTTCAAAATACTTGAGGAAAAAGCGGATAAAACTGAAAGAAGAAATAAACAAATTCATAATTATAGTTGGAAATGCCAACCCCCTTCTTGCAGTCATTGATAAAACAAGCAGAAAACCAATAATGATATACATGATCTGCAGAGCACAATTAGACAACTTGACCTAATTGACATTTATAACACTCTCCTCCCAACCACAACAAAATACACATCCTTTTTAAGTGTACATAGAACACTATTTTTACTGAGCCATAAATTTCAAAGAATAAAATTCATACAAAGGATGTTATTGGACCATGACAGCAGTTATAAATAATTCAGGGGCAGAAAGAGAAGTCTTAAGGAGAAATTTAAACTATTTTTAACTAAATGAAAATGCAACATATAAAAATGAGAAAGATGCAGCTAAAGCAATGCTTAAAGAGAAATTTCAGTGTGAACTGATTATATTAGGCAATAAGCAATGTCTCAAAGCAGTAATCTAACCTTTCACCCTAAGAGAGGGGGTTGGATGGCCGGGCGCGGTGGCTCATGCCTATAATCCTAGCACTTTGGGAGGCCGAGGTGGGTGGATCACAAGGTCAGGAGATCGAGACCATCCTGGCTAACACAGTGAAACCCTGTCTCTACTAAAAGTACAAAAAGTTAGCCAGGCGTGGTGGTGGGCACCTGTAGTCCCAGCTACTTGGGAGGCTGAGGCAGGAGAATGGTGTGAACCCAGGAGGTGGAGCTTGCAGTGAGCCGAGATGGTGCCACCACACTGCAGCCTGGGCAACAGAGCAAGGCTCTGTCTCAAAAAAAAAAAAAAAAAAAAAAGAGAGGGGGTGGATATATAGAGACACAGAGAGGGAGAGAGAGAGCAAGAGAGAGCAACTGAAAGCAAGAAGAAGGAAAGAAATAAAGATTGGAGCAGATAGCAATGAAATTTAAATTAAAAATAGAGAAAATCAATCACCAAATATGGAAAAAGCAACAAAACTGATTAGCCTCTATCCAAACTGATGTGAGAGAGACAAAACAGCTGGGATAAGGAAAGAAGACACAAAACATCAGGGAGGAAAGGGGAGAAATCGCGCTGATCCCACAGACATTAAAAAGAAAAGGGAATGCTACAACCGACACTATTGCCATAAATTTGACAAATTAGATGAAATAAATTTGAAAAGCACTCAAAATATTAGGTATTCTGAAAAGTCCTATATTTATTAAAATCTACCCAACAAAAGCTCCTAGAACTAAAGTCAATAGTATTCCTACATATTAGAAATAAACAACTGTACCTTCAAAAAGGTAAAGTGCTTAGGTATCAACGTAATAAAATATGAGTAAGGTTTGTATGTTGGAAACTTCAAAACAGAACTCAAAGAAGACCTAAATAAATGAAAAGATATACAGTGTTCATGTATTGAAAGACTCAATATTAATAGGCAGACTATCCCCAATTTGATTTCTAAGTCAATACTATCCCAAGAAAAACATCAGCTATCTTTTTTGTAGATATTAACAAGATGATATATAAGCAAAGGCCAAAAAAAGAATGGCCAGAACAATTCTCAAAAAAGAACATTAGAGAGCTGACACTACCCAATTTCAAGACAAATCAAAATTTAAAGCCGCTGAACCAAACAAAAATTTAAAACTATTGCTCTTATTAAGGCACTCAAGAGAATTTTAAAAAGTGACAAATTGGAGAAAACATTTGCAAATAAAAATGTGATGCAAAAAGTCTATTTAGAACCTATAAAGAACTCTTGCACTCAACAATAAGAAAACAACTCAACTGAAAAATTGATAAAAGACCTAAATGGACACTTCGCTAAAGAAGATACACAGATGGCAAATAAGTACATGAAAAGACGCTAAACATTATTAGTTATTAGTGTAATAAAAATGTAAAACTACAAACTATTAGAGACAACTATCAGCAAGACAGAAAACAAAAATCAAAACAAAATCTGACAATAACAATGGCTGGCAAGGATGCAGGACAACTGCACCCTTATACATCACTGGCGAAAACACAAAATGATACAACCACTTTGGAAAACACGTTAGCAATTTCTTATGAAGTTAAACATACACTTAACACTTGACCTACCAGTCCTACTTACAGGTATTTGTCCTAGTCAATCAAAAACTTATATTCACACAAAAACTTGTTGAGAATAGTTTTTAGTAGTTACTTATAATTGTAAAAACTAGAAACAACCTACATGTTCCTCACTAGTTAAATGGATAAACAGCCTGTGGTACATCTATACAATGGAATACTACTCAGCAATAAAAATTATGAAAATATTGACTCACACAATGACATGGATGAATGTGAAATTCATTTTGTTAAGTGAAAGAAGGTAGATCCAAAAGGCTGCATATTTTACAATTCTGTGTGTATGACATTCCAAAAAAGGAAAAACTATAGGTATAAAATACAGGTTGCTGGGGTAAGACTGTGGGAAGGAGTTAACTTAAAAGAGACAGCACAAGGGAATTTGTTGTGGTGGAACAATTTTGTTTGATACTGAAGTGGTAGACAATTTTGTTTGATACTGAAGTGGAACAACGCTATGTTATTGTCAAAACCTATAGAACCATACAACACAAAGTGTGATTTTTTTTTTTTTTTACTATTATAGTTTAAGTTCTGAGGTACATGTGCAGAATATGCAGGTTTGTTACACAAATATACATGTGCCATGGTGTTTTGCTGCACCCATCAACCTGTCATCTACATTAGGTATTTCTCCTAATGCTATCCCTCCCCTTGCCCCCCCAACCCCCTAACAGGCCCCGGTGTGTGATGTTCCCCTCCCTGCATCCATGTGTTCTCATTGTTCAGCTCCCACTTATGAGAACACGTGGTGTTTGGTTTTCTGTTCCTGTGTTAGCTTCTGAGAATGATGGTTTCCAGCTTCATCCATGCCCCTGCAAAGGACAAGAGCTCATCCTTTTTTATGGCTGCATAGTAGTCTGTGGTGTGTATGTGCCACATTTCCTTTATCTAGTCTATCATTGATGGGCATTTGGATTGGTTCCAGGTCTTTGCTATTGTGAACATGCTGTAACAAACATACCTGTGCATGTGTCTTTATAGCAGAATGACTTATAGTCCTTTGGGTATATACCCAGTAATGGGATTGCTGGGTCAAATGGTATTTCTGGTTCTAGATCCTTGAGGAATCACCACACTGTCTTCCACAATGGTTGAACTAATTTACACTCCCACCAACAGTGTAAAAGCATTCCTATTTCTCCACATCCTCTCCAGCATCTGTTGTTTTCTGACTTTTTAATGATCACCATTCTAACTGGCGTGAGACGGTATCTCATTGTGGTTTTGATTTGCATTTCTCTAATGACAGGGATGATGAGGTTTTTTTTCATGTTTGTTGGCTGCATAAATGTCTTCTTTTGAGAAGTGTCTGTTCATGTTCTTCACCCACTTTTTGATGTGGTTGTTTTTTTCTTCTAAATTTGTTTAAGTTCTTTGTAGATTCTGCATATTAGCCCTTTGTCAGATGGATAGAATGCAAGAATTGTCTCTCATTCTGTAGGTTGCCTATTCACTCTGATGATAGTTTCTTTTGCTGTGCAGAAGCTCTTTAGTTTAATTAGATCCCATTTGTCAATTTTGGCTTTTTTTTTACCATTGCTTTTGGTGTCTTAGTCATGAAGTCTTTGCCCATGCCTATGTTCTGAATGGTATTGCCTAGGTTGTCTTCTAGGGTTTTGATGGTTTTAGGTCATATGTTTAAGTCTTTAATCCATCTTGAGTTAATTTTTGTATAAGGTGTAAGGAAGGGGTCCAGTTTCAGTTTTCTGTATATGGCTAGCCAGTTTTCCCAACACCATTTATTAAACAGGGAATCCTTTCCCTATTGCTTGTTTTTGTCAGGTTTGTCAAAGATCAGATGATTGTAGATGTGTGGTGTTATTTCTGAGGCCTCTGTTCTGTTCCATTGGTCTATATATTTGTTTTGGTACCAGTACCATGCTATTTTAGTTACTGTAGCCTTGTAGTACAGTTTGAAGTCAGGTAGCGTGGTGCCTCCAGCTTGGTTCTTTTCGTTTAGGATTCTCTTGGCTATGCGGACTCTTTTTTGGTTCCATATGAAAGTTAAAGTAGTTTTTTCTAATTCTGTGAAGAAAGTCAGTGGTAGCTTGACAGAGATAGCATTGAATCTATAAATTACTTTGGGCAGTATGACCATTTTCACGACAAATTGATTCTTCCTATACATGAGCATGGAATGTTCTTCCATTTGTTTGTATCCTCTTTTATTTCCTTGAGCAGCAGTTTGTAGTTCTCCTTGAAGAGGTCCTTCACATCCCTTGTAAGTTGGATTCCTAGGTATTTTATTCTCTTTGTAGCAATTGTGAATAGGAGTTCACTCATGATTTGGTTCTCTGTTTGTCTATTATTGGTGTATAGGAATGCTTGTGATTTTTGCACATTGATTTTATATCCTGAGACTTTGCTGAAGTTGCTTATTCGCTTAAGGAGATTTTGGGCTGGGACGATGGGGTTTTCTAAATATACAATCATGTCATCTGCAAACAGGGACAATTGAACTTCCTCTCTTCCATTTGAATACCCTTTATTTCTTTCTCTTGCCTGATTGCCCTGGCCAGAACTTCCAATACTACGCTGAATAGGAGTGGTGAGAGAGGGCATCCTTGTCTTGTGCCGGTTTTCAAAGGGAATGCTTCCAGTTTTTGCCCATTCAGTATGATATTGGCTGTGGGTTTGTCATAAATAGCTCTTATTATTTTGAGATACGTTCCATTGATACCTAGTTTATTGAGAGTTTTTAGCATGTAGGGGTGTTGAATTTTGTCAAAGGTCTTTTCTGCATCTATTGAGATAATCATGTGGTTTTTGTCATTGGTTCGGTTTATGTGATGGATTATGTTTATCGATTTATGTTGAATCAGCCTTGCATCCCAGGGATGATGAAGCTAAATTGATCGTGGTGGATAAGCTGTTTGATGTGCTGCTGGATTTGGTTTGCCAGTATTTTATCGAGGATTTTTTCATCGATGTTAATCAGGGATATTGGCCTCAAATTTTCTTTATTTGTTGTGTCTCTGCCAGGTTTTAGTATCAGGATGATGCTGGCCTCATAAAATGAGTTAGGGAGGATTCCCTCTTTTTCTATTTTTTGCAATAGTTTCAGAAGGAATGGTACCAGCTCCTCTTTGTACCTCTGGTAGAATTTGGCTGTGAATCTGTCTGGTCCTGGATTTTTTTTGGTTGCTAGGCTATTAATTACTGCCTCAATTTCAGAACTTGTTATTGGTCTATTCAGGGATTCGACTTCTTCCTGGTTTAGACTTGGGAGGGTGTATGTGTCCAGGAATTTATCCATTTCTTCTAGATTTTCTAGTTTATTTGTGTAGAGGTGTTTATAGTATTCTCAGATGGTAGTTTGTGTTTCTGTGGGATCAGTGGTGATATCCCCTTCATCATTTTTTACTGCGTCTATTTGATTCTTCTCTCTTTTCTTCTTTATTAGTCTGGCTAGCTGTCTATCTATTTTGTTAATTTTTTCAAAAAACCAGCTCCTGGATTCACTGATTTTTTTAAGGGTTTTCGTGTCTCTATCTCATTCAGTTCTGCTCTAATCTTAGTTGTTTCTTGTCTTCTGCTAGCTTTTGAATTTGTTTGCTCTTGCTTCTCTACTTCTTTTAATTGTGATGTTAGTGTGTCGATTTTAGATCTTTCCTGCTTTCTCTTGTGGGCATTTAGTGCTACAAATTTCCCTCTGAACATTGCTATAGCTGTGTCCCAGAGATTCTGGTACATTGTCTCTTTGTTCTCATTGGTTTCAAAGAACTTATTTATTTCTGCCTTAATTTTGTTATTTACCCAGTAGGTTATTTGAAAAGATTAACTAAGCTGATAAACACCCAGCAAAATTGGCTGAGAAAAAGAAAAAAAAAGAAGCCACAAAAATTGTTTTCTTTTACAAATAAAAGAAGTGACATTGTCACAGATCTTACAGTCATTAATATTATAATAAGAAAATATTATTAACATATATAGTTTACAAATTAGTGAAGAAGTGAACAAATTTCTCAAAAAATAGGGGGTAACAAAACAAGAGAAGAAATTGGAAAGGCTGAAGACTCACATTTGTTAAAGAAATTAATAAAGTCATTAAAAACTTTCCAATAAAAAAACAAAAAACCCATATCCATACCATCTTAGTAAATACTATCAAGCATTTAAGGAAGAAATAAGAGCAATCTTACACAAACTCCTTAAGAAAAATAGAGAAGAGACAACTTTCCTATTTCTTTTATGAGAACAATTAAACACTGATATCAAAATCTTCCAAGGAAATTTCAAGTACCAAAATTTAAAATCAATATTCCATATGTACATAGACACAAAAAATCCTTATCAAAACATTAGCCAATTAATTCTAATAATATAAAAAATATATAATGCGGCCAGGTACAGTGGCTCACACCTATAATCCCAGCACTTTGAGAGGCCAAGGTGGGTGGATCACCTGAGGTCAGGAATTTGAGAACAGCCTGGCCAGCATGGTGAAAACCCATCTCTACTAAAAATACAAAAAAAATTAGCTGGGTATGGTTGTAGTTGCCTATAGTCCCAGGTGCTCAGGAGGCTGAAGCAGGAGAATCGCTTGAACCTGGGAGGCAGAGGTTGCAGTGAGCCGAGATCGTACCACTACACTCCAGCCTGGGCAACAGGGCAAGACTCCATCTCAAAAAAAAAAATACACACACACACACACACACACACACACACACACACATATATATAAACACATAACCAAAGATTTCAAAGAATGCAAATTTGGCTCAAAATTGGAAAAGTAATGTAACTCATTTCATTAATAGAATGAAGGAGAAAAATCATATGACCATCTAAATAGAGAAAGAAAAACTGTGTCAAAAGTGAGCATACATGAAAAAAACACTCAGCCAACTAGGAATTGAAGAGAATTCCCTCAGTCTAATAAAGGGCATAAACAACAACAAAAACAGTTATAAAGAATGAACAAGACCTGCTATTTAACAGCAAAACAGGGTGACTATAGTCAGTAATAACTTAATTGTACATTTTAAAATAACTAAAAGAGTGTCATTGGATTGTTTGTAACACAAAGGATAAATGCTTGAGGGGATGGATACTCCATTCTCCATGATGTGCTTATTTCAAATTGCATGTCTGTATTAAAACATCTCACGTACCCCTTAAATATAACACCTGCTATGTAACACCTACTATGTAACACCTACTATGTAACACCTACTATATACCCACAAAAATTAAAACAAACAAGAAAGACAGTAACAATCCGCAGTGAACATTCATGTTAATGGTGAAATAATGAACGCATTTTCACCTGAAGTCAAGAACAATATAGGATGTCCACTCTCACCACTGCTACTCAATACTGTACTGAAGGTTTTGTCCAGTCTAATAAGGCAAAATCAAATCAAAACAAAACAAAAATAAAAAAAACTGGAAAAAATAAATAAAACTCTCTTTACTCATATTGATATATTGTGTAGGTAGAAAATTCTAAATGGTCTACAAATAAATTACTAATAAGTAAATTTAGTGACAATACAAGTCAATACACAATGATGAGTTATATTTCTATAAAATATTAACAATTGAGAATTAAATTAAAAATCAATGCCTTTTGACTACATTTAGTGAAAAATGTGCAAGATTTCTACACTGTAAATTATAAAACATTACTTAGAATAAATTGAACACCTGTATAAACAAAGAGATATATCATCTTCATTATTCTGAAAGACGCAATATTGCCCAAATTGCTTTATAGATTCAATGCAATCACAAAAAATCTAAACAGACTTGCAAAGACTCTAGAATAGCAAGACAATTCAGGGGAAAAAAAATACTTAAGAGGACTCACATAACCCGATTTCTTTTTTTCTCCTCTCTCTTTCTCAACAGCTTTATTAGATATATTTCTCACACCACAGCATTCATATTTTTCAAGTGTACAATTCAGTGATTCCTAGTATATTTAGGGAGTTGTGCAACCATTGCCATCTAATTTTAGAATATTTTCATCACCCAAAAGAGAAAGCTTATACCTATTAGCAATCACTCCTCATTTTTTCCTGATGTAGTTTGGATGTCCCCTCCACATCTCATATTGTAATTCCCAGTGTTGGAGGTGAGACATGGTGGGAGGTATTTGGGTCATGGGGGTGGATTCCTCCAGGCTTGGTGCTGTCCTCACTGTAGTGAGTTCTCACAAAATCTAATTGTTTCAAGTGTGTGGTACCTCTCCTACTCTCTCTTGCTCCTGCTTTCGCCATGTGACGTGCCTCCTCCTACTTCACCATAGGCCATGAATAAGGAGACCTACCCAGAAGCAGAGCAGATGCCTGTGCCATGCTTGTATAGCCTGCAGAATCATGAGCCAACTAAACCTCTTTTCTTCATTAATTACCCAGCCTCAGGTATTTCTTCATAGCAATGCAAGACTGGCCTAAATACACCTCCTTTACCCCTCAGTCTCTGGCAACCACTGATTTAGTTTCCATCTCTATCGCTCTGACTATTCTGGAAATTTCATATCAATGGAATTATACCACATGATTTTTGTGACTAGCTCCTTTCACTTAGCATAGTGTTTTCAAGGTTTATCCATGTTATAGCATGTATCAGTACTTCATTCTTTTTTATTGCCAAATAATATTCCACTTTGTGAATGTGCCATATTTTGTTTACCCATTTGTCAATCTATGGACATCTGGACTTTTTCCACATTTTCATTACTACAAAAAATGTCACTATGAACACTCATGTGCACATTTTTGTGTGCATATATGTTTTCATTTCTCTGGGGTATATACCTAGGAGTAGAATTGCTGAGATATATGGCAATTTCATGTTTAATATTTTGGAGAACTGCCAAGCTGTTTTCCAAAGCGACTATACCATTTTACATTCCCATCAGCAATGTATGAGGTTTCTATTTCACTACATACTTGTCAACACTTGTTATCTTTTTCATTATAGCCATCCTAGTGGGTGTGAAGTTTTATCTGATTGCTGTTTTGATTTGTACTTCCTTGACAAATAATGACTTTTAGGACTTTTTCATGTGCTTATTGGTTATTTGTACATCTTCCTTGGAGAAATGGCTTTGGATCTTTGCCCATTTTTCAATTGGATTATTTGTCATTTTATTGTTGAATTGCAAGAATTCATGTATGTTCTAGATACAAGTCCAGATGTATATACCAGATAAATAATTTGAAAATACTTTCTCCTATTCTGTGGATTGTCTTTCACTTTCTTGGTGGTGAGTTTTTAAGCACAAAAAATCTTTTACTTCTTATGAAGTCCAATGTATATACTTTTTTTCTTTTGTAATTGTGCTTTTGGTATTCTACCTAAGAAACCACTGCCTAACCTGCAGTTGCAAAGATTTGCTCCTGTTTTCCTCTAAGAGATTTATTGTCTTAGGTCTTAAATTTAGGCTTATGCTCCATTTTAAGTTAACTGCTGTATAGGGGTCCAACTTCATTTTTTGCATATCAATATCCAGTTGTCCTAGCACCATTTATTGAAAAGACTATTTTTTCTTTCATTGAATTGTCTTAGCATCTTTGTAAAAAATAAACTGGCCATAAATTTAGGGATGTGTTTCTGTCTCTTGATTTAATTCCATTGACCTGTATATCTATCCAATGCCAGTGCCACACTGTCTTGATTACTGCAGCTTCATATTAAGTTTTTGAATTGAGAAATGTGAGCCTTCCAACTTTGTTACTCTTTCTCAAGATTGCTGTGGCTATACTGGGTCCCTTATATTTCCATAAATTTTAGGGTCAGCTTGTCAATTTCTAAAAAGATCAGGCTTCTGGGAGTTTGATAGAGATTGCTTTGTATCTATAGATTAATTTAGGGAGTATTGTCACCTTAACGTTACATCTTCTGATCCATGAACATATATTCCATATATTCACTTCTTCTTTAACTTCTTTGTTAAATTTATCCTTAAGTATTTTATTCTTTTTGATTTTTGGATTGTTCATCGCTAGTCTATAGAAATACAATTGATTTTTATTTATTGATCTATCCTGCAGTCTTGCTGAGCATGTCATTTCTAATAAATTTTTAGTGGATTCTGTAAGATTTTCTATACATGAAGGCACATCATCTGCAAATAGGGATAGCTTACTTCTTCCTCTCCAGTTTACATGACTTTTATTATTTTCCTTGCCTACTTGTCTTGACTAGAACTTCAACATGATGTTAAATAGACATGGAAAAATTAGATACCCTTGTTTTGTTCCTAATCTTAGGGAGAGAGCATTCAATCTTTCACCATTACATATGATGTTAACTGTGGGTTTTTCTTTTTTTTTTTTTTTATTATACTTTAGGTTTTAGGGTACATGTGCACAATGTGCAGGTTTGTTACATATGTATCCATGTGCCATGTTGTTTTGCCACACCCATTAACTCATCATTTAGCATTAGGTATATCTCCGAATGCTGTCCCTCCCCCCTCCCCCCACCCCACAACAGTCCCCGGAGTGTGATGTTCCCCTTCCTGTGTCCATGAGTTCTCATTGTTCAATTCCCACCTATGGGTGAGAACATGCGGTATTTGGTTTTTCGTCCTTGTGATAGTTTACTGAGAATGATGTTTTCCAGTTTTTTTCATAGATGACTTTTATCAGGTAAAGAAAGTTTTCTTATATACCTAGTTTTTTTAGTGTTTTTATCATGAAAAGGTACTTGATTCTGTCAAATGCTTTTTCTGCATCTATAGGGATGATCTTTTTTTTGCACATATTCTATTAACATAGTGTAGTACATTGTTTTTTGATATGTTAAACCAACCTTGCATTCCTGGGATAAATCTCACTTGGTCATGGTGTATACTCCTTTTTATATGTTGCTGGATTAAGTTTACTAGTATTTTGTTACGGGTTTTTACATCTATATTCATAAGTGATATTGCTCTATAGTTTTCTTCTAATGTCTTTGCCTTATTTTGGTATTGAGTAACACTGGCCACATGGGATAAGTTGGGAAGTGCTCCTTCCTCTTCTATGTTTTGGAAGAGTTTGTGGACGACTGATATTAATTCTTATTTAAATGTTTGGTGGAATTCACCATTAAAGCTGTTTAGGCCTGGGCTTTTCATTGTGGGAAGTTTTAAAATTATTTACCTAATATCCTGTGATTGGTTTATTAGAATTTTCTATGTATTCTTTATTATATTTTGGTAGTTTGTTTCTTCTAGGACTTCATCCATCTCATATAGGTTTTATATATTTTTTTGCATACTATTGTTCATAGTATTCTCTTATATTCCTTTTTATTTCTGTAAGGTCAGACCTGCTACCTGATTTCAGGACTTACGATTAAGCTATGGTTATAACAACGTCTTAGAAAAGACACAGAAAGCGGCCAGGCACGGTTGCTCACGCTTATAATCCCAGCACTTTGGGAGGCCGAGGCGGGCGGATCACGAGGTCAGGAGATCAAGACCATGGTGAAACCCCATCTCTACTAAAAATACAAAAAAACAATTAGCCGGGCGTGGTGGTGGGCGCCTGTAGTCCCAGCTACTCAGAGAGGCTGAGGCAGGAGAATGGCATGAACCTGGGAGGCGGAGCTTGCAGTGAGCTGAGATTGCGCCACTGCACTCCAGCCTGGGTGACAGAGCGAGACTCTGTCTCAAAAAAAAAAAAGAAAAGAAAAGAAAAGACACAGAAAGCAATAATCATAAAAGAAGAAAATGATAAATTAGACTTAAGCAGTATTAAAATTTTCTGCTCCCCCAAATAACGTTATTAAGAAAATAAAAAGGCAAAATCCACACTGACCAAAAATATTTAAAATAAGAACTTGCTTTTATTGTAAATAAACTCTTATAAATCAATAATAAGAAGAAAAACAACTCAATTTAGAAAAATATGCAAGAGATTTAAATAGATCTTTCACAGAGAAGATATACAATG
This sequence comes from Hylobates moloch, assembly GCF_009828535.3. NCBI lineage: Eukaryota > Metazoa > Chordata > Mammalia > Primates > Hylobatidae > Hylobates > Hylobates moloch. The sequence goes on along the minus strand of NW_026652290.1, from coordinate 30,547,207 downwards.
GCCAATGTGCACATGAAAAAGTGCTCAATGTCATCAGCCACCAGATAAGTGTAAATTTAAACAGCAATGTGATAACATTTCATACCTACTAGTGTGAATATGATTAAGGAAGAACTGAAACAAATGTTGGTCAGGATGAAGAACAACTGAAACTCTCACATGTTGCTTGAGGGCGTGTAAAACAGTACCACTTCTTTGAAAAACTGGCAATTTCTTATAAAGTTAAAAATACATTTACTTAATTATCCAGCAAGTCCTCTCTAGTTATTTATCCTAAGAAAAATGAAATACTTGTACAAGAATATTGGCTTTGCCTTTTTCATAGTAACTACAAGCCTGGAAACAATTCAAATGTCCATCAGTAGAAGAGATAAACTAACTGCAGTTTAGTCATTTCATGTTACTATTCAGCAATAAAAATTAACAAACTATCCATGACATTGAGGAACATCAAGACCTTCTGTTGAATGAAATAAATTGGACACGAAAGAATACGTATGGTATGATTCCATTTACATCAAGTTCAAGAACAGGCAAAACTAAGCTATTGGGAATAGAAATCAGAAAACTGTCTCCGCTGTGGTGGAGAGGTGAGGGTCAACTGCAAAGGGGCCAGAGGGAACTTTTGGGGATGATGGAAATGTTTTATATTTGGCTTTAGTGTTCATTACACAAGAAGAGTATATGTGTGTCAAAACTCACTCCACTAAAAACTAAAATCTATGCATTTCACTGTATGCAAATTAAACCTCAAAAAACCATTCAGAAACATTTTAGGTAAGAGATGGTGGATGCAAGTGCTTTAAATTTTCTTCCAGGTGGCATGGATGGATCTTACTGTTGTTACCTGCAGCTCAGCCTGCAGGGTTCAGTGTCCTTGCACCTTGGAACACTGGCATTCCACTTGCCAGCCTTGTGTACAATAAGAACACAGGTGCACCCATCCAATCCCTCCCAGCCATGCCAGCAACGCCTGGGCAATCCATAGTCAACAGCACACTAGCTATGCCAAGGGCTCTCTGATTACCATCCTTTTATAAACCCTGGCACTAGCTTCCCCATCAGCATGTTAAATTTCAAACATAAGCCAATTCTAAATTATTCAGAAATGAATGATTGGAGTTAACACTAAGAAGCAAAATTGCTTATGGAGGGAGGAAAGAACACAGAATAGGGCCCAGAGTTTGGAGTTCCACTCCCAGTCCACTACTTCTAGGCTCTGTGATCTGAGATAAATCCTAAATTTCTTATCTTTATAATGCGGGGATGATGATAACACGACACACAAGTACTGGACAACGGCCTAGCACTTGGGGAGGAATAGCTGAGAGGCAGAAATGAAAGCCTGTGGTAGAATGTGAATTTCCAGGTGTACTTATGGCACACGTTTTATTCAAAGCTCCTCACTCCCTGCCTCCCCTGCACTGCCACCAAATACACACACACCTGGACCTATTTCTGAAAACTTTACTGTAAATTAGAACCTTTATCAGAAGTAAAGAACTTTTAACTGTTCAAGTCTGCTACTTTTAAAAACTCTGGAGAAACACTGGCTCCTGCCTTCTCAAAGTCTCTGTGGCCTCCACTCATCTCTATATAGAGACAATCAAGATTTGGACCTTGGCATCCTTTAAAATCAGATGTCCAGGTTAAAAACATTTGCAGTGGTTTAAGCATCCAAGGATGCTTTTAACCTGGGCATCCGATTTTAACAACAGACTCTTTCCCGATCACAGTTAGAAAATGACATCCTGTGCCTGCTTCTCTGAATTCTTATTCATGCCAGGGCATCACACTTATCCTGAGAGAGCAAACCCTGAGAGCCATCTCACCTGCTGACGAAGGTCAGGGCCAAGGCTGTGGCCAGGTGGGGCATCAGCCGCAGGGTCTGCGTTTGGTGCTCAATGATCTTCACCTCTTCCTTGGTTTTAGGCCCAAACTGCCTCCGGCTAGAGGGAATCAACAGATACGATTTTTACCAAAATCCAGCAGCGGGAGGCAACTTCATCTCCAGAGCTAAAAGTGCTGGCTAGCCATTTGCCTTCCAAAGACTCCAGAATGTAGAAATCTGAATTTCCTAAAATGTGGTTAGGGCAAGACAGCCTAAGTTTCTGAAGAAAGCCCAACAGGAAGCTTTTCAGCTCTTCTAGAAGTTAACCTTCCCAGCATAGAACATTTTTAAAGCAGCACATCTATCTAACACCAGAGTAATTTTTACTCCTTAACATTTACATGACATTTTATAGTTCCAAGTGCCCCATGATCATTAATTATTCAGCTTTACTAAATTTGTGACATAATTAATAGGACAGGAGCAATACCCTAGAACATATTTCAAAAGGACATTCTCAACAAGGAGGGTGACATTAACCCTGGTGCTCCTGTCAGATTCACAGGTAGGTCATTACTTTTAGCCCACCTAAACCCCCCTGCAATTCTATGTGGAAAAGGTGTTCTCCACATCCCACCTTAAATCCCTGTGCCCTGCAGACAGCATCTGCATTGCACTCTGAGGCTGCTATGTCAGGTGAACCAAGGCTTTCCTTGGAGCAATTTATAAAGTGGTGTGGGATTGTCCCCACAGGCAATGCCCAGGTACAAATCCCCCAGGATCTCATAGTTGTAGATCGCAAAGAGCCCAGGCTTTTCAGAGGTCACCCTCTGCCCCATGCAGCCTGATGCTCCACATCCTACATTCGGCAGCATGCTGTCTTTGAATAGCTCTGAGTTTAACGTTGGTTTATGAAAGAACATTTCACTCACACACACACATACACTGTGCTATGTTATCAAGCATGGTGGGCAAACCTTTGCTTCACACACCAGTGGGGTGAGAACATCCATCAACCACTCAAAGAGAAGAAGCAATTGTTTTAAAAATCTTATGTTTGATAAAGACTTTCTTAAATATAATCTTATACTTAAATATTGTGTTTATTTGTAATTGAAAGAAGGGCACCATAATATTTTTAGTGTTTAAGGCATCTCATAGTCTGGTGCTGTCATGTGGGTGGTGAGGACAAAAGACAAGCACACACAAGGAAGGCCGCATGCAAGCACTGTGAGCACAGCCTTGTTTTCTAAGAGCACAGACTTCCCCCAGGCACAGTCTAACCACCCCACAGATGACTGTTTCAAGAATACCACCCCAACCCGCCCTTCATCCATGCCCGCCCCTCCATCCTAGTTCACACCCAACCACAGCAGGCTCGTGGCTCCAAATGAAAGGGCTGTCAGTCTACAGGGAAACCTCTCAGCTTTTGCTGGATCATGGTGAAAACAACAAAAAAAATCCCAAAGCCGGTAATGATGTCAACATGATGTTAGGTCATTGCTAAGGACTGAACTGTGTCGCCCCAGAATTCACATATTGAAGCCCTAACAACCAATGTGAATATTTGGAGATAGGGCTTTCAGGAGGCAATTAAGCTTAAATTCGGTGGTAAGGATCCTATCTGATAGAATTGGTGGCCTTATAAAAAGAGAAGTGAAAGGTCCCTCTGTCCCCACACCCATGCTCTGAGAAAGACCATGTGAGGACACAGCAAGATGGCAGCCGTCAGCCATCTGCCGGCCAGGGAGAGCGCCCTCACCAGACCTGTCAGTGCCTTGATTTTTGACTTGCAGTCTCCAGAACTGTGAGAAATAAATTTCTATTACTTAAGCCGTCCAGTCTATGGCATTTTGTTACAGCAGCCCAGGCTGATTAATATAATCATTTTACAAATTCCATGTGTTCCTCTCACTTAACTTCCATTTTTACATGCTGTGATTCTACTGTAGCTTTATCTATGGTTGTTGTGGCTAGACTCTTATCTACCAAAACCAGACAATGGCCACATGCAATCCACCCCACTAGGGGATATCTGTGTGTCTGCCTTGTGCCCAGCATCATGCTAGGCACTGGACATTTACCAGGTCAAGAAGGCTGAGTCCCAGCCACTGAGCCCAGAGCCTGGGACATAGAGAAAACCCAGACAAGGTGGCATGTGCAGAGCGAGCCTTGGGCATGGCCCCATGCTCCAGAGCTTCACTTCAGGACATTTTACCCACGGTGACAGCAAAAGCAGCGATTGACCACAACACTGTTTAGTTTTCTTTTTTGTCGTTGTTGTTTGTTAGTTTTTTTTTTGCTGAAAAATAAGTACGATAATAATACAATTTTTTTTTTTTTTAAAGACAGAGTCTTGCTCTGTCGTCCAGGCTGGAGTGCAATGGCACAATCTCAGCTCAGTGCAACCTCCGCCTCCCAGGTTCTAGCAATTCTCTGCCTCAGCCTCCCGAGTAGCTGGAACTACAGGTGCCCACCACCACACCCGGCTAATTTTTTGCATTTTTAATAGAGACGGGGTTTCACCATGTTGGCCAGGCTGATCTTGAACTCCTGAACTCAGGTGATCCGCCTGCCTCGGCCTCCCAAAGTGCTGGGATTACAAGCGTGAGCCACCACGCCTGGCCAATAGTACAATTTTAAGCAGCATCTCATCAAAATTTGTTCCTATGGAGAACTCTTTGTCTTGCCCACCATACACTCAATATTCATTCAATGAATGAAATAATGAATTCATTTCGCAAATGAGGAAATGCAAAAAAAGCAAAGCAGAGTGGCCTCTGGAGACCTCAGAGAAGGTCTTTGGATGCCAGATCTGACCCTGACCTGTTGTGCCTCAGTTTCCCAATGGAGGCACACCTTGTAGCGGTGCCATTTCCTCTTTGACTCCACAATTGGGGTGATTGGTGAAGAGCAGAAAGAGGCCACCAAGGCTCCATGTGGCAGGCCTCGCAGTGCCTCTCCCTGTGCTGATAGAGAGGAGTTATGTTCTCCTAATCCACTGCTGAGTTCCCAGGTAATTTCACAAAAATCAAGAGTGTTCACAAGAATCTAAATGTCCAGACTTTCTTTAAAAATAGGAAGATCTGGCACCTCCGGACCCTATTCCCATAATGCAGTCTGCTGGAACTCAGAAGCCCGACCCTCCAGGCAGGAAACGGCTATCCCCTGAGGACACCAGAACCCTTTCCACTCCCTGACATTACCTGCTGGCCCAGGGGGCAATGAGTTTTTAGCCACATTGTATTTTTTATCCCATCCAGAATAAATTGATATCAGCATCCTAACTTGTTAATTATGTTCTGTAACTGTGATATACAGCCAAGCATAGACATTCTATGCGAGTCTATGAATTTACTGGAAGAACTTCTAGGGAGCAAAATGGCTCTGGCCAGCTTGTAGGGAATAAGATCCAAACGCCTCAGCTTGTCATTCAAGAGTCCGCTATAGCTTGACTTGAGTGTTCCAGCCTTTTCTCCCACTAAGCCCCTTCAGACGCTTCCCATCCTGGACCCCTGTCCAAGCAGGGCTGCCTGCAGCTGACCCCACCCCTAACTGCCAGTGTCTAACTGGACTCATTTTTGGTGGCTCAGCCGCATGCCCTCTCCCCAAATTGAGGCTTCTCTGATTCTCCCTTTCTCCTTGGCACACCCCTTCAAAACTAAACAGAACCAAACCAACCAAAGCAGGAAGTTGCTTCTCCCTGGAATGCCCTGGAGCATACGTTGCCCCTCCTGCGAGGCCCAGCACTGTCCCTTTCCAGCTGGTGCTATGTGCACCTGTGTTAACCATGTGCTTCTGATGCTTTGACATCTGGGACTTCACTGACCCTGGAGGGACAGGGGCTCCCAGGGCCAGCTAATTCCTAAAGACAGCAAATGACTCTTCTTTGAGTGCATTTTTCATATGCAAACGAATCAGTTCAGGACCCCATTCCCGCTGCTTCCTTTATGTGTCTCTTCCACTCAGGGCCTAACCTAGTCTCCCCAGGGCCAGGTACCAGACAACTCAGGACAGATCCTATGCCTCGGAGCCTTCTGAAGTTATCCATACTAGCCAGTCTTAAACCTGCTTACCAGCCCTGCCCATTTCTTCCTGTGGAAACCACAATAAAGGCTCTTGCCCACACTTTCCCTTCATGCCCTCTCCCTTCTAACCAATGCTAGTGTTTCCCCGTGTGGCCCTGCGTGGCATGGCATGCCCCTTCTCTTGGGAACTGTGAGTAACAAACTATGCTTTCAATGGCTGTCCTCTTCTGATCTGCCAAGCTCACCATACTGAGTAATAATACAACCTACATTTTAAAACAGCACCTGTCACTGGACTCAGCCCACTGAGGCAAGGCCTGCTCAGTCTTCTGGTGCCCCAGCCTGGCCTGACATATGCACCTAGGAAAGACAGAGGCAGGAGGGCAGATGAATGTCCTGCCAGCTCCCAGCAGCTCCACAGCAACTCCTCCACCCACCCTCCCCTGCCTCTCCTTGGAACGTTTGCTTGTCATTAGATGCTATGAACAAAATTCAATTCTCAGACACTGGTGTGTTGGCTGGGAGCCAGGGCAGTTAGGACAGGGATAGAAGATGAAATGAAAGGAAGGAGCCTCCTCTATGCCCAACAGCCCACTCCACCACAGGCTTTCCTGCCAGGGGCCAGAGGGAAACAAGTGGGTGGGCAGAAGGTAGGCACCACCCAACTCTTTCTTTCCCTCCCTCTGGCCCAAGACCCTGACAATCCCCAAGCATTGAGCAGGGAGTTTACTCTTGCTTCTCACCCATCAGATGTGCTCTCTGGCTTCTCCAAGGAGGAATGACACTGAGGGCTACTGAAGCTTCTTCCACCCAAAGATGCAGCAAGAGGTCAGCCCTGTGACTGCCACCATCAGCCCCCATGTGGGCAGCCTGTCAACAGCAGAGGTAGCAGAGACCGAGGGCCTCAAGACTTGGGGCCCCCAGAGAGCCTGGCCCGTGAGAGACCCTGCCCTGCCATGCTGTGGTCACCCTCTTATTTATGCTCTCAGGCCCCATTGGCCTCACCAAGGGCCATGACAGTCCAGGCCTGGACTCTGGTTGCCAGCATCCTGGCACACTGCCCTGAACATAGCTCACAGGGCTGTAATCCCTGCAGCTGGCCAGCAATTACCACCTGCCAGACATTTTTATTGTTCCAGTTTATGATCTGTGTGGACACAATATTCTTCCCATCCTTTTCCTCCACTGGGTTACTATTTTCCTTTAAAAACACATACAAAGGCTATATTTCTCTCTGTAAATATAATTTTTATTTCAATACCAAAAAAAAAAAGTCACTTAGCTCAAATTTTTCATGGTCTTTAAAATCAAAAAGTGGTGTTTGTGCACACAACGATATCCATGTGAAAATAAAGCCGGGCTCAGAGAGTGCTGTGAATGATGCCATTTAAAATTATAGATTTGAAAAGCCATTTCTAGATTCCAGCAACTCCTAAGGAATAGAGGAAACATTTATTTTGGGTTGTTTTATTTCATTCCCACTCAATTTTGAACGCGGCTGCTTAAGGCAATATTCGTGGGATGTGACATGGCTATTAATCACCAAGGCAGCTACTGCAGGCGCAGCCTCTGGGGGGGCCGCGCCATTCGCCTTCTCCCCTCTCCCTCTGGTCTCTTCTCCCAAAGGAGGCCAGTGACCTACTAAAAAGATAATTACTTCCCATGTTTCCTGCTCTGCAGTACCATTGCATCCAGTCAACTTCAAAGGAGAGGAGCTTTGGGGACTAAGCCTCGCCCTGGACCCTGAGACTTCTTAAGGTGCAAACTTGTTTGCAGGTATCCCTGCAACCAGAAGAAGGGGGAACAAAACCTCCACTGTCAAGGTGCTGACCTCTGCAGATAAAAGCTCAGTTCCTTCCTGGGCTCAGGCCACCTTCCTTTGTGGCCACCTTCCTTCATTAGTAACCTGACCACAGGCAGGATTCAAGAGAGCTTGTAAGTGCCTGGCAGCTGGACCATTGCACCCCATTCCCAGTGGCCCCCACAGAAACCCTCCAACCTCTCATAGAGTCCACAGCCCATCTGTCCTGTTTCTCCCCCTTCTCTGGGGCGCTCCTAGACATACGAACTCAGAGGGCAAATATTTTACAAAGTAGCGTATTTTTAATGCCACCAGTTGAACTTGGAAGATTTGGCCCCGCTGGCCAGCCAGGATGTAAACATCTGGCTTCTTATTATCAATAAGAATGTGTGAGAGTCAGACATCCTGACCTTCAGCCCCAAGCCTCACCACCTCCAACCCCAGGTGATCCCACCCTCCATCCTGGGATCATGGAAGGGACCTAGCTGCACACAATTCCTGCTGCTTTTTTGTTTCGTTTCTTGTTCTTTCTTGCTTTGCTTTTTTGTTTGTTTGTTTTTGAGGTAGAGTCTCACTCTGTTGCCCAGGCTGGAGTATAGTGGTAGAATCTCAGCACACAGCAACCTCCATCTCCTGGGTTCAAGAGATTCTCCTGCCTCAGCCTCTCGAGTAGTTGGGACTACAGGCCTGCGCCACCACACCTGACTAATTTTTGTAATTTTAGTAGAGACTGAGTTTCACCACGTTGCCCAGGCTGGTCTCAAACTCCTGGCTTCAAGCAATCTGCCCACCTCGGCCTCCCAAAGTGGTGGGATTACAGGTGTAGCCACTGTGCTCAGCCCTGGTTTTTTTTTTTTTTAAGTTGAACATATAATGGTTTGCCCTTTGGGCCTGAGCAATCCTACATTGAAACATCAGCTTAATATATAACATCCTCTGTGTTTTAGTTGTCATTCTTCCCATGGGCAACTTTTTCTTTTTTTTTTTTTTTTTTTTGACAGAGTCATACTCTGTCGTCCAGGCTGGAGTGCTGTGGCACAATGGCACAATCTCGGCTCACTGCAACCTCTGCCTCCCGGGTTCAAGCAATTCTCCTCCCTCAGCCTCTTGAGTAACTGGGATTACAGGTGCATGCCACCACACCTGCCTAATTTTTTGTATTTTTAGTAGAGATGGGGTTTCACCATATTAGCTAGGCTGGTCTCCAACTCCTGGTTTCAAGTGATCCACCCACCTTGGCCTCCAAAAGTGCTAGGATTACAGGTGTGAGCCACCACACACCACCCAATGGGCAACTTTCAACTCATCTGTAGAGGAGATGGAAGAAGCCCATGTGTGTGTAAGTGAGTGTATATGTGTGTGTGGCATAGAGATATATGCTTCTTTGATAGTAGACTTGACTGTGATTAAATACACAAAATGGCCCCAGCAAAGAGTTCTCAAAGTGCCCTTCAGATCCTTGAGAAATCTCAACAGATAACTTTTGCACCTTCTCGTCACCTCTTTTCCTCCCAACCCTCAACAGTCTATCAATCCAACCACCCCAGAATAGAATACATGATTCTCAATGGTGGTGATGAGTTCAATGACAATGGCAATTTTTAAACATGGGAATATTTCAGATATGGAAAGAGATGAGGGTTTGTGGCTTTGGTGTCAATGTCACATAGTCTACATACAGAGCAGTGACAGCACCCCCAAACTTGCAAACACAGACACTAAAGCTCAGATTTCCTTGACCAGAGAGGGTAGCTCTTCAGAGAAAAAGCCCTTGCCAATTATTCTTTTCCTTTCTCAAAGTTCATGCCAGATCAAAAACCTGGGGAACATAAACACCCTCCCCAACAAGTCCCATGGATTTAAAGTTGTGGCCAAGTATCCAGCAGGGGCTGACACTCTGCTGCTGGAGACTGCAAAGACTGTCTACCCCATCTATTAACACTGCAAAAGCAATGCTGAATGGAGCAGGCTGCAGATCCATAGGGGATTAGGATCAGGCTGCCTCCTCCCACAAGCTGAGGGATGACCCCCGTGGAGACCGCAGAAGCCTCTCAGATAAGAGATAACACCACCCAGGATAAACCTGCAGCCCTGGCTCTATATTTCCATTGAGTGGGTCATTTCTAGCCAGTGTTATAACCCTGACTGACAAGGACCAGTAGGGTCACCCTGGATCTGATATTGGCCAATTTCAGATTCCTTGAGGGTTCAATTACACAAACAAAAGTGGGTCTAACCCATCACGCTATGGTTCAAACCTACTTAAAATAAACACCAAGGAACCTGGCTGCCTTTGTACTGAGTCTGTTCTTGTCCTCTCTAGTGACTCATGCTGCCTATAGGAGACCATCCTGGGACCAGGTCAACATCATATCCCCAACTGCATCACCAGCACAAGATAGAATAGTTAGAAATTCAGGCTTTGGATCAGACACACCTGGTTTGCACACAGACTCTAACACCTGCCAGTGTGTTATCTTGGGCAAGTAACAGAAACCCTCTGAGCCTCAGGTTCCTCAACCACTAACTGGGGCTGATAATGGGCATGAGGACTAAGTGATGCCTGACATGTAGCAGGTGTTCAAGGCATAGAACGCATCATCATTGCAGTCATTACCATTACCTCTGGAGTCCCTAAAATTACCTGCGATTCTGCTCATCCTTCATCTAGGAAAGCCATTTTAAATTTTCTCCAAAAAGCACTCTTTTTGTTTCTTTATCCCAAACAAAGCACTAACTTACTCTGCATCACTAAAACTGTTGTAAAAAGAGCTTCAGGGTTAAAAGTCTCTTCTACCCGACCTTAAATTAAAGATAATGAGATTGCTGAGAGGGAAGAAAACAAGCTAAGTCCACTGACTTTTTTTAAAAGAAGTGTGTGTGTGTGCGCGCGTGTGTGTGTGTGTGTGTGTGTGTGTGTGTGTGTGTGTGTGTTGAAAAGCTAACAGCACCTGCACCTTTTATGTTCCCCAAAACACCAGCCAATTTTCTTCTTCCCAAATTCCATGTAGGGACAGGGTGGACAAAACAAAAACCTAGGAAAGTGGTGTGGACAGGGCCTCCTAGCACATTGCATTGCCATAGAAGCCGCGAGTTATTTCCAGAGTCAATCAGCCGACCCTAGAGAGGAGCCTGAATGTTTTTCTGACAGTTCTCACCCGAGGGAAATTAATTTACTTTTCAGAATGATAGCCTTAGCAATATCTGTGAGTGACAGAGTGGTTAATGTTAGTCGTCACAACTGTGATTCCTTGAGAATTTTTTTTTAATTGTATACTAATGAATGCAAAACAAAGTTAAAATGGGAGACATGGAGCCATAAATTATAGCTGAGGCTGCCTGGGGTGAGCTAATTATTTCACTGTTGTATTAATTTCATATTTTAAAAAATTGCATGAAGAAACACCTTCCGTCATCAGCACCACTGCAGAGATCTTGCAGAAGCCCCAGCACCTTGGCCATAAAAGTAAGGAAGAAAGAGGGCCAATCCTCTCTGGATCCAGGCCTTCTCTCCTCTTTCCCTTCCATTTTATGGCAGATGCAGAGTCTCTGTCCATCCTGTCTGCCCCAAAAGCCATCCAGAACCTGCTGTCAACTTGGAAGTAGCAAGCCTGACCACCACATGTGAGCAAGGAGATAAACGCAGAGCCCCAACATTCTCCAGGTTCCCCTGTCACTGAGGTTGAACATCATGAGTCAATAGTCAGGTAATCAAATGCGCTTCAGAGTGTGCATCCATTTCTTAATGCTCCAAGTTGACCTTAGACTGCTCTTGGCAATGGAAATTGCCCGAGCAGCTTAAGAGCTGAAGCCTCCACTTCCCCTCTCAATCCACAGTCTCAAAGGTAAAGGGTGCCCATAGGCTCTTAAAACAACAGCACAATCTTTCAATCCATAAACATGGTATGTTTCTCCCTTTATTTACATCTTTGATTTCTTTCATCAGTGTTGTGTTGTTCTCAGGAGTCTTACACATGCTTTTATTAAATTTTCACCTAAGTTCTCAACTTTTTGAGCAATTATAAATTATATTTTTAATTCTGATGCCCTTATGTTCATCGCCGGTATATACAAATATAATTGATTTTTGCATGTTTATTTTTGCACCCTATGACTTTGCTGAATTCATCTCTTAGTTCTAGGATTTTTTTGTATCTTGGGGTTTTCTACATAAATAGGCATGTCATCTGAATATAGAAACAGTTTTATTACTCCTTTTCCAATCTATATGCTTTTCATTTCCTTTTCTTGCCTATTGCACTGGCTACAACTTCCAGCACTATATTGAATAGCAGTAGCAAGAGCAGACATCCTTGCCTTATTCCTGATTTTAAAGGGAAATAATTCAGTCCTTTACCATAAAGTGTAATGTTGACTGTACAATTTTCACAGGTGCTCTTCATTCAGTTGAGGATGTTCCTCTTTAGTCTTCCTTGAATGAGTGTTTTCACATGAATGTATACTGAATTTTTCAAACACTTTTTTCTGTATCCATTAAAATATTATGAGATTTTTCTTCTTTAGCATGTTAATATGGTAGACCAAATTGACTGGTTTTTAAATATTAAACCAGCATTCCATCTCTGGAATAAATCCCACTTGGCTGTGATATATATTTTTTTAAATTGCTAAATTCCATTTCCTAATATTTTGCTAAAAATTTTTGTATCTATATTCATGAAGAATATTGACCTGCATTCTCCTTTTATTATATTTTCTTTATTTGGTTCGGGGATCAGTATATGGCTAACTTAAAAAAAAATGACCTGGAAAGTGTTCTTTCTGCTTCTATTTTCTAAAAGAGTTGTATAGGACTGCTGCTATTAATAATTCTTCTGGAAACATTCAGGATTTTCCAGTGAAAACATCTGGCCTGGAGATTTTCTTAGGAGTTTTAAAATCATGAGTTCAATTTCCTTAGTAGTTAAAAGGTTATTCAAATTATCTTACACACTGGGGGGGCTGTGATATTTTGTGGGTTTTTTAAAGGAATTTACTCTTTAAGTTTTTAAGTTTATGCTTACAGAGTTGTTCCTAGTATTCTCTTATTATTCTTTTGATGTTCTCAGTGTCTACAATAATATCCCCTGTATCATTCCTGATGTTAGTAATTTGTTTAGTCTCTTTTTTTCTTTGACAGTCTCACTGGAGGTTTGTTAATTTTATTAATCTTTTCAAAGGACCATTTATTTATTCACTGATATTCTCTATTATTCTGTTTTCCATTTCATTGATTTCTGCACTTATCTTTATTACTTTATTCTTTTTGCTTCCTTTCCATGTATTTTGTTCTTCTTTTTCTAGGTTCTTCTTACAGTTTGAATATGTACCCCCAAAATTCATGTGTTGGAAATGTAATCCCCAATGCATCAGTGTTGGGAGGTGAGGCCTAACAAGAGATGTTTAGGTCATAAGGGCTCTGCCCTCATAATAGGCTAATACTGTTGTAAAGGGATTGATGAGAGGAGTGCACTCTATTTTGACCTCTCTTGCTCTTCTGCCTCTGCCATATGAGGACTCGGCATTCGTGTCCTTTAGAGGACATAGCAGGAGAGCCCTTAAAAGATGCCAGGGACTTGATCTTGGACTTCCCAGTCTCCAGAACTATAAGAAATAAATTTCTGTGGTATTGTTATAACAGCACAAAATGGACTAAAAAGACCATTCTTTAAGTGAGAGCTTAGATACTGATTTGAGACTTTTCTGCATTTCTAATATACGCATTTAGCACATTTAGTGTTACAAAATTTTCCTCTCAGCACTGCTTTAGCTGTGCCCTACAATTTTTGATATATAGTTTCAATTCCATCTAGTTCAACATATTTTTAAAAAGTTTTCTTGAGAGTTCCTCTTTTTACTATTAGTTATTTAGAATTGTGTTGTTTAGTTAGAAAGTGCTGGTGAGTTTTCCTGTTATCTTAGTTACAAAGTTCTAGTTTGAATACATCATGGTCAGAGAACTCACTCTGTATGACTTCAATTTTTAAAAATTTGTTGCAGTTTTTGTTTTTCCTGGATAAGATATGGTGTATCTTGGTAATGTTAGATGAGCACTTTAAAAGAAGGTGTACTCTACTTTTGTTGAATGAAGTGTTCTATAAATGTCAATTAGATCCTATTGGCTGATAGTATTGTTGAGTTTTTCTATATTCATGCTGACTTTCTGCCTAGTTCCATCAATTGTTGAGAAAGGACTGTTGAAGTCTCCTACTACAACTGTAGACTGGTTTATAGTCCTTTCAGTTCTGTTAGTTTTCACTTCACATATTTAGCAGGCTGTGCTGTGTTTTACATATACATTTAGGATTACTGTATCTTCTTGATGGATTGACTCTTTTTATCATAACTGAATGTCCTTTTTTTTATCTCTGATAATTTACTTTTCCCCACAGTCTAATTTATATGAAATTTAAATAGCCACTCCTTCTTTTTTTGGCAAATCTTTGCATGATATGTCTTTTTTCATTCTTTGACATTTAACCTGCCTATATTGTTACATTTGAAGTGAGTTTCTTATAGACAGCATAGAGTTCAGTTACGTTTTTAAATACACTTTGTCAGGCTCTATTTTTTAACTGAATTATTTGACCATTTACATTTAATGTAATTATTGATATGTTAGGGCTTAAGTCTGACTTTTTAAAATGTTTTCTCTGTTTTTCATTTCTGTTTTATTTTTCTTGCCTTTCTTTAGGTTACTTAAATATTTTCTAAAATTCCATTTTGATGCACCTATAGTGTTTGTGAGTACATCTCTTTGTATAGGTTTTTTTCCTGGTTGCTCTATTACAATTTTTTTTATTATTTTTATTTTTTTATTATTATACTTTAGGTTTTAGGGTACATGTGCACAATGTGCAGGTTTGTTACATATGTATCCATGTGCCATGTTGTTTTGCTGCACCCATTAACTCGTCATTTAGCATTAGGTATATCTCCTAATGCTGTCCCTCCCCCCTCCCCCCACCCCACAACAATGTTATATACATAACTCATTACAGCCTACTTGGGGCAGAATTTTACCAGTTCAAACCAAGTACAGAAAACTTAACTCTTTTATATCCCTTTTCTTTCCCCTGTGTATAATTGTCTTAAATATTTCTTCTATTCATTTAGAACCACATCAAGCAGTGTATTAACTTTTGCTTACTGCCAAACATAATTTAGAGAACTCAAGAGGAGATGGACAGTCTATTGTATTTATGTGTTTTTTGTTTGTTTGTTTTGCTTACTATACAATTTTGTGGTTCCAAGGTTCTTTCTTTTATTGTTTCCTTTCTGTTTAGAAAAATTCCCTTAGCAATTCTTTTAGGATAAGTCTGCTAGTAACAAATTCTTTTAGTTTTCCTTCATCTGAAAGTGCCTTGATTTCCTTTTCATTCCTGAATGACATTTTTACTGGATATAGAATTCTGGCTCGATAGTTCTTTCAGTGCCTGAAAAATGTCATGCCACTTTTTTTCTGGCCTCCATGGTTTTTGATGTAAAATTTGCTATGATTCCAATTGTTTCTCTCTCTCTCTATTGTTTTCAAGATTTTTTCTTTGTCTTTAGTTTTTGGATGTTTCACTATGATGTGTGTTGGTGTGAATTGCTCTGGGTTATCTTGTTTGGGGTTTGCTTAGCTTCTTTAATCCATAAATGTGTCTTCTGTCAAATTTGGGAAGTCAGCCATTATTTATTTGAACACTTTTTCAGCCCTCCTATTTCATTTTTTTTTCTGAGACTTGAAAGACACAAATGTTAGATCTTTTGTTAAAGTTCCACAAGTTCCTGAGATTTTCTCTTTATTTCCTTTTTTTCCGGGCTATTTTCTGTTTAGATTCGGTAATTTCTATAGTTCTATCTTCTAGTTTACTGATTCTTTCCTCTGTCCTCTTTATTTTTCTGTTGAGACCATCCAATTAGTTTTTCCTTTAGGTTAACATATTTTTCCATTTGAAAATTTTCACTTGGTTCTGCTTTATATCTTCTATTTGTTTGCTTAGACTTTCTATTTTTTGCTGAGATTTTTTCACGTTTCAGCATGTTTGTCATTTCTCTTTTTGAAACATTTTTATGATGGCTGCTTTAAAATATTTTTCAGGTTACTCTAACATCTCTGTTATTTTGGTGTTAGCACCTATTGATTTTCTTCACTCAGTCAGTTTGAGATATACCTGATTCTTGATATAGCAAGTGATTTTCATTTGAAACTGTATATTTTCATGTTATATTGTGAGATTCTGGATCTTATTTAAGCATCTGGTCTGGCTGTATTGTGGCAGGGAAAGGAGTCATTACTGACAGGCAGAGGTAGAAGTCCAGGTTCCCCACTTGTTCTCTATTACCCAAGTGATGGTGGTGGGCTCCTCATTACTGCTGGGGAGGGGCAGGAGTTCTGGCTCCCCATATAGTCTTTACTGGCACAGCAGTGGGTGTAGTGTCATAATTGCTGAAGAGCAGTGATAGTTCTAACTCTAGTCAGCCTCCTCTAACACCATCACTGTAGGAGGTGGCAGGAGTTGTCTAGGTTGAGGTAGGTGTCCAGGCTCCCCACATGGTCTCTCCTGAAGCCACAGGTGCTAGGGCCTGTTACTTCCTAGCAGGGCAGGGATACCAGTCCCAGATCCCTGCTTGGCCTTTCTTTGACACCACCCTGATAATGGAGTTAAGGAGCCTCATTACAGCCTGGGGAAGGCAGAAGTCTGTACTCCCCACTCAGCTTTTGTTGGCATGGATGGGGTGGGACCCCAGTTTTTTTGGTGGTGTTTGACTGAAGTAGAACATTTGGCTAAAAGTTTTCTGTCTTGGTGGGTGTCCCATTTCTGGTCCTCTGGCTAGAGAAAGCAGGCTAATTTGGGCTTTTTTTTTTGTCTGTTCCTACTGGTGATTCTGGGTGGTCAGCTTCACCAGTACCTTGTCTAGGAAAAATGAGACAAAAAGAAAACTAGAGAGCTCTCTATTGCATCATTCTTGTCTCCACCTTTCAAAGTCTTCTTAGATTTGTTCTATTTACGATGTCCAGGCTTTTTAGTTGTTGTGGGAGGAACAGAGAAAAGTATACCTACTACATTTTCCTGGAAGTAAGTTCTATTGCAGGTTTCAAATATGACATATTTAGATATGAATTTTAGAACGTTCACCTGGCAGAAGTGTGAAAATTGACTGATAATGTTAAATTTATTTAGCTTCCATATAAAAAGAGATAAACAACACAAACAAAGAGAGAGAAAGAGAGGCCATGCATAGATGTTAATATGTAACACATATGTCATATTTTCTCCCTTTAAAAAATATCTCTCAAAGATGTACTACTAATTTAATAATAATCTATCAAGAATAAGAAAATATTACATGGTAAATGTGTGCACAATTACAGAGATCTCAATGTCAAAATAAGAAAAACAGACAGGTATATATGCTACAATCAAGGGATAATGAATATCTCCAACATATATTAACATATTCAATTAGGGCTATATCATGAAGAGGTCTATATCCTGCTTTTCTATTTACCTAATATTCCATTGTATGCAATTCCCCATGTCATTAACTATACTTGAAGGCATAATTTTCATGATTATTTCCTTAGGGTAAATTTATAGAAAAATATTACTGTATCAAAACATGCAAACTTTTTTTAAAGCCCTTGACACATCACCAACTCACTCTCCAGAAAGATTATATCAATTTTTATTCCTTCTCCCAGTGTATAACTTGCCTATCTTAATACATTCCTACCAAAGCTGAGTATTTTTCCTTTCAAATGACTTTGCTAATTCAACAAAGTATTATCTCATTTTAATTTGCCTTTTTTTGATTATCAATAATTTTTCTATCTTATATGCATATTAATTATTAGCTATGTATCGGTCTTCTTCAAACTATCCATAGCTTGCCCATTTATATACTGTGGTATTAGCATCTTTCTTATTTATAGAAGCTCTTTATATATTAAAAAAAATTAAACCATTGGTAGTCATGTTTGTTTGGATGTCTCTACTGTGACATAGTTTTAGCTTTGATTTTGAAATATGTACACTTTTAATTTTTATATAAACAATTTAACCTAATACTTTTGCTTTGGGATTTTTTCCTATTAGAAGCATTTTTTAACTGAATGAAATGTTGGGTCACCTACTTTACTTTGCCTATGTTACTCTGTGGTTTGTTTTAACTTTTAAAGATGAGCAGAGGTGAGAGATGTAGGTCTACCCCAGTGGGATATGGGAATAAATCTACCAACATAGTTAACTGCAGCAAGTGCCGCTAGGCTGACCCAAGAAAGATCTATGAAGGTGAACAGGCTCCTGTTTATATCTGCTTAAAATAGCCATTCCCTCTTTCCAGACAATTCCCTTGATCTTCCTCCTTCCAATTGACTTGACAGACAAGTCCTTGCTTTAACCTCTCTCCCACTTTATTTTCTAATCTGCCAGGAAGTTAATACAAGTCCTGAGCCTCCCTGGATATAGCTTTTTTCAGGCATCCCTTTTTCATCTTTGATTTTACAATTGAAAAAATAAGTAAAAGCAAACTTTGCTGTTTTGTTGGCAACAGAATATGTGTCTTCAGTGCACAGGAACATTTTTCTAAGAGAAAATAATCCTGGGGTGGGTCTATTATAATAACCACCCCTCGAAGCAAAAACCAAACACTTCATCCTCCATTTAAAACTTTCTGGTGACCCAGTTGTTGAGTGCCATTTATGTCCAACATCTGGATGTCAGGTGTTGGATGAACACATCTGTCATCAAGGCCCAGAGCACAGCAATGAGAAATCCCCTCAGCTGGAGTCAGCCAACAGACCCCTGACTGGTTTGCCGCCCCTCAGCCACAGATTCATCTGCATGGTCCCTAATACAGCTGCAAGTTTCCCAGGACTTCATTTCAGGGCATTCTTCCTTTGCCACCCAGATTTCACCACCATCCGTTGTCTGCCTAATCTGTTACCTGGCTCCATCCCAAAGGTCAGCACCATCATCTGGGTTATGATAAGCCCATTTCATTTCTTGGTATTGATGTATCCTTGCACATAATTGAAAATTAAAAAGAAAATAACCTGACTCTTGTTATTTTTACAAAAAGCATTTCCAAAATTAACAATGTATTATGCCTGTGACAAAAGCAATTTATCTGATTTGCAGAGATATGGCTTGGGAATAAACTTCCACAAGGTCATTTGAGTTTTTGTGTAAGATCTTTGGATACTAGAAATTATCCAAATCATGGAATGTCAAAGAATGCAACACAAGATGACAGCCTGAGTGAATGCATTTCAAAAAGGCTGAGGAGGCAAGTGGAAGCTGGACCACAGAGAACCTGCCAAGAGTCAGGAGGCCAAGGTCCTTGTACCACCTCTGTCATGGACTGGACCTGACATAGCAGCTCACTTCTGAACTTTGCTCAGAAAGAAAACCCAATTTCATGCCTAGTTCCACTGCTTTTGCTGACCTGTATAAGATGGTACTGATACCAAAGCACTTTCCATTTAATTGCTGAAATTGATTTCTAAAACAACATTTAAAGTATCTGGAAACTGCTCTAAGGCATACAGCAAATGGAGGAAGATCTAAATTTCAGTAAAAACAATGAGAGTCTGTAGTATTTGAGCCACAATCCACTTATATTACACTCCCCATCTTACCCCAGTAGCTCAGTGTGACAAAAGGTCTTCTCTGGGTAGGTGAATTAAGCATCAAATAGAAAGGCAGGTATTGTCATACTAGATTTTAAAAACAAGTTTCACCTATATTCTCTATATAAGAGACACATTTTAGATTCAAAGACACAAATAAGTTGAAAGTAAAATGATGGAAAAAAAAGATCTATCATATAAATAGCAACCCTAAGAGATGAGGTGAATATATTAATATTGTACAAGATAGACTTTTTAAATACTTATAACTATAATGAGGAAGAGTGTATAATTATCCTTTAGGTATCCAGAAAGCTGTTTCTATTTGCAAAAGAAGTAACTCTATCTCTACTTGCAGATAACATGGTCTTGTATATAGAAAATCCAAAGGAATCCACTGAAATCTGTTAGAATTAAAAAACAAGTTCAGCAAGGTTGTAGGATACAAGATAAATATACAAAAATTAATTGTATTTCTATATACTAATAATGAACAATCCAAAAATGAATTAAAAAGCAATTCCATTTATAATAGCTCCAAAGTAAAAGACTCAGAACAAATTAACAAAAGAAATGTAAGACTTGTGTACTAAAAACAAAAAAAATGTTGAAAGAAATTAAAGAAGATATAAATAAATGGAAAGATATCTTATGAAAATGGCAATACTTCCCAAACTGAGCTGCAAGTTCAATGTAATCTCCATCAGAATCCAAGTTTCCTCATTTTTCATATACCAACAAGATGCACCAAAATTCACATGGGAATTAGAAGGGGCCCAGGATAGCCAGAGCAATCTTGAAAAAAAAGAATAATGTTGAAAGACTCACACTTCTCAACTGGAAAACTTGATACACAGCTACAGTAATTGAGAAAATGTGATACTGGCATAGGATAGACATATAGATCAATGGAATAGAATTGAGAGTCTAGAAATATATCCTTATATTTATTTCCATTGATTTTTCCTCAAGGGTGCCAAGATAAACAAATGGTGAAAGAATAGTCTTTTCAATGAATAGTACTGAAATAACTGGACATTCACATGAAAAAGAAAGAGTTTGAGCCCTTCCTCACACCATACACAAAATTAACTCAAAATGGATCACAGACCTAACACAGGAGTTAAAACTCTAACACTCTTAGAAGATAGAATAGCAGCAAATCCTCATGACCTTGGATTAGGCAATGGTTCTTTAGGTATGATACCAAAAGCAAAGATAAGCTGGACTTCATTAAAATTAAAAACTTCTGTGCTTCAAAGAACGTCATCAAGAAAGTTAAAGAAAATCATCAACAAAGTGAAAAGACAATCTACAGAATGGGAGAAGATATCTGCAAATCATATCTCTCATCAGGGAATGATATCTGGAATATATAAAGAACTCATTCAACTCACTAATAAAGAGATCAATAACAAAATGTTAAACATGGATAAAGGATCTGAACAGACCTTTCTCCAGAGAAGGTATACAAATGGCTAATAAGCACATAAAAAGATGTTTAATATAATTAGTCATTAGGAAAATGTAAATCAAAATCCCAATCAGATACTACTGCACATCCATTAGAATGGTTATAAAAGACAGATAATAGCAAGTATGGCGAGTATGTGGAGAAACTGCAACACATACTGCTGGTGAGAATATATAATGGTACAGCCACATTGAAAAAATATTTGGTAGTTCCTCAAAATGTTAAACATAGAGTTACCATTTGACATAGCAATTCCATAACAAGGTAGAGAAATAAAAACATGCATGACTGTTGATAGGAGCATATTCACACTAGCCAAAAAGTGGAAGCAACCCAATGTCCATCAGTTGATGAATGGATTAATAAAATGTGGTATAGGCGTACAAAGGAATATTATTTGGAATATAAAAAGGAATGAAATTCCAATACATGCTGTGACACACATGAATCTGGAAAACTGTATGCCAAGTGAATGACATCAGTTCCAAAAGACCACCTATTATATGATTTTATTAAAACGAAATGGCCAGAATAGGTAAATCTATAGAGACAGAAAGTGGATTTGTTCTTGCCTAAGGTTGCAGGGAGGGGTAATTGGGAGTGACTACTAAAGAATACAGGGTTTCTTTCAAGGGTTGATAGAAATGTAAAATTAGATTGTGGTGATGGCTGCACAACACATTGAAGACACTAAAAGCCATCGTATGGTATACCTTAAATGAAACAATTTTACACAATGTGGATGATATATCAATAAAGCTGTTGTTTCAAAAAATTTAGTTGGGGTGGTTAATTTTACTTCATCATGGGCTCTTGAATTTCCACTTGCTGCTACTGATGAGGCACTGCCTGCATCTCATCATAGGTGTTTAGACATCCATGTGGCACTTTGTGCAGTCGTGTGGTAAATGCACAGAGTGCTAGTAGATTCTATACAGTTGAGTGCAAAATAGCAATTAAAATGTCCTTGGATGTTCATTTTGATGATAAAGTAGAAGACTTTTGAAATGCAAGACAAAACTCACTTCAGGAACACTCCATGCAGAAGGTATTCTAAATTTGGCTGTGTTATTAAACTAATTTCTTGAACAAAAGCTACTGGTCTGGCGTCTTTGGTTTTTCCTGCAATTCTCTTTAGACAGACAGGTTTGCTCTCCTAACAATGAATTTTCTTTTGCTTGTACATTATTCATAAGTTTTAAATGGCACCTTCTGTCACAGTTTTACCCCAGACACTAAAAACTTCTTTCAAGTTCCATTATAATTTGAATCTGCAATTTCCTCCTCCTAAGCAAACCACAAAAGTACCTTAAGTTCAAATGAGATCTTTGATTTTCCTCCCTGTCCTCCAGGCATAGCCATGACTTTAGATAATCACCAGCCCGAGTAATGGGGAAGTAGAAGGATTTAAGACTCATACAGATTGAAATCCATACCACCAACCTCTAGCACTACTGTCAAGACAAATGGGGCAAAATAAATCAGAAGGACATTCGTGCAGTGTCCTGTGAGAATATGGGCCCTATTAGTCAGGGTCCATTGACTTTTTCTTGGGGTATAGGAAGGGAGGAGTGAAGAAGATTCTGGTTATCATGGAGTGTTGTGTTTAAGTGTACCTGAGATAAAGAAAGGAAACGAGGATTTATGGAGCAATACTCTATCTGCCACATGTGGGCCCTCTGCTGGGTGCATTCACGGGGTACAGCAGTTAGTCTGCAAAATAATCCTTTGAGGGAGGCATTAGTAAGCCCAAATTTCTATTATAGCAGAAACCAAGTCTCAGTAAAGCCAAATCATTTGTCTGAAGTCCCAGGACAAGCCTAGGTCATGTTGGAACTTGATCCTAAACACTTCCCGTCCCTTCCAGTTCTATACTGGGGTAATTTCATGATGGTATAGGACCCACTGACCAGTGCCCAGGGTGATAGGGGTTGGGTTTGGGTCTGCCTTGAGCCATTTACTGTAAAAGAAAGCAAATGCCTGAGATTGTATTGACCATAGAAGCCCCAGCTACAAAAGAAAGAAAACAAATGGAGACTAATCATTAAAACTACACTAAATATTTATCAGCAGAGAAAGTCTTTTGGGAATCACTTAAGATATTTATTTATTCAAATTACTCAAATAATTGTCTTTCTCTTCAAATAAACGTTGGAAATTTTGTATGCCTACAGGACAGGTAAACAGATGCCCTCCAATGTCAGCAAGAGAGCAAATGTTCTCATTATGAAAAATAAAAAAAGAAACAGCAAAACCTGGATATTATCCAAAAAGAGAATGCTGGACTTTCTACTCAAACTAGAAAGGCAACACACACTTTAGGGTAACAGTCAATAATGGGGCCAGGATGTTGGCTCACGCCTGTAATCCTAGCACTTTGGGAGGCCAAGGCAGGAGGATCACTAGAGACCAGGAGTCAGAGACCAGCCTGGGCAATGGGGTAAGGCTCCATCTCTACAACTGAAATAAAAATAAAATTAGCTGGGCATGATGGCTCATGCCTATAGTTCCAGCTACTCAGGTGGCTGTGGCAGGAGGATTGCCTGAGCTCAGGAGTCCAAGGCTGCAGTGAGCTATGATCATGCCACTACACTCTAGCCTGGGTGACAGAGCAAGACTCTGTCTCTAAAGATAAAAATAAAGTAACAGTAAATTAATTCCCCAAATTGAAATGCTAGGAATGGCCTCTAGTAATTGGATAACACTGAGCAGCCGGGTGCCTGTCCGTGAGAGGTGGCCACCAGGCTGGGCCCTAGAGCTGGAATTTTTATTCTCTGTTCCCATTGAAAGGTGGGAACATGACCAACGGATGCAGAGGAACTGAAAGTCAGTGCACTGCCCTTGATATCAGTGGTCTGGTCCTATACAAAAGAATTTTGATGCATTGTTTAATAGAAGCCAATTTTCACTTTCCATATCAGGGACATCTGGAAATTCAGAAGATGCTAATGGAGTCAATGATTTCACTTTCAGATCAGAGTTTTTCCACCCCAGATCATCCTTGCCAGGAGGAGACAGGCCATCTGCCTGGAGAGACATACACAGCAGACCCGTGGACGCCAGGCTAGCATCTACTAAGCTGCACTCTGCAGACATCTTGCCACACAACAATATTCTCAGGATAAAAAGTTTGGGGTAGTGCACTGAGAAGCCTATAGGGATCTGTCATGGGAAAACCCAGCACAGTAAGTGGTTGATTTCACGAGCAAGTGTAAGAAACGTCAGCAAAAATCAGTTTTCAGGAAATTAGCCTGGTCTGCAAGAGGGGCTCAATAAAGACCAGCTGGAGCTGAACAGCAGTTCTGGGAGATGACTCCAGGCCTAGAAAAAGGGACAGAAAAGTGAGATGGCAACAAATTCAGTTCTTCTGCAAGGCTAACTCCAGTCGAAGGCTGAAACTTGGCATTCAGAAGGATAGGGGAGGGACAGGCGCAGTGGCTCAAGCCTGTAATCCCAGCACTTTGGGAAGCCGAGGCGGGTGGATCACCTGAGGTTAGGAATTCAAGACCAGCCTGGCCAACATGGTGAAACCCCATCTCTACTAGAAATACAAAAAATATTAGCCAAGCGTAGTGGTGCATGCCAGTAATTTCAGCTACTCAGGAGGCTGAGGCAGGAGAATCGCTTAAACCCAGGATGTGGAGGCTGCAGTGAGCCAAGATGATGCCACTGCACTCCAGCCTGGGCAACAGAGCGAGAATCCATAAAAAAAAAAAAAAAAAAAAGAAGGACAGGGTAAAGTCCAGAGTCCAAGCCAGTGGGGAAGAATGCTGTGACCATCAGAGAAAATGCCTGTGCAATGTGGCTGACCCATGGTTAAAAATGCCAAACTAGTTTTTAACATTAAAATAATATATGTGTATGGTTTAAAAATTGACATGAAGAGACACCCTACTACTGTACCCCTGCTAACTCCCTATATTATATATCCTACCAGATAGCACATGTGCCTTTGTGTGTACATGCACGTATCCACAAGCACATGCATGTATATACATGGGTTTGGGCCATAATCCCAAAAGATAAAAATTCCCAAAATATACTTCTGGACAAAATAATTTTAAAAATTATTTAAAAGACATTGATTTACATTTTTAAAAGGGGATTGATTTGAGAAACATATAAGAACATGACAGAAGACTTCATGGGCCACTTTACACAATAAAGTAGGCAATAATAACATACATATTTCTGTATAGACACTCAGATATACTAACAACATTTGCAAGGGTGTAACAGCTATGAGCAGCTGAGCCATATTCCAAAAGAAATAGCTTATACAACTGCATACATCTGAAATATTGTGACAGACAACCTAAGTTTTTTGATGAGATTGATCAAAAACCTCCATAGGTCACTAACACACCCAAAATACAGAGGTACAAAAAGGACATTGCTTCATTTACTAAGGAAGTTTCAACATTTTTATGTACATACACAATGTTACACACAAAGCTAATGTGATAATGAGCTTTCGTGGAGTCAAATTTGCAAAAAATGCATAAAGCAAATTAAAGCTCTCCAAAAGCCTTTACACACTTTATACCTCCAGTATTAAAATGATGCAAATATGAAATACAAAGCATAGCAAATTGTAAGAAAAAAAACAATGCTGACAATTTAAAATAGTGGTGACTAAATAAAAACAACTAAAAAGAAATTCTGATACATGAAAACGTGTATTACAGGGATTAATTATGGAAAAGTGCAGGGATTAAGAGCTGGCCAACTTACATAATCATTAAGTACATTTTGAAGTCTTGCATCAAGAGGAATAGCTACTTTTTTTGTTGTTTTAGGGCCCGGCTCTCCTCAGAGGACAATTTCACATTCATTTCCTACTTGGCCTTGCTCTTTTTGGAATTCTTTTATCATTCAATATACACTGACGTGAGCATCCCTATTAAATGTTCCCATCTCCTTTGCCATGCTTCTATGTTGTTCTGGGTAAGGAGAAATCCATTCCCCACGCACTCATATACAGACCACAAATTTGGCAGAAGCAACACTTTCGCGTATCTTCCTATCCTACCACACACATAATTATTTTTGAACCAGTCAGTAACTTCCATGGCTTCTTCAGGCAAATGTGGCTCTAATTCATCAAAAGCTCTGGAAATTTCATCAGCTAGAAAGAATGCCAATGCAGATAAATGAGACATTTTTAAACTGAAGTTTCAATTGTTGCTGTATCTCATGGCCAATCTACTGATCTGAATTTTCTGCCAAATGCATTGGGCTGAACGGAAAAAACAAACTTTATTGGTAACACCTTGAAATTCACTTTTAGAAGACTTTATTGAACCTAACTTCAAATCTGTCATTATGGCATGGGGATTCAATTAGATATTGGGCATTTTAGACTTCAGAGATTTAGACTTAGGGAATTTTGATCTTTAAAGATTTCAACATCTGGGGTTATGGCATTTGGGATTGTCTTTGGGGATAATAATCAGCAATATATATTTGTATCCATCCATCTTCTTTACACAAATAGAATCATGCAGTACCTACTCTTCTGTATCTCAGTTTTTTTCACTTAATAACATCTCTCTGAGCTCCTTTTATGTCAGTGCTTAAGCGTGGCAGAATTTGTAACCCCTAAGTATGCCACTTTGGTAAAAGTATTATATTGAGTAAAAAGCACTGGAAAAACAAAAGATGTAAGAAGGGAATCCTAGTCTCCCCCTTTTCTTTCTGAAAACAGGAGATTAAAACTCTCATTTGAAAGATATCCTCCCTGTACCAGGAAAAAGGAAACATTCTTTAACGAGGAGTAGGAACTCGGAGAATTCTGGACAAACACACCTTGTTAAGATAGTTCTCATCTTCTTTAGCTTCCTTACACAGTTTAGTTAATTTTCCACAATTGCTTCTCTTTGTTCGACCTACTAGAAAAACATTTGGGTTTTGCCACTTTTTTGGGTCTTCCTCTCCTTATAAGGGTTCCCATATTACTTAAAACTTATACAAATGTGTACGCTTTGCTCCTGTTAATCTGTCTTATGTCAACATAATTCTCAGGCCCAGCTGAAAAACCTTAAGATGGTAGAGGCAAAATTTTGCCTCCTCTACAGTGCCTATTACCCATCCTTTCACTTTTTGTAACACCATGTTGTACTCCATCACATGCATTAACTACTTTTTCTTTAACCAACCTCCCCTAATATTTAAGTGTGTACTATATGTCTCTATGATAAATAATGCAATTCTTTAATATACATACTTTTTTCTCTCATACAAAGGATGGAGTATGTCTTTAAGTACATTTCTAGAGAAGAAATTTCTAGTTCAAAGGCAGCATGTATGAACAATTTTCATAAATATTGAAAATCAAGAGGTTATTGAAGTAGTAATAAAATATATTTAAATCAGATAGGAGGTATTACTCATTCCTAAACATAAAATAGCACTCAGAGTTGTGTGTGTTAAGAAGGCTGGTATGGCTGGAACGGACTGCTTAGGAAAGCAACCCAAGATGATGCTGAAGAGACAGGCAGAGGCCAGATAATGAAAGACCTTCTGAGAAAGAATTTTACTGTCCAAAGTTAGGACACTTGACTCAAAACGATGCTATTAAAAATTATTCTCGCCAACAGGAGCAAACCAGGACTATCCTATGCACACCAGACAAATGTGTGCCCTGAGTTTAGGACTGATTATTAAGAGTGATGAAAGGGGGCCAGAGGCAGTGGCTCACGCCTATAATCCCAGCACTTTGGGATGCTGAGGCGGGCGGATTGCTTGAGGCTACGAGTTTGAGACCAGCCTGGCCAACATGACAAAACCCTGTCTCTACTAAAAATACAAAAATTAGGTAGGCATGGTGGCGTATGCCTGTAATCCCAGTTTCTTGGGAGGCTAAGGCACGAGAATTGCTTGAACCCAGGAGGTGGAGGTTGCAATGAGCCAAGATGGTGTCACTGTACTCCAGCCTGGGCAACAGAATGAGACCGTCTCAAAAAAAAAAACAAAAAAACAAAAAACAGTGACAGAAAGGGCATGGAATGCCTTCTGCAGAGACTCACATAGAGTGAATGGAAGGATGGGACACTGGAAACCTGCACAAAGTTCTTGTGGAAAAGGCACTATTACATCAGTGGGGGTCTACCCAGAGAAAGCTGAGCCAGAAACTGGTAAATGAACCTTAATATGAGAAACAATCTTTGAAACACACGCAAACAACTTTGTTAACATGGGTCTTTTACTCCGATAGCTGGGGACTGCTGAATGATATTCTGAGAAATATGCATTATCAAAATTGACCCACAACAAAGAGAAAACTGATTAGATCAATGATCAATAAAAGGCCTGAAAAGGTCATCAAAAAGGAGCATAGGCCATTCCATGGAGGAATGATGGTCTTTTCAATAAAGGGACCTGGAACAGTTGGATACCCACATGCAACAAAGTGAATTTTGACCCATACCTTACACTATATGCAAAAATTAAGGAAAAAAATCAGCCATTAACTTAAATGTAAAACCTAAAACTATATAAATTCTAGAAAATAAACAAAAGATAATCTTTGTGGCTTTGGGTTAGAAAGACATTTCTTAGATACAAAACCAAAAGACCTTTTAT
Source organism: Hylobates moloch (assembly GCF_009828535.3). NCBI lineage: Eukaryota > Metazoa > Chordata > Mammalia > Primates > Hylobatidae > Hylobates > Hylobates moloch. The sequence goes on along the minus strand of NW_026652290.1, from coordinate 30,518,869 downwards.
GATCCATAAAAGAAAAATATAATATGTTGCGTTTTATGAAAATTAAAAACTTCTGCCCTTTGAAAAACACTATTAAGAGAACAAAAAGACAAGCCACATGCTGGCAGAAAATATTTGCAAAAGGCATATCTGATAAAGCACTTGTATTCAAAATATATAAAGAACTCTTAAAACTCACCAATATGAAACAAAGCCAATTTTTTTTAAATGGTGAAAGATTTGAACAGATAACTAAAGAAAATAAATGGATAGCAAACAAGCACAAGCAAAGAAAAGATGTTCAGTGTCATTTGTCTCGGAGAAATGAAAATGAAACCCACAATGAGATACCACTACACACTATCGGAATCACTCAAATTGAAAAGACTGACCACGCTAAGGGTTGTTGAGAGCATAGAGCAACTGGAACTCTCATACGCTGCTGTTGGGAAAGTAACATGGTACACCACTTAAAACTGTTGTAGTTTCTCAGAAAGTTAAACATATACCTACTACATGATCTAGCCATTCTATTCTTATTTGCCTGAGAGAAAAGATAGCATATGTCCCTAAAAAAAGACTTATATGCAAATGTTCATAGCAGCATTATTGGAAATAGCTACCCAATAAAAAAAAACCCAATGTCCATCAGGTAAAGGGGTAAACAGACTGTGATACGTCCATGCAACTGAATATGAATCTACAATGAAAAGGAATTAATTACTGATACATGAATGGATCTCAAAATAATTACACTGATTAAAAGAAGAATCAATCAGACTGAAATGAGTATATACTGTATTATTCCACCCACATAAAACTCTAGAAAATGCAAGGTAACTGATAGTTATGGAAAGCAGATTATTGGTTACCTGGGGATGGGAGAGAAAAGCAAGAGGATGGAAGAGAGGGATTACGGAAAGACATAAGGAAATTTTTGAGGGTGATGAATATGTTGATTATTTTGATTGTGATGATGGTGCCATGAATGTGAAAACTATCAATTGTACATTTTAAACATGCACAGTTTATTGTATGTTAATTATACCTTAATAAAGCTTATATATATGTGTGTGTATATATATATATGAGATTACAAAGAAAACAGGTTATATTAAAATAGTTAACAAAATAATTTTTGGAAATCAATTTATGATATAATTTTTAAGTTACCAGAGATTTATCCCTAAAGAGCATCAGACACAAATAATTTCATAATTTCACAAGTGAATCTAGAAAACCTCAAGAAAGAAGTAATTCATGTTTTACAGAAAGAGCCTTAGATCTGTGGAATTCACTAGAAAACCCTGAAACAATCTCCTGTATATCTACGTATATGATATATATGTGATATATATGTATGTATATATATACACACATACATATACATATATATATATGAACTGTTCAATAAAATGGTGTAGGGAAAACTGGCTATCTACTTGGAAAAAAATATATCAGAAACTTAAAAATAATCTTCTAATGATTTCAAAAGTGAAATGTAGAAAAAAGTATAAAAAATTTTAGAATGAAAAATTCGGAGATATTTGCATAGTGCCATGAGGAAGCTCTTCCTAAGAGATTAAAAATCCAGAAACAATGAGGAAAACAAAACTAAACCAGATTTGCCATACCCAATGTCCGTGAAGGTGGAGGAAAGGAGCCTCCTCAATCTCAGGAGTTTCATTGATGGAGTCTTGTTGTTGTTGTTGTTGTTGTTGTTATCACTGAGACAGGGTCTCATTCTGTTGCCTAGGTTGGAGTGCAATGGCGCCATCACAGCTCACTCCAATCTTGACCTTCCAGGCTCGAGTAATCCTCTCACCTCAGCCTCCCAAAGTGCTGGGATTACAGACATGTGCCACTGTGCTCAGCCAGTGGAGTCTTTTGCAGAGCAGTTTGGCAATGTTTAAATTGCCACAGTTGTATGTAACAACTCTAGCTCCAGGAATCCATCCTACAGAAACAGTCACATATGGACATAGATACACATGTACAAAGTCACTCACCACAGCCTTGTTTGTGTAATGGTGGAACAAAAAGCATAAAAACAGAAGTGTCTGTCATTAGAAGGATTGTTACATAAATTCTGGTCTATCTAAACAATGGCACAATAACATAAACCCTATTGAAAGATTTCTAAGACATACTGCTAAGTTTAAAAAAGAAACTGGCAGAACAATTCATACAGTTCGAATTAAATGTGTTGTAGATGGGAAGGATACTTGCTCCCTGTGACTGGGACTATCACACTGGGAAGGTGAATGGGGACTGAAAGGGGACAGGGAGGACACTCTTCACTCTATGTCTATGTCTGCATTTCTTGTATCTTTTACAACATCCATTCTTTTTTCCTTTCTTTTTTTTTTTTTTTTTTTTTTTGAGACAGAGTTTCACTCTCTCACCCAGGCTGGAATGCAATGCAGTGGTACGAACTCAGTCACTGCAACCTCCACCTCCCAGGTTCAAGCAATTCTGCCTCAGCCTCCTGAGTAGCTGGGATTACAGGCACCTGCCACCACGCTCGGCTAATTTTTGTATTTTTAGTAGAGATGGGGTTTCACCATGTTGGCCAGGGTGGTCTCAAACTCCCGACCTTAGGTGATCCACCTGCTCTCAGCCTCCCAAAGTGCTGGGGTTACAGGCATGACCCACCACGCCTGGCCCTTTTTTCCTTTCAATCTATGTCTTGTCCTCTATTCATTTGGAAATTATACAGTCTGTTTCTATTTTTCTAGTAGCCACCATAAACATTTCGGCATGCATATTTAACCTAGTGGAACCTCAGCTGCCCTTGTTACTGAGCAAAAAAAGGCCCTAAGTGCTTGGATCCAGACATGCACCTCATACAACTGCTCTGGAGTGTTTAAGTTCTACCCTCCCACAAATCAGTCAATACCGTTACTGTTTTCAACATTTGATGGCAGTGTAGATTAAATACACGTTAATCAATTTATCTGTTCATGTCTTCTTGCAACCCATCTCATTCTTCGAAGATTATTTTCTTTATTCCTGAAGAATATTCTTCAGTTCTTTTCGGGGAGAGATTGTTGGTAATAAATGTTCTCAGTTTGTACTCTGAAGTGTCTTCATTTTGCTTTCTCAAAAGAGGATTTCTTCAAGTAGAAATCCTGGCTACATCACTTTTCCTTCAAAGGTTTGAAGGTTCCATGGCATGGACATCTGCCTTGAGCTGTTGCTGAAGAGGGCCTCTCGGTCCAGCTGTTGTCCTGGTGTGGGAAATCTATCATCTCTCTTGGGCAACCTGCTCTTCAGTTCAATACAATAGGATTGGATGTGGGCTTTTTAAATTCATTTTCTTTGGATTTGATTGGGCCTCTGACTCAAAAATTGTGTCCTTTATCAATTCTGAAACATTCTCGACCAATATTTCTTTTAGTGGTTCCTCCTCTTATTTCTCTGCATTTCCTATTACTTTGTTTTTGTTTTGTTTAGACTTTTTTTTTTTTTTTTTTTTTTAACAGAGTCTCGCTCTGTCGCCCAGGCTGGAGGGTAGTGGTGCGATCTCAGCTCACAGCAACCTCTGCCTCCCGGGATGAAGCAGTTTTCTGTCTCAGCCTCCCAAGTAGCTGGGATTACAGGCACCTGCCACCATGCCTGGCTAATTTTTGTATTTTTAGTAGAGACGGGGTTTAACCATCTTTGCCAGGCTCGTCTTGAACTCCTGACCTCGTGATCCACCCGCCTCAGCCTCCCAAAGTGCTGAGATTACAGGTGTGAGCCACCGTGCCAGCCTGTTTTGATTCTTTGAGATGGAGTCTCGCTCTGTTGCCCAGGCTGGAGAGCAGTGGCATGATCCTGGCTCACTACAACCTCCGCCTTCCAGGTTCAAGGGATTCTCCTGCCTCAGCCTCTTGAGTAGCTGGAATTACTTGCACCACCATGCTCAGCTAATTTTTTTGTAGTTTTAGTAGAGATAGGGTTTCACCATGTTGGCCAGGCTAGTCTTGAACTCCTGACCTTAAGTGATCCACCCACCTCAGCTTCCCAAAGTGCTAGAATTACAGGCATGAGCCATTGCACCGGGCCTGCATTTCCTATTTCTTGTATATCAATTCAACATACGTTAAAGCTGTTCATTCTTTCCTATACGTTTCCTAACTCTTCTTGAATATTTTCCATTTCTTTGTCTCCATGTATTAGGCATAATTTCCTCTGACAGAGCTTCTCATTTACCAAGTTTCTCTTCAGTTGTGTCTAATCTATTTAATCACTCTTTTGAGTTCATTTTTGATTATCACATTTTTCACTTGTAAAAGTCCTCTTTACTTTTGATGTTCTTGGTTATTTCTGAAAGCCTCTTATTCCTTGGTCGTTCTTTTGACACCTTCTTTTGCTTCTTGAAAATCCAAGCTGAAACTGTTCATAAAACCTACGTCTTTTATTGTTTTATTCACAGACTCAGGAAAGGCCTGTGATTTTCAGAAAGGATGGGGATTGTTCTAAATTTTGACATGAATTGATGACCTTCAAAATGAGCTTGCTTAAAAACGTTGAGAAATAATCCAAGAGTGTTGCCTGATGCTCACACATCCAACCTTCCAGTGCCTGTGCCCCTCCAGATCCAGGGTACAAAGCACCTGCTCAGGAAGAAGGATTGCTGCACAGCTGCGGGATGCAGTGCTCTCCCCAGATGCAATGCATCATGGCATTCAGGTGCAGAATCATTATTACCAGTGGGTGAGACGCCAGCAGGCAGTGAAGCCGGGCACTGCTTCCCTCCCTTCCTCTCTGTCTTCACCCTCCAGGTGACCAATCTCATCCCAGTAGGCCTTTCTGGTCTCCAGGGTTTCGGGTAACGCACAGCCTCAATGTCAGTAGAGGGTCTGACCTTTGTAACTTTGAGATAACATGGTGACATGGACTCTCCGCGGTGACCCAAGCAAAGTGGAGTCTCTGCAGGAAAAGGAAATCCTGTGGTTTTGTGAGCTGTATCAACCCAGTGGCTATGTTCAAAGGGTTAAGTTCTGTTTTCAGCTGTATCTACAGTGTTTGAAAAAACAACCAAACAAAACCCTATTTGCGCAGATCCCACAGAAATGTGATTTCTTGTTAAACCAACACAAATTAAGACAGAAGTCACAGATCTTTCTAAAAACATCTGGAAAGCAAGCACACGGACCCCAGCAGAAGCTTGGTCTGCCGTTGGTGATTCAGAGCTGTTGAAGAGTCAAGGGCAGCTTCCATCAAGACTAAAGACGCCCTGCTGCCTGCAGAGCAGAGGGCAGGCAGAGGATAGTCCACGAGGCGGAGGGTGGCAGAAGTTCCCAGGCAGCCAGCACGACCCTCTGCGTGCCGCTTCAAAGACAGCAGGAACTGTGAGACAGCCACACCCACTGCTGCTGGCTGTGCTGGAGAAGGAGGGTCCCTCGCAGCAAACAGGAAACTTTCCTGAGCATTCTGCTTTCATTCAGCTGTCACCTACTGGGCACCTCCTGAAGTTCTGTGATATGGGGGGGCAATGGGGCTACCACCAGGCACAGCCCAGGGAGGTTGCAAGAAGCCACCAGAGCACGGATGGGGAGTAGTAGAGAGACTTAAGCTCCGGCCTCCCAGGCTCAGTTTCAATATCACTGAATAATTCATATTTTATTTATTTATCTTTTTCCTTTCTGTTTCCTTCACTAGATTGTCAACTCCACAAAGGTGAGATTTTCATCACTTTTGTTCACCATGATATCCCTAATGCCTAGAGCAGGGTTTGGCATCTAGGGGGCGCTCAAACAAAAATTGCTGAAAGAATAAACAAATGGACCAAAAATACTTTTAGAACCATTTCATTGATTCTGACCCTTCTGTGCCAGTGTGTTAAATTCATCGCCATGCCATCACATAGTGAGACCTGACACCGAGTCGCCATTATTCTGTCCTGACGCCTGGCTGTAGAGGCCCCACGGTGCCTGCAGAGAAGCACCTGTCAGCCACGAGTCACAGAAGACAGGGGTCCTGGGCAAGCTGGAGTGACAAGCTGCACACAGTGTGATGCAATCTACCCCAGACGGGCTCCTGGCACAGGTCTGGCCCCGCTGCCCAGCCTGCTCCCTCCCTCCCAGAGGGATGGGCCTCGGCCTGGGCTGGAAGCACCCCAGCCCCTCTGACCCAGCCTGCAGACCCAGCCCCTGGGCATGGCACACCACATGCACCTCGGGGGAGCTCCCTCTACCTGCACAGCCCAGAACCCTCCCTGGCACTGTGGCTGGCCCACCTCATTTCTCTACCTGCCTCTCTCTGGGTGTGTGTATCCTGTGGTGCCCCTCCTCAAGAAAAAACCTGCCACCCTGGGGTTGCCTGGATCTAGATTCCAAGATGGAGCATTACAAGATGGCTTTCAAGTTCCAGAAATACAGTTCTGGGGCCAAGGCACACTATCACAGAGGATGCGTCCAAGCCTTCTGACTTTGAGAGGGACGTTTATAAAGTACCGTGCAGTCAGTGGAAAGAAGCTAGATATGATGATGTGTCCGGTCTCCTTGAAAGCAGAGGCATCCAGCCTCCCCACTTTTCTTTGAGGATTCCAGCTGGTGCTTTATAAAATACAGTAGAGTGGATTTACACAGACTCCAGGGCCCCGGAAGTGGTTCTGCTGTTTCTTTCTGGCGTGTCCTTGAGCCAGGGACTCACCTGCAGGTGAGTCTGTGTGCCTTAACCTCCTCATCCCTTGTAGAGGTTACAAATGCCTTTCAACAGCTTCACTTAGGTGCCATGAGGGTGGAATTTACAATCCTCATTTGACAAATGAGGAACCCAAGGCTCACAGAGGTCAGGCGGCCTTCCCTGAATCCCACAGCACCAGGATCAGGGAGAGCTGGGCCCACTGCAGGATGCAATTCCATCTGGGTGCTAGAAAAGCAGCTTTCCCTTTGGAATGATAGGATCAAGATGAGCAGCAAGGGGCTCCCAGAGGAGACGAGCCAGAAAAATGCAGCTAGAAACCACATTTGTGCACCCAAACACCGGGACCACACACTCACAGCCCCAAGCCCACACCCATGTGCACAGCCTGAGCCTGTCTGCTGGGTCGCTGACTTCTGGGGCTCCATGCTCCACACCTCCCCATATCTACAAGGGTCTTGCATGTCAAAGGCGTAAAGAGGAGAGTCTTAGAATTGTGTGGCTTGCGGTGACAGAGTGTTCAAAGTTGCATTCTTCTTTGTCCAAAAAATATACTTAATAAAGAAAGCAGAAGTGTGTGGTGACTCATAGAACCCTGAAATAATGCTCTCCATGGTCCTTCCCTCTTCAAGAGTCAAGAAAAATATTCTCAAAGGTGGCCGTTTCCACTTAATGACATTTATGCATATACGGCCATCCTTTGTCCCTGTGAAACAAAGTGTACATCCTGGCTTAGGTAGGCACGTGGGAAGTCGGCCTCACTCTAACTGTGCTGCCTCATTGGCCTGCGTGCAGACAAGGGACCGGCTCAGAGGCTGCCTTCAGGTTACGGAGCGGAGCCATGTGGCAAGCTAGTGTCAGTGCTTGGGTTTAGAGCTGCACCTGATCACAGCTTAAAATCCTGCCAGTGGCAGGACAAGGGAACAAGGTCAGTGAGAATCCTGCTCCCAGAGAACAGAGAAGAGAGAGACCTCGGTGACCTCCCAGTTCAGGGCTCTGGGGCCTGAAGCACGTGTTTCATAAAAGGCAGATTCCCACCTCCCACCCCCAGGGATGCTGATTCACGAGATCCAGGATGGAGCCCAAGAATCCTCCTGAAATTCAGAAAATGATGCAAATAATAAACCCAATCATTCTAAAACACAAGCAGCACAGCCCTCGTGGCCTCCACCACGAGCTCTGCTCTGCTCTAACTTGTTAAACCCTCCCAACACCCAGAGGAGGTGGGCACTGTCATGTGGTAGCACCATTATTACTATTTTAGCAACCACTCCCCTCCCCTGTGCTGAAGGAGGCCATCCAGAGTCATGTGCAGAAATGCTAATCTCGTCCTCTCTTGCCTTCTAATGAGGACAGTGATGGGTTTGCTCAAGGTCAGGCTGAATGGCAGAGGGGCTCTTGGGGCCTCTCAACTCCAATTTTTCTGCTCATTCTGCTTCCCAGGGACCCGCCTTTGTCTGCCTTGCTTTGCCCTCCAGCCTCTAGGCCCAGCTCTGACCGAGGGATGTCAGGTGTGGCTGGAAGGGAAACCAGGGACCGGGGCGGGGGTGGGAGAGACGTATTTTGCAGCGAGCCTGAAACCACAGAACTAAACAATTTCTTGTCATGCTGATGCCAACCAACGTGGGGCACACAAATGTGCCCACTCTCCCTGCCATGAGGCAGCCCCTCACCACCACCCCAAAATCATTCTGTTTGGTTCCGTTGCCTCCTGCTGCCTTGTGGAGCCCCACAGGCAGCTGAGGGTGGGGGCTGGTCTCCCTTTTGCTGCCCTCTCTCCCGAGGCAAGCAGCGCCCACCTGCCCTCTTGGCATCCTCCCCAGCTCTTGCTCTGGGATGGGTTTTCTGTTTTCCACCCAGCACAGTGCTCTGGGCCTCAGGTCTTGCACCCAGAGGGACAGGACATGGATAGGGCCCTAGGGCTGGCCGATGCCACGTGGTGGATGCCAGGACCACAAAGCTACCCTGTGCCTCATCCTCAGCCTCATACACTGGTGAGGGAAGGGCTGCATGACCTTCCTCAAGAACATCTCAAAACCTGGGGTGGCCCCGTTGTTTTCTTGGAGACCCTGTCTCCCTGTATATAAACCTGCCCTACTGGACAGATGTAGAAAACGCAATTGAATAGATACACTGTGGGAGGCCCATGCCCCTCCTGGCCCCTCCCAACGGGGGCCCCTTTACCCTCTCCCATGGCAGGAGCCAGGGCAATTGGAGGGATGAGCAGGGAGGCTCACAGCCTCCCCTGGCTCTACTCCATCTACCCTCCCATTAGCCACAGGCAGGGTCCTGGGAGAATGCCACCACCAGTGACCCATGGTGTGCATAACACAGTTTTATGACAAGAACCTCCCCAGTTTTGTCACCCTCTTCAGGGACAGCACAGCCTGGGGTTTTTGTGTGATGGAGGAACCCAGCACATTTGCCTAGAGTGTCAATGTGACTCATAAAACATTTGTTTTATGTTAAAACAAATGCAGGCAGAAAAAACAAAATAGAAATGCTACACGAGTTTTTACTACAAAACATATTTTGAGCATAACTGGACAACCTAGTGCTGCTCCTGCAGCCCCGTGAGGCGTCACTCCCTTCTCTCCTTGGAGACATTTCACTGGACTCAAGCAAGGAACAAGCCCTTCAGGAGGCTTAGGGGTTCGCTAACAAGCAGCCCCTCCCTCTAGTCCCTATCCCCCAGCACCCACACACCAAAGGATTCTAAAATCCAGGTCAACAGAAACATTACAGTCAAGCATCACTCTTAAGAACTGAAACTTGGGCCTCCAACTAGACTTTAAAGCAGAGGGCGGCCAGCCACGCCCTGCAGCCTCCTGGAGCTGGGTGCAGGTGGCCAGTGACACACAGCTCAGATGCACTCAAAGCCTGGCGTGGCCTTGCTGGAAGAGACAGCTCTTCTCTGGGCATGAGACCTGGGAGAGGCTACTCTCCCATCAATGTGACCTAAAGCCAGCAAGAATGATCTCTGGCCAGTTTTGTGAAGGTTGGGAGACCCCCAGGAGACGGACACCTGGCCCACAACGAGGCTCTCCTGGTTGGGCACCACCCCATATATATGCACTAACCTCAGTCAGGCCCAGGTATTGCACCCACTACAAATTGAAGGTGGTGAATTCAAGGTAGCCACAAATTTCTGGCACTCCAGCCATCCAGAGTTGCCCTCTATGTCCCCTCCTCTTGAATCTTGACAGGCCTCAGCCTTGCTTTAACCAAAAGAAGGCAGAACAAATGATGCTACACCAGTTCCAGACTTATCCCTCAGGGGGTCTGACAGCTTCCACGTGCTCCTTCTTGGCACCCAGGGACTACAGTGCCCGGAAGTCCAGCCTCGATGATGTCATGGTTTGAGGCCGGCAGAGAGGCCCTGAAGGACAAGAGGTCAACTCAGATGTTTCAGCCTCAGTTAAGCTCCCAGCTGCCATGCAGCTTTTGTGAACAACCCCTAATGACAACATTCCAAGTTCCTGACATATATTTTGTGAGCAATGACAATCATTATAGTTGAATGCATTAAGTTTTGTAGTGGTTTGTTACGCAGAGGTGGATTACTGAAACACCAGGTCATGTGAAACAAACAGGAGGCAGAACAAGCCTGTGGGAGGAGTGAGTCTCAGAATGAGTCGGCAGGATGCAGGCAACCAACGGAAGCATCCCCTTGCTCCCAGGTCACTATGAGTGTTGGTCTCCAAACAGTGCCTGGAGCTGAGGTCAGGGGAGACATCTCAGTGTGCTATAGTGCTCTCATCTGTGACCACAGGTTAAGTGGAGACTGCTGCTCCTGGCTCCTGGGGAGGCAGAGATGCTGCTTTTCTCGACTTTCATCTTACCACCAGTGATTTTGACCTTGAACTTGAACTTCACCTTAGTAGCAGTGATGTAAGACCGATTTCATTCTTCCACACAGTTAACTGAAGATTCCTGTTGAGTCACATCCCCAACCAGTAAGATTATGGCAAGGATGTGATGAATGAAATCTGCAGTCCCCTGAGACAAATGGCATTAATAACTCTCTCAGTTTTAAGTGCTTCATTGTACAAGCTTCAGGGTATTTGTTTCTCCACTGGGCTGGGACCAGTGGCTGATGCTTCCATATTATTTCCTACTTCTGTCCTGGAAGTGGAGAGCCAGCAAGGTCTGTGGGGTATCACGGTCTTATTTCCAAATGTTTCTCAGCCCAAAATGGACAGGGTGCCTCTTTCACAACAGAAACCACTGGAGCCTTCCCCAGACTACTAAACAAAGCCAGATCCCCATGGGTTGCCTTGTCCAGGCAGGCACACCGAAAGGGATTTTTCCAACGTGTTTTGCATTCCAGGCATGCAAAACGTCTCCCATCAAATGACATCCAGTAAAGTTTCAATAAGCAGTACCTGCTTGGTACCACATTCTCCAACATGTAAGAAATACTAATTTCAAATTCTGAAAAGTATGTAATAAGGTTATTATTAGTCTGTCTCTAGGAAATGGGTCCCATGCAGTAAATAACAGATTTTCCAACACTGGGGTGATTTAAGCCATGAGTCAGGGGTCCCTCCTGAGCAGGCCTGACCTCTCCCTTGATTCTGCCCACGACTTTGACCTCATTCAAACCAAAACTCCACCTGTCACAGTCAGCAGGCTTGGTGACCCCTATGTGGGTTCCTCTCCCCACTATTTCCCAGGAGCCAAGGAGAAATCTGGCACCCTGAGACAGGAAACTGATTTTGATCAGAAATTACAAAGGAAGAGGAAAACATCATATCTAGAAAAATTTCAGAGTCACCCACAGGTGGCAGGTGTGGGGTGGGTGGTGACCAGGTGTCCACGGTATGGAACATCCCTAAAGACTTGGCCTTGCCCATGAGGGTGATGTTGGCTGCAACTCAGAATGCCTGGGTTCTAGCTCTGACTTTCCCTGGCATAACTGTGGGCAAACTAAATGGTTTAGGCTGATGTTATTTAAACTTTATCCTGCACCAGAACCACCTAGAAGGTTTGTCACAACATAGATAAATGCCCTCCCCTCCTGCCCCTGGAATTCAGTCCACTTCTGTCTTCTGTTCAACCTATACCCCAATTGTTTAACATTTGAATATGTCACAAAAAGTTAAGATTTAGAAGATTTTATTTCTTTTAAAAAAAAATGCAGTCTAGGGCTTCCTTTGAAAAGCAAGTCGATGGTGCTACACAAGGCCTGCCCAGCGACAGCTGACTAGGGCAGTACTGCCTAAAGAGCCTTCTACAAAGATGGGATGCTCTGTGCTGTCCAGCAGGTAGGCACTGGCCTGAGTGGCTGCTGGACTCTTGAAGCACCTCAGGTGGGACTCTGGGAAACACCTGTGGAGCAGACTCAGTCCTAAATACCCAGAAAACCAAGGGAACAGCCCTAAGTTTTCTCCAGCCACAAGAGAACTAGTCCTCTGCCCTCCCCGCTCTCCCATGGGTTTCAACAGGCTGTGAAGGAATCACCCATGTTTCCTAAAAGGCTCTGTGAGACCCACATGCTTGGTGCATCCATTACAAGCCACCTGCCTGAAGGTGGCCCTGAGCAGTCCCACCCAGACCTTTGATTAGAAGGTTGGGCCCATCTGACAAGGAAGGGGATCTGGGTAGGGGCTGGCAGTGGCTAGGTTCACATAGGAAGGGGCACCAGCTGCCTTGCCTCTGGTGGAGGAGTCTTCTCTGGCCAGCAGGACGGCAAGGGGCAATGGCAGCTCTCCAAGGTGGCTGAGGGCCAGGAGAGCACAGTGGCTCAGGGTGTGGGCTCTGGAGACAGACGCCATGGGCTCGAATGACTCGCTGGCTACTTTGCCTCTTGTGGCCAATGAATAAGGGGAGGGTCACCTGGGCAAGCACAGGGCTTGCAGGGACTCCAGCATGACAAAGATGCACTCAGAGCCTGGCCTGGCCTTGCTGGAAGAGATGCGAACCCCAGCCCTGGTGAGAGCTGGCGTGTGCCCCTGGGAGCAGGAGAGAATACACCCCTGCCAGCAAGCTGACCCACTACACATTTGCCATTGTGGCCAGTGACCCTCCAAAGAGAAGGTTAAACAAAAGGTGAAACTATGTACTCAGCAAGGCCTTTGGGGTGACAGAACACAGAAATGCAGTTTCCTGGGACCTTTTGACACACAGTCTGGAAGTGTGTGTGGCTCTGATACATGCCTAAACAATGCCAACAACGACTGCATTGATACGGGATTCACAATACACACAGCCTTCCCCAGGGATGAGACTTGAAATGCTGAGTATTCACAATGCCGGTGGGCCCCAGGGTTGAGAGTGAGAGCACAGATAGGAGAGAAGCTTACCATCTCCTAGCTGTGTGACGTCGGCCATGTGGCCTACCCTCTCTGTGCTTCAGACACTTCAGCTACAAAGAGGGGCAAACAGTACCTACTCCCAGAATTGTGATGATAAAAGTAAATAATGTAGTTAAGGTGCTCAGAGTAGCATCTGGACCATGGCAACCACCCAAGAAATGTTAGCTGCCACTGTCACAATGTCACCCCCATGACCATGAGGGTGCATTTTCCAGAGGGAGCGTTTTGGAAAATACATCAGCCTTGCCTATATATTAGCAATATAAGAAACTCCGGGTTGGAAGCAGTGGCTCACGCCTGCAATCCCAACACATTGGGAGGCCGAGGTGGGAGGATCACTTGAGCCCAGGAATTCATGACCAGCCTGGGCAACATGGTGAAATCCCATCTCTACTAAAAATACAAAACATTTAGCTGGGCATTGTGGCACATGGCTGTAGTACCAGCTACTCGGGAGGCTGAGGTGAAAGAATCACCTGAACCTAGGAAGTTGAGGCTGCAGTGAGCTGGGGTTGCACCAGTGCACTCCAGCCTGGGCAACAGAGTGAGGCACTGTTTTGAAAAAAGAAAAAAGAAAAGAAATTCTAGCAGAGCAATGGTGAGAAAAATGAATAAGATGTGTGTACTAGAAGAAGAGAATGGAAAACAAAAACCAGGCCAGCTGGTTGTGATCTGAAAACCAACAGAAGTGAGATTCCTTCCAGGATTCATGTGGGTCAATAGAGAAGAGCGTTCCTGCCAAAGGAATCAATTGCTCACGTGTACTGTTGATGGCAGGCTCCTTTTCCCAAGAAGAAAAGGTGCATCAGCCAATCCTGAGCCAGAAACCAGAGCACCCAGCTCCAGAGAAAAGACTCTGGTGCCACAAATGACAATAACTGCAGAAATTAGGGAAAATGATAACACCAGACAGAGCAGCCCCAAAAAATCAAACTTGTAAGTTTCATTTAGAAACTCGCTTCATAGTGTGGTTCTCACTTTATTTATACTTGAGATGTTTCCAAAGCTTAGCTACCTTTTCTCCATTGACTACATGAAATTTGTTACATAAAAATGTAGCCTGCAAAAAATATACAAGTGTAAATAAATCAGTTCCCCTGCGTTTCTATCAAGAATAGCAATTTTTGGCCAGGTGCGGTGGCTTGCACCTGTAATCCCAGCACTTTGGGAGGCCGAGGCGGGTGGATCACGAGGTCAAGAGTTCAAGACCAGCCTGGCCAAGATGGTTAAACCCTGTCTCTACTAAAAATACAAAAATTAGCTGAGCGTGGTGGTGGGCACCTGTAATCCCAGCTACTTGGGAGGCTGAGGTAGGAGAATGGCGTAAGCCCAGGAGGCAGAGCTTGCAGTGAGCCGAGATCGTGCCACTACACTCCAGCTTGGGTGAGAGAGCAAGACTCCATCTCAAAAAAAAAAGCAATTTTTGAGTTGCTTTTTCATGTCAACTTTTTGCTACACACCAAAAGGTATTTAATATTGATCTTCTAATTTCTACAACGCAAAGACTCCTTTGACACCTGGAATTCAAAAGAAGTCCTTATTGGCCCTCCAGTCCCCACCCAGATCTTCTCACCTTCCTGAGCCCTGTCCAAACAAGACTTTGTTTCCTTTCAGACTGATTATTCATCATGCATGAAAAATAAATGGGCACATACTTTATCCATGACACCATTCAGCAGTCTACAGATGCCAGTGATCAGGGGCCACGTCTTACTAGTCACTGACTTTCAGAGTCTGGAAGAGAACAAGTTCTCTGGAAGTGCCAAAGTGTGGACAGAAGGATGGATGGACACAGAGAGATGCAGAAGGATCTATGCCCCTAGTTAGTGCCTGCCTCAACCTCTTGTCTCCAGCACACCCATTACCACACCCCCAGGCCTCTTCCTCCAGAAATGAATCAGGCACTAGTCCTACCCTGCTAACTTGCTGACATCTGCTAGAGACAGAAGCCCAGCTCCATGCCCTTCCAAGCTTCACTCCTGTCCACTCCCTTCCTCGCCTCCCTGATCCCCCCATCCCCACAGGGCCTTATTCTCCAGTCGCACCTAACTTCCCAGCACCCAGGACACTCTGCTGGGCCCTCTTACAGGAATGCTGTCCCTTCCCTCCTCCACTCAGCAAAGCACGGTCTATCCTTCCAGGCCAGATCAATGTCTGCAGGGCCTTCCTGCCCTGATGCATCAGGCAGCCCGAGGGGGAAGCCCTGTGGCTCCTTGCACCCTGGCCAGCCTCTGGGGCAGCCTTTTCTGCACCTCATCTTTGTGCATCTTTCTCCCTGACCAGACCAGACAGGAGGCTCCAAAGGATAGGAGCCTCGTCTCTAGCACAGTGGGTTCCCTAGCATCCAGACTGTGCTTGGGGCATCGTTTATGCTCAGTGAGTCAGTGGATGAGTGAGTGGGGAGATGGGGCAGTGGGTGAGCCGGTGAGTGATTGTGTGAATGGGTGAGCAAGTGAATACAGAGACAGACAAAGGGACCTGGGGGTGCCTCAAGTTTCTTCCTCCACTCAAAGACTTTCACCTCTGCTTGAGTTACCCAAAGCAAAGCCACAACTCTGCCCCTGGCTCCCTCCACTGGCACCTCCCCTGTATTTCCACTCTTCCAAAGCAGCTCTTTGCCTCCATCAAGACCTCTGGATCCTTCGTCTTCTCTGATCTTCCTCATTCAAATATTACTCCTGGCTTCACGTTGCCTTGCTTGGCCCACTTCCTCCCTGGGCATTTGGTTCTGGCTATTCTTCATGCCTTCATTCTAAATGACTCACTTAACTGAGTCTGAACTAATCCTACTTCATCACCCTGAGAAGCCCTTCCAAAGCCCGTCTTGTCCCTAGAGTTGCCCTCCCTGCCTTTGAGAGCAGGTGTCAGTCCACACACTCCTCCAACACCATTGCCCCGGATCTTCTCCCACCCTCTGCCCCTCCTCTCCTGCCTCCAGCTATGGGACTTCTCACAGCGGTGCTTCTCCCATCCCATGGCTGGCTTGCCCCATGGCCCCTTCCTGACACTGCTGTCCCCAGGCCCCCACATCCTGCTGGCCACAAATGAGGTACACAGCACGCCACAGGCCTGGACACTCCAGCGGTGGGCAAGCTGCCTGACCTCCCCACCTTCCGAATCATTCTTCTTTTTGTGTTTTCTTCTGTCTTAAAATAGTATTTACCACTCTGGGGAGGAAATAAAAGTTATTTTATTTTGTCATTGAAACAGAGCTTCACTGAGATACACCGAGAAATGCAATCTATTTTCTGTCTATCAAGAGAGGTAAATAAAGCTAAATAAACCTACCATGGTAGGTGTCAGCAGTTAAAAATAAGGCAAATCTTTTTAGTGTTGTAGGAAAGAAAACAAGTTGTAGGACAATGGATAGATTATGCTATCATTTACATGCAAAAATAAAAATGCAAATAAAACTACATATTTCTCTCTTTGCAAACACACACATAAATGCATGTAAATCATCTGGAAACACACACATTAAATCCATGGCAGTGCTGGCCTCTGCAAGGGGCAGAGTGGAGGGGACAAGGTGGGCTCTGAGGTTTATAATAAGAATGTGCTCCATCTATCACTTGTAAAATTAAAAACAAAATTTAAAAATAGATATAATTATCCTGAAACATCACAAATGCTCCTTTCTTCAATACCTGTTAGGTTGGCTGCTTCTCATTGGCTTGAAATAAAAGGTGACTCATCACTCCTTCGAAACATCCTATTCTTCACAGAATCGAGACCCATGCATAGTTTCAGAATGTGAAATCAGGCCATAGTTCAAAGATTGAGAAATGCAAAGTTAAGGCAAAGTAAAAACGAAAGGGTTTGAGAGGCAGATCTGAGGAGGCAGCTCTCGGGGCTGGCTCCAGCCCAACCCCACCCTACACACCTGCCATGTGCTCCACTCCAACCCAGGGCAGCCAGGTGACAGGGACCCCAGGCAAAGGGATCCATCTCTTCCTTCAACATTTGCAAGTGGAAACATGAAGTTGCACTTTTTGTAACAGGCAAACTTAGGCTTTTGGATATTGATACCTACATTTCCAGTTGGCATTCATTTTCACAGCAACTAGAAATTCTCCTGAAGGCCCTGATTTTTAAAGTCCTTTCAGAAGCATGGAAAAACAGAAATCATCCACCACACAGAAATACATAAGAAACAAAACTCAGCAGAGTTGGAAAGCAAGGCCTTTCTATCACTTCCCATGCCCCAACTGCCCCAGGTCCCCACCTGCACATCAACCCACTTGCTAGAAAACCTGGGCCAACAGGTGCCTGATCACAGTGAGGCTGGCTGGCCAGGACGCTCCAGGGAGACACCAGCCTGACAGCCTGGATACGAGGCTGCTCAGGATGAAACCAGCAGCCCACATAACCTCAGAGATCCAATCAGGTGAGCTGGATTATTCGCAAGGCACAGGGCCAAGAAGTGGACTGTATTACAGTTGGTGAAAGCCTGGTTAATTTGACAGAGCCCCAAAAACACAGGCAAGGCTGAATCTTGGAGGCATATGTTAGCAATGCTCTCTCTCCTTGGGAGAGACCGTCATGGCTAAAATGATGGAGCATTTGGTCTCCTTGGAAAGGCTATCCCTATGCAAGAATATAAGGGTAAGATATAACATATAAGAAAGCTTATATGCCCTTAGCCAAGAGGCACTTCTGAAGATCCCATAACTCAGCAAGCCTTGAAGAGCATTTGACCTGCCAAGGACATGTCTACCAGGGTGGATCACTGGATGGTTGAGTTTCTGGTTGTAGAGAAACAAATGGCTTCAGGTCCCTGTGGGCTTGGTGAAGCCTGAGTCTACTCTTGGTGGATGGAGAGCCCCTGGTGTTCAGTTTCAGGAACTCCTCCCCTTCAAGGACCATGAGAACCTTTACTGAGTGTCTCCCATCAGGCCTGTTCCACATGCTCTACGGAAAGTCATTCAGCAGAAAATGTTCCCTTTCCCATCTCCCACTATGGGAGATGCTCTGGGAAAGAACAGATTTGACCAAAGCCACCAACGCAGTGAGTGACAGGAGTTAGAAAGGGCACTCGGGTCTTTGGCTCTCATGGCGCCTGCTGAAACGTCGATCATTTTTTTGGTGGGAAGTCAACAGGGTATATATACTCAGAGGCTCTTCTAAGCATAGTGTCACTTTTGTGCCCGAGTGAAGGGATCTGAGTGGCTTTAGCTTGTCCTCCCTAGTGGAGAAGCAGCAGAAGAGGGAGGAAAAACAGAAATTGGAGAAGCTCTAGCCTAGGTGCGCCCCCAAGGAAATACACCCACAAGTCACATGAGTTGTGAAACTAGCAGTAATGCCTGTATTTGCTTTGATTTCTATGCAAGAGGCACAGCTGTCTGGTTCTTAAAGATTGCTCATGACAGTGAAATTAAAGGTAAAACAAAGGACCCAAATAATATATGCACCCTCCCCACATAGAGAAACCACACTCACATAAAGTACATAGCTATGAGTGAGAACTCTGGAGGCCATAAACCCAGGTGCTCCTTAGGGCAGCCTGGCCCTAAGAAATGGAATGAGTCCCACCTGTCTCAGAATCAGGGAACTTGGGTTTTAGTCCTGCCCTGTTACCAGCTAGTTGGCGGGGGGGGGGGGGGGGGGGCGCCTCAAGGAAAATCACATAACCTTCAGGGCTTCTGTTTCATCCTAATTTTTAATTTTTTTTTTTTCCTGAACATGAAAGCGATGCACATTCATTGTAGAAAAGGAGAAAACCCTGGAGTAAAATAAAGAGAAAATAATCATAGATATTTTCATCATCAAAAAACAATCACTGCTAATATTTTGGCAAATTTTGTTCCAGTCTTATTCTATGCATATCGCTTTTATATTTTGGAAAACAGAGCACATTGCACATGAAGCCTGATGTGGAGCTTTTTACAATTAACTCAACATTATATCATAAGCATCTCTCCATGTTATTAAAAACTCTACATGAGCAATACTTTCATGGTTATATAATATTCCATCATAAGAACACATCATAATGTAGTTAAGCCTCTCCCATTCTTGTGTTGTTTCCAATTTTGTATATTATGAATAATGGAGAGAAACATCTCTGTTGCATGAAACATTTTCTGAATCTTGGATTATTTTATTGGAATGGATTCTAAAGATCCTTTTTATATATTTACATTTCAGTTTCTCTGAGAGAATTAGAGCAAATCAGAAATTTGCAAACTCAAACACCTACTCGGTTAATCAGGGAAATGAGTAGGCAGGCAAGGTATAAGAAAAATAAAAAACCTAGTGAATGTGGGTGCATTGAAGGTGGTAGCTGCTGCGGGGCCCCAGGTGGTGGTTGCCTGTGGGATAAGGGCCCCAGGTGCCGCTGGACTGCCCAGTTTTCCAAACAAGCTGGAAATCCAGGATTTCTAATATTGGCAACAGAGGTCCACTTACCCTTCCAGGCCAGCCACGGCCCCTTCACAGAGGGCAACTCTTTTCTGGGAGCCTTTGGGGTTTCACTCGGCCATGATGAGGGTCCCCATTGGGTGCTGAGGGGGCTATAACGAGTGTCCAGGGGGTGATTCACCGGGGCACACACAGAATTTAGCCATTTGCGCCAAATTTAAAACTCCGTTATTCCTTCTTTTTGTATCCCTCTGGGCTTCTGCCCAACACATGCAAATGACCTTCTACCAACCTCTGCGTCTCAGCTAGAGCCCAGAAGGCAGCTAATCACAAATGCCCATTTCACAAGCAGCACCAAAGAGGCCCCCTTTTTGCTCTCTCTCTCTCTTTTGTTTCTTTTTAATTTTTTTATTATTGTTTTAGAGACAAGAGCTTGCTATGTTGCCCAGGCTGGTCTCGAACTCCTGTCTTTAAGCAATCCTCCTGCCTCAGCTTCCAAGCTCTCCTCTGCCCTGAGTCACTGGGATTACAGGTGTGAGCCACTGCACTCAGCTCCATGCTCTCCCTCTTGATAACTCTGGCCCCGTAATCTCCAGAAATCAGGTGAAATCCTAATCAAATTAAACTCTAGTGTTCTAGGGTGCCAAGCTTCCAGGAAGCACCAACTTTCCCAACGTCGCATGTGGCTGAGACCTTCAGGTTGTCTAAGGCTTGGCTGTGGGGACTGGGAGGGACGAAGTGGCCCGGTGAGCAGGTGTATGCCAACGCGTGAGGGTTCGCGGTTCGAAGCCCTCACTATTCTAAAAGGGCAGCATTGCAGCTCTGTCAGCAATCACAGAAGTGCCTCCAGAACGGAGAGAGGAAAAAAGGTTCTGAGAGCGCAAATCCCCTTTCACAAAGCCCGTGGAGGTGCCTTTTATGCTTCCGCCATCTGTCATCACAAAATTCACAACAGCTCCCCCAGTCTCACGACACTACACGGACAATTCTGCGGGGGTCACCCGGAGCTGTTCAGACACTTTGACAGCAAAACAATGCTGGGCAAGGTGCAGCCCGGTGAGAAAATCCTGCTAAACAAACACGAGGGGTCAACAGCTCAGAGAGCAAGATCCACTGAAACCCACTAATTGGAAATAATTCCAAGTTTTTCAGACATTACGTAGTGACAATAAGGTGCAAACACTGGATTAGTGACCTCCAAAAGACAGAGAGCTTTTGTTTCATCTTTGTAAGAGCAGAATTTAACCCTGTGTTTTGAAATTCCCATCAACTACCCTGTGTGAATTTAAAGGTTCACCATTTAATAACATAGCCGGGGTTAGATTTTGAGTTTCTCCGTTCCAGGTCAAGAAGCAGAACCTATGTGAGGGGAAGTGGGGGGAACAGGACAAATAAAGCCCTGAAAGCAGCCAGGGAGCAGTGTTCATTCAGGCCTTCCCAGAGCTCAGTTAACTAAATGGGCACCTGAATTTTCTGTCCCACCGGGAAAAGCCACATGCATTTCCAGTGGTTTGGGTCTTTAGTACTGGTTGTCTGTAAGTCAGTCTTGTCAAGTGGTATTTGTCAAGATTTTGTTGTTTTGGTATTTTTTTTTTAATGATGTAGAATTTACATTGAGCTTTATAATCAAGCAAAAAGAAAGAGGTTTCTGAAAATGCCTGATGAGTCTGGAAACTGGTTTGATTTGGGAGTCAGGATTCTGTGAAAATCAATACTGAAACAAAACTGTTGTTGTTGTTGATGTTGTTGTTGAGATAGGGTCTCACTCTGTTGCCCAGGCAGGAGTGCAGTGGCACGATCTCGACTCACTGCAACCTCTGCCTCCAGGGTTCAGGTGATTCTCATGCCTCAGCTCTTCTCGTGCCTCAGCCTCTCGAGTAGCTGGGATTACAGGCATATGCCTTGTTACTCCTAGAAGCTCAATAGAGTAACACTCACTTCCAGCAGGACTCCAATCTGTGAGAACAGGGGAACCAGTGGATAATAGGGGGCCGTGTTAAACAACCAGCTCCCTCTGTGGTCCCCAGATGCAGATAAGCCCAGCTGCCACTTCCTGAGTGCTCTTCTACACATGTGCTTGACTCGCACCGATCACCTAGACATGAACTCGAGTCTCTCTCTCTCTCCAAAGCTCCTGGTCTCTGCACTGAAGATCTGGATAGAGTTCTGGCCAGAAAGGAAGGCTCTTGGGTACCCCAGGCACTCCATCTTCTGCACCAAGATTCATCATGGTGAATTAAGTACACACACTGATCTTTTTCCGAGGACCAGTAAGCAAGTTGGGGACAGCAAGCAATGTCTCAGCCCAGGCCAGGCTCAGACTGGCCACTCTGAAAAGATCCAAATGACCAAGGTGATGCACAGACACCCCAGCCTCTTACTGCAGCTGTGGTGGGGCCTTTTCCTGGGTCGCTACACAGGATTAGAAAATGGCTATTCAAGGCTGGGCGCGGTGGCTCATGCCTGTAATCCTGTAACCCCAGCACTTTGGGAGGCCGAGGCGAGTGGATCACTTGAGGTCAGGGGTTCGAGACCAGCCTGCCAACATGGTGAAACCTCGTCTCTATTAAAAATACAAAAATTAACCAGGTGTGGTGGCAGGTGCCTGTAGTCCCAGCTACTTGGGAGGCTGAGGCAGGAGAACTGCTTGATCCCAGGAGGCAGAGGTTGCAGTGAGCCGAGATGGCACCATTGCACTCCAGCCTGGGCGAGAGAGCAAGACTCCATCTCAAAACAAAAACAAAAAGGCTGTTTAGGCGACAACCCCACAGCTCACACAAATGGAAATCTTTTTTTTTTTTTTTTTTTTTTTTTTTTTGAGACGGAGTCTCGCTCTGTCGCCCAGGCTGGAGTGCAGTGGCGCAATCTCGGCTCACTGCAAGCTCCGCCTCCCGGGTTCACGCCATTCTCCTGCCTCAGCCTCTCCGAGTAGCTGGGACTACAGGCGCCCGCCACCACGCCCGGCTAATTTTTTGTATTTTTAGTAGAGACGGGGTTTCACTGTGGTCTCGATCTCCTGACCTCGTGATCCGCCCGTCTCGGCCTCCCAAAGTGCTGGGATTACAAGCGTGAGCCACCGCGCCCGGCCTGGAAATCTTATACTGGATAAAAGAACAAAATGTGAAACCAGTGCTGCAAAATCACAGATAGGAAGCAGGAAGGGAAAGACAGCGTTGGGAGTAGGCAAGTTGTGAGAACCGGGCTGAGGTTACTGGGACATCTTTGTGGCTGAAGAAGGGCAAGGGAATGGCTTCCCAAGGATTCTAGAAGCCGCCTCCTCTCTTCCCTCTTCGGTGAGTCTGAGGGATGCCTGGGGAGTCCTAGCATTGATCCCACAGGCCAGGACCTTTGTTGCCACCCTCAGATGCAAGGTGAGCATCACACTCCTTAGACTGGGGTCCTGCTGGGGTGCCAAGTGCCTGGTGAGCAAAGACCCCTCAGCAAATAAGACCTCATGTCTGCCATCCAACCCTCTTGTTTGCAGAGCATCCTAAAATACGATTCCACAAGTTGGAAATGGAATCGGGTTTCACCACTGGCAAAGCCCCTCTCCATGCAGCCGGCTGCAGTCAACAGCAGCTGCATTTCCTCCGCCCTTCTCCCTAGGCACCCAGTTGGTTTTCCTCCTTCTCCTTCCTCCAGGTGTGCTCTTGCCAGAGCCTGCCCCAATAAGTCTCCCTTTCATAGTATTCTGATGAATAGATTGTCTGTGTTTTCTTTTGCCTTCTTCTTAATGGCCTGAACTATCCTCCAGCAACCCAGCTGTGCATGTCAAATAAAATGTATTGGGGTCAGATGGATCCTCACATAGCACTGAAATGCACAGCACACGAAACAAAGCACACCTAGCTACCGCTTGCACACTCTAGAAAGCTACGCTCAGAAGCAGCACAACTGCCACAAAAGCCACCCAGACTACATAAGCGTCTGGTCAAATGGCATCATTTCATATCAACAGTCCATTCTCTTTCTCTTTGTTTTGGATTTTTCAAATATGGTTATGCAAAAGGTTTCTGTTTTTAAACTCACTATGCAAATACTAACATTTTACAAAGCCCAGGCAGATAAAATCAGCTCAGGTTGAACGTATCCTAAACGCAGAGCTATAACTGATTCAACTTTGCAATTTGACCTTTAATTGTCATATAGAAATGGAGAAACGCATGTAGATGAGTGATGAATTTTATTGTTATATACAAAGGTACCGCCTTGCACGAAACATGCAAACTCTCTTCAAAGGATTAAATATTTCAAAACTGAAGGAAAATAAGAAGGCAGGCTTCCTGTTTCAGACACACAGAGGAAGAGGGGTCTTTTAAACCTGTAATAAAACAGGTGGGCTTAAGAAACTCAGAAAAGGGTGTATGGAAATATACTCTGCCTGGCACAGTGATATTTTAAAGAAATAACATTTGTATTTTGTTCCATAACTAAATGAAATCAGCTAACGCCATAGGGAAAGTACATGTGTTTGCAACCCAGCCCAGAGTCAGCTTCTTACATCTGACTCTCTGTTCTGGTTACAAACATCTCTCTGTTCAGCCTGCTGGTGCATACATACACTCTCACAGCTGAGGACAGATGTGGCTAGCAACGCCTTGTGAAGCAAATGTCAGATAGCAGACCGCTACCACAGGCTCACACACCTGCAGGTGACATCACCGAGCTTTATCTTACCCCAGAAATCTATTAACATGCAGAAACAAGTGTCACCCAACCAAAACCCACTCTTAGAAAGCATTGGACTCATCAGCCTGAGAAGGGAAATGACAAACGAGATGCCGAACTTCCACTCAGTTCCACGTCTGTCTCGGGGGGAGGAAGGATCCCCTGTTTCCCACCCGAACTTCCCAGGACACCTGTTCTCTAACATCGAAAGGATGTCAGATGCAGCCAGAACAAACAAAAGCTTTGGAGAAAACTCCATTTCCTGGATATTGCCTTTTTCCTTTGTTTCAGGGAATTTTGTCTTTTGTAGCAAAAAGTAGCTAATACCAGTGAGTTTTCACTAATTTCTTGTCCCTGAAACAGATATCTTCTTTGGCTGTAACTAGGCAGATAGCAGGTACTCGATATATGTCCAGAGCGCCTAAAACATGATATATGTCTGGGATGCACTTTAAGGTATCCTAGCCAGCATCCAGGAGCAGTGGCTCACATCTGTAATCCCAGCACTTTGGGAGGCCGAGGTGGGTGGATTGCTTGAGGCCAGGAGTTCAAGACCAGCCTGGGCAACATGGCAAAATCCTACTTCTACAAAAAGTACAAAAATTAGCTGGGCGTGGTGGTACACGCCTATGCTTCCATCTGCTCGGGAGGCTGAGGTGAGAGGATGGCTTCAGCCTGGGAAGCAGAGGTTGCAGTGAGCCGAGATCAGGCCACCGCACTCCAGCCTGGGCAACAGAGCCAGGCCCTGTCTCAATCAATCAATCAATCAATTAATCAATAAAAACTATGTTAAAAATAAATAAATAAATAAAATACTCTAGCCAGAGATAAAAGGGAGGATAGGGTGAACTAAAACTGTCAAAATGTTGATAATTGTAGAAACTAAGAGACAAATAATAGGGAATCCACTATGCTACTCTCCCTCGTGTTTAAAATTTTCCATAATAAAAATATTTTTTAAACGTGTAGCAAGATTTCCAGTTGTTGGCCCAACCCCTCTTCCTCCCATCCTTGGTAATAAAGTCCTAAGTCTGCTCATGTAATCTACTCTTCTCTATGGAGCCACTAACTAACCCAATCACAGTCACCCCAATGCTTCTTGCCTTTGATGGCCTTAGGAATGGACATATGGGTTTATCTGGCCAATGAGAGATGAAAGAAAGTCTCTTGAAGGGTTTCCGGAAAAAAAGTTTCCATGCTGCTAAAAAATGACATATGGGAAAACATGGGTCCTCCTTTTCTAAAATCTGATACATCTACATGTGAGAGCAAGAACCTCAGCAGCCATATGGTGACCATGAGTGAGTCAGTCAAAGACAAAACTGACATACTGAGTTGCAGAGAACAAAGATCAAAGCAACTCTGGTCCTTGATGTGTCACTGAGCCCCTGAAATAGCCACCCTGAAACTGCCCCACTTCAGGAATCATTAAGAGAGAAAACAATCCACTTCCTGTCTAAAATAGTTAAGCCAGGGTCATAGCTAAAGGCATCCTATCTGATATGAAATAACTATTTGATGAATGAAGGAAAGAATGAATGAGCCCCCAAAGCACAAAGAATTGTCAGATAGTCTTAACAGCATCATGTGAGTCTTAGAAAAATCAATGTCCTTGGAATCCCATACAAGAGTTGGGATTTACATTGTATACTCTCTTTGCACACAGGGTCTTCTGGCTTTTACAGTAGGTCCCCCTTCTGTACCAGGAATACATTCCAAAACTCCAGTAAATGTTTAAAACCAGGAAGAGTACTGAACCCCACTGCCAACCAGACATATTCCTGTCCATGTCTTCCACCCACAAATTTAATTTCCATCTTAATTAAGTGCTTATCACCCCTATGGCTGTACCTTTTACAGTTTGAGGTGTGACAGCAAAACTAGCACAAATTTCTTTTTCCTTCTTCACAATTTCACAGATAGAAGACTCCTTCTTTCTGTAGGTCTTAGAAACTGCAGCATATGATTGCTTTTCTTTTCTTATGAAGTCGAGAACTTCCACTTTTTTACCTAAAGGAAACACTTTGCAGCTTCTCTTTGGCATATCCCAATTGCCAGCATCACGACTCTTGTGTTTTAGGGACATTATGAAGTCAAATAAAGATGACTTAAACACAAGCACTGTGACACCGTGACAATCCATCTGATCACTGAGACAGCTACTAAGTGACTAACGGGTGGGTAACCTGGACAAGGGGAGGATTCCATTCAGGACGGATGGAGCAGGATGGCTTCAGATTTCATCACATTGAGAGGTGATGCCAGCTGGATTTCCTGGGTCAAGTGGGGACTTGGAGAACTTTTCTGTCTTACGAGAGGATTGTAAAATGCACCAATTAGCACTCTGTAGCTCAGATTGTAAAATGCACCAATCAGCACTCTGTAGCTAGCAAGAGGATTATAAAATGCACCAATCAGCACTCTGTAGCTAGTAAGAGGATTGTAAAATGCATCAATCAGTGCTTTGTAAAATGCACCAATCAACACTCTGTAAAATACACCAATCAGTAGAATCCTAAAAGTAGCCAATTGCAGGGAGGATTGAAAAAAGGGCATTCTGATAGGACAGAAACAGAATATCAGAGAGGACAAACAAGGGAATAAAAGCTGGCCACTCCAGCCAGCAGTGGCAACCCGCTGGGGTCCCCTTCCATGCTGTGGAAGCTTTGTCCTTTTGATGTTCACAATAAACCTTGCTACTGCTCACTCTTTGGGTCCAACCCATCTTTAAGAGCTGTAACACTCACTGCGAAGGTCTGTGGCTTCATTCTTGAAGTCAGCAAGACCACAAACCCACCAGCAGGAACCAACTCTGGACACAACATTACTCAGGATGGCACACAATTTAAAACTAATAAATTGTTCCTGAAATTTTCCATGTAATATTTTCAGAACAAAATTGACCACAGGTAACTGAAACAACAGAAAGTGAAGCATTGGATAAAGGGAAATTACTGCATTTCACAGTACATATCGAATATTTTATTTCTTTGACAAGCAATCAGGTACATCCTTGTATCTTCTCCTGTAAAGTTGCTTTTTGATTTGTTTGGTGCATTTTCTCAAATCGTATCTCATATTCACAGCTCTGCCCAGGTCAGCAGAGATTCCTAATACACTAGAAAGAACACGGTCTTTATTGAATGGCTGTGTGGCCTCGGACAAACTCCTCAACCTCTCTGAGCATTAGTGCCCTTATCTCTAAAACAAAATTAGTAACACCCATTTTAGGGGCTATGACAGTTAAATGAGGAAGCATTTAAGCAATATGTCATCTAAAGCATTGCACACTGATGTCTCCTCCACATCAAGACTAGTTTTAAGGTCAGGAATAACTGCTGCCAACTGGCAGAATCAGTTTTTTTCTTCTACCCTTGTTTTCAGATATACAAAAAAGATGTAAGAAGTATAAAAGATGAAACAGAATTTTCCTCCATATGAGCAGTTTTGTCTCCAACACCTAATGTTTCCTTTTTTCCTACCTACACTCGTCACAGAAGACATGTGATTTAAAAGAAGACTCTCAAAGGTTTCCTTTCAAACAAGACAAGTCCCTTGGGGCAGGTCAATTCTCTCAACTGGGACAGTTTCTTAAAGCAAGAGTTGGTAGCTTCCTCCCCGGGGCCATCTGCTGGCCATCAGGTGGGACAGATTCCAGGGAAGGTGGAGGTGGGGTGCTAGGCTGAGCAGAGCAGTAATCTCTGCATCCTTGACTCCATGCCAGAGGACAGGGGCCACTGTCCCCTTCTCATTCTCAAGGGAGAAAATAGAAACTAGTCCCTCTGGGATTGCTTGAGAAGGGCCACCTCTCCCTCGGGTTAAGCAAGAGCTTTCCAGATCTCTGCCAGGTGGTGGCCCTCAATGGCCTCTGCCACATCATCCCTGCACCTGAAGTCTCCTTAATGCTCTTCCATAAACCTACTCAGTCATTACTTAAATAAGGAAATTTTCCATGAGCATGGCCTGCCCTTCTAGCTCTGACACTCTCCAAACAGCACTTCATCCCCCTGCTGGTGGAAAGCAAACACCCTCCCTGGGGGCTGGAGCTGAATCAAGGCTCTGAGCCCTAGGGAACCATCCCAGCACCGTGGGTGGTGTTGGTGACACACTTTGGGAAAAGTCTTCGGCTGGGAGTCAGAGGCCTGAGTTTGAATCCCCAAGTCCACCTGGTGTGGAACCTCCACATCCTGCCTCCTTCATGGAGATGTGGTAGGTTCTGCCTGGATGATCGCAAAGAGGTACAGGCAGAAGATGTCTGGAAATTGTACCAACAATGCTAATCATATCCTCTACCCACTGTGTGCCTGCAACACTCTTCTTCCCCCTCTCTTCTTCCCCTCAGAAGTTGCCACCAGCCCATGTTGCAGAGCCTGAAGGGCAGGGCACACCCTCCCCACGCATGCAAACAGACACACACACACACACACACACAAACACACACACACCCACAGACATACACACACATGCCTTGGAGCATTGAGTGCTTCCTTTGTCACCCTTAGGTTGTGATAGTACTCTCACCAGGGTCACCAAAGGCAGACATGGTGTGCTTTTACCCTCATCTAGTCCATGGAAGAAGCTCAGTAAGTATCTGTTGAATGAACAAATTAATCTATATTCAACTGAAATTAAAAAACAAAACAAAACAAATGTCCTGGATTTCACTTCATTTTCCTTTTAAGATTAAAAAAAAGGAGAGGAGAGAGGAAAATGGGGAATAGTACAGTCAAGGTAAAATAATTAGTTCCTTTCCAATTATCTGTCGCACTTTGTGGATTATCAACAAGGCAGGGCCATCCCCCACGCCTGCAAACTAAACAAGAAAGGGCCTCAGGCTGGCTCTAGAGGGCGACAGTGAGTCCTACTGTGCATTTGTGTCTCTATCATTGCACAGACAACCGTAAAAGTGGATTCTGGGGGATCTTCCGTTTTGGAGGGACTACCCTTCTCTCCCACCCATTAGTATGACTAATTGAAAGCTGATTTAATTTCCATGTTTAGACAAACAAACAAACAAATAGAACAAAAATTATCAGGGAATATTGAAAGTATTTTATCAACACAAAAACCAACATGCACGTGAGCCTTTTAATCACAGATTTGAGTCAGCCTATGCCAACTTAGCACATGATACC
This sequence comes from Hylobates moloch, assembly GCF_009828535.3. Classification (NCBI taxonomy): domain Eukaryota; kingdom Metazoa; phylum Chordata; class Mammalia; order Primates; family Hylobatidae; genus Hylobates; species Hylobates moloch. The sequence goes on along the minus strand of NW_026652290.1, from coordinate 30,489,777 downwards.
TGCCAGGCTCTGAAGATGGAAAGAGGAATAAATACTGTGCTTACCATCAGGAGCTCTTGGTCGAGGGCAGTTTCTCTATCCAGGCACTCTTCCCATTTTGGGCCAGATAATTCTTTGTTGTGAGCAGCTGAACCAAGCATTTTGGGATGGTTAACAGCATCCCTGGCCTCTCCACCACAGCTGCCAGTCAGTAGTAACCTCCCCAAGTTTGGACAACCAAAAATGTCACTAAATGTCTCTGGGGGGCAAAATCACCATAGTTTAGAACCACAGGTATAGGAGGAGGATATTAAGTAAATAGCCACAAGATGGACCACCCTGCCCGAGGCGGGGCACTCTGGACCCAGCACATGCTGGCACTGGAGGGGATGCAGACAAAGAAGCTTGCTCTCTGGAGGAGGAACATTGTGGACCCATGGCTGCTGATGTGTGAGTGTATAAATGTGACTCTCCTTCTGCTCCAAGCACCCACATACCATCTTCACCCACCATGGGCTCTAATGAGGGTGGAGATTGCCTTATACAACAGAATAGAGCACTTGGACAAGCAGTCAAGTCTGCCTCATAAAAGACCAGGGAATGGAAGTTTATAGATGGACCTCTCTGCATGGCACTTGAGGCTCTACCAACCTCAACAGGAAGCAGAATCTGAGTGATAAACCACCTCAGGAAAAAGAAAAAAAAGCTGCCTCCTCACAACTCCTTCTGCATTGGCCACAGCAAACAGGGTTTGTGCTGCCCCTCCAGGGGATATCCCAGCACCCCCACAGGCTCAGTCCCCCGTGTGATGTAGAGGCTATAGAATGTTCTTGATTTGTAAGTAGTTTGAGCTACATAAGAGGCCAAAATGTGATTCATACAGCAAAAATTGCCTATAAAAATGCAGCATCTTGGTGACTGGAGAGAGGCAAATTTAGAACTCTCTGTGGCTAGTTTAACGGAGCCCGGATTACATCTTGCCAATTTAAGCTGTTCATCCAAACTTGAGAAACGCCCTTCAGGAGGAAGTCGAGAGCCTGAAGCCAGGCTTGCAGGTCAGACCACAGAACACGAGCCAGGGAGCCAGGGCCCCCACACGCAGCCTGATCAGAGAGCTCCCCGGTGTCCCTCTCAACAGAAACACGAGCAAGACCATGGTAGCCCCCACTCCACCACGCCATGAAATGGGTAGGCACCAGCCACAGGCTCACTGTCAAGCGATCCACCGGGCCAGGGCGACACGGCTCCAGTCAAGGGAATGTACAGAGGCAGCAATGGGCTCTAGCCCCGCAGTAGTTTTACCCTGTGCCTCACCACACCCAGCAGACCTGTCACAAACACCAGCCTGGACAGTCGCCCATAGGGGTCTCCCACTGACAGAGCTGGCCTCCCCTGGCCCTGGCAGAAGGGTAGCTCCTCTCAGCACTCCAGGAAATATACTGAGGGCTTCCTCCAAGCTCATTCTCTCTCCATCCTGCTCTCTGCCCTGCACTAAGCGGCATTCAACCCAGTGGAAGCTGGAGTGACCCCGGCTATGTTCACCTCTGCAGCCAGGACAGAACATGGAGTACCTTTCTCACTGGTGAGGTCTGGAAACAGCTGCCCCCCATTTCCTGGATCTCTGGGAGAGGCCCGCAGACCAGAGAGTTTTCCAGGTGGTTGAGATGAGCAATGCCTCCAGGAACATGACCTCAGGCACCTGTATTTCACGTAGGGATGTCATCCCAGCACCCCTGAGGGCTCTCAGGACCACAGACCAGTGCATTGGTTCTGCTCTGCAGCCACCTTGCAGTGAAAAACAAGGTCAAATCCGATTGCCTCGGGCTGCACCACCCCAGCACGAGGGCCTCACTGAAGCACCACATAGTCTAGGGTGTCCAGAGCTGATGGAAGACCTGACCGCACCTGTGTTGTCGTGGAAAGCCTTAGAAAGAGGTATGGGCTAAACAGAGTGCAGTGACACAGCTTGCAACCTGTCTTCATTGAAAATGATAATGTGGCTCAATGTGAACTCAAAGGCCTCACCCAGGGCATGTAAAACAAGATAATTCCACATGAAGAACTCCCTCAAACCATACCCAGAAGAACTTGGAAAAAGTGTCAACACGGCCTCAGACTCGGTGTTCTCACCACAAAAAAGTGATCCAGACTCCCCTATCTTAACTCTCTTTAATTCAAGTTCACTGAGCATAGTTTAATTACAATAAAATTCACCTGATTTAGGTGTCACAGTTCTACGAATTTTGGAAAGCATACATAGTCGTGTCACCACCACAATCAAGATTTAGAATCTGTCCGTCACCTGCCAAAAATCCCTCATGCTGCTTTCTAGTCAACCCCTCCACCCACCTGGTGAGTACGGGTCTGCTCTCTTCCCTATAGTTTGCTCTTTTCCAGAATGTCACGCAAAAATAATCACACAGTAAGGGCACTTTTGAGTCTGGCTTTTTCCACACAGCAGAATGTCTTTTTATTGCAGAGTAGTACCTCTCGTGTGGAAGTGACACAGTCTGTTTACCCACTTCCCAGTGGAAGGACGTTTGGAATTGTCTTCAGTTTGAGGCTACTATGAATGGAGAAGCCATGCATACAAGTCTTGGTGTGCACTAACGTTTTCATTTCTCTCCTTTAAGTATCCAGGAGTGTAATCTCCGGGTCTATGGTAAAGGTATGTTTAACATCATAAGAAACTTCCGAAGTGTTTTTCCAAAGTGGCTGTACCATTTCGCCTTCCACCAGCAATGTATCAGAGTTGCAGTTCCTCCACATCCTCATCAGCATTTCATATTATCAGGGTGGTTTTTTTGTTTGTGTTTGTGTTGGGAAGTTTTGATGAGGGTCAATTTGATGGTATTGAGGTTTTAAGCCATCCTAACATATATGTAATGGTATCTCATTCTAGTCTTAATTTGCATTTCCTTAATGACTAATGAGGGTGAGCATCCCTTCATGGTCTTATTTGCCATCTATGCATCTTGTTTGGTGAATAATCAGTTCAAGTATTTTTTGCCCATTTATTAAATTGAGTTGTTTCATTTTCTTGTGAAGGGGCTGTAAGAGTTCTGCATACTCTGGATACAACTTCTTTATCAGATATGTGTTTTACAAATATTTTCTCCCCATGTGTGGCTTGTCTTTTTATTTCTTTGCAGTGTTTTTCAAAGAGCAGCTGTTTTTAATTTTGATGAAATCCATTTTTGCCAACTTTTTCCTTGACAGTTCATGCTTTCTGTGTCTGAAGAAAGTTTTCTCTAACCCAAGATCACAAAGATTTTCTTCTATGTTTTCTTCCAGAAGGTTTAAGGTTTTAGGTTTTACATTTAGGTTCATGATCCATCTTTGTTGCTTGTACATGCTACAAGGTATGTGGTATGGGTTTTTCTTGGTTTTTGAGTTTTTATATGGATGTCCAATTGCTCCATTTATTTAAAAGATTATCCTTTCTCCACTGAATCATTTTGGCGCCTTTGTTGAAAATCCATTGATCATTCATGTGGGGTCCGCTCCTGACTTATTCCTATGTCCCACTGGACTACATGTCTGTCCTTTTGCCTACATGTCCTAGAGTCTGCTCTTGATTACTGCAGCTTTACAGCACATCTGAAAATGAGGTACTGGAAGTCTTCCAACTCTGTTCTTTTTCAAAATTACTTGGCTGGTCTGGTTCTGTTTTTTGTTTGTTTGTTTGTTTTTCTCACGCTGTCACCCAGTCTGGAGTACAGTAGTGCAATCTTGGCTCACTGCAACCTCCACCTCCCGGGTTCAAGCGATTCTCCTGCCTCAGCCTCTTGAGTAGCTGGGATTACAAGCACGTGCCACCACGCCTGGCTAATTTTTCTACTTTTAGTAGAGACAAGGTTTCACCATGTTGGCCAGGCTGGTCTCAAACTCCCAACCTCAGGTGATCCACCTGCCTCAGCCTCCCAAAGCGCTCGGATTACAGGCATGAACCACAGCACCCAGCCTAGGTCTTTTGCCTTTCCATAAAATTTTTTCAAATATCTTGCCAATTTCTACACAAAATCTTACTGGGATTTTAATTTGAGCTGTGGTGAATCTCCTGATCAATTTCATGTGGATGTCTTAGTCTTTTGAAAGTAAGGGGCCAGGCACGGTGGCTCACGCCTGTAATCCCAGCACTTTGGGAGGCTGAGGCGGGAGGATCACAAGGTCAGGAGATCGAGACCATCCTGGCTAACACGGTGAAACCCCATCTCTACTAAAAATACAAAAATTAGCCGGGCGTGTTGGCGAGTGCCTGTAGTCCCAGCTACTCGGGAGGCTGAGGCAGGAGAATGGCGTGAACCCAGGAGGCGGAGCTTGCAGTGAGCCGAGATCGCGCCACTGCACTCCAGCCTGGGGGACAAAGACTCCGTCTCAAAAAAAAAAAAAAAAAGATGGCTTTGTTTTAAGATTATACCATTGGGGTTGAATAATTTCTTGGCAACCATGTGTATATCTGGTGGGAGCCTCACTGTGAAGTCTGAAAAAGAGACAGATGGAACAGTCGACCAGAGAGCCTCAGTGACAGAAACAACTATTCCCTGGAAGGGGAAAAAAGGGCAGAAAGGGATTTTTGTTTATTTTTACAAAATTTGGAGGAAAACGGTCTCCTCAGCTGTCTCCACAAGATCAAACCAGCCCCAAATGGGAGTTGCTAGGTATTTGCCAACACTTGAAATCAAAATCCAATAGGCCTGATGGCTGTGGTTCTGGTCTTTTCCTCCCTTTTGTATTTCAAGATGGCAATTTCATTTGCTCATTGATGCTGCTTTTTCATTCAATAAGCATTCTGATTCATCTATGAACTTCAAACTCTGCTTCTAATCTAAATCAGAACACAAAAGTACACAACCCCTTCACTTCTTCTAGGCCATCTGGGCTCATTCTAAACAAAAACACGAGCACAGTCTCAGAATGAGTGCTTAATCACCCCGGGTCTGTACTTTGTTGTAACGGCAGGCCTCCAATAATCTAGCTCAGGACGGTCACACCGTGCAGTTCGATCACACGCAGGTTCCCCAACTCTCTCTTTCCCCATCCGGGCCTCGAGGGATACCAAGGCCTCTTACGGGGCTGGTGACTATAACTCCCATATTAGGTTTGGGCACAGGCCTGAACAGGATACCGAATTTAGCCTTTCTTAGATGAGAAACCAATAGAAAGAAGTCAGTTGTGGGAAAGAACTGCATTTAGACTTTGCTTAAGAGTCACACCTCTGTGGACCTCCATTTAACTATCACAGAACCAAATGGAAAATTTGCTTCCTTCTTTGTTTATTACAGAAACATAACTAACGAAAAAACAAAGCAAAATCATTCTGTTAGGAGTTAGTTCACCGCTCTCATCCTTCACTTTCATGAGCTCTTCTTAGAAATACAAGCATAAGTGGCACGTGCAAAAAATCCACACTGTTAGTTCACGTGTTCTCTCCGGTATCAGACAAGCAAGAGCCAAAGGTGAGATGCTCACCTCTGAGCCCGTTTCCTCTTTTATCTTGGCCCAGGGGTACTCACCGGGAGGGAGCAGCCTTCTTCACTCTGCTGCACTGGGTCAGGCAGGAAGAACATATAAACTCTCTTTCAATCTTGTAGAAAGAGAAAAAAACAAAACACCCACACAGTGGGGAAACTGTTCCCCACTGTGTGGGTGATGGGGCCCCGAGAGCTGTTATCTGCAAAGGGCACTTCTGGGGGTTACCCAGCTGTCACCACTGTGTGGATTCCACCCGAAAACCTCAAGCCAAACAGTGGGGAATGAACATCAAGAGACAATTTTCCACTCTGTGAAAATGGCTTGACTTTACAAAAATAAATTAAAGTGCCATGATAATAAACGAAACATGAGCAGGACCTGTTGTTAAGTGCACAGGCAGTCATGGCAGAGGCTCTCCTTGCTTGGTACATTTACACCATCGAAATATGATGATTCTTTCTCTGCTTCCTGACCCCTCAGCTCCCTACCCACATTCCCACATGAAGACACACACATACACACACACCCCTCTATACCACAGACAGATCTGGAATAACTGGTCTAGCAAGAGTTAGAGGTGTCTGGGGTCAGCAGTGGAAGTGGTTGGGGTGGGCATGTGTTAGACTGTGTGTGTGTGTGTGTGTGTGTGTGTGTGTGTGTGTGTGTGTGTGTGCATACTTGCATGCTCACATGCAGGAGGATGGTCTCACCCTGAACACTGTTCATTTGAATAAAGGAGAGCTAACAGCTGAAGCACCACTGCATATGCACACAAACAAAATTAGGCCTCCTTTGGGCCTCAAGTCCTCTGTTGCCACACAAGAGCCCTGAGGCAATCCTGCCCCTCCGTGTCTGCAGCAGCCTGAGAGGCACTGCTGGCTGGCCAAGGTTATAGGATTTTAGTGACTTCTTTCCCTCCTCTCCATATTCATCTCCTTTACGGCCCCCAAATCCATTCTTCTTCAAGAGTGAACCCATCCTCCCAGTATTGTCATTTTGGAACCACGTTTTCCAGTCCCCCTTTCCTTCGTCTCCTCTTCTGTCTACTGAAGGAGTTTGCCGGGGCTTTCCCCACCATCTCTCTTGGTCCTGATGCCCATGTTAGAATTTTGGAAGGAGATATGATCTGCTTCCAAATTCCAAATCTGGTCTTAGATTTAGAATCTAAAGTCTCAAATCTTGATGCCAAAGGTATCCCTACCCACACAAAGAGGACCCCTTCCCTCAACTCTGGCATCTGGGTTTGGGGTCAACATGACAAGGAAAATGGTAATCGATAGGAAAACAGTATGGCCACTCCTCAAAAACTTAAACTTAGAATTATCATATGATTCAGGAATTCCACTTCTGGGCATGTACCCAAAAGAATTGAAAGCCGGGTGTCAAAGAGAGATTTGTATATCCAAATTCACAGCAGCATTATTCACAATGGCAAAGAGGTGAAAGCGACCCAAGTGTCCACTGATGGATGAATGGATAAACAGAATGTGGCCTATACATGCTGTGGAATATTATCCCATAGAAAGGAATGAAATTCTGGTACATTCTACAATATGCATGAATCTTGAAGAATTATGCTAAGTAAAATAAGGTAGTCACAAAAACGCAAATGCTATATTATTCCACTAATATAAAGTCCCTAGAATAGTCAAATTTATAGAGACAAAAAGTAAAATGGTGGTTGTCAGGAACTGGAGAGGAGTTGAGGAAGGAAATGTATTGTTTAATGGGTATGGAGTTACAGTTTGCAATGTTGAAAACGCTCTGGAGATGGACAGTGGTGTTGATTGCACAGCAGTGGGACTGTATTTAATGCCACTAAACTATACACTTAAAAATGGTTAAAATGGTGCTAGGGTTTGCATGTGTTCCCTCAAAAATTCAGGTGTTGAAACTTAATGGCCAATGTGATGATATTAAGAGGTGGAGCCTTTAAAAGGTGATTAAGCCATGAGGACTCCTCCCTCATGAATGAGATGAAGACCCTTATAAAGAGGCCTCATGAAGCCTTCCCCTCTTGCTCCTCTCCCTTCTGCCACATGAGAACACAGCACTCCTCCCTGCCCATGGCTGCAGCAACAAGGCACCATCTTGGAAGCAGAGACCAGGCCCTCACCAGAAAACTGGACCTGCTGGCGCCTTCATCTTGGCCCTCCCAGCCTCCAGGACTGTGAGAAAATAAATTTCCGTTCTTTATAAAGTACCCAGTCTATGGTATTTTGTTATAGCCGCACAAACAGACTAAAACAAATGGCTGATTTTATGTTAGGCATATTTCACCATACAGGAAAAAAGTAATCAACAAAAGGATAGAAGTTTCAGCCAATCCAAACGAGCAAATAGGATTTTTAGAGGGGACTCAACCAGAAACCCACATCCCTCATCTTCCTCCTGCTGGATGAGGGGAGTGGTAGGTGACCAGGCTAGTTGTAAGAGGGAGCAGAAGAGTCACGGTGGCCGGGCGTGGTGGCTCACGCCTGTAATCCCAGCACTTTGGGAGGCAAAAGTGGGCAGATCCCTTGAAGTTAGGAGTTCGAGACCAGCCTGGCCAACATGGTGAAACCCTGTCTCTACTAAAAATACAAAAATTAGCCTGGCGTGGTGACGAGTGCCTGTAATCCCAGCTATTCAGGAGGCTGAGGTATGAGAATTGCTTGAACCCAGGTGGCAGAGGTTACAGTGAGACAAGATCATGCCACTACACTCTAGCCTGGATGACAGAGCAAGACTCTGTCTCAAAAAAAAAAAAAAAAGAAAGAAAGAAAAGAAAACACAGAAGAGTCAGAGGGTGACCTGCAGGCTTCTAAGAGAAAAGATCAGGTCCTCCTGTGGCCGAGGGGAAGAAAAGGCCTGACCTGCAAACAGCTCTTCAGTGACACCTCGTGAAGTGTCATCAATTCTGGGAAAATGGGGATTTCCCAGAAGGTAGGTTTGTCCCCATCACAAATTTACAAATGATGTTGTACTTTCCAGAATTTTAAAATCAGAATTCCTTAGATTTCAGAAGTAATTTTTGGAAAACACAACCCTTTGATCATCCCTTCTCCACAGTACTGAAGATGTCAGTCCGCGACCAGGTCACATGCTCCTCAGTAAGTATCCCCAGCTTGGCTTGTGTGAATCAGACATTCATATTTTGTGAGAGGCCCAGCCAAGCCTAGAAAGTCCTCATGCTGTCTCTGAGTTACTGCAATCACTTTCTAACCATTCTTTCTGCTCCCAAAGTCTTCAGACTCCTCTACAGATGACACCAGCTGCTGCAGGCAGCCTTTTGTGAATAGTGGCTTCACTGGGCTACCACTCGCTCCCTGGTCCCCAGATCCCAAGGTCGATGGTGAAGGACCTTGGATCTTGCAAGGCAGCCTCAGGAGATGTCTTCACTTTCCTTCCCTCAATCTCATCACTTTCAGTTGTCACTTCTCCCACTTACTGAGATTTTTGTTTGTTTATTGTTGCACTTATGTAAATATCCATGATATTTGTTCATTGCTTTGCACTTAACACTTTAAAGGTTATAAGGACGGCCTGGAGACAAACATCTCTGGAAACATAGCAGGGGGAAGCCACATGTGCTAGGATGTCTCCTGGGGAGAGCAGAGCACAGAACACGGGGGCTGGAGCCTAAAGAGGCAAGCTCATGTACAACAGACAGCTGCTAACTTCCTCCCTGCATTCTGTCCCACGCTCTGCAGGGCTTGTTTGAGGAGCAGGTTCTAAGTTTGGGGTCAAGGCTGAACTAGTAGGACTACAGAAGCAATCTGAAGCTGCCAGGATCCACCCCACACCTCCACGCTCTCCCCAAACTCTGCCTCTCCTCCACAGCAATGCCAGACAGCAATTTAAAGACTATGTGTTCTGAGAGACCCATGTTATCAGCCTGCTAGGGGCATCTGCCTGAGTCAGCTGGGCTTCCCTGCCACATTCACAGTTTGGAGGAATGAGGATGGTTTAAGATTTCCTTCCTCTTAGAAGCCTACCTTGGCCAGGCATGGCAGCTCACTCCTGTAATCCCAGCAATTTGGGAGGCCAAGGCAGAAGCATTGCTTGAGTCCAGGAGTTCAAAACCAGCCCTTGCAACATAGTGAAACATCATGGGGAAGAGCAAGCTTGTCACTGAACTAGAGCAATATCTTAGCTGTCGTCATTCTGGAGCAGTCCACCTTGAGAACATTCTAGAAAAAGAGTCTCCTGCAAGTTCCGGAGAGAGTGCTTCCACACCCACAGCACCCCACCATACCACACAGTTGGTTTTAGGGTTAGGGGTCCGTGTGCGCACCATGCTTCTTCCTAAGTGTGCCGTAGCTGTGTGCCTCAGCAGCTGCAGCAGCCTGGCTGCGGTTACAAGGGAAGAGCACCCTTCTGCAGGACACCACACTTTTGTTGTGGGCATGCATCATGCACGCATAGGACCAGAAACATACAAACAATTGATGGGGTTCAGGACACAATACACTAAAAAACGGCACCTTGGCATTTGAGAAAACACCAGAAGCAGGAAGGTCACTCTCACCTTCCCCTTCCCCTTCCCCTTCTCCCCTGATACAGGCCATTAAACTCTCATTTGAGAGGTAGCCTCTATATACCCAGAGAAAAGAAACATACTTATCTCTGAAGACACAGGACCACAGAATCTGAACAAACAGGCTAAGTTTGTTAAGTCCCCAACCCCCCATCCAGTTTATCACCATTAGATCATACCCTCTTTGTCCGATTATCCATCTCTACGACAGTGCACTTCTCCATCAAACTAACATTAAAAACATACAGGTTTCTCTGTTACTTTGGGTCTTTATTTCCTTGTGAGAGCTCCCATGTTATGTAAAACTTATATTAAATAAATGTGCATGCTTTCTCTAGTTAATCTGTCTTTTGTATGGAGACTCAGCCATGCACCTAGCAATGGGCCAGGAAAATGTATTTCTTTCCCCTCCATGATCTTGAGCCTCTCTGGAGCAGTTTCTTTCATAGGTCTCCAGAAATGTCCCACATGAGAACCTTTCTTCCCACAGGCTCATTCCAAGGGCTCGAGTCCTCTCCTGCCCTCTTCCTGCTGTAACCTACATGGCTCCCCCACAGCTTTCTAGGTCTCAGGAATTGCCTACGATTGCCCAATTCACATGTATATTGAAACCATGTACACACTTGCTATGAGCATTTTTAGGAGGCAAACTTGTTTTGAAATCAGGTGACTTTAGGTTGTCTGTGGGCAGCTGAGCAGACATCCCCAAGCCCGAAGCCTATGACCAGAGGGTGGCACTTTGGGAGGCTGTGAGCACAGTTTTCGTAAGGACAGGAAGGATCCTGCTTGTCACCCCTCCACTGGGGCTGGATCTTACTTTAACATCTCAATGCATTTTGACACATGCAAAGGGGAAAAGGTTGATACCAACACAAGAAACAAACATTTTTCATAAGTGTAATACAGTAGAGACCAAGGCAGAAATCATGAAGCAAGACAAAAATAGAGCCTTTTGCCACTGGCAGACATCCTAAGACATAGAGAGAGAGGCCTGGCATGGGGGGTGGCGAGGGCTTCACAGACAAGCCCTTGCTGGGTTTCTCTCTGCTGGGACTCACCTCTCATGCAGGGCATCCCCATTTTCAGGGAATCTTTAAGAGTGAGAACATTACCCAGATAGTGCTTCTGTGTCATGCCCTAGAATATCCCTCTTTTTGTTTGTTTTGAAATAAATGTGCTATCTACCACCATGTTTTCACAAAGACCTCGTTCCTCTAAATAGCAATGTGCTCTTGCCAATCAAGCAACTAGAACAATTCCATCTGTGACACTGACATCACAGGAAAGCAACCACCAAAAAAAAAAGCTCAAAATCTGAGACATAAGCAAACCAAGAGCTATAAACTGGTAAGGATCATTCTTAAAAGAAACAAAAATGTAAACATTTACCTGTGGCTATAGTGAATGGCTATCGTCAACCCAAGCTGTAATTAAAAAGAGAGAAAAACAAATTAAGTAATATCAAGAATATGCAGAATTCACACAAGAAAATTAACTTGATATGGCCAATTATGTTTTAAAGATTTTTTTTAATGCCCTACAGCTAATGCTTCAAAAATAACACACTTTAATGACAGATATTTAGTTTCAACTTAGCTCTTAAAGATAATTTGTATTTTGAAAGAGTCCTAAAGAGGCGTAAAATATTTAGTCGTGGATTAGACAGGAGGTGTCACTCAACAGGAATGGCTTCCAAAATAGGGGTCTTTTAGCTCCAAGACACAGTTGTGAAAGGATGGGATTGCAGCATGTAGCTGATTCCAAGGTTGGCATTAGGAGAACACGCCCACACAAGGTGGGACCCTGGGAGTTGGTCGCCCCTCTATCTCCTACCCTAGGAGCACCAAGTGGAGCCCAGGCAGACCACCTGGGCCAGAGTCTCCCTATGGGGATCATCACAGCCTTCACACTGATCCCATAAGCTCAAGGCGGGCAAGCCTCAGCTCTGAGGTCAGCAGATAAACTGAGCCTGAAATTCACGTGTGACATCAAGATATGGTGCACGCAATTGCTGGGCACAGCAACAAGTGGAGGTTGAGGTGAAGCTGTGATTTCCTCTTTACTCTGCAGGGATGATGAGGAAACCTCTCAGGCATAAGTGGGGGTCAAATCATATGGCAGGGGCGCTGGCTAGTTCACAGAAGGGATTACAAGGGTCAGGCCAACCAGCCAAGTTCAGCTGCATCAGCAAGTTATTGAAACTGTCAGAGCCTCAATTTTCCCAACTGTAAAATGGGCAAAATTATTACTTTCTCACAGAATTAATGTAAGGATGAAGCAATTTTTATATATTTGTGTGTTTGTATCTCTGTGTGTGTATGTGTGTGCCTACTGTGTGACAGATAGGAAAAATTCTGTAAATAATAACTACCACTACTAGCACTATATACAGGCAATATTCCATTTGTCGAAATGTTAGTACATTCCAAAATTTAATTTTTCAATGAGTTTTGGGAACTTTGAAAATATTTCATCATACAACAAGTGATGACCAGGTCAAACATGCCTGTGTAAGTTTCACTAGCCCATTCGTACCTATGGCAAGACTAGTTTAAGAAGGCTCACAACAGTTAAGAACCTAAGCATTGGCCAGGCGCGGTGGCTCGCGCCTGTAATCCCAGCACTTTGGGAGACTGAGGCAGGTGGATCATGAGGTCAGGAGATCAAGGCCAGCCTGGCCAAGAGGGTGAAACCCCATTTCTACTAAAATACAAAAAATTAGCCAGGTGCGGTGGTGAGCACCTGTAATCCCAGCTATGCAGGGATTCTCCTGAGGCAGGAGAATCGATTGAACCTGGGGAGGTGGAGCTTGCAGTGAGCCGAGATTGCGCCATCGCACTCCAGCCTGGGTGACAGAGTGAGACTCCATCAAAACAAAAAACAAAAAACAAAAAAAAACCTAACCATCATCTGAATATCATTTCTGTAGCCAAAGTCTGAGTTGCACCTTAAGCTTAAGATCCCCAAACATCACTTATGGTTCCCTTGATGTTGGTCCAAATAGGATTGCGTGGGGAGGTAACATTCATGGTGCTGTCCCAGGTGGTGCAAGATGATAGGAGGGTCCCCAGGCTGTGGGAGGGTGAAAGGGGAGGGAGAGCTATGAGAAGAGAAATGGTTGAAATTAAAAAGTCCAATGCCACTGCCCAGCTCAACGTCCTGCAGAATCCCCCAGATACTGTTTGAATAGCTTGGCTCCAGAATAATTCAGCCATGCATATCACTGCAGGCATCCAAAGTACGGGACCAATGAGGGCAAGCCATCAGCAATCAGAGGCTTATGTTTGCAAAAAGAACAGCTAAAAGTGAAGGTATGAAATATATAAAATCAGGTTGACTGCACATCACAATCACCTGAATTTTTCAATTCTCTATCTCAACTAGGAGTAAGTTTTCTTTGAAACTTAAGCAAACAGAAGAGGAAGATGCCTCAGAGACAATCAAGAATTTGAAGAACAAGGAAGAAATTACTTTGGGAAAGAAAGAAAAGTAGACACTGTAGACAGAAGGTCAGGATGAGCAATTTACAGATTTCACATGCTGGATAACTTTACATTTCCTGGGATTAAAACGTTCTGGCTTACAGTGAGGCTAATTATAAGATAATTTTACTGACTGAATATTTTGATAAGCTTTGGAGTACAGTTTAATTGGTGGCTTTTCCACAGTTGAAAGATAAGCCCTTGCTGGAGTAGGGAGAGGAAATGGGGTGGGAGGGACAAGAAGAAAAAAATTAAAAACACAGAAAAAGTTGTTCATGACAGCTGTGCTGGCTAAAGGGGGCTGGGAGATGAATCTTTCACAAAGGTGAATTTCAATGAAGGGTTTTTATGAGTCTTTTCCTGGCTTCTGAATAAAATATGTTTTATTGTCATTCTTAAAAGGACAACTTGTTAAGAAAGAAGGTGTGAATCAAGGAAACTCCAGTGGACAGGGATGGCTCAAACCAAACGACAGAGCAGCCAGGGCTCCTGGCAGGCCTCTGCACCAACAGGACCTGTAAGGGCACACAACAACTGGGGAGGGCGGAAAGCCTCCGTGCTATGCGGGAACCCACTTCCAGGGTGGATGGGAACAGGATATTTCACAGTCATTCTGGAAACATGGCTGAAATGTCACACAGAATGCACTGGGTCCAATGAGGAAGGCCTGAACAGAGGCTGGAACAGTGCAGAAAAGTTCTTGTGGGTCTTCCCTTGAAACCCCAGGTGGGAACAGACCAATGAGGCAAATGAGCTGTGTAAGAAGCTTCCATATGTATGCCTGCTCTTCCTCATTCCTACAGAGAAAGCAGGGGAGGTAGAAGAGTCTCTGGGGTTTCTGTACCATAGCAAATGCCAGGTAGAGGCAACTGTGTGATCTGCTGAGAGATGAGATGCTTTTCCTCCTAGGCCTTAGGAACCTCCATCATCTAGTCAGGCCTTTCCAAAGCCCCTCACCCTGCTCTGATGCATCAACAATTTAGAAACGCTTTAAGCAAGTCTCACCACTGCCTGTGTGTGCACACACACACGTACACTGCACACACATGTATGCACACTAGTGCACATATGCACATTCACACATGTGCACACATGCAGGCACACACATATACACTCGTCCACATTCAGACATGCACATGCACACATGCAGTCTTTTAGTGCTTGCGTGCACGTTTATTCACATGTGCATACATGTATGCATATGCAAGCACACATACACGCACACACATTGTACCACCACATGTGCACACATGCACACTCATACATATGTGCATACACACACTCATCCACATGCATGGATACACTTTGGCATTCAGAGAGGCTCATGGAGCCCCTCAGACAAAAGGAGGCCTCAGACAATTGACCCCTTTGTTGCTGGTCTCAGCAGGGACCCAGAAGAGAGAGGGGAGGGAGGCCCGTGGGTTGGCCCCTGACCCTGGCCCAGCCAGGCTGAGGTCCTGGGACATAGAAGTCAGCGGGCTTTTGTGCTGCCCTCCTTGGGGAACACCCCCCTGCCCCAGGACATACTGTAAGTATTGCCAGAACACGCTAAACAAACTCCATTCTGAGTACTTCATTTTAGATTTACACAATTTGTTAGTATCAAAATTAAATCACATTTTAATGGCAAGGAAAGAGTAATTCAACATTTCAAAATTTTTCCTGCCGCTTCAGCTTGAAAATGCTCCTTTTTTGGAACAGCTGACTGAGGCAGCTGTTTTGCATCAAGTTGGAGGGGTTTCCATATGACCCAGGGAGCTCAGACAACAGGCAGACCTTCTTGCATTAAAGGGTAATCTGAGAATAATTTGCCATAAAACACCCAGAAGTACGCCAGCTGTAGCCAGATACGCCCTATAAAGCACCACGTAGACTTCATGGATCTTGTAAAATAATAATAATAATTTTTAAAAACACATTTTTTAAACACATTATAACTTTTTTAAAAGAAAGGAATGGTTTACACTATCTTAGAAGGCAGCAAAGAGATTCCCTTACATGTTCACGATTGCTACTAAGCGCCACTTCCCAAATGCCCATTTGACCAAGGGTCCCTGTATCCCTATGTCACTGGGAATCCGATCTTTTGCAGGTACCCTGGACCTCATGCTGAAGATGTGCTCTCTCACACATGTCTGCCAACAGCAGGTGAAAAGGAGAGACCAGGAAGCACCAGCTCCAGTCTCCCAGCTCCAAGTCCAAGTCCAGAACTTTCTAGGCCTGGGACAGTGGCACACTCCAGGGCCCCTGTCCCATGCTAGAGGGGCCATGACCTAGGAGCCAGGTCTTTTCACAGAGGAGGCCACCAACCCACCAGCAGCCTGATGCCAGCACTCCCAATTCTTCAAGGAAAGCTGGATAATGGGGTTTTTTATTATGAAAATTTCCACGTTTTAAACTAATTTGAATATTTTTCAAATACGATTCAAGCCAAACAAAACATGTCAACAGGATTTGGCGAGGGGGCCGCCTGCCTGCAACCTGCCTTGCACCCTGCCTGGCACCCTGCCTGCTGCCAAGCTTATACCCATGTCTGCAGATCTGAATCTATGCGTAGGCGACAAATCTGGAAAGAGCCTGCCTATTTCTTCCAAGGCTTCCCTCCCTTTCCCATACTTGTGGGAAGCTTTTTCTTTACTTTTCCTTTTTTCATTTCAAAGGTCTAAAGAATTGTACATCACAAAATAAACACTAAAAGAAATTGGTATTTGTTTTTCTTCTGTATGGTTTTACTGTTCCTATCCCCTTTTCACAGAAAATATGGAAAAAGAAATGTGAAGGGAAGAGGCATGACACGGGCAGAATACCATGCAAACAGGGCCATGGCACCCACAGAATACCACTCAGACAGGGCCACAGCACCCACAGAATACCACTCAAACAGGGCCATGGCATGCACAGAATACCACTCAAACAGGGCCACAGCACCCACAGAATACCACTCAGAAAGGGTCATGGCACACACAGAATACCAGACAGGGCCACGAGACCCACAGAATACCACTCAAACAGGGCCATGGCAAGCACGGAATACCACTCAAACAGGGCCACAGCAAGCACAGAATACCATTCAAACAGGGCCTCAGCACCCACAGAATACCACTCAAACAAGGCCACAGCACCCACAGAATACCACTCAAACAGGGCCATGAGATGAGATGCTGGCAGCAGGGACATGAGGACTGAAAGTGATCCACAGGACAGATTCTGTAACCGCTTCCCAGGTCTCCTTCTAGCACTGCTCTCTCATGATAACAAGCAAGACCAGCACACTATCCCCAATAGCCCCTTCCAGGGCTGGTCATCCCCAGGCATCATCCCAGATCTTACTGATTCCATAGGGCTGACTCTCAAACCCTATCACACCCACCACAGCTCAGTGGGTCTCTGCCACGGATGTCTTCCTAGAACTTTCTTAGGTACTTGCTACTTCTGCTGATAAGCTAATGATGCTTAGAGATGCTGGTGGAAGTAACAGTGAGCTTTGTGGCCAAACCCCCGACCTTTCCAGGCTGTTTCTTCATTATGAAATGAGGATAATGTTACCTACTCCACAGGGTTGTTTTAGGCAGATTAACTTTGACCTCAAAAACAAGGACCAGCAGTATCAGTCTCCCCTGGGAACTTGTGAGAAATGCAAATTCTCAGGCCCAAACCCAGACATACTGAGTCATAAACTTGGGCATTTCAGCTGGTTCTACAAGAGTCAAGTTTGAGAGGCACTGAATGAGATGACGTACAGAAAGAACTGAGCAGCCTGCGTGGTACTGACAAAGCTTTTATTAGCTGCCAGATAATGACGACGCAGCCCAAAGTGAAGCCTTTCACATTTTATGTCCTCTTAATGTCATTTCAATGTTCTATACTCAGCTTCAGGCACCATGATGATCACCACGAGTTCAGGCCCACTAGCAGGTCTGGAGGAGATGAGGCCTCCTGGTGCTCACGGGAGACCAGCAGGGAGAGGTGTCTGCACTCTGCTTAGATGCACGGTGCTGTTGACAAGTAAGGATGCAGCCAGCTTCCTCAAGACCAAGGGCGAGCCTTGGAGCCTCACCAGGCTGCAGCACCCTCCCCTTTCTGTGTTCCTCTCTGTCATTCCACCAAAAGAGGAAAAATACAACAAGACAGGGAAGAGGAGGAAAAGCAGAAACGTATTTTCACTATGGAGTTTACTTTATGATGTTACCCTTTCTTGATCCCTTGGAATTAAACTAAAAAAAAAAAAACAAAACAAAAAAAAAACAAAAAAAAAAAACCTAAAGAAATTAAAGAAAAAGCCACACTTAAGTTAAAAAAAAAAATAAGAAGAAAGAGATAAATATAATATGTAGACTCTTTCCAGATTTGCTGGAAACCCAGTAATTCATATTTGAAATGTTCAAAAGCTAATGTAAAAGACAAGTTGTTAAATCAATGGAAATCAACATAGAACTAACATTAAAACCTAGGCAGTGGTTGTTTAACCTAAGGAAACAGGTTGTTTTTAAGTCTTTAGGCCCCAAATGACTGAAAATCTAGACCCATTATGCTGCTATTCCTCACTGCTCCCCACAAAGGGCCTGACCCAGGCACTACCTTTTGAACTCAAAGTTACAACCCTGCTTGAAAAGCATGGAGATCACTTCATAAGGACTTGCTTTGTCTCTCATTTACCTAGACTTGAAAAGTTGTTGAGTCTTGAGTTGCCATCTCTGCAGCAACGTCACCTTGGGTCCCTTCTGCTGGGTGTTTTTCAGGGATGGAGTCCCATAAGCTGGGGGCTTTGGTGGTCACAGAACCCTCTGCTCTCAACCTCCTCTCCAGAGATGGAACTCAAACCAGGAGACAGCAGGCAGGAAGCTCTCGAGCAAGAACTTGGCAATGGTTATGGGCTTTAGGAACACTGGCTGTCACTTTTGTCATTTCTATTAAGTGACCATCATCTGTCACAGTGAACTGGGACTATGGCAGGACAGGGCTGCTTACTTGTGTGTGTGTGCCCCACACCCAGGGCTGCTAACCAAGACTCTGGAACCGGAAGAACCGGAACTGGAGTTCCTCTCTGCTGTTTACAGCTTGTCAACGAATACATTTTTCTTACAAAAGAATTATGCACTCTAGTTCCTTTGCGTCTCTTGATAATGAAGGGTTGGCTAACAGATAATAATGAATAAACCACACACTGTGTTTTCCTAGAAAGCTGAAGTCTCTTAAAAGAAATTATCATGACAATGGCTGTGGATTCTGTGCATCCCTTACATCCCAGAACACCTCACACCCTGGAACATTCAGTGGTAAATAATCACTTAAGTGATTCTTATTACGTGGCAAATACCACTATTGATTATTAAATCAGAGGAGAATCAGCCAGAAGAGGAGGAAGAGGACAAAGAGAAGAAAAGGAACCATGAAAGGACTAAGGGTGAAAAAAATGTGACATCTGCAAACATGGTCAGTAACAAAAACGTTAGGGTATGTCCAAGGTGGATTTGAGGACATTAAATATAGGAAAGTGCAAGGACACTGATGGGCTGTCACAGCAGCTCAGAGACCTCATCTCAGCTTGTGGACCCCTCTCACCCCCGGGCTCTGTCACAGTCAAGAGTCAAAACCCAAGACATCGCTTTTCAATGTAAGACCACAGAGAGTTGGGCTGGGCGCGGTGGCTCACGCTTGTAATCCCAGCACTTTGGGAGGCCGAAGGCAGGCGGATCACGAGGTCAGGAGATCGAGACCACAGTGAAACCCCGTCTCTACTAAAAATACAAAAAATTAGCCGGGAGTGGTGGCGGGCGCCTGTAGTCCCAGCTACTCGGAGAGGCTGAGGCAGGAGAATGGCGTGAACCCGGGAGGCGGAGCTTGCAGTGAGCCGAGATTGCACCACTGCACTCCAGCCTGGGCGACAGAGCGAGACTCTGTCTCAAAAAAAAAAAAAAAGACCACGGAGAGTTTTAAGGTATTCAAAGAAAGACAGGAAAACACTTTTTCTCCTTAGCTTTCAGCTACCTTTTCCTCAATCGAATTCTTACCCTCCAAAAATTCACAAAACAAGTAAAAAAAAATCCTCCACCCAAGCATATGAGGCAGTCCATGAAATACAACAGCAACTGCTGAAAAGAATGCAAGAGATCTGTTGCAGGGAAAATAAACAGTTTTTTTAAATTAAGCTATTTATTTTGAGATAATTGTAGATTCGCATGCAGGTCTAAGAAATTATACAAAGAAATCATACAGAGAGATCCCAGGTACCCTTTATCCAGTATCTCACAATGGTAACAGCTCACAAACTTAGCACAATATCACAACCAGGATACTCCCCTGATAGAGTCAAGCCACAGAACATCTCCATCCCCGAAAGCATCCCTCATGGCGACCATGTGTAGCCACACCTACTTTCCTCCCTCCCCAGCCCACTCCTTAGCTCCTGGCAGCCACTAATCTGTTCTCCGTTTCCATAATTTTGTCATTTCAGGAGTGTTATGTAAATGTAATCGTGCAGGATGTAACCTTTAGGATTGGACTTTCTTAGAATAATTCTCTAGAGATTCATCGAGGTTGCAGTGTGTATCAATAGTTTATTCCTTCATATTGCTGAGTAGTGTTCCATGGTACAGACGCACCACAGTTTGTTTAACCTTTCACCTGTTGAAGGATATCTGGGTTATTTCCAGTTGAGTTATGAGTTATGAATAAAGTTGGTATAAACATTCGTTTTCAGGTATTTGTGGAAAAAAAATATATTTTCATTTCTCTGGGAAAACACCCAGGAGTACAACTGCTCAGTTATACGGCAGTTGCCTATGTAGTTTTATAAGAAACTGCTAACCTGTTTTCCAAAGTCTTGACAATCTCACCAGAAATGTACCAGTGATGCTGTTTTTCTACATCCTCACCAGCATTTGGAGTTATCACTTTATAAATTTGAGCTATTCTGATAGGTATGTAGTGATATCTCACAAACCCAATTATATTTTAATTTGTGTTCATTGCTAATATTTGGAAATGCAATAGCAGCATAATTTACATTTCCCTAATAGCTAGTGATGTTAAACATCTTTTCATGCACTTATTTGCCATCTGTATGTCTTTTTCAGATAAATATCTCTTTATCTCTTTTACCCATTTTATAATTGGATTGCTCAGCTTTTACTGTTGAGTTTTGAGAGCTCTTTACATATTCTACATACTAGTCCTTTGTCAGATATGTGATGTGTAAATATTTTCTCCCAGTCTGTACTTGTCATTTCATCCTTGTAAAAAGGTATTCACAGAGGGAAAGAGTATTTTGATGAAGTCCAACTTACTAGTTTGTTCTTTAAAGGATCATGCCTTAGTGATATGTCTAAGAATTCTTTGTCTAGCCCTATACCTCAAAGAGTTTCTCCTTTTTAGTGAGACAGAGTCTTGCTCTGTCACCCAGGGTGAGTCCAGTGGCATGATCATGACTCACTGAAGCCTCAAACTCCTCCCAAGTAGCTGGGACTACAGGTGTGTGCCATCTCACCTGGATGATTTTATTTATTTATTTATTTATTTATCTATCTATCTATCTATCTATCTATTTATTTATTTAGATAGAAGGTCTCACTATGTTGCTCAGGCTGGTTTCTATTTTTTTTTTCTAAAAGTTTTATGGTTTTAAATTTTACATTTAAGCCTGTGACCCCTTTTGAGTCATTTTTATATAGGGTGTAAGACTTGTATAAGGCTTGTCTTTTCATGTATGGATGTTCAATTACTCCAGCACCATTTGTGGAAAAGGCCATCTTTCCTCCATTGAATCACTCTTCTACCTTTGTAAAGA
The DNA here is from genome assembly GCF_009828535.3 of Hylobates moloch. NCBI lineage: Eukaryota > Metazoa > Chordata > Mammalia > Primates > Hylobatidae > Hylobates > Hylobates moloch. The sequence goes on along the minus strand of NW_026652290.1, from coordinate 30,468,536 downwards.
ATCAATTGGGCTATTGGTTTGGGTCTATTTCTGGGATGCCTAATCTGCTCCACTGATCTATTTGTAGATCTTTCTGCCAGTACCACACAGTCTTGATTTCTGTAGCTATATAATATCTTGAAATTGGGTAGACTGAATCTACCTACTTTATTCTTCTTTTTCAGAATTGTTTATCTATTCTTTTGCCCTCCCATATAAATTTCAGAATAACCCTGGATATATTTACATAAAACCTTGCTGGGATTTTGATAGGAATTACATTAAATCTGAGGAGAATTGGCATCTTTATCATGTGGAGTCTTCCAATGTATAAACATGGTACATTGTCTCCAATTCTTTGAATATTCTTTTGTTTCTTTCATCATCATATAATTTTCAGCATGCAAATTCTATACATGTTTTGCTAGAGTTCATTATATGTATTTTTTGAGCAATTATATTTTTAATTTGTGTTCATTGCTAATATTTGGAAATGCAATTAATTCTTGTATGTTTATCTACAACCTTCTGAAACTCAATTATTAGTTCTAGGAGGTATGTGTGTGGAGGTGTAGGTTCCTTGGGCTTTCTATGTAAGAAGTCATGTAATCTGCAAATAGGGTCAGTTTTATGTCTTTTTTCTGATCTTTACGCCCCTTATTTCCTTTCCTTGCCTTATTTCCCTGGCTAGTACCCCCAGCACTGTGCTGATTAAGAATGATGAGAGCAGACATCCTTGCCTTGTTCCCAATTGTAGGGGGAAAGTATTCCATATTTCATCTTTAAATATAATGTTACCTGTAGGTTTTTTGTAGACGTTCCTTATGAAGTTGAGGAAATTCCCTTCTATTCCTATTTATCTGAGCATTTTAATTATGAATTGGTGCTGAATTTTGTCAAATATTGTTGAAAAACACTTATCCTTTTTATAGCTATTTCTTATCTTCTTCTCTACCTAGTTTTTACCAATAAAAATTTATACAAGGCCAGGCGCGGTAGCTCACGCCTGTAATCCCAGCACTTTGGGAGGCTGAGGCGGGCGGATCACAAGGTCAGGAGATCGAGACCATCCTGGCTAACACAGTGAAACCCCTCTCAAATAAAAATACAAAAAATTAGCTGTGTGTGGTGGCGGGTGCCTGTAGTCCCAGCTACTTGGGAGGCTGAGGCAGGAGAATGGCGTGAGCCTGGCAGGCGGAGCTTGCAGTGAGCCGAGATTGCACCACTGCACTCCAGCCTGGGGCACAAAGCGAGATTCTGTCTCAAAAAAAAAAAAAAAAAAAAAAAAATTTATACAAAACAAACCCAAAAAACCTGAGCCTTCTAATAGGAATATAGAACACAAGCTAAGATGAAGTTTTCTGTGAAGTATGATCACAGCTGTTTAAAAAAAAAAAGAATGCAGTAGATTTATTGTGGAAAGAGACATGTATTTTTAAGCAAAGAAAGAAAGAGAGGGAGGGAGGGAGGAAGGAACTGCAGACACAATGTAGATGTGTACAATATGTGCTGAGTCAATACCTGATGTTAGGTAATTATTTATATAATTATATGGAGAAAAGTCTGAATACCAAATTGTTGCACAGGAGAAGATAAGGTGGAAAAAGACTTTCACTCATTAATATTTTATTCTCTTCTCTAATGTTTGATGTGCTTTAAGATAAGCTGATACTAGTGAATAATTATTTTAAAAAACTACTAAAGAAAAAATATGGAGGAAATCTTATATTGCAAAATGCTATGAACCACAATTTGACTTTTTGTGTACCCAAACACAATCTTTCTCTTAAGATGCTGTCTTTACCAGCCTGAAACATGAGTGCTTTGTCAGGGACGTATTAAAACACCAGCCACCTCCACTCATATTCACACTGAATGAAAAGGGCAAACACTCAAAAGCGGGGCTCAAGAAAGCAGTGAAAGAACAAGGAAGCTGTAAATAATTATCTCACTCCCACTCCAAACACAGGCTCACAATGGCTCCATTTCATGGTTTGATTCTTTAGGTCAGTTTAATCTAAAAGTGGTTACTTCAGATTTGACGGGAGGGAACTGAATTTGTCTAATGTGATGGATGTGATAGAGGCAAAAACAGATAATGTACACACACACTCAGCAGGGGAAATAAGGACGCCTCCCTCCTTCTTCCCCTGCCTAAGACCAGGCTCCTGGCAGGGCACAACTAGACAAGAGTCCCACAGAAGTGTGGTCACTGTGACACAGAGAAGAAACAGCCACCGTAAAAAGACACTGGAGCAAAAGCACCCTCAATAGTTTACAGACACTGCTCTGACCTGGTGCTACCTGGCACTACATTGGTGATAGTACATCCTGAGCTTTCTGAATATTTCTAAGACAATTCTCCAAGGAGCTCTCTCTTCCTCAGAAGAGAAAGAACCAACTTCCCAAGGAGTAACCCAGTCAAGTGACAGAGCTAAGGGAAGATCAGCATGCCCCACGGCTATCAGTGAGGCAGGAGACCAGTGCTGACCGCCACCTGGACCCAATGAACTCACCACCTGAAATTACACTATCATGCACTGGTACTCCAAACTGGAATGGGGATGAGGTGTGAACTGTTCAGCAGATAGAAAACTACAAAGGACTCAAAAGGAAAAGTCACAAAACAACGAAATATAACAAGTATCAAACATACAGGAAAATACTCAACCTCATCCAAAACCCCCAAAATGGACATTTAAATAGCAAGATAGGCCGGGCATGGTGGCTCACGCCTATAATCCCAGCACTTTGGGAGGCCAAGGCAGGCGGATCAACTGAGGTCGGGAGCTCGAGACCAGACTGACCAACATGGAGAAACCCTATCTCTACTAAAAATACAAAATTAGTTGGACGTGGTGGTGCGTGCCTGTAATCCCAGCTACTCGGGAGGCTGAGGCAGGAGAATCGCTTGAATCTGGAAGGCGGAGGTTGTGGTGAGCCAAGATCGTGCCATGGCACTATAGCTGGGCAACAAGAACAAAACTCCATCTCAAAAAAAATAGCAAGATAGTACAAGTGGGTGATTCCCCAGAGCTCCCCAAAGAAACATCCTTAATTCCACCCCCCAGCCCACCATTGAATAGCCATGTGATCTTGGGCAAATGACTCAATCTCTCTGTGCTTCAGTTTCCCAGGTCTAACTTGGGGATTACAATTGCTCCTTACTTGCAGGCTTGTTGAGAAGGCTGATGAGATGACGTATGCAAAGTGCTCAGCACAAGGATAGTACAATGCTCACACTCTGTGTCTCTTAGTCATTGTTGATATTTACAGGAATTCAATCTAGAAAAAACAGCCTGGCGATCGTCAACACCAGCAAGTGAGAAGAGTGCAGACTATTGTTGGCGTTACAAATCAGCACAGCTCTTTCGAAAGACAATTTGAAACATGCATTAAAGAGTCACGACGGTATTGACACCCTTAGGTTGTCCCTAAGGAAATAATCTAAAGGAAAGGAAAATCCGAATATGCACATTAGAACCCTGTGTATAAAAGTAAAAACTGAAATAATGTAAATATTTACTAATAATAGGAGAATAGGCTGAGCATAGTGACTCATGCCTGTAATCCCAGCACATGGAGAAGCCGAGGCAGGTGGATTGCTTGAGCTCAGGAATTTGAGACCAGCCTGGGCAACATAGTAAGACCCTGTCTCTTCAAAAAACACAAAAATTAGTCAGGTGCAATGGCATGTGCCTGTAGTCCAAGCTACTTGGGAGGCTAAGGAAGGAGAATCACTTGAACCTAGGAGGTGGAGGTTACAGTGAGCTGAGATCATGCCACTGCACTCCAGCCTGGGCGACAGAGCAAGATCCTGTCTCAAATAATAATAATAATAATAGGAGAATAATAAGTCAATAATAAGACTTTTAACTCAATATTTTGTTGCCATTAAAAATTGCAGTTAAGAAGATTATTTAGCAATATGAGAAAGATGCTTGGGATTTAATGTGGGAAAGCCAGAACAGAAGCAATCAGCATTTCTGCACGGAGGTGATAGCCACATCAAAAGTAAAACATGTGACTCCCCTTCCCCTCCTCTCCTCCCCTCATCCTCACTCCATGCCCAACCACCTTCCTTTCTAGGGTAAGCTGATGTCTCCAGCTAAGCCGCTCTGCCCCTCTCCACTAACCCAACGGACACCACCCTGAGAGTGTTGCCTTCTCTCTCACAGGAAGTTCAGCAAGAGCTTCTTAAGGAGATGCCTTCCTCCAGCCGAGAACTCAGAGCTGATCTCACTGAATCCCACTGGAAACGCTCTGGGACTCTCAGTGCTCAGTGGCCACATAATGAAGCCAAGACTCTAGGGCCACCTCACCTGCCCCTTTCAGCCACCTCACCTCCTCACTGCTATCCAGCGCACCACATCAGACCCAGGCCCCAAATGCAGTGCACTGTTCCACGGCCCGCCACATGCCAGCTCACTTACCTGCCGTGCCCTTCTACCTTTATTCACCTTTCAAACTCCTCTTCATCCTAGAAACCACCCCTAGATGTCATCATGACCCGGGAGAGTCCATGCCCCACCCTGGCTTTTATCCGTCCCTCTTCTGGCTACTCCTGCAGGGCATACGTGGGTGTCAGTGCCTGTGTATAGATCCTTTTCCACCATCCTGCAAACTTTTGAAGGCTGTGTGTTCATCTTCCATCCAGTGCCAGAACCACAGCAGGAGCTCAGAGAGGGTTAGTTAAAATTAGCAGGTTTGTATTTCTTTCACTTCTTTTCTTTAATGTGGTTATGCAGTTGTCTGTGCACATTAAGCTGCATGAAGTCTGTATTTGTCCCCTGGGCTCGGGCAGCCAACAGAACAGCCATCGCCAAAGCCCATGTTCTGGTGCCACCACACCACATCTCACCATGGAGAGTAAGCCCATCTGAACAGAGCACCCAACTGTGGGAAATGCTTTCCAACCAGCTGAGAAGAGACTAGGATCTTTTGGTGTACAGGTGAACTGTACACCAAAAATACTATACACCAAAACTGTACACCAGATGAAATGTACACCAAAAATCCTAACTGCTCCTTAAAACAAAAAAAAAGGAAAAAAAAAAGCCAAGAGAGAATATAGCAAAATAACATCTCCAAATCTCAGAAGGATGTCTGGATGTCTTCTAACTTTAACCTGACATGTTTTTAACATCAATATGGCCATTGCATTGCTATGAATCAATGGCCACCAACAATAAAGTGTGCTTCTCTGTGTGTGGAAACTGGACATTTAATGCATCTGAAATAAAAGGTTCAGATTAGAATCTGGGTCAGGCAGGAGGTCTGGGCAATAACACACCTATGGGTGGCAACCACTGGACACTTTCTATATGTCAAACATGGTGCCAAGTGCTGCACCTAAGCCCATCAACTCTGAGAAGGAAGCATGACTCTTCCCATTTTGTGGATGGAGTGACAGGGGTTCAGAGAACATGCTATCTTGCCTAAGGTCACACAGCTAGAAGGTGACTGAATACCTGGGGACATTTGGGATTGGCATCTTGCAGGCCTTGAGTACAATACTAAATATTGGGAACTTTCAACCCCAGAGACAACAGGGAGATGCTGAAGGTGTGTGAACAAGGAGCACTCAGTGATGATTCTGAAAAGTTATTTGCAAAAGAGGAATTGTAGGAGAGGGCAGCAAAAAGATAAAGCTTTCCTTTAATGTGCTATATTTTTATCCAAAGTGGCCTTTCATTATTTGCTGATAGAAAATTAATTTGGAAACAGGCAATTAAATGAAAATTAAATTAAAGCCACTGAAATTTGATGGGGGTTGTTGGGGCTGTCACTGTCCTTTTGTATCAGACTGGCCTAGCTCCTCTCAGCTGATCACTCTGGTGCAATCACCAAGACTTCTGAATACTCACATCCCTCATTATCTTTCTCTCCTCCACACCTTCCTGCTGCTGATATGCTCAGAAACATGGTCCAGGACTCTAGTCAACCAGAAGGACAAAGAAACCATGCTATTCCCAAATAAATAAATATTTTTCAGGATTCCAAGAAAAATCTCCACTGTGGCTGGGAGCCTAAGACATTTATCCACTAAGGCCTCAAAGCATTGCATGGGGTACAAGGACATTTGATGCAGCCTGTCTCTAAAACAAAAAACCTAGCAAACAGCATAAATGCTCACCAGGAGAGGTCTGCTTATAGTGGACTACTATGTACTATTAAAAAAATTAAGGATATTGAAATCCCCTATGTGATTTGTGGGAAAAAATTAAGGACGTTGTCTATATGCTAATTTGGAAAAAATCTCCAAGAAATAGTGTTTAGTGAAAAAAGCCAGAGGACGTCCACTTCTGGTGTGGCAGTGTGAGCCCCCTCCCGACCAACCCTCCCATGAATAAAAATGATCAAGTCAGGGCAAAATAAGAAAAATGACTACTGAGGAGTCTGGAGAGTAGAACCAAGCAGATAGATTATAGAGGGGAGTCCAAATTTGAAGTAGAGAGTGGCACAGGTTAGCTTTCCTGTTTTTTAATCGTTATTTCCTGATTTTTGCCCTGAAAGCAGGACACAGTTGAAAACTAGTACAGTATAAGTGGCTAAAACTCTGTGAAAAAATCTGTTGTCTTTCTGTTTGAAGGAAACAGGAAGATTGAGCAAAGGCAACCATGGTCACTGGAGTGTGAGGAGGAATCAAAGAGAAGAAAGGTTAGAAGAAGTAGATCCCCTAATTCTGTGCATGAACTCTGGATGAATCTCAGGCTGACCACTAAATTAGCATGCATGGGACAAACTCAAAGCAATGTAGCAATCAGTAAATGCCTACCCAAAGATGATCCAGATGTTGGAATTATTAGATAAGGGCTTTAAAGCACATATTATTGCCATACTCCATAAGGTCAAGGAAAATATGCATTATTTAACGAAAATATAGGGAATCTCAGCAGAGAAATGGAAGATAAAAATAAGAAATAAGCAAAAATTTTAGAATGAAAAAACACAGTATCTGAAAATAAAAGTTCACTGAATAAGCATAACAGCAAAATAGAAATGAAAAAGGAAAAATTCAGTGAGCTTGAAAAGACATTAATATAAATTACCCAAAAGAGAGAGAAAAAGAGACTTAAAAATGAACACCAAAGAAGATATAAATGAAAAGATATTCTATATCGATGAATTAGAGGATTCGGGGTTGTTAAGGTGTCACTTTTTGGGACCCTAACACAATCCAAATCAAGTTCCCACCAAGTTATTTTCTAGATATTGGCAAACTGATTTTAAAATTTATTTAAAAATGTGAAAGACCTGGCCGGGCGCGGTGGCTCACGCTTGTAATCCCAGCACTTTGGGAGGCCGAGGCGGGCGGATCACGAGGTCAAGAGATCGAGACCACGGTGAAACCCTGTCTCTACTAAAAATACAAAAAATTAGCCGGGCGTGGTGGCGGGCGCCTGTAGTCCCAGCTACTCAGAGAGGCTGAGGCAGGAGAATGGCGTGAACCCGGGAGGCGGAGCTTGCAGTGAGCCGAGATTGCGCCACTGCACTCCAGCCTGGGCGACAGAGCGAGACTCCGTCTCAAAAAAAAAAAAAAAATGTGAAAGACCTAGAAAAGCCAAAACAATATTGAAGTAGAACAAAGTTGAAGGATTCACATTAGATTATTTCAAGACGACAGTAATCAAGACAGCAAGGCATTGGAGAAAGAATAGACACCTAAGTCAATGAAACAGAAGAGAGAACTCAGAAATATCCCCACATAAATATAGTCAACTGAGTTGACTATATTTATTTATTTTTTTTTATTATTATACTTTAGGTTTTAGGGTACATGTGCACAACGTGCAGGTTTGTTACATATGTATCCATGTGCCATGTTGGTGTGCTGCACCCATTAACTCGTCATTTATGTGCCCTCCCCCACCCCAGTCCGTGTGATTTCCCTTCCTGTGTCCATGATTCTCTTTTCAATTCCGCCTATGAGTATTTTGTCCTTGCGATAGTTTACTGAGAATGATGTTTTCCAGTTTCATCCATGTCCCTACAAAGGACATGAACTCATCATTTTTTATGGCTGCATAGTATTCCATGGTGTATATGTGCCACATTTTCTTAATCCAGTCTATCATTGTTGGACATTTGGGTTGGTTCCAACTCTTTGCTATTGCGAATAGTGCCGCAATAAACATACGTGTGCATGTGTCTTTATAGCAGCATGATTTATAGTCCTTTGGGTATATACCCAGTAATGGGATGGCTGGGTCAAATGGTATTTCTAGTTCTAGATCCCTGAGGAATCACCACACTGACTTCCACAATGGTTGAACTAGTTTACAGTCCCACCAACAGTGTAAAAGGGTTCCTATTTCTCCACATCCTCTCCAGCACCTGTTGTTTCCTGACTTTTTAATGATGGCCATTCTAACTGGTGTGAGATGGTATCTCACTGTGGTTTTGATTTGCATTTCTCTGATGGCCAGTGATGATGAGCATTTTTTCATGTGTTTTTTGGCTGCATAATGTCTTCTTTTGAGAAGTGTCTGTTCATGTCCTTCGCCCACTTTTTGAGGGGGTTATTTGTTTTTTTCTTGTAAATTTGTTTGAGTTTATTGTAGCTTCTGGATATTAGCCCTTTGTCAGATGAGTAGGTTGCAAAAATTTTCTCCCATTCTGTAGGTTGCCTGTTCACTCTGATGGTAGTTTCTTTTGCTGTGCAGAAGCTCTTTAGTTTAATTAGATCCCATTTGTTAATTTTGGCTTTTGTTGCCATTGCTTTTGGTGTTTTAGACATGAAGTCCTTGCCCATGCCTATGTCCTGAATGGGATTGCCTAGGTTTTCTTATAGGATTTTAATGGTTTTAGGTCTAACATTTAAGTATTTAATCCATCTTGAATTAATTTTTGTATAAGGTGTAAGGAAGGGATCCAGTTTCAGCTTTCTACACATGGCTAGCCAGTTTTCCCAGCACCATTTATTAAACAGGGAATCCTTTCCCTATTTCTTGTTTTTGTCAGGTTTGTCAAAGATCAGATAGTTGTAGATATGCAGCATCATTTCTGAGGGCTCTGTTCTGTTCCATTGATCTATGTCTCTGTTGTGGTACCAGTACCATGCTGTTTTGGTTACTGTAGCCTTGTAGTATAGTTTGAAGTCAGGTAGCGTGATGCCTCCAGTTTTGTTCTTTTGGCTTAGGATTGACTTGGCGATGTGGGCTCTTTTTTGGTTCCATATGAACTTTAAAGTAGTTTTTTCCAATTCTGTGAAGAAAGTCATTGGTAGCTTGATGGGGATGGCATTGAATCTATAAATTACCTTGGGCAGTATGGCCATTTTCACGATATTGATTCTTCCAACCCATGAGCATGCAATGTTCTTCCATTTGTTTGTACCCTCTTTTATTTCATTGAGCAGTGGTTTGTAGTTCTCCTTGAGGAGGTCCTTCACATCCCTTGTAAGTTGGATTCCTAGGTATTTTATTCTCTTTGAAGCAATTGTGAATGGGAGTTCACTCATGATTTGGCTCTCTGTTTGTCTGTTATTGGTGTACAAGAATGCTTGTGATTTTTGTACATTGATTTTGTATCCTGAGACTTTGCTGAAGTTGCCTATCAGCTTAAGGAGATTTTGGGCTGAGACAATGGGGTTTTCTAGATATACAATCATGTCAACTGCAAACAGGGACAATTTGACTTCCTCTTTTCCTAATTGAATACCCTTTATTTCCTTCTCCTGCCTGATTGCTCTGGCCAGAACTTCCAGCACTATGTTGAATAGGAGTGGTGAGAGAGGGCATCCCTGTCTTGTGCCAGTTTTCAAAGGGAATGCTTCCAGTTTTTGCCCATTCAGTATGATATTGGCTGTGGGTTTGTCATAGATAGCTCTTATTATTTTGAGATACGTCCCATCAATACCAAATTTATTGAGAGTTTTTAGCATGAAGGGTTGTTGAATTTTGTGAAAGGCCTTTTCTGCATCTATTGAGATAATCATGTGGTTTTTGTCTTTGGTTCTGTTTATATGCTGGATGACATTTATTGATTTGCGTATGTTGAACCAGACTTGCATCCCAGGGATGAAGCCCACTTGATCATGCTGGATAAGCTTTTTGATGTGCTGCTGGATTCGGTTTTCCAGTATTTTATTGAGGATTTTTGCATCAATGTTCATCAAGGATATAGGTCTGAAATTCTCTTTTTTGGTTATGTCTCTGCCAGGCTTTGGTATCAGGATGATGCTGGCTTCATAAAATGTGTTAGGGAGGATTCCCTCTTTTTCTATTGATGGGAATAGTTTCAGAAGGAATGGTACCAGTTCCTCCTTGTACCTCTGGTAGAATTCGGCTGTGAATCCATCAGGTCCTGGACTCTTTTTGGTTGATAAGCTATTGATTATTGCCACAATTTCAGAGCCTGTTATTGGTCTATTCAGAGATTCAACTTCTTCCTGGTTTAGTCTTGGGAGGGTGTATTTGTCGAGGAATTTATCCATTTCTTCTAGATTTTCTAGTTTATTTGCATAGAGGTGTTTGTAGTATTCTCTGATGGTAGACTGTATTTCTGTGGGATCGGTGGTGATATCCCCTTTTTCATTTTTTATTGCATCTATTGGATTCTTCTCTCTTTTCTTCTTTATTAGTCTTGCTAGCGGTCTATCAATTTTGTTGATCTTTTCAAAAAACCAGCTCCTAGATTCATTAATTTTTGAAGGGTTTTTGTGTCTCTATTTCCTTCAGTTCTGCTCTGATTTTAGATATTTCTAGCCTTCTGCTAGCTTTTGAATGTGTTTGCTCTTGCTTTTCTAGTTCTTTTAATTGTGATGTTAGGGTGTCAATTTTGGATCTTTCCTTCTTTCTCTTGTGGGCATTTAGTGCTATAAATTTCCCTCTACACACTGCTTTGAATGTGTCCCAGAGATTCTGGTATGTTGTGGCTTTGTTCTCGTTGGTTTCAAAGAACATCTTTATTTCTACCTTCATTTCATTATGTACCCAATAGTCAGTCAGGAGCAGGTTGTTCAGTTTCCATGTAGTTGAGCGGTTTTGAGTGAGTTTCTTAATCCTGAGTTCTAGTTTGATTGCACTGTGGTCTGAGAGACAGTTTGTTATAATTTCTGTTCTTTTACATTTGCTGAGGAGAGCTTTACTTCCAACTATGTGGTCAGTTTTAGAGTAGGTGTGGTGTCGTGCTGAAAAAAATGTATATTCTGTTGATTTGGGGTGGAGAGTTCTGTAGATGTCTATTAGGTCCACTTTGTGCAGAGCTGAGTTCAATTCCTGGATATCCTTGTTAACTTTCTGTCTCGTTGATCTGTCTAATGTTGCAGTGGGGTGTTAAAATCTCCCATTATTATTGTGTGGGAGTTTAAGTCCCTTTGTAGGTCACTCAGGACTTGCTTTATGAATCTGGGTGCTCCTGTGTTAGGTGCATATATATTTAGGATAGTTAGCTCTTCTTGTTGAATTGATCACTTTACCATTATGTAATGGCCTTCTTTGTCTCTTTTGATCTTTGTTGGTTTAAAATCTATTTTATCAGAGACTAGGATTGCAACCCTTGCCTTTTTTTGTTTTCCATTTGCTTGATAGATCTTCCTCCATCCCTTTATTTTGAGTCTATGTGTGTCTCTGCACGTGAGATGGGTTTCCTGAATACAGCACACTGATGAGTCCTGACTCCTTATCCAGTTTGCCAGTCTGTGTCTTTTAATTGGAGCATTTAGCCCATTTACATTTAAAGTTAATATTGTTATGTGTGAATCTGATCCTGTCATTATGATGTTAGTTGGTTATTTTGCTCGTTAGTTGATGCAGTTTCTTCCTAGCCTCGATGGTCTTTACAATTTGGCATGTTTTTGCAGGGGCTGGTACCGGTTGTTCCTTTCCATGTTTAGTGCTTCCTTCAGGAGCTCTTTTAGGGCCAGCCTGGTGGTGACAAAATCACTCAGCGTTTGCTTGTCTGTAAAGTATTTTATTTCTCCTTCACTTATGAAGCTTAGTTTGGCTGGATATGAAATTCTGGGTTGAAAATTTTTTTCTTTAAGAATGTTGAATATCGGCCCCCACTCTCTTCTGGCTTGTAGAGTTTCTGCCGAGAGATCAGCTGTTAGTCTGATGGGCTTCCCTTTGTGGGTAACCTGACCTTTCTCTCTGGCTGCCCTTAACATTTTTTCCTTCATTTCAACTTTGGTGAATCTGACAATTATGGGTCTTGGAGTTGCTCTTCTCGAGGAGTATCTTTGCGGCGTTCTCTGTATTTCCTGAATCTGAATGTTGGCCTGCCTTGCTAGATTGGGGAAGTTCTTCTGGATAATATCTTGCAGTGTTTTCCAACTTGGTTCCATTCTCCTTGTCATTTTCAGGTACACCAATCAGACATAGATTTGGTCTTTTCACATAGTCCCAAATTTCTTGGAGGCTTTGTTTGTTTCTTTTTATTCTTTTTTCTCTAAACTTCCCTTCTCGATTCATTTCATTCATTTCATCTTCCATCAGCGATACCCTTTCTTCCAGTTGATTGCATTGGCTACTGAGGCTTCTGCAATCTTCGCGTAGTTCTCGATACTTGGCTTTCACCTCCATCAGCTCCTTTAAGCCCTTCTCTCCATTGGTTATTCTAGTTATCCATTCGTCTAATTTTTTTTCAAAGTTTTTAACTTCTTTGCTATTGTTTTGAATTTCCTCCCGTAGCTCAGAGTAGTTTGATCGTCTGAAGCCTTCTTCTCTCAATTCGTCAAAGTCATTCTCTGTCCAGCTTTGTTCCGTTGCTGGTGAGGAACTGCGTTCCTTTGGAGGAGGAGAGGTGCTCTGCTTTTTAGAGTTTCCAGTTTTTCTGCTCTGTTTTTTCCCCATCTTTGTGGTTTTATCTACTTTTGGTCTTTGATGATGGTGATGTACAGATGGGTTTTTGGTGTGGATGTCCTTTCTGTTTGCTAGTTTTCCTTCTACCAGACAGGACCCTCAGCTGCAGGTCTGTTGGAGTTTGCTAGAGGTCCACTCCAGACCCTGTTTGGCTGGGTGTCAGCAGTGGTGGCTGCAGAACAGCGGATTTTCGTGAGACTACAAATTCAGCTGTCTGATAGTTCCTCTGGAAGTTTTGTCTCAGAGGAGTACCTGGCCGAGTGAGGTGTCAGTCTGTCCCTACTGGGGGGTGCCTCCCAGTTAGGCTGCTCGGGGGTCAGGGACCCACTTTAGGAGGCAGTCTGTCCGTTCTCAGATCTCCAGATGCATGCTGGGAGAACCATTACTCTCTTCAAAGCTGTCAGTCAGACAGGGACATTTAAGTCTGCAGAGGGGGTGGTGAAGCTACTCTCTATGATACTTTAATGGGAGATACACAAAACTACACATTTGTCAAAACCCGCAGAGCTTTATAGCACAGAGAGTAAAATCTAATGTATGTAATTTTAAAAAACATTTAAACATGGAGGGTCTCTCAGAATGGAATGTAGACTGTGATAAAAGAACATAACTGTATGACATATGTATGAAACAACCTCACTGAAAGGAGTAAGAAATAAAGGTGCTGAACTAAGTAACTCTGGAGCCGAATGTAGTAAGACTAAAGGCAAAGTGAACTGTACATCAGCACTGTACTCTAGATGATAAAGTTGTTTGCATGGAATGTAAGTTAAAAATACAGAAACCGGCATACATGAATGCTGGAACTGAATAATTAAGTAAATATATGGCAGATGGTGGCAACCATGTTTCTCACTGTTGGAGTAGGCTACAGACAAGCAAGGAGAAAGGTTAGAAGACCCTACTGTAAAGGGATCAGAGTTGAGATATGAGTGTGAACTCATGTTTAGCTTAACATAGATACAAATGAATACATATTTATAGATATGTTATATACACAGGTTGCTTTACATACATATATTTCCTTGGTTTATCAACTGGAAAGGCCTAGAAGTAACAACATCCCAGCCATGAAGGAAACACCTAGCACCCAAATCTTGGTTTCTCAAAACATTCTTTAATAAAAGGAACCAGGGAAAGGGTTGACCCTAGGGCCTAGGGCAGACAAAATAGAAGATGAGCCTGGGGCATCTTGGCATGTATACATGCACATACACACATGCACACACACACACACACACACACACACTCACATGCACGCACACACACACAATGATAGAAGAATGTTAAAGGGTAACAGAGCCAATTGAAAGAGCTTCCAAAAGCCAAAGCTGAAACAATTTGAGCAACAAAACAAAGTTGTATTAGATTATAACCCAAAGTATAAATTAAATATCCATGAGTACATACTCACATAAAGACGTAATTGGATAAATAAGTAAATGAGGGAGAAAAGACAAATTTCCCATGCAAAAGAATTCCAAATAATTTCTGCAGATACTCCACCCTCGAGGAGGTGGAACATAACTCCCCACATCTTAAGTGTGGGCTGATCATATGAAAAGGGGGAAAAAGAGTAACTTTAGAGTACAGAAACTTGACAAGTTCGACTTTGGACACTTTAAGTCAGCAACTACTTGACCTGGGACAGGTGAAGAGATGGACAGGGCACCCGCTGGGCCCCAAAGGTCTCAGTGACGGTCCCTCTTAGTTTCAAAGGTGTCAAATTCTGAGCCACACCCAGAGAAGGGTTCTCCCTCCACCCAGGTGGGAGGCAGCTCTGGGCCCCACTGCATATGGGGGTCCAGCTCTTCTTTGGAGCCCAGACCAGCCTGTTTGGGGCTGCCTCTTCAAGACTTCAACCTGATCTGCTGGCACCTTCATTAATGAATAGAAACTAGCAGAAATAGGTTAAAAAAAAGAGAGAGAGAAAGTATTTTGAATGGCTCCTCAAAAGAGAGCTTATCCTTGTAAATCTTTCGCTTATACCCCTTCAACATCCAGGCAAGAATGACATCAAACTGAGGCAGGGCAGGGCCTCCCCTGCCACGTGACCATGGAACCAGGGGCTTTGACAGCCCAGTTTTAGTGGGTTGTGCTTGAGGTCAAAGTTTGGGTAGAACTTATGAGGTACAACAGCCGTTCTTGCCATAGAGTTTTCCATACAGATGCCTCATATTTGCTGGGACAGGAGATCCAAAGGTGAATCATACATGTTATTCACTGCAAGGTCCAAACCACACTCTAGGTATCCAACAATAGCAGGAGGGAGGACATATTCCCAACCACAGTCTCCTTCCCTACACCTTCTCCCACCCTCACCTTCTGAGCTTTTTTGATTAGAGTTTTCCCAGAAAACTTCACTGCCACATCCTGTCCTTCTGCAACCCAACTGGTGAATTTCCAAATCTGGACCAATCCAACCATTCGAATTTCCTACCTCTGTCCCCCGGTACAAACCACATCTTCACCTTGCCTGGCACTGCCACAAATACAAATTAGAACAAGGTACGCCACTCAAGACCAGGGGTACGACAGTTTCCAACAGCCTTCTTCTTCTGGCCTCTCTCCTCCTCAGTCTATAACTCTCAGTGGCTATGGAGATTGAGCCTCTTCTTCCTAAGTGTCCAGCCCCACCCCCACTCCCTCTCCTCAGACCTTGACCCTATCTCTGCATTCCTCAGAGAACAGAAGTCATCTGCTGGGGCACCCTCAACTTTCTCGCACCTGCTTGAAAATTCCTCTGTATCTCCTCCTCTCTTCAGACTTTCTGTCCCTCTTGTCTGTGAGGAAAAAATATTTGCTTTGGTTTCAGGGTCATCCTCCACCTAAGTTTAATGTCACACCCTATGTGCCACCTGTGACCTTCCCTTCAGTTAACTTCCTCTCCCTAGCAGCATCGGTCTCTCCCTCTCACTTCCTCTTTCCCATCTGGGCTCAGACGTGCTTCTGTTGTTCCTCCCACTAAAACACTAGTCCTGAACCCCACAGCACTCAAACTCCTGTCCCACATAACCTCCCTCATTACAGCACCAGGCACAGGCTATGGTCCCACATGGACCTGGATTCAGATCTCAGATCTGCCTCCTACCCACACAGAAGTCTACGGAGAGGCCCCTGAGTGTCAGGCACGGTGCAAGGGACTTTACTTACAATGGTATCAAGCTCGCAGAATCCCATCAGCATCCTCAGGAGACAGGGATGTTGTGTTTAGTTCAGAGAACAAGAAGCTGGGCCCTGGAGAGGTTAAGTAATTTGTACAAGTTCACATAGCCAAGTGGGGCAGAGGTGGAGCCAGGGAGAGCTGGCTTATATCAAACTGAAGCCCACATTCTATCCTCCACTGTCTCCTAGATGCCTAATGCTCTTTCCCTCAGCCCCTTTTCTAGAGAATATCAGTGTTATTGGCTACCTTGTGAAGCTTCTATAAGAATTAAAGAAAATGATGTGCACAAGTCCAGCACTCAACAAATGAGGATTGTTCAAAAAATGGGGGTGATTTCCATAGGATTACCAACCATGCATTCCATCTTGAAATTCTCTCCACTTCCATGAAGCTATAATCTCCTAGTTGTCCTCCTGCCTCTCTGACCCACCTCTTGCATTCCCCATAATCCTCTTGGGCTCATCCTTTAAGTGTAGGCTTTGTCCAGAGTCCCTCATAGCTCCCTGTTCCTGCACAATGTCACCTTCTCCCCCAACTTTGGTCAGTGCCTCCCAGAGCCTCCACCCTGCCTGACACCTCAGCAAACCGGTGCTTCCTTCCCTAAACCTGTTCCTCCTCTGCGTTCTCCATGTTTAACCAAGGTGCTCCTGAACCATGAGTAAATCTCATTGCTTCTTCCTTAGAACCCTCCAGTAGCCCCCTATTGCCAACAGAATAAACTCCAGAATCTTTAGCAAGGCAACAAAATCCATTCATTATCTGGTCCAAACCACCTTCCCAGCTGCTTCCAACTGCGCCAATCTATTGGACAGTTGCTATTATGCCTCTCCTCCCCAAAGTCTCTTTCCCAGCTAAACACCCGCACATGCTCCAGCAATTCTTAGCATGGCATCATGTCAAAACCCTTGACTGTCCTGGAGATCATCTCCAGGCTGGCTTCATTTGCCTGGGTGTCTCTTTTAAAATGAAGCCCAGAAACAGACAGTACCTTAGGTGCTGAATAGAACTATGCCCTCCAGTGTTCGAAAATTACACTTCTCAGAATGCAGCCTGTCCTCTTTGTGCCTGCCCAACATGCGAATTCTAGCTTCAGCATCACAGCCAGGTCAGCTTTGGCTGATCACAAGCTTCCGTGTGCTCCCAGCGTGCTGACATCAGCACAGAATCATTTCAGGTTTACGCTCTGCTTTTCCAATAGGACGGAAAACTCCTCAAGGGAAGGAATTTCTATGTTCCATCCTCCAACGCTCACATGTCTTTAGTCCAGCTGGAGTAAATAAACCAGAGGATTTGTAAGGTCATATGTAAAAATGGGGTCATGTCACACTTAACCTAAATCTCCCCCATCCCCTGTCTTTTTTTAAATTCCACTTTAAAAGGTGAGCATAGGCAAAGAGTGTATATATATATATATATATATATGTATTTGAGATGGAGTCTCACTCTCACTCTGTCACTCTGTCACCCAGGCTGGACTGCAGCGGCATGATCTCGGCTCACTGCAACCTCCGCCTCCCGGGTTCAAGTGATTCTCCTGCCTCAGCCTCCTGAGTAGCTGGGACTACAGGTGCATGCCATACCACACCCAGCTAATTTTTGTATCGTATTGACCAGACTGGTCTTGAACTCCTGACCTCAGGTAACCTACCCGCCTCGACTTCCCAAAGTGCTGGGATTACAGACATGACCCAGTGCACCCAGCCAAGTATACTTTGTGTAGTAAGCATCTCTAGTGATTTGATGCTCAGAATTATCCTGCAACATTAACAAACATATCCTCTAAATTAAGGAGGTATTTCATGGCAGTAAAAGATATCATTTAGCTGATGGGATCAGTCCTTTAAAAAAAAAAAAAAAGTCAGGAGCATGCACTGAAACAAAGCTTGGACGAGACAGCAAATAGAAGAAAGGGAATGCGCCACAGTGAGCCAGCCCTTAGCGCCTTACACCATGAGCTATTTATTCAAGCATGAAAACTGGGACATCATCCTCACAACACTAATTAGACAAAGAAATGAGATATGCAAATATTTTTAAAAAGTTGATTCTGCAACACTCTTGCCAGATAAAAGTTAATAAAAAAAAAAAAAACACAACCCATCAGGCTGACTCTGGAGCTAATGCCCATCACCCTAACTACCTGACCTAGGATATCCCTGGAGAAAAATCAAGCACAAGATGCAGGCTGCCCCATGACGCTGGAGACAGCTCAAATCCTTGGAATCTCCCATGGGCCAGGTTGGCCCAAAGGTCAGAGGAAGCACAGTTACCCAAGCAAGAAGCACAGAAGTTTCAAGAAATTGAAGATGCTGCACTTTGAGGCTCCAACATGTCCAGCATCCCTTCTCCAGTGCAGCCTCCAAATGAAGGGTCTTTTGCAAGGAGGGTTCTGTGGGACCCTCAAGTCATTCCGTAATCCTCAAGTCATTCCTCAAGTCATCGAGTGGGACACGGATGTGTACAACCCTGCACTGCCCCACACGAGGTGATTGCCTCGCCAAGCTGCCTCCCCTCACAGAGTCTCTGTTTTCGCGGCTGTGAAACTGGAATCCTGGTGGAGCTGCTGAGAGCACTGAATGAGAACACGCACATGAAACCTCAAGAGCCTGGCCCACGGGAGACCATCAGCACGTGGCAGCTCCCTTCTCTCCTCCTGGACCTCATTAGAACAAAGATGCTTGTGATGGGCTGGGTGCAGGGCTGAATTCAGTTCACAGACAGCTACTGAGCGCCCCCTGTGTGCCTCGCACTGTGTGAAGTTCCTGCCCTTTCGTAGCTAAGGGAGAAGTAGGCAGACCGTTAACACCTGGGACTGGAATAAGCCAGGCACTAAGAGCAGCCCCCAAGGCAGGAAGCTTTCCCAGGGAAGCCACATCCATGCCCAGGCAACGGGTGAGCAAGAGAGGAAGACAGGGACAGTCACGGGCAGAGGGGCCAAGCTGTGCTGAGCCAGAGGTCACCAGGGTGGCCTGTTTGAGGAGCTGCAACCGGGTCTGTATTGCTAGAGTATAAGATTCATTTCTCTCACCCGGATAGAATTCCCCTTAACCCAGTTCCTCTACACTTTAGGCCACAGCTGCTCTCTGAAGCTTTAATCCTATTACATGGCTGTCTTTAGAGAACAGGAGACCATCCCCAGACCTGTGTATCATCCACCCAGAATAGCACTCCAGTCACACTGACAATGTCATCAGACCCAGGAGACTCAGCCATGAGCAATCTGCAAGGGTGAGCCAAGGAGCAAGTAAGCACTGCAGGAAATAAAAACAAAATAGTCACTGCCCAGATACATGCCTGCCTCAACTGAAAATACCCTGGAGTGGACAAGTCCAAAAGATCTCCATATACATATTAGAAACAGAAAATGCTTGTTTTTCTTTTTCTAAAGATTCAATTCATGATTCCAGGGCCAATAATACATTTAAATGCCACCAGATGACCCACACCCAATCTCCACAGAGCTGTGATCTGGACTGACTTATTCTCTACCAAATAAGCCTTCCCTTTGCCACCATATTTATTCATCTATCTCTCTATCCATCCACCCACCCATCCATTCATCCATCCATCCATCCATCCATGCATCCATCATTTATCCATCTACCCATCTATTTATCCATCTATCCATCCATCCATCCATCCATGCATCCATCATTTATCCATCTACCCATCTATTTATCCATCTATCCATCCATCCATCCATCCGTCCATCCATGCATCCATTTATTCATCCATCTATCCATCCATTCATCCATCCACCCACTCATCCATTCATCTACCCACCCATCTATCCATTCATCCATCTATTCATCTACCCATCCATCCTTCCATCCATCAATTAATCCATCTATTCATCCATTCATTCATCTATACATGCATTTTTCCATCCATTCACCCACTCACCCATCATCCATCTGTCCATTCACTGAGTGCTTACTAAGTACCAGGCCCTGTTCATCCAGAGGTGACCAAGAAGACACAGTTTCTGTCCTCTTGAAGTTGACATTCCCAGTGACCAGCCTTGCAGGTCAGGCACCCCAAGCAAGACTTTCTTACCCCTGAGTTTGCTGAATGGCAAATAAATATAGTTCCACAGAAGCCCTTGGGCACCCCACTCAGGGCCAACCTTGTAGGCAGAGAATGCCTGCTCCTCAGTTTACCTCCTTCTGTTCCTGCCTCTCCAAACTCAGATCAAGCTTGATCCAGAGGGAAGTCCCTACAATGCAGGCAAGATTCTCCCCACTGCAAACCATGTAATAATCTGGAAAAGCCACATGTCTTCACAGAAGCAGGGGACTGTGCTTCTTTATTGCAGACGTGGCAGCACACACATTTTAAATATGAAAAACATCCCCTCCTTCTAAGGTCCCTGTATTGAAGTTTTCAAGGCACCTCACTTGGATTTTGTACAAATTGAGAAATAAACCAACAAGCATCAGATAGAGGCCAAATTAATAAAATACAAATTAACAAAGGAGACTATGAAATAGATTTCATACAACAGACAAAATGATCAAGAAGCTTGAAGATATTACTACTATAGTGATTGATATGGTTTGGCTGTGTTTCCACCCAAATCTCATCTTGAATTATAGTTCCTATAATTTCCATGTGTTGTAGGAGGGACCCATTGGGAAGTAACTGAATCATGAGGGCAGTTAACCTCATGTTGCTGTTCTCATGATAGTGAGTGAGTTCTCACAAGATCTGATGGTTTTATAAGGGGCTTTTATCCCTTTTGCTCAGCACTTCTCCTTGCTGCCACCATGTGAAGAAGGACATATTTGCTCCCCCTTCCACCATGATTGTAAGTTTTCCAAGGCCTCCCCAGCCCTGCAGAACTGTGAGTTAATTAAACCTTTCCTTTACAAATTACCCAGTCTCAGGTATGTCTTTATTAGCAGCATGAGAACCAACTAATACAGTGATGAAGGCATATGTTTCTTCTCCTAACAAGAAAAAACAAAGGCAATTAGAAATTCCAGGACAAACTAAAAACCTTAAAAAGTTACAATTATCAAAATATCAAGCAAATAAAAAACATGATACGATTCTGAGTAATTTATAGAGTATAAGAAAAGTGATTCCATTTGACCTTGATGCTAGGAATATTGTTGTTCAAATTGTAAAGATATTTTGACATTAGACTTCTAGAGAAGAAACATGATCCTCATATACTATGTGGTTCTACAGTGAACAATACTTCGTAGCCCTGGCCTTAATAACACACAAACTTATGACAATAATACAGAAAGTTATAACCCAAAAATATTCTACTAACCATTATTTTGCTTCTCTTCTTAGAGCCTGTAAGGGTTTTGTGGTGGCAAATTTAAATGGCCCAGTTCATTTTTTAAAATTTATCTAAGGAATTGTGAACTTTTTTTGGCTTACTAAATTTCATTATGGTAGGCAAAGGTATTCAAACTCGTTCCGTTAAACTAAGCTAAAAAAAAAAAAATCCACTGGACACACTTAATAAGTGTTCATTCTAAATGGCCCTTTTCCCCATAAAAAGTCATCAATGAAAAGGCTGGATCAACTCATTTCCCCTCTTACTCCTGATCCTAGCACACAATGCTCAGAAACACAGTGACACACAGCTGTGAGGCAAAGTCGGCAGTGCCACTAAAAATTAAACTAGGCCTCAGGTCACAGTGGAGGAGGCCTGGATTCTGGCCCAGCCACTAACCATTTATCATCTACCAAATCCCAGTCTGGGTAAAATGTCCACATTTTCAATGTGGACAACAAATTTTTTAAATCTTTGGTTTGGTTTGGTTAACCAAGGCAAATCCAACCATGCATGAAGTGTTCCAGGAACGCCAGTGGGCAGAGTTTATCCCAAGAACATCTGTCTTGAGGACTACAAAGCCACTCCAGCATTGGGTAAGGGCCGGACCCCAACGCTGGAATACCAGAGTGTGAGGCCCAGAAAGCTCTGGGCAAACTGTTACATCTTCCTGCATCTCAGGTTCCTCATCTGGAAAATGGGAATCAGGACAGCATTGAACTCACAGGGTTGCTCTGGTGACAAAATGAACAATTATATGTGAGGTGCTCAGAAAATTGTCCCTGATCAGGAAGCACTCAATACAAGTGAGTTACTATTTGACTGTGGCTTGAGCTGTTGTTGCCTTTCTCTATGGGAATCCACTACAGGATGGAACAAAGGAATGGAGCAATGAGATGTGGAGTGAGGGAAAAGGACAGTAACCTGTACAAGCACCTATGCTACATGGACTATCAAGTTTCAGGTGGAAAAGCTCCTAAGGACAGCAGGCCAGTTGTCAATCATCCATATCTGACCTTCCAGGTGGCACAGGCCATGCTTTTCCCCAGAGGTGGCCGAAAGGACTTCCATGGAGTGAAGCCTGGGAAGCTCCTCACAGCTGCAGCCTGGGCATCGTTCTCCCGGTAGTAGGTGAGCTGGCTGCTGGTGCCAAGGAAGGCAAGACTCTCCCAAGCAGGGCCCAGGCTGGGAGAACTGGGAAGCAGTCTACAATTATGGCAGCATCACACCGCCCCTCACAGCTGTCACTGCCACAACCCAAGGTTAGAGGAGGCTGGGGTTTCCTACAATGCCTGTGTAGCCTCTGATGACTTACTTAAAGGGAGTTCTGTTCCTTGAAATGTCACAGCCACAAACATCTAACATTCATGGACCACATCAAATGGGGAGAGATGCCCCAGGACTTTCCTCTCCTGTAGTAGAGAAAAACTCCTTACCCCACCAAGAGCTTTCTGGCTGCCCATCTGTGAATGTGACCCAGATACTCTACTCACTGGGGAAGGGCTGGATGCCAGCTCCTAGGTCTTTGTGCCACAGACCCAGAGGCCTCATTTGGAAAAGCTTCTATAAAGGACATGTACCAGACTCTGACCATAAAAACCCCACAACTGTCTCTGTATGGCATGTTACTCTCAGTACCCGCTGCCACATGTCCCCTCCTGCCAGTGTAACCATGGAGGTTCCACACAGCACCATAGCGTTTCAGTTACCTGGATGCACCATGAGTCCCCAGAGGGCACACACCTGCTCCAGGTCATCTCTGTCACCTCCTAGCACAATCCACAGTGCAGAAGGCGTACAACATGTCTTCATGGAATTTAAGCAAATTCAAATGGAAATTCTTTCAAATATCCATTTCAGATACACATGTCCTGTGCTACTTACTATCTCTGGCTGCACTTCTCTCTAGCTCTTCAGTCTTTGAGGAAAAGGACAGTAGATGTATCTTTTAAGGAGAAATGTTTATGAATGGAGCTGGAGGCCATTATCCTCAGCAAACTAACACAGAAACAGAAAACCAAATACCGCATGTTCTTACCTATAGTGGGAGCTAAATGATGAGAACTTATGAACACAAAGAAGGAAACAACAGACACAGGGGTCTACTTGCGGGGGAGCGGGGAGGAGGGAGAGAAGCAGAAAAGATAACTATTGGGTACTGGGCTTAATACCTGGGTGATGAAATAATCTGTACAACAAACCACCATAACATGAGTTTACCTATGTAACAAACTTTCTCATGTACTCCCCAACCTAACATAAAAGGCTACAAAAAGGACAAATGTTTAAATTTCGGTTGTTAAATATGTAAACAACTGCTATAGAAAACCAAAAAACATTATTTAACCACTTTATACCCATCCAAAATGCTGCAAACTTATGTTTTTAAAGACGTTTATGAGTCAAATTATATCCTGAAGAGTTGTCAAAATAACTCTACATCCTATTTACAATCTTGGTCTTGAGCCTGACAATTACTCAGCTCATGCATCCTTCTTCTTATGTTGACACTTTTTAAAAATCAACACTGATGCCTGATGAGAAGCTAAATAAACTGATGACAAGAGCAAAAAACCTCCCCACTTACACACGAAAGTAAATAAACGCAAAGAAAACAGAACCTGCAAGTCATTATTGGTATTTGCTGCCCTCTGGTGGTCAAGTCTGGGAAGTTTCCACACCAGGAAATAATCTGGGTGTTTCACAGATGGCCTCTCTGAGGATCACTCAGGCTAAAGCCTTCATCCCACGGGACTTCCCCAGCAACCAAGTAGGTCCTGCTTCTCTCCTTCCCCCGTGTGTGTGTGTGCGTGTGTGTGTGAGGATGCAAAAAAGAAAAAAAACAAAAAGGATAACGTCAGCCTGAGCAGAACAGGATGAGCAATGTGACCCCACCTCCTCCAAGCACACACAACGTGCCTGAAAAGGCATAAAACTGCAGCAGACGAGCTGCGCTTTCAACTCCCCAACACCATGTTCCATCTGAGCAGATGAGTGAGGCTGGCCACATCACAAAAGTGTCAACAGAATGAGCATCAGTCAGCTTTGCTTTATTAATATCAGGGAAACACATTCCTGTGAGCACCACACATTTTCAGGACATTACTTTAGAGAGCCCATAGCCTCCCCTTCCATCACCCTCTGTTATGCCACACTGTCTGCGGAGGCAGAGGTCCCACTGTGCTCAAAATCAGAGGGTTTCCGTTCCCACCAACCCCATTCAACTCAGTCCCCACACTGAGCGCCCCGTGCAAGACCTACGAAGACACTCCTTACTCTGCCCTTTGCTGCTGAAAGAAGGACAGGCTCTGAGGATGGTGAATGCCTCTGTCCTTTCCTTGCACACTCCTGCCTGGGGAGTTTCTGTGAAGTGTGGTGTCCATCAGGTAGGCGAATGGTTTTCTCTAGGCCATTCCACAACTCCCTGATATGCTATGGCTGTGTTCCCACCCAAATCTCATCTTGAATTGTAGTTCCCATCATCTCCACATGTCATGGGAGGGACACGGTGAAGATAATTAAATCATCGGGGCAGTTTCCCCCATCTTGTTCTTGTGATAGTGGGTGAGTCTCATGAAATCTGATGGTTTTATAAGGGGGCTTTTCCCCCTTTTGCTGAGCACTTCTTGCTGCTGCCATGTGGAGAAGGACGTGTTTGCTTCCCCTTCTGCCATGACTGTAAGTTTCCTAAGGCCTCCCCAGCCATGCTGAACTTTGAGTCAATTAAACATCTTTTCTTTATAAATTAACCAGTGTCAGGTATGTCTTTATTAGCAGTGTGAGAATGGACTAATACACTCCCCATTAACTACTAAATGACACATGAGCTGATTACTCTTGTGTTCAGAGTCTTTGTAGTGGGATGGGTAGGATGAATGGATTATTGGATGGATAAATGATGATGGATGGATGGGTGGATGATGGATGGGTGGACAATGGATGGGTGGATGATGGATGGATGAATAGATGATGAATGATGCATGGATGATGAATGATGGATGGATGAATAGATGATGGATGAATGACGAATGGATGATGGATGGGTGAATGGATGGGTGGTGGGTGAATGGGTGAGTGGGTGGATAGGTGGATGGACACAGATGGACAGGTGGTTGAACAGGTGGGTGGATGAATAGGCAGTAGATGGAAGGAAGGTTAGAAGAGTAACATGATTTCCATGACATGTAGGGCTCTACTAGGCCTTGCAGGCACTAAATAAAAAAACACAATCCCTGCCCATTAAAGGTTGTGTTAGTAATGATACAAAATGAGATCCATCTGTGACAAGAATAGATGAACACAAAGTGATTCCAGAAGACAATAAAAGCAGGTGACCTCCAAGCAAAAAGAAAACAGACAAAGGCCTGATTGTGTTACGGCAATAGCCGCAAACATTGAGATGATTAATGTGAAGAGGCTGAGTAACCTTCTGCTCAGGAGGAAGTGTCATGGCACCTGGTTTGTGGCCATTAGGACAGATGGAATGTCACACTCTGACACCTGCTGATCTGCCCCAGCCCCAGCCAGTAGCTGAAGCAGACAGGCAGAGTGGTGGAGAGCCGGATGACCAGGAGCCAGACACCCCAGTGAGGACATCGACATCAGGACCTCTCTGGAGCTGTGGCAGAGCTTGGGTGAAGGGGCAATCCCAAGCAAGACCTCACAGCAGTGGCAGCATGCAGCCTGCTGTGCTCACCTAACACAGCACAGGCCCACAGAGCCACACCACCACTCCATGTGCAGTGAGAAGGGCCCACGCTGGCCACTGACCAACCCTGGCTGGCTCTCGAGAGGACTCAGATGCCCTCAACCTCCTCTTCATTGCTCAAGTCTTCCATGAACCCTTGCAGTCAGAAGGTCACAGAAGGGTTACTCAAGGATGCAATACCCCATTTCAAACCCACATCAACAGCAGGGAGAGACTCTCCCATGCCTTGCTGAGACCCTTCACTCACACCCAACAATGCACACTGTAGGAAAAGATTATGTGTCTATCACCGGTTCTGAGAATCCCCTGAAGCCAATTTCTTCCCTTTGCTCTCCCTGAAGCTCCTGGGGCTGGGAAAAGCTACCCCCATCTCACATGCAGCACCCTCTACAATTTGGAGATGGTCGGTCAGGCTCTCAGGACTGGCTGAGTTGTCTGCCACCCAGCATCCACGTGCCTGAAAAGACAGCCCAGAATGCTGGTTGCACTCAGCATGCAGCCCCGCAGCTCAGCTGCTGCATGTGACTCTGCAGCCCCAGCCCTGGGCACACTCCCAGACCACCAGGGCCACACTGCCAAGTGTAGGTGAGCACGACCCCAGTGCCTGCTTACAGCACAATGCATGAGTGCGTACATGTGAAGCACATACTATGGGGAGCAGTGTCTGGGACAGAGAGGAAGAAAG
Source organism: Hylobates moloch (assembly GCF_009828535.3). Taxonomy (NCBI): domain Eukaryota; kingdom Metazoa; phylum Chordata; class Mammalia; order Primates; family Hylobatidae; genus Hylobates; species Hylobates moloch. Next base: position 30,441,899 of record NW_026652290.1, on the reverse strand, counting down.
AAAGAAGACTCCTGGTTCTGGACAGAAGGGCCACATGGAGTTAGATCAAAGAGGCAGCAACATCCTCCTTCCCACTCAACGTGGACCTGGCAGTGGGGGTTGGTATGTGGGAGCACAAGAACCAACATGCACTGAGGACTTCCCTCTGCTAAGAGTTATGCCAGGGGCTTCGGATGTGAATCCTGATTCAGACCTCATTCACTCTTTCCACTCCTATTTGCTGTTTGTCTACTATGTGCCCAGCCCTGTGTGTGAAGCTGAACACACAGCAGCGGATGAGGCTGGCAGGGCCCCGGCTGTGTGGAGCTTTTAGGCTAGAGAAGGAGACAGAACCCACCTATTGCACATGAGTTGTTACACTCATGAGTTGTAATACATGCTGCAAGTGGGGAGTCCAGTGCCTTGGGAAGAGGTGTCAGAGGAACCACATGCAGACTGAGGCCTTTCCGACGAAGGGACAGTCATACAAGCTCTGAAATGTATATGAAAACAACCCATGCAAAAGGGGGGCATCCCCAGCAGGACAGTAGCACGTGTGAGCCCCCTCCCACAGTAGCACAGGGGAGAGACGGAAATGAGGCCAGAGGGACAGAGGCCAATGGAGAGAGGGGGTACAGTGAGGGGTCATGAAGGATCCTGGATACAGGAACAGAACTTGGGCCTTGATCCTGGGCACCCAGAGGGTGACAAGGGGGCTGAGACAATGCTGATATTTCACAACCACATCCATGTGTTCTGTGCAGGGGTCTCAAGAAGCAGAGCCCATAGCAGCAGTGTCACCCGGGAACCCGGAAATGCAGATTCTCCACCCCACCCCAGAGCTGCAGAATCACACATCCTGGGGGTGGGACCCAGCTACTGTGCAGCACCTAATTTACAAGATGAGCTTGTCTTAACTAAAATATTTACCTCCGTGCAAAATCAGCCCGAGAGAATGGGCCAGACCTCATTTACATTTCTCACTCTTTCAGGTGCCCAGCTTCCTCCTCCTTCTGAAAAGGTTTCCCAGCCTTCTGGCACAGGCTGGAGACGTCTCCCAAGCCCCTACTCCCTCCCCTCCCAAACACATTCGCTTCCTTTTCCTTGTGTTCTTGGTAATCATTTAATTTGGTCTGGCATTTCTGACACAAATTAGATGATGGTTAATATGGCAAGGCTTTAAGAGAAAACCTGAAAGTTCCGAGGAATGCCATGGAAATGAAAGAAAACCATGAAAAATATGACATTTGGGCAAAGTTTAAAATGACCAGGCATGCTCAGCCTTGAGTGAATGTCACTATGGGGAGCCGCGGTGACAGTTTTCTAATACAAAAGGAACGCGCATAGGAGAAACGGATCCATTTTTCCACTCATCAGCAAGAGCAGAAGGAGAGGACCATCTTAGGTTTCAGCCGGGAAAGCATATGTCATGTGTTTGAGCCATAGGAGAGGAAGAGCTGCCAAGAGGGCCGGTGAGATCATCCTCGCCAGAGACACTGGAGATGAGATCACAGCGGCCCAGGTCGCTGTCCGGCAGAGTGTCTGGACCCTGCTGGGCTCTGTGCGGGGTCTTCCCACTGCCTGACAATCCCATCGCCTGGCAAGGTCTGGATAGGCAGGGCAGGTGCTAATTCCGGGTTACTATGGTTTGCTTCAGACACCTGGGAATTCAAAGGACACTATGCATCTCTGCAAAACATTGCATATTGCCTTGTTACTTGGAGGCGAGGGTACCCGGCATTTGTTTCACGGGAATGCCTATGTCTTCCTTTCTTTTAGCCAACTCCTGTCTTCCCAGTAACAGCAGCAGCAGCAGCAACAACAACAACAACAACAACAACCATCACACAAATAACAGCTGTGAGCTATGGAGCATTGCTCTGTGCCAGTGCTGCACACACACCCTTCACTCATGGCTCACCACCATCCTAAGACCCATTTCACAGATGAAGAAACTAAGCCCTAGAGAGTGCTATGGCCTGTTCACAGCCCTACTGCTGGTCATGGGCAGGATGAGACTTGAGCCCAGGGCTTTCCTGCCCGTGATCATGATCATGTCTCCGTGTTGCCAGGAATGAAGTCTGCACATCAGACAACCAATAGAGGAACTGATGCGAATGTGGCCCCCAAGATCCTCCTGGGCCTGGCAGGGGCTGGTCCATGATAATAACCAGTAGAATGGAGAACAGGAACCTTTTAGGAATCACCCACTCTGGCTCCTCTCCCTGAGACACCACCTCCACCCCGCTCCAGATCTGGTGATATTTAAAACCAAGGCCCTCCTGGAAGGCTCCCACCTCTGCCTGGTCTGGTCTGCACCACCCCACACTTTGCCCCACACCACCCCACTGTGGACCTCAATGAGCCTGCAGGGCTGCTGGCGGTGTGGACATCCTTCACACATCATCACCCCATCAAAACCAGCAAGAGTGCAGGGTTTCCCAGGAGCCTGCCTGGCCGCTGACCACCATGCGTTTTTTATATGCACCCAGCACTCTCCTCAGAGGGCAGGGCCCCTGAGTCAGGACAGTCTGCAGGCTACTGCAATTAGAGGGGATATTGTGCAGAGACTGCTATCATGGCTTCAGCTAACCCTGTATCCAATGTTTAACCAATCTTCCCTTCCATGCAATCCTAGGCTCGTCTGGCTTTTCTATTTTTGCCTCTCTCTGGAGTCCTGAGGATGGCTGAAATGGCTTCCGTTGCTAGACCTGAGGAACCAGTTTTCCTCGGCATTCTGATGCTCTCTGTGCTGGCGCCTTCACCACAAGGCTTTCTGGGGCCTCATTCAATATCAGACAGTTCAGCCAAGGGACCTGAGCCCCTCCTGACGTGGGACTTCAGACCTGAACACCCACCCGGCCCCACTGAAAGAACCCCCACAAAACAAGCACAGGAACTGGGGTGCACGGGCAGGCATGAGGCCAGGCTGAGTACGCATGTTGTTGGCCACAGCTGTGCCCCCTCACAGGAAGCACCATAAGGGGAAGCCTGGGTCAGGACAGGCCATCTGTGAAGCATGGCCGACCCCAAAGCAAGTAAAGAAGGGCTTTCCTGCTATTCAGATGACTCCGGACTGATGTCAGGCCTGGAGTCAAGTGAATGAAATTTATTCCTTCTTGATGGAAAAGCTGGACTCAAGCCCCAGATGTATATTCCTGGGGAGACTTAATTTTTCTTCTAGCTTCACCAAGCTCAGTGGAGCTTAAAGCAGGCTTTTCCTTCAAGCAAAGAGACAGAGAAGGCCCAGAGAACAAAGCAGTCTGGGGCCCTGGGAAGGAGAAGGAGGCCCTTCCAGAGCTTTGCTCTCCAGGCTTCTCTGTCCAAACCAATATACGGGAGAGTCAGGGCAGGGAGGCAGACATGGCTGGAGGTCTGGCCTCATGGCCTCCAGACTGCCATGGAGAATGTTACACCCTAAACAGACACATGAGGATCAACACTCCCAGGTGAATTCAGCCAAGACAAGCCGACCTTTGCCCACATGGGCCAACCCTTAGCTGCTTCTCCAGCAGATGTGTTTGCTCTGAACATCCCGTTCTCCCTGGTCATCTCTCCTGGCTCTATTACCACAATGCCTGTGCTCCACCCCCATGATTAGCAGCACACATCTGGGATGTAGATGGGTGGGATCCCCTCTTAAGAAGGGTGGAGAAATGTTCCCTGTGGATGGCCACCTGGCACTCCCCAGCATCTAACCGGGAACCCTGGCCATATTATACCAACTGTGGCTTGAGAAGCTCAGCTCCTGAAATTGTTACTCATCCCTGAGCCGTGAGAGAATTCACAGTAGATAATTAAATTAAAATCAGAGTCAATTACCTTCATGGCACCCATAGCTTGGAAAGCCACAGCTAATCTCGAAGGGGTCAGTGCTGCCAGCATGGCATTGAATCTTGCACTCTTGTTCCTAATAGGCGAATGGTACTGTCCGTCTGGAGCCACGGAACCAAACCTGTGGAAAAGAGAGGTGGGGTTTCACAAAAAAGCAGGACACAGCACCACCAGAAATGAAGTCAGGTGGCTCCCATGTGCACACACACGGAAGCACTCGGATTTCCCCATCGTGGAACTTCCCCCTTGAGACAGAGAGCAGATAAGGGCAGGGGGAGTCCCTCTCCAAGAGATGCTGAGAAAGGCTTGACTCATGGCAGGTAGTGGTTTCCTGAGAAATTAAACCAGCACCGGAGCCTGACTGTGCAGACCGCACACTGACCCACTTTTTAAAAACTGAGATGTAATTCACATACCATAAAATTCATCCCTTCATAGTATACAATTTGATGGATTTGAGTATAGTCACAAAATTGTACAACCATCACCATGATCCTATTCCAAATCATTTCACCACCCCAAAAAGAAATCCCACCCCACTAGCAGTCCCTCCCCATACTCCCCTCCCTCCAGTCCCTGGCAACCATTTACCTACTTTCTCTCTCTATGGTGCCTGTTCTGGGAAAAAATTCACATAGATGGAATCGTATCACATGTGGTCTTTATGTCTGGCTTCTTTCACTTGCATAATGTTTTCAGGGTTCGTCTATGCTGTAGCACGTGTCAGTACTTCATTTCTTTTCATGGTTGAATAGTATTCCATTGTATGGATATACCATGTTCTATTTCCTGTTTCCTCAATTGATGGATATTTGGATTATTTTCCCCTTTTTGCTATTGTGAATAATTATGCTATGGACATTTGTGTATAATTTCTTGTGTGGATATAGGTTTGCATTTCTCTTGTAGACAATGTTTTCACACATACCTAGGAGTAGAATTGCTGGGTCATAAGATGATAACTTTACACTTTTGAGGAATGGCCAAACTGATTTCCTAGTTGGTGCCACCATTTTGCAGCCCCACCAGCAATGTATAACAAACAGTCCTAATTTCTCTACATCCTCCCCAACACTTGTTATTGTCTGTCCCTTTAATAAGGGACATCAGTTGGGTGTGGTGACTTATGCCTGTAATCCTAGCACTTTGGGAGGCTGAGGTGGGAGGATCATCCAAAGTCAGGAGTTCAAGACCAGCCTGGTCAACATGGCAAAACCCCATCTCTACTAAAAACACAAAAATGAGCCAGGCATGGTGGCACATGCCTGTAATCCCAGGTACTCAGGAGGTTGAGGCAAAAGAATCACTTGAACCCGGGAGGCAGAGGTTGCAGAGAGCCGAGATTACACCACTGCACTTCAGCCTGGGTGACAGAGCAAGACTCCATCTCAAAAAAAAAAAAGACATCCTAGTAGGTGCAGAGTGGTATTCGCGGTGGTTTTGATTCGTATCTTCCTAATGGCAATGACATTGAGCATCTTTTCATATGCTTAGCAGTCATTTGTAAATCTTTAGCGAAATGTCTATTCAGATTTTTGCTCATTTTAAAATTGGGTTATTTGTCTTTTTATTCTTGAGCTGTAATAGTTATTTCTATATTCTGGATACTATATCCTTATGATATTAATATATATGACTTACAAATATTTTCTCCCACTCTGTAGGTTTTCACTTTATTCATAGTGTTCTTTGATGCAAAAAGTTTTTTATAACTTTGATGAAGTCCAATTTATCTATTTTTTCTTTGGTTAGTTGTGCTTTTGGTGCCACGTCTAACAGATTGCTTAAACCTAGGTCACAGAAATTCACACCTGTGTTTTCTTCTAAGAGTTCTGTAGTTTTAGCTCTTCCATTTAGGTCTGTGATCCATTTTGAGTTGATTTTTGTATATGGTAGGAAGTAAAGATTCAACTTCATGCTTTTGCACGTGGCTATCTAGTTTGTCCCACCACCATTTGTCAAAAAGACTATTCTTTCCCCATTGAATTGTCTTGGCTCTGCAGTGGAATATTAATTGATTGTAACTGTAAGGATTTATTTCTAGACTCTTCATTCTATTCCATTGTACATATATCTATCCTTATGCAAATACCACACTGTCTTGATTACTTTGTAGTAAGTTTTCAAATCACAGGTATGAGTCCTCCTACTTTGTTCTTTATCAAGATTGTTTTGGCTATTCTAAGTTTCCTGCATTTCCATATGAATGCTGGTGGTCCTGAGGGGGCCTGAGGGACTTTAGCACCCCCCAGGGTTACTGTGAAGATGCTTTTATTGTTTCCATTCCCTATCAATTCACAGGAAGAAAATGTGAAGCAGAATTTGGTCCATTTTAAGTTTTTTTCCTTTTCTTTTTGCTTTGTTAATTGACATATAATAATTGTACATATTGATGGAATACAGTGTGACGTTTTGATACATGTATATATTGTATAATAATAAAATCAGGGTAATTGGCATATTCATCATCTGAAGCATCATTTATCAATTTTTTGGAATGAGGACATTCAAAACTTGTAACTATTTTGAAACATACAACACATTATTGTTAACTGTATCACCCTGTGCAATATCACACCAGAACTTATTTCTTCAATACAACTATAACAGTATCCATTGACCAAACTCTCCCCATCCCCTCCTCCTCCCTACCTTTCCCAGCCCCTGGTAACCACTATTCTATCCTCTACTTCCTTATCCCTCCATTTTTTTAACTTTTATTTTAAGTTCAGGGGTACAAGTACAGGTTTGTTACATAGGTAAACTTGTGTCATGGGGGTTTGTCATACCAATCATTTTTAAGGTTTTTTCCCATACAATTTTCTTAAGCTTTTGGCATCCACTACATTTATCTGCTGGCAACAAAAAGGAGTAAAGCATTCAAGGGAAATCCATAGGGAGGCAGGAAAACAGCTGGTTGTGTGCACCCTGATTGCTGGCTTTGTCACAGATTTAACGTGACTATGGCTCAGGATCTTTATTGGATGCGTGAAACGCTGCTGAGAAAATTAAAAGTAATTGGTGTTTCTCAGCTTCTGTGAAAAGCATCATTAACCCCTAGAGCTCCACCCCCAAGAACACACCTGGAAGCTGAAAGATGGTGCCTTATCCCCTGCCACTCACAAAGGAAGCAATAGAACCCATCTGTTTATAATAGGGGGGAAAAAAAGGAAAAAAAAACTAAATGCCCAACAATAAGAAATTGATTATATAACTTATAAACCATTTATTTAACAGTCTATTATAGTGATATTAAAGATGATAATGCATGTGTGTGCTTAGCATTACATAAAAACATTTGCTATATAATGATAAATGGGAATTACAGGTTATTTTAAACATGGAATCTAGAAGTGGATCTCGCTTAGTAAAAATCTGACACCTCTCTCTCTTTAGACATAGGGGCATAGAGAAAAGTCTGGAAAGATGTATATTGAAGTGTAACAGTCATTATGCCTGGACAACAGCATGTTGAATAATTTTACTTTTTTTTCTATCTGCAGAAGTATCTTTTCCAATTAGTTGTCAACAAACCTGTAGGGGTGGTTAGGGGAAGACTGCCCAGACACACAGCCCATGAGACCCAACTTTGGAGAGCAGTGAGATCATCTGCACCATTGACCTGAGTGAAGGAGAAACTACTCACTTATCCAGCAGGTTCTCCCTGGGTATCCGAACCTTGTCAAATATTAATATCCCATTGTCCACACCATGCAGACTTGGCAAGAATAGAAAGGGGAAATGGATGCAGCATCAGAAGTATTTTCCCTGCTACTTCCCAGACCTGTCGCCACTAAAATACAAAGCCCCTTATTTTACTTCCAGAATTGTTGGTGCTTTCTCCTTGGGGGTGGACGTGGGGATGTTGTCTGTTATTTCCTTGATGAGCTGTGCCTGTTTCTTCCACCAGCCTGGCCCCTTCCTCCCTAGCGAGAGTGGAGGAGCATGGACTGTCCTTCTGTGCAGCCTGCATATGCATGCTTTGGGCATGTAGTGGATGCACACCTACCTCCCGAGCAGTGACTGTGATTAAGAAATGGAGAGTTCTAAGCAACTGCAAGAATGGGAAGCTGAAGACAGAGGCGGGGAAGCAGGCTTGCTCTCCCCAGGAATGCAGTGCTCAAATCCCTCCTCCTTCCCAGTGCTCTCTCCTCTGCATACAGAGCAAACTGTTGACAGCAAATGCCTACAAGACAAGGGAAAATAGCCACAAGGACAGCAGGAAGTGGGGGAAGCAGTGCAGAGTAGGGAGGGGTGGTCCTGAAATCTGGCAGACACATTTCCTAAAGACACCTGCCAGGGTCTGGGGTCTCTCTTTGTGAAAACTTAGAGAGATTTAATCTAGGGGAAAACAATCTGTCTTTAGTATATGTCTTTATTTAGAACTTCACCTCTTGACAAGGACACACTTGCATTTAGCAGCTTACAAGGGCACCAGAGCAGACTTTCTGCCATTGCCAGTGTTTTCAATGTCTGGCACGACTTCACAGAGCTCAGCCTACCCCTCTGCTCTCAGCAACATTTGACATGCAAGGAATTCTCACGGAGCCCACCCAGCCAGGGCCTTGGTCACCCCTGGGAGATACATCTAAAACCCTCATAAACCCGCCTGCAGCCGTGGCAGTGGACAGTAAACACTAAGGGGCCAGGATGGACTGTCTCCTCCACCAAAGGATGGGCCACTTCTTCCCTCTTCTCTTCCTGCTCTTCCTTCTTTTTTTTCCTTCTCTCCCAGTCTCCCTTCCTTGGCTTGGCATGATCTTGGCCATGAGTGGTCACTGGAGCATACAGGCATGTCCTGATCTCACCAAATGTTATGGGTTAAATTGCGGCCCCCCTCCCCCCAAAAAATTCATGTATTGAAGCCCTAATCCTTACACCTGTGTATGTGACCTTAATTGAAGATAGTCTTTACAGATGTGATCAAATTAAAATGAGGTCATTGGGGTAGGCTCTAATCTAAATGACTTCTGTCCTTTATAAGATGGGGCAATTTGGAGACAGGCATGCACACAGGAAGAACACCAGGTTAACATGAAGACAACCATTTACAAGCCAAAGAGAGAGTCCTAGAACAAATCCTTCCCTCACTGTGTCTGGAGTTGGCTCCTGCTGGTGGATTCGTGGTCTTGCTGACTTCAAGAATGAAGCTGCAGACCTTCATGGTAAGTGTTACAGCTCTTAAAGGTGGCACAGACCCAAAGAGTGAGCAGCAGCAAAATTTTTTGTGAAGAGTGAAAGAACAAAGCTTCCACAGCATGTAGCGGGTTGCCACTGCTGGCTGGGGTGGCCAGCTTTTCTTCCCTTATTTGTCCCCTCCCATGTTCCGTTTCTGTCCCATCGGAGTGCCCTTTTTTCAATCCTCCCCACGACTGGCTACTTTTAGACTCCTGCTGATTGGTGCATTTTAGAGAGTGCTGATTGGTGCATTTTACAGAGCACTGATTGGTGCATTTTACAATCCTCTTGCTAGCTACAGAGCACTGATTGGTGCGTTTTTACAGAGCACCGATTGGTGCATTTTACAATCCCCTTGCTAGCTACAGAGCGCTGATTGGTGCATTTTACAATCCTAGCTACAGAGTGCTGATTGGTGCATTTGACAATCCTCTGCAGACAGAAAAGTTCTCCAAGTCCCCACTCGACCCAGGAAGTTCAGCTGGCTTCACCTCTCTTAAAAGGAGCCAACCCTGCTGATACTTTCATCTTGGACTTCCAGCCTCCAGAACTGTGAGACAATACACTTCTGTTGTTTAAGCCCCACAGTTAGTGATATGGCAGCCCTAGCAAACTAAGGCACTGAGTCAGTCCTCAGGACTCATTAAGGGCCTCATGAGCACAGGCAGCAGGCAGGTGGCCAGGGGTGCAAAGAAAAGAGCTACAGCCTGCCCCCTGAGAGCCCCTAAGTCTCAGATGAGAGAAGACAAGACAAAACAGCATTGTGGGCAAAACTGCCTCATTACTGGGAAATTTGAGAAGCTGGCAGAAACTGAGACCAATGCACATTCATAAAAGGCAATCTACAATATTCCTGAACAGTTCTACATAAAAGACTTCATGAGGCTTCAAAATCCGGACATCTTCTCTGGGGAAGTTTTCTCCACCCTCACTGTTTCGGTAATATAAGGTAGGTTAGATTCTCCTTGAGTGGGGTGAGGAGCAGGTAGGAAGAGTGAGCACAGGAGAAGGGCACCTGGGGACTCATCCTCCCTGTACATCATATCAATAGCTGTCACTCCTGGGTACAAGCTTCCGTTTTCATCCCGGACAGGAACGATGAAACAGTAGGGCCCTAAGGAAGGCATTGAGATCATTATTAAGCTCTCCTTCCTGTAGCTTTACTCATGTCCTGGAATGGTATCTGTGATCCTCAAACTCATTCAGTTCTACAACTGTGCACCACGCATGAGAGCATATAATGTCAAAATGTAATGATAAATTTCTTCACGCATATTAGGAGATAAAGTTAGTAGTAAATTATTTACAAGATAAAAGCAGCTCTGTGAAATGGGTTTTCACTGGTAAATAGTACTAATGAAGAGAATTATTCTAGTTGTCTGTGTTGGTAACAAACCTTGAGATCTTCCATCTATGATGAGCTGGGCAAAGACAGCTGCATAATTCCCATACACGGTGTTTCCAATATACATCTTCTCGGCATTTTCACACGGCGTGTCAATTACAAACTCCTACACAGAAACAGCAGAGCAACAGTGTTTCCCTTCCCATGGCTCATTTCAACTCCCTGGCCCAAAGCAATGAATACTGTAATCCCAGCACTTTGTGGGGCCGAGGTGGGTGGATCACGAAGTCAGGAGATCGAGACCATCCTGCATCCTGGCTAACATGGTGAAACCCCGTCTCTACTAAAAATACAAAAAATTATCCGGGCATGGTGGCAGGTGCCTGTAGTCCCAGCTACTCACGAGGCTGAGGCCGGAGAATGGTGTGAACCCAGGAGGTGGAGCTTGCAGTGAGCCGAGATTGTGCCACTGCACTCCAGCCTGGGTGACAGAGTGAGACTCTGTCTCAAAAAAAAAAAAAAAATAGCAATGAATACTGTGAAAAACAGACCCGTTTCCAGGGGATTTCACCACAAAAGAGAAGACAATGGGAAGGTCACCTGGCTCTACGTCTTGAAACAAACATGGCTGTGCTATCACCTCAATTCATTTATTTCATCTCCACCTCAACTTTGAAAATGGCTGGAGATTAAAGTGATTTTTCAAGGAATAATCCAATCCAGAAAATAAGTTGCCAATTTTCAATCTTTAAAAGGTGTTCATTCTCTCCCTCCCAGTCTCTCCTCTTTATAATGCCAGGCTGACATGTGTGCTGTTTGGCTGAGCCTGCCTGGCTTTAATGTATAAAGGCTTTCTTCAATTATCTCTCTAGACTACTTCATAGCAAAGTTTTGACCTTTAACTCATCCAACACCAAAACCTCTAAAAGCCCTGGTGGTATATGCTCAGCTCTCCACACCCCTCATCTCCAAATTTCCCACCTGCGAGATTTCTAAGAAAGGATGGAACATCCAATGATTTGGGCCCTTAGATGGCTTGTCCCAGGGTCCACATCTGTGGGTCGCATTTTGTCTGCTGGTGTTCACTCCTTCTGGGCAAATCACTTGGTTCCTCGCTGTTTCCCAGGCCCTGAACCTTCCTGCCTCCATGACGTGGGTCTTGGTTTAAATGAAAGCCAAGTAATTGAAGGCCAAAACTATATGCTTGGATAAAGCAAGACTGATAGACAGCCATGACCTATTCCCACCACTGCTTAGAGTATCAGCCCAATTTTTATTTTTATAAAAAGAAATCCCTCATTTAAGCCTTTGAAAATGTCTATTTCCCTGATCACTGAATATAATAAAGTTTCCCAAAAGAGGTTCATATGTTTAAGCTCCTATAACAGAAGAACTTGTAAATGAGTCTCTTTCTTAGAAGGGAAAAACGTTAGAATGTACCATGCATTTGTCTCTGAATATGTCCAAGGATTCCAGCTCAAAACAGTCTGAAACTAACACTGGTCATGAAGAAGCAGGAAGAAAATGCAGGGGTTTTGTTCTCAGGCTCGGCTCAAAACTCCGTCTTCCCTTTCCTACTCTCTGGAAGCCAACAGTGGAAATGCTCCCCTCACTTCTTGGCTCTCCCCAGTCTCCATTGCCACCTGGGTTACCTTTAAGCCTCTTGTCAAAAAGGAACTGGCCCTGGTGCCAGCTCTGAATACAGGGCACCTGAGGCAAGTTGGGAACCCAGGGGAAATGGCAGAGAGTGCAACTGCACATTTAATTGGAGTTGACAGTATTAAAGATGTGACTGAACTAAACCAACAAGCTATTGATCATGCAAAGATTATCTCAGATTTCAGACTATAAAGTATATAGACAACACTTTCCCGCTGGCCAAGAAATACAGTCTTGAAGCCTAAGAAAACATTCTCTGACATATGTTTGCACGGGGAAACTTTTAACATGTGCAAGAGCTTTTCAGAAACATAAACAGACATGCTGGATCTTTTTAAGAGAAGTCTCTGGAGGCCACCCTTGTCTTATCAGGGTAGCCAGGGCTTCTCAAGGAGAGGCATTGCTTGAGGCTGAGTGCAGAGAAAAATAACAGCAACAAAAATACAACCCATGTGGGTGGGGGCATGCTTACACTCAGGGTAAGAAAGTGAAGTGGCAGAGGAAACACTGGCCTGGCAGAAACGATCTGGTGGGGTGGGGAAGGGAGCAGGAGGCCACCCGTCCCCATAAACATTTGCTACACTCTGGGAAAGGAGGTTTGTCACTTCTGGCAAAATGCTTGATTTGGAAAGTTTGCACCAGCCAAAACTCTGGTGTTAAAGCTGCATCTAAATAACGCACACCATTGTGTCAGTTTCTGTAATAATTATTTGTTCGAAGGCCAGCAAAATGGTCAGTGTTGTAGGAACTAAAAATGATGCCTTTGGCCAGAGAGTTCATAACCTCATTTATTTTTGCTATTTAGAATAAAGTATAAAAATAAAACTCTCTCTTATCTCTTAACTATCCATACCACTACCCAATCCACCTCCCAAAAATAAATGTAAAACAACCAACCCACAGGAATGAATAACCAAAACATGTAGGAGATTTAAATGGTCCTTGGGGAGAGAACACTTATTTAATAAGCTCCAGCATTTTGAAAGGGAAATGAAGGGGAAAACACAGAACCCAGTGAAGGGAGAAATCCATTCCTGCTATGTCAGTTCTCGGTGGTATGAGTTTATGATGGGATTGTTCTCTCTCCCAGCCCCACGGGAGACAGTGTTCACCAGAGGCCCCTCATCATTATGATTGCAACTTTGCAGGTCCCCTATCAGACAGTGGCAGCTGCTGAGGCACGCCAGGTAGCTAAGTCATTTATGCTGTTTGGGGAAAATGGGACCAACACAGGAAATTATTTTTGTAAAAAAGTAATAATTGTAAGAAGAAACAAATAAATAAGAGCTGTGGGTGTTTTCCCCCCATCAACGACAGCAAGGTGACCTCAATACCATGGCTTCGGGAGAGGAAAAAAATCAGCCAGCCAAAAGCCGAAGGATGTTAGGTCAGCATGCCACCACTGGCAGAAAAGCCAAGCTGCTGAGGGCAGTCTCACTCGAACCTAACTCACTCATTAACTGCATAGCCAGAGTCAGCTGCTTAACCTCTGTGAGCCTCCGTTTCCCCATCTGTAAAGTAGGGACAATAATACATTTTTATAAGATTACAGAACATTTGAAATGATGTTACAAGTAGACCGCCTAGCCTGGTACATGGCACATCCATGCTTAGTTAAAAGGACCAGTTTAATGTTGCGTTTCTGGGACTGTTGCTGGGAGGAAACATAGAATACTACACAGAGGGAGTTTGATACAGAGCATGGCACTTCGCGAGTGGTCAGTATAGGGTAGTGCTTATTCTTGTTCTTACTATGATCTTGGACATCATTGGCTGCTGGAGAGAACTAACATCAGGGCAGGAGGAAAAGCAGGGCATCCTCCAATACACACCGCCCCTGCATCTATCATTCCAGACACTGGCCACCTCCAACCAGCATTCCTGGGTCAGGAAACCCCGCTAACAAAAATCCACCCGCTCAAGGACAAACTGCAAAAATAAAGAATAGACGAAGCAGAGCAGCCACATGGCCGGGCTGCACCCGCAGCCATGCTCGGGCACATGCTTGCACACACTGACTGACATAGCTTCATTTCTAGAAAGAACCTCAACATTTGTTTATCCCTTTGTAGTTCTTAGGAACACCCAATATCAAGCAAGAAACTATAAAGGAGAGTGAGATAAGTACACAGTTGCTTTCTTTTTTGGTGGAAGGCGGGGGCGGGGTGCGTGTAGGAGTTAAAGAGATGGGCATGAGGATTACAAAGCAGCGTCCCCAGGGTATGTTATGACCCACTATGGACAGAGATAGCAATGTAGAGAGACTTAGCTGACATCTTTTTAGTTAGCAAGAAGGGAATGGAAAGGAAGAAAAACAGAGAAGAAAAAGAAAGGAAAAGGAAGACAAAGAAAAGAATGAAAAGGAAAAACCTCAGCATTGACCACATATAGTAAAGGTAGAAGAGTCAGACTGTTTGGTGACACTCTGGTTACTGTTGTCAGGTAAAATGTCAGTGCAGGTCACAGTGAGGGATAGCGCATGATCCCAGTACAGAAGACTCAGCTCCTGATAAGGTGATCCCAGCACAGTGCCCTCCTGACACAGGGCACAATAGAGAGGACCAACAAAGGCATCTCCTCCAGTCCATTCCTGCTACTGCTAGGAACGACAACAAAATGGCTTTAGTGTTGTTCTCTTGGAGTTACGACAAGGGATTAAATTCACAAGTGCACATAAAGTGCTTGAAGCAGTGTCCAGTGCCTCAAAGGCACCATATACATGTTGGCTGGTGTTGGGTTCATGAAGGCTGAGCATATATCCACCTCTATTAAAACACTTAGACATTTGATCTGAATCTCAGCTCCCTGGGCTGGAGGGCACACACGGAGGGTGTGAAGCTGGACACAGAAAGAAGGAGATCTGTTTCTGTCCAGGTTTCCTGCTCCCCTGCATGGCAGGAGAAGGACAGATTCCTCACCTGGGCAGAGAGGTCAAAGGTGGCTTCGGTCTGGATCCCTCTCACGTTGCTCCCATGGCCCCTCTCGGTCATTGCAAACATCCCAGTGTATTTCTGCTCCTGGAGTTTAGCAGACGTTAGAAGCGAATTAGCTGGTCAGGCAGTTGCTCCAAATGCAGACCCCTCGGACCATTAAGAATGGTGGTGAGAGAGGGACAGGTGGGTTGGAGAAAATTATAAAAATGCAGTCTGATGACAGCGAATGTGAGCTTAACAACATGACAGGCTCAATGCAATATAAAAAAGACAGTCTTGGAATTCTCATTCTCGACAAGATTTTTGCTGATACAAATTCCGTTTTATTTTTCTTCAAACACATACACACATGCATATCTATCTACTACAGATTTTTAAGGCTCTCCATAGAAGACCGATGTTGAGGAAAATACCATACCTGGAGTGGCTGAAACCACTTAGTAACGTGTTCAGGGCTTCTGAGATTCCTGATAGCACCACCAAATAGCCAATAAATTATTCCGCACTGGAAACAAGGACAATACAAACCATCATTAGCAACAGTCTAAAGACAAATCCATGGCCAAACTCCAATCAGGGAGCAGCTATTTAACCCCCTGTGCTTTACCTAAGCCCTGCAAGTGGCATGCTTCTTTGCCCTTCCTCTTCACTGCCTGGTGAGCTCCAGTTTCTCTCTGCAGACATGGCTCATGAGTCATTCAGGACTGAAACAGAAAGTCAGTCCTCCATCCTCAGGCCTCCCAGATCCCCCCAACAAATGAAAGCTCTGAAAGCTCATTCTTTTTTGTCCTCTCAGGATCTAGCTTAGGGCCTGATGCAGAAGACATGTAACAAAGTGTGTATGCAATGACCCTCGATGCTGACCCCTGTCTGTGGAGGTGAGTCCTGCCATGAGAAACAGTGTTTCCTTACAGGAAGGTGGATGGAAGAGGCAATGCTGCAAAAGGAGCAAGCATGCAGCTTGGGATGAGCGCCCTGGGTTTCAATCCCAGTTCAGCTACCCACCGGCTGCAGGATCTTGGACAAATGACATTGTAGCCTCAGCTTCCTCATCTGATAAATGAATGGTGAGAGTACCCACTTACTGAGCTACTGAGCTTACAAGCTCACTGACTCTCACAATAACCCAGGAGAGAAAGCATCATCATCCCCATTTAACACGGGAAATTGGGATTCATAGAAGGAAAGTTTCTCACCCACTTCCCAAGAAAGTGGGAATGGCTGAGGCTGAAACCCAAGCTACCTAATGCCTTATAGTACTTCATATAGTGGTCATGAGGATTCAGTGAGAGTCAACCAGCAAGCCTTTGCTTGGTCTTTTGTGGGTTTTTTGTTTTTGTTTTTCTTAAGAGACAGGGTCTCACTCTTTCACCCAGGCTGGAGGACAGTGGCATGATCATAGCTCACTGCACTGTCAAACTCTCAGGCTCAAGCCTCCTGAGTAGCTGGGACTAGGGACTACAGGCACACACTACCACACCTGGCTAAGTTTTTTTATTTTTAGTAGAGATGAGGTCTTGCTATGTTGCCCAGGCTGGTCTCAAACTACTGAGCTCAAGCAATCCTCCCACCTTGGCCTCCTGAAGTGCTGGGATTACAGGCATGAGCCACCATGCCCAGCCTGCCTGGTCTTTTGTAAACCCAGGAAAAGTGTCACTGACAAAGAGAAGGAGGAAGAGAAAGAGGATGAGGACGAGAAGGAGAAGGAGAAGAAACAGGAAGAGGCAGAGTGGCTTGAGCAGGGCCGTTTGGAAGGAGCAGGGTGACTGACTGCAAAGACAGAAGAACTTGAATGGAGGGACATTTGCTGTGCCTGCAGGTCAGAGTTCCTTCCCCCTCCTAGCTATACAACCCCAATTTTCATCTGGGGAGCCCTCATCCCCTAGAATCTGTCCAAGTGGTTTGTGGGTGATGTTGACCCCACCCCATCCCAGCTTTAGAATGAGTTGGGAGTCCAGGACTGGCTGATCTGGCCAGACAATGGTGCTCAGGATGGATTCATGATCTGGGTGTGTCCATTTGGAGTGGAAGCCAGGACACAAGGCTAAGCTACTGTAGAAGAGAAGCCCTCTTTTGTGAGGCTATGAAATCTGGAGGGATGGAGGCTTGGGACCATATAGCCATGAGCTGGGGAATGAAGCCAATGTATGAGGACCAGGTTGGGGGAAGGAGGCAGAGTTGAGAGATGGGAGAGACCAGGTCCTGCACACCCAGACCTGAAGCCTGCTGCACCCTAGACTCCTGAATTATAGCAGCCAATAAGTGCCTTTTTTGCTTAGGCAAGTTTAGAGTCGACTTTTTTCCTGGGGTCACTGCATCTGGATGAGCTCTCTGTTCATGTCCCATGTGTATGAACAACCTGGTATTAACTTTGTGAAATGGTACTTGATCAACTCTAGCAGCTCGGACCAGCTAATACACTCTGGCATCAGGACAGATGAATTTCACTAATCACATCTGACATGTGAAGTGCTTTTCATTTGGAGAATCATAAAGTATCCTGGGAAGATGATTCACACCCTGATGACTCAGCTCACTTCTCTACAGAATCATCGCAGGCACTGCAAATTGCATTACTAATTCCAACATGGGAAATGGAAGCAACCCAAATGGTACGTGTTTTTTCCCTAAACCATCTTGGGAGTTAAGTTTAAAAAAATATTTTTCTAAAACTAAAATAAGTTAGGTTTTCCACCTCTAAATCTCTTTGGCTGGTGCCTAATGCACTCTTGACAATAAATTCCTCTTCTAGGTTTTAAATCCTTTCCTCCTCTTTAGGAAGAGGAAAAAAAACCTAGAGTGCTTTATCCACATTTTGAAAGCCCTATTCACTAAATGTCTTAGTAGGGCTGTGGAAGTGAACCTGTAAGTTTGCAGGAAACTGCAGCAGTTGACAGAGGCAGTGTCTGCATGACCTCAATCCACACAGTCAGGTAAAGTGTGGGGTTTGTTTCCCACAAAAGCTACATTCTCTGAAGTGCAGCTAATCCAACCAAGCTGGGCCAAATGCAGGTGGAGCTCCTGGGGATTGAAAGTGGAGGGATCCCTGGCCTGACATGCTTTCAGCAGCTGCCTTCTGGAAGGGGCATGGGCCCCAGCCCACAGGTCAGGAAGGAGGCAGACAGGGAAGTGCAGAAGTAGAGGGATCCAGGATAGATTCTGGAGACAGAGTTGATGGGATGGATTTGGGAGAAGAAGGAAAGAGAGAACTCCGGGAGACACCTGGGTGTGTGGCCTGAGTTTCCAAGAGGATGGAGACCCATTGACTGCAGTGGAACAGCTTGGAGGAGGGGCTGGGAGGAGCCATGAGGAGGGTATGGACCCCTTAAAACAGAAATGCTGAGGCTGATGGGAAGTAGGCATCAACCCATCACGTGGGAGTGTCACAGAGTGTCCTCCGAGAGGACACTGTGGCTCTCCTGTCAGACTACCCAGCGTCCTGTCCCCGGCACACCTCAGGGAACAGGACACAGAGAGGACCATTTGCTCTGAGAGAGACTGCAAAAAGCAGTGGTAAGACAGAAAAAGTAGAGTTGGTTGGGGGATACCTAATGAAAACTCGAACTTCAAACATGCACCCACCTTGCTTGAGAAAGCCTCCTCTCTCTTTTCTCACTTATCAGGAGAAGAAAAAGGACAGCTATGACATCGAGCACATGAGGTAATGATCACAACATGCCCAGTGAGGGCCGGCAGCAGCTTCCAGAGGCCACAGTGCAAGACAGCTGAGGGCTGGGAGGTGTAGCCAGGACAGGTCACAAGGACCAAAGGATGGGGCTATGGCAGGGCTTCTTAGCTTCTAAATAAAGACTAAAAGGAGATATCCTGAAGTGGAAGGGAAATTTGGTGGGTTAGAGCTGGGAAGGCAGGCTGGTATCACCTCAATCCACCAACGGAGCCACTACCTGGAAGACTGTGGGGCTGGGCCCCCAGCCACGTCCCAGGAGGTTACAGTCCCCATCACTTATGGAGCTCCTGCTACCTGCCAGGTTTGGCACGGGGATCCTTGTAGGCATTACTGATTTAAATCTACACACAGCCTGTGAATGGGCTTTAGCAATGCCATCTTTACAGAGGAGAAAGCTAAGGTACATATGTACAAAGGAACATGCCAAAAGTGTGGCTGGGAAGTCCTAGAGGTAGAACGTACAACTCTGTTGTTCTGAGTGTGCCCCTGTCCCGATGGACCAATGAGGTCTATCCCGTGGGCAGGAAGCCTGCTGCCTTCCCAGCTGCAATAGGCCAGGCCGTTCCTATACAACAGCCCAACAAGGGTCTCCTAAAGAGACTTCAAGTGTATTCAGGATCTCCTAATTCTAAGAGCAAATTTCCACAAATGGAAAATTGGAAGTGTTTTTTGAGACAATGGGGACTCCAGAAATGGACTGAATTTTGTCCTCGCAAAATTCGTATGTTGAAGCCCTACCCTCTGTGTGATGATACTTGGAGATGGAAACTTTGGGAAATGATCAAGGTTAGATGAGCTCATGAGGGTGGGACT
Source organism: Hylobates moloch (assembly GCF_009828535.3). Classification (NCBI taxonomy): domain Eukaryota; kingdom Metazoa; phylum Chordata; class Mammalia; order Primates; family Hylobatidae; genus Hylobates; species Hylobates moloch. The sequence continues at coordinate 30,422,470 of NW_026652290.1, read as the reverse complement.
CCAATAATGGGAGTGGTGCCCTTAAAGAAGAGGAAAAAAAAGCAGCACCTCTCTTCACCAATGAGGACACAATGAGAAGGTGGCTGTCTGCAAGCCAGGAAAAGAGCCCTCACTAGAACCTGACCATGCTGGCACCATGATCTTAGACTTTACAACCTGCAGAAAGGTGGGAAAATAAATTTCTGCTGTTTAACTCATCAAGCCCATGCCCATGGTATCTTGTTATAGCAGTCCAAGCAGGCTAAGACAGATAGTAAGATGGTTCAAATAAGGGAAAATAGAACAGCCAAGGAGAAGCAGAAAAGGAGGCATGTCTTATTTGTTTTGGCTTTAGTTAGAGTCCTTCCAGATTGCACCCATGTTTTTGGCAGGAAACTTGGGCTGGCTCACAAGCTAGAGTGGGGATTCAAAGCACCAATAAAATCTTTTTCCCTGGCACTTTGCTAGTATGCCCACCCCTGTCTCTGTGAGCCACTCTCAGAGCCAGCCCCCAGCCCTGCCAGCACTTGGCTGTGTGAGTACAAATTAGTTTGTCCAAGGTGCTCAGGGAAATCCAAAGCCACTGGATAAACAGACCTGGAGAGAGAGAGAAAAGGGACTTGAACATGGAGGGCACAGCTGATTTTGATGAATTGATGCTGACGTCCCTTCCTCAGGTTGACAGCCAGCTCCTGTGAAAGGCAGGGACCACCAGTGGCTCTTGAGCTGGCAGAGGGATCTGGGAACCCCTGACTGACCCAGAGCTCACAGGAACTGTTCCCAGCACACCACATGCCCTCCTGGCATCTCCTCCACCACCAATAGAAAAGACAGCCATGGTCCTCCTGGTCAGGACGTAGGGGCTGCGCAATCTATATGTTCCTCTAATTGTCTAGGATTTCCAAGCTCCAGGAAAAAAAAAATCTCCCACAATTACTGATGTGTGGGACAGCATAGTTAATAATAATTTTTAATTGTCATTTTTATTTGTGGTAAAATATATATAGCATAAAGTTTGCCATTTTAGCCACTTTTAAGCACACAATTCAGTGGCATGAAGTACAGTCACAATGTTGTACAGCCATCACCACTATTTCCAAAACTTTTTCATCATCCCAAACAAAAACTCTGTACCCATTAAGCAATAACTCCCATTCTCCCCTCCCTCCAACCTCTCGTTACCTCTAATCTACCTTCTGTCTTTGTGAATTTGTCTATTCTAGATATTTTATATAAGCAGACTCATATAATATTTATCCTTTTATGTCTGGCTTACTTCACTTAATAATTTCAAGGTTCATCCACATGGTGGCATGTGTCAGAACTTCATTCTTTTTTATGGCTGAACAATATTCCATTTTGTGTATATACCACATTTTGTTTACCCACTCCTCTGTTGATGGAAATGTGGCTTGTTTCCAGCTTTTAGCTATTGTGAATCATGCTGCAATGAACATTGGCACACAAGTATCTATGTCAGTCCCTACTTTCAATTATTTGGGGTATATATCCAGTTAGTGGAATGCTGGGCTGTATAGTAATTTTTATGTCCTACTTTTTGAGAAACAACCATATCGTTTTGATTTTATATATTTATTTGATACTCAAGTATTGACACCTATTATGTACCAAGAATGTAGGGGTTATAGTTTTCAAGGAGTTTTCCCTCTCGTGGTAGTGAGACATAAAGTAATTCCATGAATAAATATATAGATTCAAAATGGGTACACGTTATGGCAGAAAACTATAAGAAGCAAAGACAGGTGACAGCGAGTGGATGGGACTCAAGCTGAAGGCTTGGGAGGGGCATCCCTGCGGGAAGGACATGTTAGCTGGGACATGAAGAATGAGTAGGTGTCAGTCAGGAGAAGGAGGGGAAAGACCAAGCTAGGGCTAGGAGCAAGTGGTCCAAACGTGGGTAAAAGGAACCAGAAGAAGGGGAGAGTGGAACAGACGTGACCAGGGCCACACCTGCAAGGACCCATGGGCAACATCAAGGATTAGAGGATGTTTCTAAAGCATAATGGGAGGGAAGAGATTTTAAGCAGGAGAGTGGAGTGATCAGAGAAGTATTTCTTTTTTTTTTTTTTTTTTTGAGACGGAGTCTCGCTCTGTCACCCAGGCTGCAGTGCAGTGGCGCCATCTCAGCTCACTGCAAGCTCCGCCTCCCGGGTTCACACCATTCTCCTGCCTCAGCCTCCCAAGTAGCTGGGACTACAGGCACCTGCCACCATGCCCAGCTAATTTTTTGTATTTTTAGTGGAGACAGTGTTTCACCATGTTAGCCAGGATAGTCTCGATCTCCTGACCTTGTGATCCGCCTGCCTTGGCCTCCCAAAGTGCTGGGATTACAAGCGTGAGCCACTGCTCCCGGCCTCAGAGAAGTATTTCAAAGGACTTTTTCTTTAAGTCCATGCCAGTTTCCTTCTAGGATACTCAGGAGTTTTCAGAAAAAAAATTTTATTATGGAAAAATTCAAATAAAACAGAAGCATCTAATGAACTCAAGGATGGCCAGCTCATGGTCCCTTTTCCTTCATCTCCCTCCCCCCGCCATCCCCACTTACTTTACCTTCCTGCACCCCAGGTTATCTTGATGTTTATCCCTGACATCATATCATGTCTTCCCTGAATATTTCCAATACATACATAAAAGATACAGATTATTTTTAAAAACATAGCCCTAAAACCATTATCCCACCTACAAATATAATGATCATTCTCTAATATCGTCAGATGTTCAATGCTCAGATTTCCCCAACTGATACATAATTTTTCATTACAAATAGTTTGTTGTTTGAACCAGGGTGTAAATAAGACACACATACTGAAATTGGTTAAAATGCTTCTTAAGTCTGCTTTATGCCACAGGCTGCTCCATCCCTCATTCACTCAGATGATCCCTGTGAAACTCCATGGACTAGGATCAGTGCAAGACTCTGGAGACCAGAGGAGAGGGCTCCCTACCCAGAGAGCTGCCACCACCTGTGGAGCTGTCCTCATGGTCACAATCCACAGAGGCTTGCTGAAGAGAAGGTAGATGGCAGAGTAGGGTGGGGGTGCAACATGGTAAAAGCACAAACTGGGGATCATGAGAGTCTGGACCAGGATCCTCCAGTATTTCTGAGAGGGGATTTATTTATTTATCTGTTGCATCTCAGCTAACTGCTCCCTCTGAAAGCCACAGCTGACCCATCCAAGAGGGAAGAGATCGTGCCTGGCTGAAATCACAGGGAGCCCAGTCTTCCTGGAAAAACCTGATGGTGGACACCCTCACGACAAGATGGCACTCACAGATTTCTTTGTTTTTAATTCCTACCTACCAATAGACAATATCCACACCAAACTGAAATCACCACCATACTGGACTCACTGCCAATTGACCTGGCTTCTTGTCTGATCATTCTGTCTTCATGTTCTAGTTGTAATTTCTCCTCTTTGGGGACATCAGGACTGGGCGTTTGGATATGAGGAATTATTTTGAGACCCAGTGGTGTCCAGGGAGGGAAAGGAGGGCCCCAAGAAGGACTCTCTGCTGGAAGACTTGGGCAGCATGAGTGGCTGCAGCAGACATGCCCACCTGAGCTATTTTGTTCGCCTTCCTTGGTAAGCTGGAACATGCAAGATAATTGTCTTCCCTCAAGACAATAAGATGCCATTTCATAACCATTTGCAAAAAAAATGGAGAAGTCTAAGAATTCCAAGTATAGGAGAGGATATGGATCCATAGAATCCAATTACATGCTGTTGGTGGGAATGTAAATTGATGCACTAACTTTGGAGAATAGATTAACACTACTCTTTAAAGTTAAGCATTCATTCATCCTATAACCAGCAATTCCATTCCTAGTTGAATACCTAAGGGAAGATTTTACCCATGTTCAACACCAGACATGGACAAGAGTATTCACAGCAGTACTTTTCACATTAGCAAAATCCTGGAAACAACATGAGAAAGTGGATGAATAAATGCTGTGGTATATTCACACAAAGGAATATTATACAGCAGTCAAAAATGAATGATCTTCCATTGCTATGTCATTTCCCCAAATGACAAAACTATAGAGATGGAGAACAACCAGATTAGTGCTTGCCAAAGGACAGGGGTGGAATGGAGGCCAAATGAAACTACAAAGGAGTAGGACCCGGAAGTTTCTTTCTGATGATGGAACAGTTCTATATCTTGATTGTGGTGGTGGTTACATGAATCTACATATAGGGTCAAACTGTGTAAAACTATACACACACACACACACACACACACACAATTGAGTGCATGTAAAAACTAATGAAATCTGAATAGGGTCTATGCACTCTTTAATAGTGCTGTACGAATATTGATTTCCTGATTTTACATTGCATTACTGCTATATAAGATGTCACCATGACTAAAGGGTTCTCATGACCCTATGTACTATTTTTGTAACTTTCTGTGAGCATTATTATTTCAAAATGAAAAGGTTTTTATTTTAAAATTTAATGAATACAGAAACACACAATATGAATCAATCTTAGCAATAATATTTAAGTGAAGAAAGAAAATCACACAGGATTATTATACTGTTTTCATAAAACAAAGACAAAGGAAAATAACCAATTGATACAAATGTAACAAAACTATACAAAGAAGAAAAGCAAATTAGAAACAAAAACAGGATAGGATATGATGGTTAAAAGAGAAGTCAGGCACAGGTTTTGAGGTATGCAATTTTACCAACACCTGTGCTACTACATAGACTGAGAGAGCTCACGGGGTTATAGTTTTCATTCCTTGACATGCAAAGCGAGCATGCGTTCAGGAAGGGCAGGTGCCCAGAGCCTCTCACCTTCACTCCTGTGGCCACGTCCGCCATGGAGAGGACTTCTCCTATGACAAGGCTTCGGCTGACAAAATTCTTTGTTTTCTCTGACTGAAAATATGATAGACTTATCAAAGTTTCCTTATGGTTTTCTGACTTGTTAAATTCACAGTTTTTATAACAAATGCATGTTACTTTTATAATAAAAAATAAACACAGTAAAAGCAGTTTTTAAATTAAGAAACAATTCCATCATTCTGCTAAAGTAAATGTTTTCATCTTTTTTTAATGTGGCTTTCTGGTCTCTAACCTTGTTAGTGTTAAAGACTCTTCTTATACAATAGTCAACTGTATCCGCATGGAGGCCAGCCTGCGACCCTGCAACCGACTCGCCTCGTGCCTTGCTTTGCTTTCTCCAGGTTTGTCCCTCACAGCTCCTGGTGTTCCCTTTACAGGCTGGCACCCCCACGGTTCTGCCCAGCTCCTCCAATGTGTGCCACAGCCTGCAGCCTCTCTGCATTGATGCCCCAACCAACAGAGAATGCCTGGCTGGAGCTCTGTTGACAGTCTTTTTCTTTTTTGTACAGACAGGGTCTCACTATGTTGCCTAGGCTGTACATGAACTTCTGAGCTCAAACAATCATCCTGGCTCAGCCTCCCAAGAAGCTGGGACTACAGGCATGTGCCACGGCACCCAGCTTCAGTGACCATCTTGATGTGAGGGTGGAGGATTGGGAAGTCTGGGAGCACTCTGGACACAAGAAAAGCAGTATGTTTACTTTGTAACTATAGACCATCTCAGGGCTTTGATGATTTAAAAATCATGAGGTCCCAATCCCCTCTCCTCACTCACTGTACACAACAGCAACAAATCCCAAGGCTATACGAACACACTCTTCTCCACCAGTGACAAATGAGGCATGGCAAAAACACTGTACATGTTTCGTTTTAAAAATTCAGAGGCAGCCAGCATTTCCTTAGAAGGTGATAGGCCCTTGAGTGGGCAAAGTGCAGCTGTCCATTGTTGAAATCAGTGCTAGTTGTCCTTGTTTGCCAGTCTCTTCTGAGATCCACCCAAAAAAACTGGTGCTTGTTACCCATGTGTATGTGTATGTACGTGTGTGCATGTGCCTGTGTGCACATGTGTCCATGTATGCATGTGTCTATATGTGTGTGTGCATCTGTATGTACGTGTGTGTGTGTGCGAGCGAGTGTGTGTGTGTGTCTGTGTGTGTTTGTACACTGCTCCACCAGCAGCAGGATGATAACTAACCTTCCTTGAATGACTTTCAGTTTCCACACTGGCTAAACCTCTCACCCCAAACACACTCTAGATTTTTCCCTCCCATAGGTTTTTACAATGTTTCTCTCAACCATTATTAATTTGATCAAACAGCAGGCTGTCAAGCTTTGTGACTCTTACCATGGCTCCAACCCAATGCATCTTGCATTGATTATTTCCTAAAATATCTGCAGGCTTGAGTATATAAACCACTGCGTGGCTCCAGCTTCAGCTCACACTGCTGAAGTTATTACCAACAAATAATAAAAGACAACTAAAGCAGGTATTTGCAGACTTTTTTAGAGGGCCCAAGTGTCCTTTGTTGCACAGATCCTCACAAAAACCCTACACGGGAGGCTAACAGGACAGGAAAGACTGACCCCATGTAACAGACAGGAAATCCCAGGCTCAGGGAGGTCAGATGACTTGTCCCACCAGAGTCACCTGGGAAGTGGAGAGCAGTATCCCTTATCAGAATCCAGAGCTTCAGGTTTCTCATCTGGACATCTTGCCACCAGCCCTTCCTGATCCTCTGAGTGGCCTTGGGACTCTGAGTGGCCCAGCCTTCCTCATTGGTCCACCCCTATTTTTTACCACTAGCCTTGTTCCCAGAGAGCACCCGACGTCAACTTGCCCTGGGCCCCCAGTTCATCTTCCTGAGAGTCACCCTCTCTGGAATCATCACAACAAACCCTTCCTTGAGACCAGCTCTGTTTTAGCCAAACTGAAATAATCAGGAGTAAGCACAGCCCCCCCGAATTTCTAACTATTCATAGCTTTCTTCATATTTCACTCTCTTCACGTACACTGTCAATACAAGAGTATGACGTTGCCATTAATGGTGTCCAACTGTGGTCATTTTTACTCACCAGTTTGAAATTAATTGCAAGGACATTTACTGAAGAATCAATCCAAAATTTAGCCATCACAGAGCATTATAAATTGTCTATGACAATTACTTCCCTTCCCTTGTCTCTGCAGGAGATAGTGACCTTTGCTATTAGATCTGATGGGAAATGACAATAGGAGTTTGCTATTAATTCTCTGATGTTGATTTAAGCATATATTTATACTAATCCATCTCCAGATGCCAAACCAAAGTTCCAGAACTGGGAATAGGCTTAATAAGAATGACTGCCCTACTGGTATATATTTTAACATCTTCTTCACACACAAATTCCCTATCTTCTTCAATTCTTATTTTATTTCTGATTAATTGTTCTTAATTAAAGAATGTCTAATGTTGACAAGTTTCACCTCTCATTGAAATGGCAGCACTAACTGAATGGTCTATGATGATAATGATCAATCAATAGTTATGTGCTTTTCTACATTAATCTTTGCAGCAATTCTACTGTATCAATAGCTGCCTTCATTTACACTTAATATATTCAAACCAAATTCAATCTCCATAGTAGCATCTAAGTTTGTAATGATTTTAAGTAATAATAATTCCACAAATGTATGAATACTATACCCAAGCTTATAGTTTATCCTAAATTACAGTCCATGCTATTCACATGAATACTTAATAAATTCAGCCTCAGAGGAAGATAGCTTTTCTTAAAATACTCCCATTTCTTTGTAGAGCACTTGATGTAACAGATCATTGTGATGTAATAATCTGTTAAAAACTCTGAAAAAAATGTATGTTTTTACAGAGTAGTCTCTAAAAGACATATATACTCCTCAACTAAAACCACCATGATTCAGAATAGGTTGGATGTGTAGTCTGAGTTGTCTTTTCTCTGATGTTAGCCCACACAGCCTCCTTTGCCAGCTCTAAGCAAGACTCTCACCTCCTGGGCTAACCAGCCCTGGCCTTCCCTCCAAAAGACCCCAAGTCTGGCCACTTCTTTTTTTTATTTTTTTATATTTATTTATTTATTTATTTATTTATTTTATTTTTTTGAGATGGAGTATCATTCTGTCACCCAGGCTGGAGTGCAGTGGTGCGATCTCGGCTCACTGCAACCTCCGCCTTCCAGGGTCAAGCGATTATCCTACCTCAGCTTCCCGAGTAGCTGGGATTACAGGTGCACGCCACCATGCCTGGCTAATTTTTTTTGTATTTTTAGTAGAGATGGGATTTCACCATGCTGGCCAGTCTGGTCTCAAACTCCTGACCTCATGATCTGCCAGCCTCCACCTCCCAAAGTGCTGGGATTACAGGCGTGAACGACCGCGCCTGGCCAAGTCTGGCCACTTTTTACATCTCTTCACCAGACTCTTGTGCCCTGGACTATAGTAAAAGCCTCTTGACTGGCCTTCTGTGTCCATCCTGCCCCAAACATCAGGCACCATGAGCTTTTTATTATTAGTTATTATTAAGGTAAAATTTACAGCCAGTGAAATGAACAGAGCTTAAGCACGAGTTATGTTCAATTATCTACCTGTGTAACCATCATATCAATCAAGAGCACAGGGCATTCCCTGCCCCCAGCAGGCATCCCCATGCCCCTCTACAGTTAGTACCCACCTTCACAGGCAACCACTGTTCTCTTTTCTTTCTTTGTTTCTCAGAGATGGAGTCTTGCTTCATAGCTGAGGCTGGAGTGCAGTGGTGTGATCGTAGCTCACTGTAGCCTCAAACTCCTGGGCTCAAGGAATCCTCCTGCCTCAGCCTCTTGAGTAGCTGGGATGACAGGTCTGCCATCACAGCCAGCTAATTTTTTTTTTTTTCTGGAAACAAGGGTCTCACCATGTTGCCCAGGATGGTCTTAAACTCCTAATCTCAAGCAATCCTCCTGCCTCAGCCTCTCAAAGTGCTGGGATTACAGGCATGAGCCACTATCGCCCCCAGCCTAACACTTCTTTTTGTATCACTATCCACTAGTTTGGCTTGTTCTTGAAGTCACACAAGCAGGAAACAGTATGTGCTCTTCGGGGTCTGCCTTCTTCCATGCAAATGAGGCATCTATGTTAAACTGAGGATATCCATAGTTCATTATTAGAATGGTTTCCATCTATGAGTAGCTTATAATTTGTCTAAACAAAACTCTTCAGTGAAACTGGGTTGCTTCCAGTTTCAGGCTCTTATGAACAAAGTTGACATAAACATTTGTGTACAAACCTTTTTGGGGACATGTGTCTGTTTCTCTTTTGTAAATCCTTAGGAATGCAACTGTAGGGTTAAAGTGTAGGTTTAGTGTTGTAAGGAACAGCCAAACAGTTTTTGAAAATGGCTGTACCATTTTACACTCCTCCCAACAATGAATGAGAGTTCTAGTTTCTCCTTATCCTACCAGCATTGTCAGTCTTTTCCAATTTTAGCTATTCTGGAGGGAGTGTAATGTTATCTCACTATAGCTTAAAGATGTATTTCTCAGATGACTAGAGATATCACCACATTTTCATATGCTTAACAGCCATTTGTAAGTGTTCAAGTCTTTGGCCACATTTTAAAAATTGGGCTGTGTGTCTTTTTATCATCAAGTTCTAGGGATTTTTATATAGTATGGGAACAAATCCTTTATATCTAGACACAAGTTTTTGTCAGAGATATGCATTACAGACTTTTTCCTACTTTGTACATTGCGTTTTTATTCTCTTAATCATGTCTGTTGATGAACAGCAGTTTTTAATTTTATTGTGGACCAGTTCATTAGTATGTTTTATTTTACATATTCAAGTGATTTTTGAGTCTCCTCTAAGAACCCCTGCCTATCCTAATAGGACATTCTCCTCTATTATTCTACAAATGTAGTAATTTTTGAGTCTCTGTTTAGGCATCTAATGTGTCTCAAATTAGTTTTGTGTGTAGCATGAGGTAGGGACGAAAGTTAACTTTTTTCCTGTACGCTTATCTAGTTGTTCCAGCATCGTTTATTGCCAAGACATTGCTTTTCCCATTGAATTGCCTTGGCAACTCAATTGGTCATACATGTGTGAGTTTCTTTCAGGACCTGCCATTCCATTCCATTGATCTCATTGTCTTTCCTTATGCCAATACCCCATGACCTTGAGCAGCTTTATAATATAATGGCTGAAGTCATGTAGTGAGTCTTCTAACTTTGTCCTTTTTTAGAATTGTTTTAACTCTTCTAGGTCTTTTGCATTTCCATATATGTTTTGAAGCAACCTGTAAATGTGGATCAAGGTACTATAACATTTTTAAACTAAGTATCACATTGTGTTCCTTCTTCCCTCCCCTCTCCCCCGACCATAGCGAACACCTCCAACGACTCCAGTTACCACTGCAAGAAAATCTAACCCTCTGACCACGTCCTCCATGTCTAGCCCTTCTTACTTCTTGCTGGTTCCAGGGGCCATACAGCAGGCCAGCTGCACAGATCCTGGGAGCATTCTGTAACAAACGCTGTAGCCATGTACTTCTGTTCTCTCCAAGGGCCTTTGATTACTCCAGGAAAGCCCAGTGTAGGATTGATGAAAGGTGACATTCCCATGGCTCTGTCTAAAGATATTTTTCTCTTTTCACGACATTATTGCAGGACCCTGACAGTGTAGGATTTTCCAAATTCTTGCCACAAATGTAATACCTCTTCCCCTGGCAGCACATGCTTACTACCAAATTCCTAGTTACTTCGAAAATGTTTCTGATTATTAGTGTAATTACAGAATCTATTGATATTGGTGGCAGGTAATAATGAACGTATCTTATTGACATTACCAGCTTGATATACAAGCTTACTTTTTTATGCAGCATTCTACATTTATTTTAATGGAAATTAATGGTTGCTTATAATTTTTGGCCCATGAGCAAATATTGTTCCCATTATTCTACATTGTGAGAGATAAATATACCACATGACTACTTAAAAACTGGATGGTCAAGCAGTACTAACGCTGGGCGTTCATTCAGCACTTCCTATGTGCCCAAACACTGTCTGGACAACTTACCATGTGTTATGCCATTTGAGCCTCACATCAACTCTTTAAGGTAAGTATTGTTATCATCCACACTTCACAGAGAAAGAAACTGAGATGCAAAGAATTCAAAAACTAGCCCAAGGCCACACGGCTCCTCAGTGAAGGAGCAGCCAGTCATGAACCCTGTTCTATCTGACTCCAAAATCAGAAACCCATAACCATTGCATGATGGTGAGAAAATTGTACTATGACCATCCCATATCCCCTTTTCAAAACAATGTAAGTATAAATTCATATATGATACATTTCAAAGACCAGATTGAGATATGCGTTATTTTTGGACAACAGAATTTTGCAATTGTGTGTGTGTCTTTACCTGTCTGTATTTTTAACTTTCCTGTAATGAACATGCATCATTTTTGATAATGAGAAATTTGTCAGCATTTTTCCCAGTTATGGTTTGTGCATCTTTGTATAGTGTCTCTCTGTAACTGACTCATCTATCCAAGCCTCACAGCATCAGTAGAAGGTAGAAAAGCAGACTTGGAAACCAGTAAGAGCCAAGTTGGTCCCCGTGCCAGGAACCAAAGGGAAAAACACTGCAGGGTTTCAGGCTCCATGTGACCCAGAAGTCACGGCCCCAACTGGGTATGGCCGCTGCTGCCAACATGAATGCTAACCCTGCCTTCTCCAACTGCACGAAACTCCTGCCTGCTGGCTGGTCCCATTGGGAGCTTCCAATAGTTGAACTCGGCTCACATGCCCAAGACCAGCTTTGTCTTGTGGCAGGAAGGCAGCCACTGGAAACCACTAATGCTACCCATGTTCTATGTTTGGACAGCCCCAAAATAGGACACCTGCCCCGACCCCTTGAAGCAGTGTGGCCTCTCCTCAGGTGCTATCATGAGGACAGCCTCCCTCAACCCCACATACACACAGGAGGTCAGTGCTGGGCTCTGTGCAGCCTCCGTGGCTAGTGTCAACCCCAGCTCACCCAGGAGGGCTGTCCGTGCTGATGGCCCCTCTCTGAGCCACTGTCCTGTGATGGATGCACTCTAGCCCCTGGCCCACGAGAAAGTGCACACTTGGAAGACAGAGATGGTCTCCTACTCATCTTGAGTTACAAGATTCAATTCTTCCATCCCTCTGTTCTGTCCCCATCACAACAGAAAGACTCTGCAGGGTGGAGTTTTGCCACACACAGCTGTGGAATTGGGCCAACTGGCTTGAATCCCGCCTCTGCTTCATTTACTATTAAATTTTAGACAAGTTACCCTTTCTCTTTACATTTTAGTCCCCTGACTTGTAAAATGAGCACCATATTTACTTTATGATTTGCTATGATAATTTAATGGAGTAATGTATGTAAAATGCTTATGAGCCCTCTTACACTTGTCCCTACCTCTATAGCCACTTCTCTCCAGTCTCCTTTCTGGTCCTTCCCACCAGGCTCCCCCCTTGGACCTCCCCTTCTCTGTCAACACCCATGCCATGGGGATCCCTCCAGCCTTATGGCTCTAAATTCATCTCTATGCTGATGGCTTCCCCGTACCTTGACCCTAAACATCGCAAACATGTTTAGATGATCACATCTAAAGACTAGCTCCAGATTTAACCTAACATCTCTTCTAGGCTTCCCACCCAGTATATGGTGACCCTATCCTTCTAGTTGAGTTGCTCAGACCAAATACCAGGGAATCGCGTTTTCTTTCCCCTCTCTCACTCCACTTCCATGTATCAGTGTCTGTCCACTGCTTGACCTTCAGTAAAATCCCTATTCCTGCCACTTCTCATCACCTTGACTGCAATCACTCTGGTTCCAGCTAGCACCACCTCTCTCCCTGGTGACTGCTCTCTCCCTGGTGACTGCTCAGCTCCCTGTTTGCAGTCCTGCCTCTCATATAGTATATTCCTAAGCCAGCAGCCTGGAGACCCAGTCAGACAGGTCCTGCTTCACTCAGTCCCTCCAAGTCCTCCCATTTTATCCAGTCTGAAGAAAATCAAATGCCTCATAAGGCCCTTCATAGTCCTGGCACTCACTATCTCCCTGGTTGTCACCACCTCTCTCCTCCTCTCTCACTCTGCTCACACCACATGGTGCCTGACATGTCCTTCCATTAACAAGCCCAGGACACTCCCACCTTAGGCCCTTCATGACTGCTGTTCCCTCCACCTGGATGCTGTTCACCGACCTCCAGCTGTCTCACTCCCCCACCTCTTAGGCATCTGCTCCAATGTCCCCTCATCATGAGGCCCCCACCTGTCCCTCCGACTCTTCCGAGCACCTTTACATCTTCACTTAAAAAAATTAACATATACACAACATAAAATTTACTATTTCAACTATTTTTAAGTGTACAATTCTCTGGCACTAAGTACATTCACCGTGTTTTGCAACCATCATCACCATCCATCTCCAGAACTTTTTAATCTTCCCAAACTGAAAATCTGCACCCATTAAACACTAATTCCCATTTCCCCCTTCCCCCAGACCCAGGAAACCACTATTCCACTTCCAATCTCTATGAATTTGACCACTCCAAATACTTCATGTACAGCATACCGTATTTATCTTTTTGTGACTGGCTTGTTTCACTCAGCATAATGTCTTCCAGGTTCATCCATGTTACAGCATGTATTAAAATTCTCTTCTCTTTTAAGGCTAAATAACATCCCATTGTATGTATTACAAACATGTTTTGTATGTTTTGTTATGCCATTCATCTGCCAATTGACATTTGGGTTGTTTCCACCTTTTGGCTACTGGGAATAATGCCACTGTTAATGTGGATATGCAAATAGCTGTCTGAGCCCTTGCTTTCACTTCTGTGGGGTGTATACCAAGAAGTGGAATTTCTGGATCGCATTGAAATTCTACATTTAATTCTTTAAGGAAATGCCATACTGTGTTCCCCAGTGGCTACATCATTTCACATTCCCACATCACCACCAACAATGCACGTGGGTTCCAATTTCTCCACATCCTCTCCAACACTTGTTCTTTTCTGGGTTTTTTTGATAATAGCCATCCTAATTGGTGCAAAGCAGTATCTCACTGTGGTTTTGATTTGCATTTCCCTAATGATTAGTGATGTTGGGCATCTTTCTATGTGTTTATTAGCCATTTGTGTATCTTTGAAGAAATATCTCTTCAACTCTCTGACCATTTTTTAATCCAGTTGTTTGGTTTTTTCTTGTTGAGTTGTAGGAGTTCTATATTCTGGATATCAATCCCTTATCAGATATATAACGTGCAAATATTTTCTCCCATTCCATGTGTTGCCTTTTCACTCTGTTGATAGTGTCCCTTGATGCACAAAAGATTTTGATGTTGATGTAGTCCAGATTATTTTTATACAAATTTTTACTAAAATGTTTCTTAAAATTGTTTTTAATAATTAGATCATTTTTATTCTGAAAATGTATCTATGTTTTTCAAAGGCCTGTGTTTTTGGTGTTCTATCCAAGAAATCATTGCCAAATCCAAAGTTATGAAGCCCTTTCTTTATGCTTTCTCTGAATTCTTTATTAGTTTTTGCTCTTACATTTAGGTCTTTAATCCATTTTGAGTTAAATTTTGGAGATGCTGTAAGGTAAGCTTCCAACGTCATAGTTTGGCTTGTAGATATCCAGTTGTCCCAGCATCATTTGTTGAGAAGACTGCTCTTTCCTCACTGAATGGTCTTGGCACCCTTGCCAGAAATCATTGACCACATAAGTGAGGTTTTATTTCTAGGGGCTCTTTATTCCATTCCATTGGTCTCTACACCTGTCTTTATGCCAGTTCCACAGTTTTGATTACAGTAGCTTTGTAGGAAATTTTGAAATCAGGAAGTGAGAGGCCTCCAACTTTATTCTTCTTTTCCAAGATTGTTTTGGCTATTCAGAGTCCCTTGAGATTCCATGTGAATTTTAGGATGAGTTTTTCTATTTCTGCAAAAATCATCTTTGGGATTTTGATAGGAATTGCACTGAAACTGTAGATTGCTTTAGTAGTATTGACATTTTAACAATATGAGGTCTTCCAATTCATGATCATAGGATGCCTTTCAATGTATTTGTATCTCCTTTTATTACTTTCAGCAATTTTGTAGTTTTCCATGTACAGTCTTTACCTCCTTGGTTAAGTCTATTCCTGAGTATTTTATTCTTTTTGATGCTATGATAAGTAGAATTGTTTTCTCAATTTCATTTTGGATTCTTCATTATTAATGTATAGAAACGCAACTGATTTCTGCATGTTGATTTTTATCCTGTAGCTTTGCTGAATTTATTAATTCTAATAGATTTTTTGTGGAATCTTGGGGTTTTCTACATAAAACATCCTGTCATCTGCTCATAGAGACTATTTTACTTCTTCTTTTCCAATTTACCACACTTGATTTTTATCCCCAGCATCCATCACCATCTGACATACCAGAAATTTACTTGTTTATTAGTTTATAGTCTGACTCCTCCCAGACAAAAATGTAAGCTCCATCGAGACAGGTAATTTCTGCCTGCTTTGTTCACTGCCCCTTGAGCAATGCCTGGCTCACTGTAGGTGCTCAACAAATAATTATAAAATGAACGAATCACCTCACCTGGCACACGGAAGGGACTTAGCAGAAGGTAGCAAGAAATAATTATTGATTTTTTACATAATATTTCACTGCACAAGTAATAATGAAGGGTTAGAATGAAAAGGGTGTTTTTTTATGCAGAATGGTTGCAGTGTCAAAAAACAAATAGCACCATGATTCCAGCTGCACTGGAATCCCAGAGCAGGTCCAGCTCACTCCCTGGCATGCCCCGCTTTCAAGTAACCCCTGTGGCTATCACAGATGACAACTGCATTCAGGTGCCAATCCACATACAGGGACTTCTGTAAACAGACCACTCTGTCCTGTTGTCTCTGCCCAAATCCTCCAAGATATTCCAGGCGGCCAGGGCTGGGCTGACCAAAGTACTGGCCAAGTGGCCAATGTCCAAGTCTGTGGAGCTGGAGCTGGGACAGGGACTCCTGCCAAAGACAGTATATAGGACTAAGAGCCAGGAGAGCCTGTCACAGCCCACTAGGAGAAGCCTGGGTTCCAGTACAAACAGAAGCCAGAGGCCCAAGGGGGAGCCAAGGCCAGGGCGGCAGAGCCAAGAGCTCAGAGTCTGTCCGTCGGTCAGGAGCCAGTCCTGGGATGGGTGGGGGAGTACAGCGGTCACAGTCTGCAGCACTCGCTGGGGCTGGCACTGGAAGTTGTGGGCAACTGGGCGGGGCCTGGGTGAGTTGGGACTGGGACAGGACAGACATCCTCAGCCTCTTGGCAGATTCCTGGCTCAGCTCCTTTTGCACAATACACTCAGGGCTTAAATGTAAATGCTTCCTGGGAAAGGCTGTTTCTTCTCTCAGGGTCTGAGTAGAAAAGTAACCACCCTCCCCGGCATTCCCAAACACCTTCTAAGGTGAGCTGACCTTAGAACATTCTTCCATTTTAGATCTGATCACCCACTTGATATTTCTCCAAATACAAAAATACCTCAAATGGAGATTACCTAAAATTCTGATAAAAATATTAGTCATAATATATGTAATATAAATATAATGCAACCAATGTTCTACTAGTTCCCCTCTGATCTGCTGAGACTGAGCTTCCTGAGAAAACACTAGATGATTTAGATCAGTGACTCTCAACCTTTATGGTCCTTGGACCTTTTTTGAGGATTCCAAAGAGGTTTTCTTTGTCCAGGCTACAACTGTCAATTTACCATATGGCATAATTTTTATGAAAAATAATCATAATTTCAAAAAACTCATGAGAAGAATGGCATTGTTTCACATTGTTTTAATATCCGGCTCAATAAAAGATAGCTGCCCCTTCATATCTGCTTTTGTGCCATCTGTTGTGATATGTTGTTTTGGTTGAAGTTTATGATGAATATCCAGTGTCTCACATGCAGGTAGTTGGACATATACTTTCCATGTAGCACCTGAAAGGGTCTTGGGGACACACAGGGGTCCTCGGGCCTTACTTTGAGAACCACTGGTTTAGATAATGATGGTGCAACTATGTCCCTCACTCGTGTGGATCATGGGGATAAAAACCAGAGCTCTGGGTGAGAGAGAGAATGGTTGTAGGCTGGTTGGGGGTGGGGAAGAAGGAGTCAAGGGTAGGATCTTCATTATCCAGGTATCTGTCCCCAACCTGCACTACACTTGGCTGAAAGCAGTCCGATCCCAGCTGGCTCCCTCCTGGGGAAAGGTAATGTTGAGATGCAGTTTCCCTATGAGCCACCCACAAGCCCTGATTGGTAGGGACCAAATGCTTAATGGAAACAATTTTGGGGAGACAAGGTGCAGGAAAGGAGGCATAGTGCAGCAGTCCGCAACCCCAGATGCACAGTGGGTCACCTGGGAGATGTAAATGCTGACTTGATTAGCCAGAGCAAAAGCCTTCACAGCAGGAGTTTTGAAAGTTGTCTGGCTGCTTCTACTGTGCAGACAGGGGTAAGCACCACCTGTTTGACGTGGGCTCAGGAAGCAGAGCACCTGGGTTTGAATCCCTGGTTCACTAGTCATTTATATATACAACTCACTAATTGTATAACTAACCTCAGGCCAATTACTCAGCTTCAGTTTACTTATCTGTAAAATGGGAATGCCATGAGGGATGTTGTGAATACTGAATGACATCATCTATTTCAAGTTCTTAGTGTTGGGACTGTACCAGAACACGTACTCAGTCAACTTGAGCTGTAACTGTCTGCTATGGTGAAGATCAGTGCAGGCTGTCAGGCTGTCAGCTTCCAGGGATGAGCATCTCTGAGGAAGCTGTCCCCCATGCAGGACAAGACACTGCCACAAAGTAAATGTTAAGACCTGGGTCTTAGAGACAGAAGGTCTCTGCATCTGGAAATAGAGGCAGTTGGTGACCCCCCAGCCCAAGATCCAATTCTGGAAACTTCAGGGGAACAAGAGAGCTCTTGGCTGAGGTGCACAAAGGTGATGTCACTAGAAACAGGTGCAGGAGAAGTCAGCACAGAGAACAATGATGGTGTTCACACTGTGTGTGTGTCTGTGTGTGTGTGCATGCACACTCTGCAATCAGACTCATACTGTTTTTTCCCTTTAAAATTATTGAAACATCTCAAATCTATTACAGATGGCAGAGAGGAAAACACAGCGTGGAAATATTTTAATGGTTCATTCTTGGCCTGCGGACTATCCATAGAGACCTGGAGCGAATGAGACTCCCTCCTCATTTGTCCCCTAGAACATCATCATTACACATTACACACTGCGTTCTGCCTCAGAGCTCATCGGATCATCCACAAAAGTGAAGAGTAACACGAAAGAGGGGTCCAGGGAAACACAGACGGGCCTGGCATGCTCCCTGAGCAGGCAGGACAGCCATGACTCAATCGTTTTATTAAGAGGCAGGATGAATCATGTAACACTTCTTCTAGAAGTACTGGATGTGGACAGCTCCTCCAGCTGTTTACAGGGTGGAATTTGAGAGCCTTCAAACACAGATGTGCCGCTGAGTCTCATGACATCCACCCAGCGAGATGAGCCTGCCACACTGATGGCCAGTTTCATTTCCTTCGGGTTTATTGGCTTTTGCGAATTCATACAGAGAGAGGTGCCAAACAGGCAGAGATAATTCACAGAAATGACTGGAGGGATCGTCTAGGGCCAATCCTGTGCCTCCTGGAGGAATTATATCTAATCACCCAGGACAGAGAGTTGTCCAGGCTGCCTAAGGCCACTAAGTGAGCCAGGAAAACAGGAAGATAATTGGATCCAGAGCTCAACACGCTTCATCAGGAGCGAGATTACAGAGGCTAATCCTTCAGACTCAGCGGGTCAGGCTGCAATTAGCAAGCCTCATTAAGGGATCAGCTCTCACGTCCAGGTCTTGAGTATTGACACTAAGTTAAGCCACAGACATGTTGGGCTGATTAAGGGAGCAAGAAGCTGGCCACAGGCCAAGATTTCACCTTCCAACCAGCCCCATGCCAAACGCACTTGGAGGCGACTCAGAGAGAGTGGTTGGCAGCAAAGAGGTTGGTTGTTTTTGTGTTTTTTTCTTTTTTGGTTGTATTCACAGCTCTAAATGGATGCTCCATCAAGAGGCAATTTCCTAGCTTGAAAATCTCTGCCAAACTGCTTGGTATGAAATGATTTTTTACGCTTTGCAAGCACGCTCCACTCTGTCACGTGGGAGTTTTCCTGTGCCAAGTGAACATCCATCTGCACGTTCTCCAGCTCAGCTGACACTGCAGTGCCCTCGTCAGTGTGGAGGTGCCTGCAGGACCGCAGCGCAGGTGGTGCCAAGGCTCTGCCTGTAATTCCTTCCTGAGAAGACTCCAGGATTGGAGTCTTGTCTCCTTAGACAACCTACCAAAGGCTGGTGGGATTGTGGGGAAGGGAGAAGGATCTACTTTCAAGCGTGGATCCCAGGCCCCCACTAGCTCCATTCTACGCTCCACAAAGAAAGGCGCCCCTGCTGTCTCCTGAACTGGGAGGACTCCATCCCTCAATCCTCAGACTCTCCCTCCCACACCACGCTGGGCGGGGAGAGGGCTGGGCTGCTGCAGGATAGGGTCGGCTCCTCAGCACGCTGCTGAGCTGCAGCTACCCCAGTTCAGGATCCTCCCCTAGGGGGTCTCACAGGAGGGGTGGTGCTGGGTTTTTTGTTTGTTTGTTCATTTTGAGACAGGGTCTCACTCCGGTTGCCCAGGCTGGAGTGCGGTGGTGCGATCATAGCTCACTGCAGCCCCGACCTCCAGGGCCTCAAGCGATCCTCCCACCTCAGCCTCCCAAGTACCTGGTACTACAGGTGTGGGCCACCATGCCTGGCTAGTTTTTGTTTAAATTTTTGGTTTTTTTGGTTTTGTTTTGTTTTTTGAGACAGAGTCTCGCTTTGTTGCCCAGGCTGGAGTGCAGTGGTGCAATCTCAGCTTACTGCAACCTCCACCTCCTGGTTCAAGGGATTCTCGTGCCTCAGCTTCCCAAGTAGGTGGGACTACAGGCATGCACCACCACACCTGGCTAATTTTTGTTGTTTTGTTTTAGTAGAAACGGTGTTTCACCATGTTGCCCAGGCCACGTTTCGCCATGTTGAGTCCAGGCTGGTCTCAAACTCCTGGCCTCAAGTGGTCCACCTGCTTCAGCCTCCAAAAGTGTTAGTATTACAGGCATAAGCCACTGTGAATGGCCAGTTTTGTATTTTTTGTGGTGACAGGGTTTCACCATGTTGCCTAGGCCAGTCTTGAACTCCTGGGCTCCACCCAGGATCAGCCCACCTTGGCCTCCCGAAGTCCTGGGATTACAGGCGTGAGCCACCACCCCCTGCTGAGGTATATTTTTTTTCCTATGTAAAGTGTTAAGAAAGCCATGAAGCTGAATGAACTTGGCTAAAATATATCACTCCTAATACTGACACAAAGGAACTCACTAATCACGTATTTTTTCTTTGTTTCTTTCTTTCTTTTTTCATGAGGCTAAATTGACTAAAATAATATCACTAAATTTAGAATGACAGTTTTTAGACAAATAAGACATAAACTTTAGATAAGTCTAAAGTGCTTTAAAAGCCCTTAAAATGAGTTATTTCTATTTCCCAGCTATCTAACTTTATCCCTAAAATTATATTGGGTTTGTGTACAAATATTTTATTACTTCTGCTGATACTCCTATTCCCTCGCCTGTAAGATTGGAGAAGTGAATGCGTGAGCCGAGAGAAGGGTTCGATAGGTTAGTGGGAGTGGGGCAGAAAAGGGGCCTGAGGAAGACACTCTCCTCCACCGAGACGTGTCTGTCAGCTGCCCTCAGCATGAGATCAACAGGCTTAGCAAGTCACAAAAGCAAACAAAACAAAATCTCTAAGCAAATTAACACAGGAACAGAAAACCAAGTACCGCATGTTCTTACTTAAAAGTGAGAGCTAAACACTGAGTACATGCAGACACAAAGAAGAAAACAATAGGCACGGCGGCCTACTTGAGGGAGGAGGGTGGGAGAAGCGTGAGGGACAAAAAACTACCTATCGCGAGTTCTGTGCCCACTACTGGGGTGATGAAATACTCTGTACATCAAACCTTCATAACACGCAATTTACCCATGTAACAAACCTGCACGTGTACCCTCTAAACCTAAAATAAAAGTTGGAAAGAAAAAAAATCTCTGTCTCTCTCTCTCTCATACACACACACACACACACACAACCATACCAAAATAACAATGACATTTACCAGATCCTGAACTGCACGTTTTAACAGAGGTAGACCCATGGCAAACTTCACTCTCTGAACTGTCAAAGCTCTCATTTCATCCAAGCTTAAATCGTACCTGTGAAGAACAGATACAAAATAAGACAGCCAATAATTGGTGACTGAGGGGAGGCTGTGGATGCTTTGACCCCGGGCTCAGACAGAAAAGCTGTGTCCATTGTAATGCTTGTTTGATACTGTGCACACTGTGTGTGTCACACAGACTGGGTGTTCAATACAGCCAGACACAGGGAGGGACAGATGGAAGGATTTCCTGACAAGACCATCTTATTCTTATTCTTATTATTTGAGATGGTGTCTCGCTCTGTTGCCTAGGCTGGAGTGCAGCAGTGCAATCTCGGCTCACTGCAACCTCCACCTCCCGGGTTCAAGTGATTCTCCTGCCTCAGCCTCCCAAGTAGCTGGGACTGCAGGTGCCCACCACCATGCCCAGCTAATGTGTGTGTGTGTGTTTGTGTGTGTGTGTGTGTGTGTGTGTGTGTGTTTAGTAGAGACAGGGTTTCACCATGTTGGCCAGTCTGGCCTTGAACTCCTGACCTTGTGATCCACCCGCCTTGGCCTCCCAAAGTGCTGGGATTATAGGCGTGAGCCACCGTGCCCAGCCAAGACCATCTTAAAACAAGACTGCACCACCTCCTGCTCTGCAGGGCTTTGAAAAATGCCCGAGATGACTTAAAGCAGCATTTGGGAGATAGGGGAGAGGGAGTGACATGCATGTTAAAAGAGGTGGGCTATGGTGGCCATAAGCATTGCTACTCAGGGTTGCCTTCGAGAGTACCTGCCTCCAGCTACCACACCTTTGAAATAACAGAGTGATGGTAATTACATTCACCATGAGGCTGCTCATCTCTTGGCTGCTACTAGCTGATGGTTGAGCCTCACGAGGTTCTAGAGTCAGGCCATGCCTGCCCAAGAGGTGACCTGCTCTGGGAGCCCACTTGCCTGCAGAGACTTTGTCATCACTGCACTGTGGTCTGAGGCTTTCCCAGCTCAACCCTTTTCTCCCCCTCTCTTTTCAAGGAAGCCAGACCTGACTGCCTTTGTTCTGGGGATTCTCCCCACCAATCCAGCTCCCTCCCACTTATCCTTCACAGGCGTTTTCTCCCACTAAATCTCTTGTACATCTAGCCCCATCTTGGTGCCTACTTCTCAATGAACCTAAACTGACACAGGAGGAGAGCTTCCTCTTTGGCCACCTAGGATGTTTCCATGCGATGCAGAGCCTGAGCCTGCAGGACCTCACTCAGGTTAGATTTCAGAGCCAGAGGATATGAAAAGGATGGCCTAACAATAGAAAACCTTCTTGGAGATACCCACCCTACAACAGAAAAACATCAGAGCAAAACACACCCATCTTCCTCTCCTGCAGTTTCAGTGGGGCATTGCTCTTCCTCTCTACCCCACAACCCTGCAAAAGCAGGAGGGAGCGCTCCAATTCCTTTCTGCAAGGCTGAGGGGAGAGTTAACCTTCCGCCTCTTGTCTTGCAGAGCAGATGGAGTGTCTGAGTTCCCGACCTGGTGCACACCTTGGTGGGCCAAGTAGGGAGCTGATCTTCTATCTCCTGCCCAGCAAAAGCAGGTGGTGCCAGGGTAGCATTAGTGGAGTCCAGTAGTGGCCATTTATACCCAGCAACAACAAGGCCTAGCAAGAAGATGCGAGGTAAGTCTAGTCTCACCCTGCTTCACACCAACACCTTATCAGCAGGACCCAATGGGAAGCTGAGACTTCACTCCTACTTGGTATTAACAAGGAAAAAGGAGGTGGTAGGAGAGAGGGTCAGTTGGCACTTAATTCACCCCTCTCCTTCCCTGGTGTCATTAGCGCCCAGAAGAGAACTAAGCTTCCATCCCAAACCGGTGACAACAAAGTGATGTGGGTCAGCTTTCAACTTCCCCCTTCCTGATGGCAGCTCAGCCCAGTGGGGAGGGGATGATCTCATATCCCCATTTGAGGGCAACTGAGGCCGTGAGATTCAATGCCGTACTTCAGCTGAGTAGGTGTTGGCAGGGCCAAAGAGGGGAGCTGAACTTCTACTCCATATGTTTTCAACAACTGTAAGTCAGCTCAACAGGAAGCTGAATATACATGGCCACCTGGACATCCCAATATACCTCAACAAGGGACTCCATGCTAAAAAATATTCAGTCAATCTTGAGCCACATAATAAAATATCCAAAATGCCGAGGACACGATAAAAAATTGCTCATCATACCAAGAACCATCAGAATACATACAAATAATTTACTAAGAACCATCACCGCAACAAGGAACATCACAACATGAATGATAAAGAAATCAACAGATACCAACACCAAGATTAATCAGACATTGGAATTATCTGATGAGGATTTTAAAGCAACCATCATAACCATGCTTCAATAAGCAATTATAATTTCTTTTGAAATAAATGGGGAAAAAATGGAAAATTGTATCAAAGAAGTGCAAGTTATAGAAAAGAATAAAATGGAAGTCGTAGAACTGAAAAATACAATAACCAAATTTTTTAAATCTCACTAGATGAACTCAAGAATATAGCACAGATGACAGAATAGAATCAGTGAACTTGATGACAGATTGCTATGGTCTAAATGTTTGTATGTCCTCCAAAATTTATATGTTGGATCCTAATCACCAAGGTGATTATATTAGAAAATAGGGGCTCTGGGACATGATTACGTCATGAGCAGTTCACCCTCATGAATGAGATTTATGCCCTTACAAAAGAGGTCCCAGAGAGCTGCCTTACTCCTTCCACTATGTTAGCACATAGCAAGGAGGCACCATCTATGAACCAGAAAGCAAGACCCTCACCAGACACCAAATCTTCTGGCACCTTGATCTTGGACTTCCCGGCCTCCAGAATATGCAAAATACATTTCTGTTATTTAAAGGCAACCTGATCTAAGATATTTTATTTTAGACTAGAACACAAATCAATAGAATTTATCCAATCTGAACAAGGAAAATATAGACTGAAAAATAAGACAAATATTTCTCAGGAACATTTGGGACAATAACAACAGAGCCAACATGCATATCTTCAGTTTTGAAAAGCAAAAAGAAGAGAGAGACTGGACCAAAAGAGTAGTATAAGATATAATAGCTAAAAACTTCCCCTACTTGGTAAAAGACATAATAAACCTACAGGTTCAGTAAGCTGAGCAAATAATTGGCTAAACCCAAAGAAGCCCATGTCAAGAAACATCATAATTAAATTTCTTAAAACTAAGGCCGAGGAAAAAATCTTGAAGGCAGCTAGGGAGAAATGATGGGTTACTTACAGGGGAAAACCATTGGCATGACAGCAGATTTCTCATTGAAACTATAGAGGCCAGAAACAAGTGGCTCAACATTTTTCAAGTACTGAGACAAAATAACTGTCAATGGCAAATCTTATATTCCGTGAAGATATCCTTCAGGAATGAAGAAGAGGAATAATAAAAATATTATCAGGCCAAAAAAATCTAAGACAATGTTTGCTAGCAAGCTGACTTAAAGAATGCCTAAAGGTAGTTCTTTAAACAGACAGGAAATGATAGGAGAAAAAGGCTAGAACTTTCAGAAAAGAAAGAACATCAGAATGAATAAAAATATAGTAGACTAGATTACTTATTATGGGTTTTTAACAGACTTTTTTAGAGCAGTTTTAGGCTCACTGCAAAATTGATTAAAAGGTACAGAGATTTCCCATATAGTTCCTGCCCCCAAATGTGCATAGCCTCCCTCACTATCAAAATCCCCCACCAGAGTGGTATATTTGTTACAGCTGATGAACATACATTACCCATCATTATCACCTAAATTCATAGTTTACATTAGGGTTCATTCTTGGAATTGTACATTCTGTGGGTCTGGATAAATTTATAATGACATGTATCTACTATTATAGTATCATACAGAGTAGTTTCACTGCCCTAAAAATTATCTGTGCCATGCCTCCCGCAACCCCTGACAACCACTGATCTTTTTACTGTCTCCACAGTTTTGCCTTTTCCAGGATGTCATACAGTTGAAATAATGCAGTATTTCAACTAGACTTTTGGATTGTCTTCTTTCACTTAGTAAATACCTTTAAGTCTCCATGTGCTTTTCATTTGATACCTCATTTCTTTTTAGCACTAAATAATATTCCATTGCCTGGAGGTACCACCGTTTATCTCTCTATTCAACTACTGATGGACATCTTGGTTACTTCTAAGTTTTGGAAATTATGAATAGAATTGCTATAAATATCCATGTGCAGGTTTCTGTGTGCATGTAAGTTTTCCATTCCTTTGGGTAAATACCAAGGAAAATGATTACTGGACCATATGGTAAGAAATCACCAAACTATCTTCCAAAGCAGCTATACCATTTTGCATTCTTACCAGCAATGAATAAAACTTCTTGTTGTCAGCATTTAGTGTTGTCAGTGTTCTGGATTTTGGCCATTCTAACAGACATGTAGTGATATCTCATTGTTGTTTTAATGTGTGTTGCCCTAATGACATATGATGTTGAGCATTTTTAATATGCTCATTTGCCTGCTATATATCTTCTTTGGTGACGTGTCTGTTAAGGTCTTTGGCCCATTTTTTGATGAGGTTGTTTGTTTTCTTATTGTTGAGTTTGAAACGTTCTTTGTATATTTTGAATAGCAGTCTTATATTAGACATGTCTACGTGTCTGTTGCAAATATTTTCTCCCAATCCATGGCTTGTCTTTTCATCCTTTTGACATTGTTTTTCACAGAGCAGAAAGTTTTCCTTTTAATAAAATTCAATTTACCAATTCTTTCCTTCATAGATCATGCCTTTGGTGTTGTATCTAAAAAGTCATCACAAAATGCAAAGTCAAATGGACTTTCTTCCAGATATCCTAGGAATTTTATGGTTTTACATTTTACATTTAGGCCTGTGATCCATTTTGAGTTACTTTTTGTGAAGGGTGTAAGGTCTATGTATAGATTTATGTGGGGCTGGGGGTTGTATGTTGACATCCAGTTGTCACAGCATCATTGGTAGAAAAAGCTACCTTTTCGCCATTTTATTGTTTTTGCTCCTTTGTCAAAGATCAGTTGACTATATTTATGTGAGTCCATTTCCGGACTTTCTATTCTGTTTCATTGATCCATTTGTCTATTCTTTCACCACCACTATACTATTTTAATTACTGTAGATTTGTAGTAAGTCATGAAGCCAGTAGTGGCTGTCCTCCAACTTTGTTCTTCTCCTTCAATTTTGTATTATTGTGAGTCTTTTGTCTCTCCTTATAAGCTTTAGAATCAGTTTGTTGATATCCATGAAATAACTTGCTGAGATTTTGATTGAGATGATGTTTAATCTTAACAACATTAAGTTTCCTCTCCACGAACACAGAATATCCCACCATTTATTTAGTGATTTTTTTCATTCATAACTTTTTGAAATAATATTTAATGTCTAAAGCAAAAATTATAAAACCATCTGATGTGGTACTCCATGTAGGTTGAAGAAATACTTCAAACAATTTGGCCAGGGGCAGTGGGTCATGCCTATAATTCAAGCACTGTGGGACGCTGAGGTGGGTGGATTGCTTGAGCCCAGGAGTTTGAGACTAGCCTGGGCAATGTGGCAAAATCCTGTTTCTACTAACAATACAAAAAATTAGCTGGATGTGCTTGTGTGCATGTGTAGTCCCAGCTACTTGGGAGGCTGAGGTAGGAGGATTGCTTGAGCCTAGGAGGGGAAGGTTGCAGTGAGCCGAGATCACACCACTGCACTCTAGCCTGGGTGACAGAGTGAGACCCTGTCTCAAATTTTTAAAAAAGGACTAAAAAAAAATATTTTAAAATTGGAAGGGTAAAGGAACCTAAATGAAAGTTAGGTTTCTATACTTCACTCAAATTGGTAGGACAATACTAGTAAACTAAGATAAATTAGGTATGTACTGTAACACCTCAAGCAACCACTAAGAAAATATAGAATATGATATACTCTAAAACACAATAAATAAATCAAGACGGTATCCTAAAATAATGTTCAAATAATCCACAGGAAGGTAAGAAAACAAAAAAAAAAGAGAAATAAGAAACAGAAGAAACAAATAATAAAGTGGCAGATTTAAACATTGACATATCAATAATTACCCTAAATGTAAATGGTTTAAATACCACAATTAAAAGACAAAGATTGGTAGAATGAATTTTTTAAGTCTAAAAATACGCTATCTGCAAGAAATCCATTTCAGATATAATGACATAGGCAAGTTGAAAGCTAAAAGATGAAAAAAGTTAAGCCATGTGAATGCTAATCAAAAAGAAAAAGTAGAAGTGGGTATATTTATATCAGCTAGAGTAGATGTCAGAAAAAAGAACATCACCAAAGATAGCAAAAGATATTACAATTATAAAAGGATCAATCCACAAAGAAGACATAACAATCCTAAATGTGTACACACCAAACAACAAAGCCTCAAATATGTAAAACAAAAACTGATAAATCACAAGATGTAGCAGTCTAGAGCCAATCAGAAGAAAGAAATCATGCAATAGGTTAAACAAAGTTTAATACAAAGTATTACTATGATAAAATATTCACTATAAGATATAGGGAAACTCCATACGGTACCCTCAGGCTGAGAGAGAGAACCTAAAAAGGGGAAAAAGTTGGAACAGGTATAGATCTCACTAGAGAAGGTATGGTTCAGCCCATCAAACAGCAGAGAAGTTAGCTGATTTGGCCAGGCTGGAGTTGGTCTGGAGTCTCTGGGATAACAACAAACAATCCTTACAAATGCAGGTGGGGAAGCAAACCATCAGCAACTGGCAGTATGGGCGTACAGTAGGATGGCAGGCATCAATGCAGACAGGAGGCCTTTAGAGCACATAGGCCACCTGGAGCTTGCAAAGATGTAAGCTCATATAAAGTTTAGCCTCAGCCTGATTCCATGGGGAGCTCTGGAATATAAATGGCATCACAGAGTTGTCCCACTCCCTCAGTTAGTCATTGATTGCAGGGTATTCCCAAGGAGAAAGCATAACCTCAGGTATTTCCAGAGAAGGTAACTTCCATAATCAATGACAATTCAAAGGAG
The DNA here is from genome assembly GCF_009828535.3 of Hylobates moloch. Lineage (NCBI taxonomy): Eukaryota > Metazoa > Chordata > Mammalia > Primates > Hylobatidae > Hylobates > Hylobates moloch. Next base: position 30,394,261 of record NW_026652290.1, on the reverse strand, counting down.
AAATGTTCAATTGGGAGTTGATATTAATCAACATTCTCAGAAACAGTCAATGGGTATGCAAGCCTAGTAAAGAGATCTTGGGTGTCAACAGCAATTGCTACAGCAGCTGACTACAGAAGCTAGGAAAAAAACAACACATTAAAGAAAAAAGAATAAATTGTTTTAAAAAAAGTAATCAGAAAACAGAAAAAGTAGTAACTAATAAATCCAAAAGCTGGCTCTTTGAAAGCAACAACCACAAGAAGTTGTTGTTGAACACTGTTCTGGTGGTATTTGCCAATGCAATTATAAGAGAGAAAAAATTAGAGAAATCAAAATTGGAAAGGAACAAGTAACACTATCACTATTTGCAGATACATGTAGCAGGTTGATTTATTGATAACACCTATGCTTCACCTCTCCTTGACTCTTGCCCTTTGACACTCCAGTTCTCATTTAAGAGGCAGGGTCTATTTTCCTACCCCTTAAATCTGGACCTAGCCAATGGGACATTCTTTGGCCATTAAAATATTGGTAAATTTGAGAGAAGCAAACACTTGAGTGCTTATGCATTTCCCTATCTGTCTTGTTCCACGTGAATGCTAATGAAAAAAAAAAGTATCATATCCTGTGATACTCATGGGAATATTACTGAGTGAAGCTAAAAATATGCTCAGACTACCATGCTACGCGGTGATATAAAGTAAGAGATATGTGAGAACAGCTCACTTGTCTTGGCCATGGCCATGGTAAACCAACCTACCTCTAGGCAACCCTCAAATATGTGAGAGTCCAGCCAAGATCAGAGAGGCTGTCTGTCCAATTCATGGCTGACTGAAATACATGAATGAGTTCAGTTAAGACCAGAAGGTCCTCCCAGTCATGCACAAATGAGTGAACAATAATAAACAACTGTCATTTTGAGCCACTATATATTGCATTATAACTAGCTATAATATGATTGTACACCTGGAAGCCCCCAAGACAATCAACTAACAACTACTACAAAAATAAGAGTTAGCAGGATACACAATAAAAGAAATCAATAGCTTTTATACAGATACATTAAAAACCAGTTAGAAAATACATGAAGGAAAAGATCCCACTTGCAAAAGTAATAAAACAAAATTAAAATATACATTAGAATAAATTTTTTTAATTTACAGAACTTAGATGAAAAAACTTTCATCTAAATATACCTAAAGAATACAAGAGAAGACTTGGACAAATAGAAATGTGTGCCATGTTTTTTAATAGAAGACAATATCATAATGAAATAAATTCTCCTTATGTTAATTCATACATTAAACATAATCCAAATAACAATGCCAACAAGTGATTTTAAAATTCAAATATAAAAAGAAACAAACAAAAATAGTCAGGAAAACTCTAAACCCAGGGAAGTATGATCTTTTCAGACAATAAAATGGGTGAAAAGATTGCCAAGCTGGATAAAGTGCCAAGACCCATCAGTATGTTGTCTTCAGGAGACCTATCCCATGTGCAAAGACACACATAGGCTCAAAATAAAGGGATAAAGAAAAATTTACCAAGCAAATGGAAAAAAATCAGAGGTTGCAATCCCAGTTTCTGAAAAAATAGACTTTCAACCAACAAAGATTATAAAAGACAAAGAAGGGCATTACATAACAGTAAAGTGTTCAATTCAACAAGAAGAGCCAACTATCCTAAATAAACATGCACCCAATACAGGCGCACCCAGATTCCTAAAGCAAGTTCTTAGAGACCTACAAAGAGACGTAGACTCTCACACAATAATACTGGGAGACTTTAACACCCCACTGACAATATTAGACAAATCATCAAGAAAGAAAATTAACAAAGATATTTAGGACCTGAACTCAGCTCAGGATCAAGTAGACCTGATAGATATCTACAGAACTCTCCACCCAAAAACAACAAAATATACATTCTTCTCATCGCTACGTGGCACTTACTCTAAAATTGATCACACAATTGGAAGCAAAACACTCCTCAGCAAATGCAAAGGAACTGAAATCATAAAAACAATCTCTCAGACTGCAGAGCAATCAATTAGAACTCAAGATTAAGAAATTCACTTAGCCCCACACAACTACAGGAAACGGAACAACCTGCTCCTGAATGAGTCTTGAGTAAATAATGAAATTAAGGCAGAAATCAAGCAGTTCTTTGAAACTAATGAGAACAAAGAAATGATATACCAGAATCTCTGTGACGCAGCTAAAGCAGTGTTAAGAGGGAACTTTATAGCACTACATGCCCACGTCAAAAAGCTAGAAAGATCTCAAATTAACAACCTAACATCTCAACTAAAAGAACAAGAGAACCAAGATCAATAAACTCCCAAAACTAGCAGAAGACAGGAAGTAACCAAGATCAGAGCTGAACTGAAGGAGATAGACAAGAAAAACACTTCAAAAAATCAATGAACCCAGGAGCTGGTTTTTTGAACAAATTAATTAAATAGACCACTAGCTAGACTAATAAGGAAGAAAAGTTAGAAGAATCAAATAAACTTAATCAGAAATGATAAAGGGAATATCACTACTGACCCCACAAAAATACAGCCATCAGAGAACGGCCATACTGCCCCAAATAATGTATAGATTCAATGCTATTCACATTAAACTCCCATTGACATTCTTCACAGAATTAGAAAAAAATTATTTTAAAATTCATATGGAACCAAAAAGGAGCCCAGATAGCCAAGACAATCCTAAGGAAAAAGAACACAGCTGGAAGCATCATACTGTTTGACTTCAAACTATACTACAAGGCCATAGTAACTAAAACAGTGTGATACTGGTACAAGAACAGACACATAGACCAATGGAACAGAACAAAGAACTCAGAAATAAGACTGCACACCTACCAGCATCTGATCTTTGACAAACTTGACAAAAACAAGGAATGGGGAAAGGACTCCCTATATAATAAATGGTGCTGGGAGAGCTGGCAACTTATAGGCAGAAAATTAAAACTAGACCCCTTCCTTACACCATATACAAAAATTAACTCAAGACGGATTAAAGACTTAAATGTAAAACCCAAAATTATAAAAACCCTAGAAGAAAATCTAGGGAATACCATCCAGAACATAGGCATGGGCAAAGATTTTATGATGAAGACACCAAAAGTGACTGCAACAAAAGCAAAAATTGACAAATGGATCTAATTAGACCAACGAGCTCCTGGACAGCAAAAGAAACTATCATCAGAGAGAACAACCTACAGAATGGGAGAAAATTCTTGCACTCAATCTATCTGACCAAAGTCTAATATCCAGAGTCTACGAGGAACTTAAACAAATTGACAAGAAAAAAAAAAACCCCATTAAAAGGTAGGCAAAGGACATGAACAGACACTTCTCAAAAGAAGACATACGTGTGGCTAACAAACATATGAAAAAAGGCTCAACATCACCGATTGTTAGAGAAATGCACGTCAAAACCATGAGATACCATCTCACATCAGTCAGAATGGCGATTATTAAAAAGCCAAAAAGCAACAGATGCTGGCGAGGTTGTGGAGAACGAGGAACACTTTTACACTATTGGTATAAAAGTGCAAATTAGTTCAACCACCATGGAAGACAGTGTGGTGATTTCTCAAAGACCTAGACGCAGAAATACCAATTGACCCCACAATCCCAATACTGGGTATATACCCAAAGGAATATAAATCATTCTATTATAAAGATACATGCATGCATATGTTCACTGCAGCACTATTTACATTAGCAAAGACATGGAATCAACCTAAATACCCATCAATGATAGACTGGATAAAGAAAATACGGTACATATATACCATGGAATACTATGCAGACATAAAAAGGAATGCGATTACAACCTTTGCAGGGACATGGACAAGTTGGAAGCCATTATCCTCAGCAAACTAATGCAGGAATGGAAAACCAAAACAGCACATGTTCTCACTTATAAGTGGGAGGTGAATGATGAGAACATATGGATACATGGTGAGGAACAACACACACTGGAGCCTGTCTTGGGGGGTTGGAGGAGGGAGAGCATCAGGTAATGGATGCCAGGCTGAATACCTAGATGATGAGATGATCCATACAGCAAACCACCACAGCCCACGTTTACCTATGTAACAAATGTGCACATCCTGCACATGCACCCCTGAATTTACAAAAAGCTGAAGAAAAAATAAAAGGGGCAAATCTCCCTTAAAAATATTTTTTTAAAAAGATGTGTGATAAGGCCTTAAGTAACTCAAATTGTGCAAAACAGGCAGATAGACTGAGAGAATAAAATAGAATATTGAGAAACTGAAGTAAGTATATATGGAAATTTAATATACGTAAGACAAACGTGGTGTATCAAATCATGGGAAAAACAAACATTACTGAAACATCCAGCTAGGTGGCCAACTGGAAAGGAAAATTAAGTCAGATCCCCATTTCACACCATGTACAAGAATAAATTCCAAATAGATCAACAATTGACATGAAGAAAAATAAAACCACAAAGTATTAAAATAAAACCTGAAGAATTATTTCATAATTTTAATCCAAGAAATCTTTCTAAATACGACATAATATTTAGAAGCCACAAAGACTGATAAATGTGACTAATAACAAAAATTTCTGCATGACAAAAAGACCGTAAGGATAGTCAAAAGACATATGACAAACTGAGACAAAATATTTGTTACTGATGTCATCGCAAAGGGGCCAATCATTCTAATTAAAGAGCTCCTATAGTTCATTAAAAATAGACTGGATAAAGAAAATGTGGCACATGTACACCATGGAATACTATGCAGCCATAAAAAAGAATGAGTTCATGCCCTTTGCAGGGACATGGATGAAGCTGGAAACCATCATTCTCAGCAAACTATCACAAGAACAGAAAACCAAATGCTGCATGTTCTCACTCATAAGTGGGAGTTGAACAATGAGAACACATTGACATAGGGAAGGGAATATCACACACAGGGGCCTCTCGGGGGGTGGGGGGCTAGGGGAGGGATAACATTAGGAGAAATCCCTAATGTAGGTGATGGGTTGATGGGTGCAGCAAACCACCATGGCACGTGTATACCTATGTAACAAAACTGCACATTCTGCACATGTATCCCAGAACTTAAAGTATAATTGTAAAAAATAAAAATAAATAAAACAAACAACAACCAAAAAAACAGACCAAGTGGACAATCGATTTGAACAGATGGCCCACACCACACAACAGGAAATACAAATGGCATTTAAACATATCTTTAAAATCCCTGCTCTCAGATGTAATAAAAGAAGCACAAATTAAAATTATACTCATGCCAATTTTTGCCTGTCAAATGAACAAAGTCCAGACAGTCTGATAACACACTATCAAGGTTGGCAAGGTTGTAGGGAACAGGTGCCCTCATATGCTAGCCCAGGGGAGGGAGGGAGGGAAGAAGGGAGGCAGGGTATAAATTGGTACAATCTCTACGGATGGCAATTAGACAATATCAATAAAAATTACAAACGAACCTACCTTTTGGGGTTTGGTTGTTTGTTTGTTTTTGAGATGGTGTCTTACTGTGTTGCTCAGGCTGTTCTCCAACTCCTAGGCTTAAGGAATACTCCTGCCTCAGCCCTCTGACTAACTAGAACTTCAAGCGCACACCACCATCCTGGCTCTGAACCTACTTTTTGATTCAGCAATTCTACTTCCAGAAATGTGGTCCTTTGAATGTCTTCACACGTTAGAAGTATGCATAAGTATGGAACAATATAAGCTATGGAGCATTATACATATATATGTATATATACATACACACACACTCAGATGTATTAAATTATAAATTCTGTAATCAAAAAGAAAAAATATGAATCAAGAGAAACCTCAAACTACAAAAATTAGCAGCAGTGCCTATGGGGATGCCTTGAAGTATATTACAGGTAAGATTCTGAAACACAGGTTATTAGCTATTTCTTTACATTTCCATTTCAGCAACTTTACTATAAAATCATTGTTACTCATCTATTTTAGAATCCCAGATTCACATCTATTCTCACACTGTGAGGCTTCCTGCTCATAATGATAAACATCTCCTAGGTGTCCAATCCTAGTAATGATTTTGTGCAATCCATGCAGAAAACTAAAACACAATACATCAGTAGCCACTAATGCACAGATAATACACACATCGGCCAAAAGAGCTGAAGAAATGATCAAAACCTATAAAATAAACAGGCCTTGGCCCGGCACGGTAGCTCACACCTGTAATCCCAACACTTTGGGAGGCCGATGCAGGCGGATCAACTGAGGTCAGGAGTTTGAGACTAGCCTGGCCAACATGACGAAACCCCATCTCTACTAAAAATAGAAAAAATTAGCCAAGCATGGTGGCAGGCACCTGTAATCCCAGCTACTCAGGAGGCTGAGACAGGAGAATCGCTTGAACCCAGGAGGTGGAGGTTGCAGTGAGCCGAGATCATGCCATTGTACTCCAGCCTGGGTGACAGAGCAAGAATCCGCCTCAGAAAAAAAAAAAAAAAAAAGGCCTTAAGAAAAGTGGGCTATTACTAAACAGCTCTCAACTATTAACACCCGAATTCCTTATATCAAATAAATTTCTCCACAGAGACATGTCAGACATTTTAATTATAGGTCTATTCTCATTCCCATTCCCAAAATGCCCTACAAGGGATGAGAATAATGTTATGTGGGCAGAAATAGTGATTAACAATACACGTATTGCTTGCACGTGTGTGTATTTTTTTTTAATTTCTTTAAGGACACAGTAGAAACTAACAGTTTTTATCTTTTGGGTACGTGGGGTGGAGGTGGGAAAATTCAGTAGATGGGAAACAGTACTCTATCTTTTTATGCTTTCTGACTTTGAACCAAGTTAAAATAACACCTATTCCAAATAAATGTTTAAATTTTATTTTAAATTGTATAGTTAAAAAGAACCACTAGATGGAGCATGTTCCTCATTTGAACTGCTGCCATAACAAATTCATAAAGAAATTAAAGCTGGATAAAAATGTATTCTGGAAACTCTCTAGCTGAAAGCTGCAACATCGGCTTATCATAATAATAACATCTAAATTGCTAACACTGTTTGAGCAAACAGGTGACAATTTGCCGCTGAAAAATCAGGATTTTAGAAACACATCCTTATGCTCCAATCCCCTAAGCAACATGCATAGTTGTGTATTTTCTGTCTTCAAATATAAACCGCCACATTTAACAATCTTGGTAGCTTTCCTCAAATACCATCTGTATAACAATGGCATATAAAATCATAAACAATGATTTTTTGACATGTTCTTAGCTATAATTTCTCTTTTCTGTCTTCTTAGGTCTCTAAGATATGGAGATTAGGCAAGTATTAGTGTTCCTAGATCTCAGGGGGCAGGCAGAGGCCCTGGGTTTATGACATCAGTACTGGGGGTGGGAGTCAGGCCTCACATGTGAGGGGCATCTGGGGACAGCTGTTGGAGACGTGATGAGGTCTAGAGAGGGCCTAGCTCTGGCCAGCAGCTCCACCATCATCTGACTTCCCTATTGATGTTCTATGTAGGATTCAGGTTGTAAAACAGTCTCATGACTAAGAACAAGCCTGCAAACCTCTGAGCTAAGAGAGGGAGAGAGACCTCTCTAGGAAACATGGCAAGGTGGCAAAACAAATGCTGACCATACCAAGTGTTATTAACAAGCATGCTGAGCAACTAGACCCCTCATTCGCTGGAGGTAGGAATGTAAAACGGAACTCTAGAAAAGTTTGACAGTTTGTTAAGAAGTTAAACATAGACTTTTCATGTGCAATCGCAATCCCAGGTATACACCCTAGGAGAAATTTTTTGTTTACAAAAATTATTTTAAAACCTGGACATGAGTGTTTACAGCAGCTTTATTTGCAATCGTCAAAAACTGGAAACAACCCAAATGCCACTGGCAAATGGATAAACAAACCGTGGCACATCCATACAATGGAATACTACTCAACAATTAAAAAGAACGAACCACTAACACACACAACTTGGATAGATCACAATAACTTGGATAGGGCATTGTGTTGAGTGAAAAAATGCCAATCTCAAAACAGTTACATATTATGTAATTCTAATTTTATAAATTCTCAAAGTGACAAAATTAAGGTAATGGAGAACATATCAGTGGCTTCCAGGGGTTAGGACTGTGGGGATTCTGACTCTGATGGGAAAACAAAGGGGAGTTTCTTTGTGATGTTGTGTGCCCTGATCATGGTGTTGGTCACACAATACTACATAGGGGATAAACTCTCATAGAACTAGGCTGGGCATGGTGACTCACACCTCTAATCACAGCATTTTGAGAGGCCAAGGCACGAGAATTGCTTGAGCCCAGGAGTTCCAGATCAGCCTAGTAACACAGCTAGGCCCCTTCTCTAAAAAAAATGTAAAAATGGCCCAGGTATGGTAGTGCATGTCGGTAGTCCTAGCTACTTCGGAAGATAAGGTGGGAGAATCGCTTGATCCCAGGATGTTGAGGCTGCAGTGAGCCAAGATCATGCCACTGCACTCCAGCCTGGGTGACAGAGTCAGACCCTATCTCAAAAAAAAAAAAAAATTCATAGAACTACACACATATACACACACATGCGCATGTGCAAGAGGATATACAAATGACCAGCAAGCACCTGAGAAAGTGCTCAACATCATCAGGCATCATAGGAATGCAAATTATAGCCACAATGAAATAATAATACACACCTACTCAAACGGCTAAATTTTTTAAATAATGACAACACAAAATTTTGACAAAGATGTGGATCAATCATAACTGTCATACTTTGTCATGAAAATGCAAAAAGGGTACAACCACTTTGGAAAAAGATCTCATAGATTTCATAAAATTAAATAGATACCTATCCCATGACCTGACAATTACATTCCTAGGTATTTATCCAAGAGAAATAAAATTACATGTCCACACAAATTGTCATAGAAGAATGTTCTTATCAGCTTTATTCATAATAGCTCCAAACTAGAAACAGCCCTGGCGTCCATCAATAGAATTGGTAAACTATGGTCTATTTATAGGATGGAATGTTACTTAGCAATAAAAAGGAACATACTGCTGATACACAATAAATGACATATATTAACTTAGGAAATATTGTACTGTGCTCTTGTGGGTCACTTGCTCTGGAGGAAACCAGTTGCCAAGATGTGAGGACACTCAAGCAGCCTTATAAATGGTCCACCTGGAGAGGAACTGAGGTCTCATTCCAATAGCCCTGTCAATGAGTGTATTAGTCCATTTTGCATTGCTATAGAGGAACACCTGACACTGGGTAATTTATAAATAAAAGAGGTTTATTTGGCTCACAATTCTGCAGGCTGTACAAGCATGGCACCAGCATTTGCTCAGCTTCTGATGAGGCCTCAGTGAGCTTCTACTCATGGTAGAAGTAGAAGGCAAAAGGGGAGCAGGTGTGTCACATGGCAAGAGAGGGGGTAAGAAAGAGAGGAGGAGGTGCCAGAGTCATTTAAACAACCAGCTCTCAAGTGAACTAATAGAGTGAGAACTCACCACCAGGAGGAGGTCAGCACCAAGCCATTCGTGAGGAATTTGCCCCCATGACCCAAACATCTCCAACTAGGTCCCACCTCCAACATCAGGCGTGAGATTTGGAAGGGACAAACATCCAAACTATCAATGAGCCATCGTAGAAGTGGCTCTTGCAGCCCCAGTCAAGCCAGGGCCAACATCCTAAATGCGACCTTATGGGAGACCCTGACCCAGCGCCACCCAATTAAGACACTCTGAAATTCCTGACCCACAGACACTGTGTGAGACAATATATATTGGGGTTTAAGCTGCTAAATTTTGGAGTAATTTGTTACACATCAGTAGATAGCTAATACACACAGTAGTGTCATGCACACACACAAAATTGATGGACATGACAAGTATCTTATTTTTAAAGCACTGTAGCAACATACGATGCAACAAGAACAAACGCATGAGTTGTAAATGTACAGCCCAGTAAATTATCGCAAAGTAACTTCAACCATGTAATCCACACCCAAGCCAAGGAAAATCACATTCCAGGACCAGCATACAAGATCCCCCTCAATCACTACTTTCTCTCTCCGACACAGTGCTAGCTGCTATCCTGCCTTATAACTTCATAAATTATTTTTTACTTCTTTTATTCATTTATTTTGAGACAGGGTCTCATTATGTTGCCCAGGCTTGTCTTGAACTTCAGGCCTCAAGTGATCCTCCTTCCTCAGCCTCCCAAGTAGTTGGGACTATAAGTACACCAACGTGCCCAACGTATTTTTTGCTTATTTTGAATATTAAAGAAATAGGCCAGGCGCGGTGGCTGACGTCTGTAATTCCAGCACTTTGAGAGGCCAAGGTGGGTGGATAACCTGAGGTCATGAGTTCAAGACCAGCCTGGCCAATATGGTGAAACCCTGTCTCTACTAAAAATACAAAATTAGCCAGGTGTGGTGGCACATGCCTGTAGTCCCAGCTAGGGAGACTTGCTTGAACCCAGGAGGCAGAGGCTGAAGTGAGCCAAGATTGTGCCTTTGGACTCCAGCCTGGGCAAGACAGAGCAAGACTCCATCTGAAAAAAAAAAAAAGAAAGAAAGAAAGAAAACAAATGGGATTATCTACTAAGTATTCTTTTGTGTCTGGCTTCTTTCACTTAGCATGGCTAATTAAGAGTCATCTTTAGTATCTGTTGTAGTTGTGGTTCATTCATTTTCATCGTTATACAGGATTAAATTGAATTAATATACCACTAAAATATGCTGAGTCAACAAATTGTATGATTCTGATAATAAGTTCCAAAACAGACAAAACTAACCAATAGTGGGGGAAAAATACACAACAGTGGTTACCTCCAGGAGGGTGGGGGCAAGGGTTCACTGGCAAGGGTATAAGAGAACTTTTGGGGGTGATGATAATGTTCTATGTATTTTGATAGGGGTTGGGTTACATAGGTGTATATATTTGGCAAAGCCCTGAGAATGTACACTTAAGATTTTTGCATTTCATTGTATGAAGTTTTACAGCAAATGAAAAAGATCTGGCACATATTGAAGACTTCTTAGTGGTATGCACACTGAGTTACTTAGGGGGAAGAATATTTACGTTAGTAATTTTGAAATGCACCAAAAAACCCCAAAATGGGATATGGTGAATAGAGAGATCAATAGACGGGCAAATATGTGATAAAGCAAGTATAGTAGCATGTTAATGCCAGAATCTAGGTAGTGGATATAAAGATCCTCAATGTCAAGGTCTTTCCATTTTTGTGCATGTCTACATTTTTTTTTTTTTTGAAACGGAGTCTCGCTCTCGCCCAGGCTGGAGTGCAGCGGCACGATCTCGGCTCACTGCAAGCTCCGCCTCCCAGGTTCACGCCATTCTCCTGCCTCAGCCTCCCGAGTAGCTGTGACTACAGGCACCTGCTACCATGCCGGGCTAATTTTTTTGTATTTTTTTAGTAGAGATGGGGTTTCACCACGTTAGCCAGGATGGTCTCAATCTCCTGACCTCGTGATCTGCCCGCGTCAGCCTCCCAAAGTGCTGGGATTACAGGCGTGAGCCACCGCGCCTGGCCGCATGTCTAAATTGTTAAATATAAAGTGTTGGAGCCAGGCATGGTGGCTCACACTTGTAATCCCAGTACTTTGGGAGGCCAAGGCAGGCGGATCGTTTGAGCTGAGGAGTTCAAGATCAGCCTGGGCAACATGGCGAAGCCCCATTTCTACAAAAAATACAAAAATTAGTGGGGCACCTGTAGTCTCAGCTACTCAGGAGGTTGCGGTGGGAGGACCACTTGAGCCTGGAAGGTCGAGGCTGCACTGAGCCATGATTGTGCCACTGCACTCCAGCCTGAGCAACAGAGCAAGATCCTGTCTCAAAAAAAAATTATATATACACACACACACACACACACAAATATATGTGTATTTGTTTATATATAATATGTATATATTTGTATATAATATGTATAATATGTAATTTATATATATGTATATATATAGTAGTGGAAAAAAGTAGATGATCAGAAATGGAATTATGGTAGGGCCATTGTTTTCTTAAGAACTTTGTGCACAAAAGTTGGTTTCTAAATACTGTTCTCAAATAAAAGAAACTAGGGCTCCTTGGATAAATGGCTGATTCTAGGACAGGGGCAGGGAAAATATAAGATGAGCCTGAAACTCCCAATGGCCAAAGCTGGAACAATTTGAGCAACAAAAATGTGCTGTTGGATTGTAACCCAAAACATAAAATAAACATATGTTAGTCTATACTAAGTAAATGATTTAATAAATACATACATGGGGGAAAGAGATCAATCTCCTATAAGAAATAATTTGTGTAAATACTCTCTCCTCCAGAAAATAGAGCTTAACTAGCCCCACCTACCCACTCACCCACCTTGAATGTTGGACGGATTGAATGACTGGCTTCCAAAGAGGGAAAAAGTAATTGTACAGTGGAGAAACCTGACAAGCACTACAAACATCACTAAGGATAAGCCATGTTGATGGAATGTACTCACTAATACGATGTGACCAGAAAGGCACTTGCCCAGGGTATTCTTCCCAACACCCGTAATTCCACTCTAGTCATAAGGAAAACACAGACAAACCCAAATTGAGAGACATTCGACAAACACCTGACCAATACTCTTCAAAACAGCCAGGTCATGGAAAGCATGAAAGACAGAGGAACTGTCACAGACCAGGGAACCCTGAGGAGGTGTGACAGCAAAACACAGTGTGGCATCCTGGATGGGACCCTGGAGCAGAAATCGACCACCAGTGGGAAAACTGAAGAAATACAAACAAAGTCTAGAGTTTAATAGATGCTGCTTTGTTTTTTTGAGATGGAGTCTCCCTCTGTCACCCAGGCTGGAGTGCAGTGGCGCGATCTCGGCTCACTGCAACCTCCACCTCCCTAGTTCAAATGATTCTCTTGCCTCAGCCTCCTGATTAGCTGGGATGACAAGTGCCCGCCACCATGCCCGGCTAATGTTTTTGAATTTTTAGTAGAGACAGGGTTTCGCCATGTTGGCCAAGCTGCTCTCAAACTCCTGACCTCAGGTGATCCACCCACCTCAGCCTCCCAAAGTGCTGAGATTACAGGCGTGAGCCATCACGCCCGGGCTGTCAATGCTGCTGTCTTCGTTTTGACAAACGTGCTGTGGTTGTGTAAGATGTTAACAATAGGGAAGGGTATATGGCAAATCTCTGAACTATGCTTTGTAACTTTTCTATACATTGAAAATTATTGCAAAATAAAAAGTTTATTTTAAAAAGAAGGAACAGCCAAGGCAACATAAACAACAAAATGACCTTTGTGCATTAAAAATGAAAACAAAAAACTGAAACATTTTTAAAAACAGTCTTTGTGCATGGTTTTCTCAAAATCTAAATCAAAAATCAATTTTGATCTAGTGGAAAACACATCTTCAGATACCAAATTTGAATGCCATCATGACCAGGGACACCCTTGGTGTCCACCCTTTAACCACGGAATGATTCCAAGTAGCACAGACATTCTGGAATGAAGCATCAACACGAACTTCAAAATCAAGCTGCTTTCACAGCATGCTCCTGCTTTAATAACTTGCCCCTTTTTCCTGGTCCCTTTTGCAAGTTTGCTTCCAGAAACACCTCCGATTCAGCCTATGATAATTCCCTACAACATTCTCTTCTTGTTGAAAATGGCAAGAATCAAAAATGCTTTATGTCCAACACCAACAAGGTGAAACCACGGCCAAGCACTCACACAAATGACAGGTGGGCATGAAGAACAAATCCCCAAAGGCGGAGAGCAAAGAAACCATCTGCCTTCTAGTAAACACCACAGCTGCACCCATAGCTCAACCTCCTACCGCCAAAGACTTCACCCCACCCCCAGGAACCACCTGCACAGCCTGATGAATTGACAGTGAATGGAAACAGAAACTGTTGAATCATCTTGTGGTAACTAGCAAACACTGCAAGCTCTGAACCAGCAAGGGAGACTGAGAAAATGCGAAGACAGGGCTTTCTAAGTACTGTGGTTTAATTTCAGTTGTGAAGTCACTCAGCCGGGGAAATGTACAGTTGCTCATTGGCAAAGTCTACAAAGGTAGCAGGGAAGAAAGACTCAGGAGATAGAAAAAGGGAGGAAGAGGAAGAAAACATCCCCTGCACCAGAGACAAAGCCTGATAGGCACTTCCAATCCACAACCCTGCATCCTGGGCACTCCATGGAGTTCAGTGAGGAAAAGGGACACTCTCTCTCCAGCCTTCCTTTCTCCCATCTTTCCTTGTTTCCTTGCCTTCTTACTTAAGCTTTCATTAGGCACCTGCACCACGCTAAGTAGGAAGAATCCAAGATACCTTGGCCCATTCCTCTCCTCAGAGAGCTCAGACTCTAGCATAGAAGACAGAGGAGCAGGAGTGTCCCAGCAAGACACGGAGAGAAATTTTTCACATTATCACTAAGCCCCACGTGGCCAGGGCTTTGCCGCCTCCCAGGGGATGGATGGCATGGTTGTTTTCTGCAGAAGAAAACCTTTAGTGCAGCAACTACCCGTACTTACTGTCAGGATGAGCTGCAGGGGTGGCAAGAAGACAGAGTGAGAACCATATCCCTCTGCACATGCCAAGAAGAGGGGCATCTGTGGGCAGAGAGAGGAGGCCCCCAGGAGGAGAGAATGGGGAGGAAGGAGGTGGTAAGGTAGAAAGGGCTGGAAGGGAGCAGACAGGAAGTGAAGGGAGAAATAGGGCCACATGAGCAGAGATGCAAACAGATATAACCTCCTAAGACAACAATACAAGCCATAAAAAAAAAAAAAACACAAAAACATTCCTTCACTAGGTAAAGGTATGTCGGTTTCGGCAGACACTGCTGGTGGCTCTTCCTCTCCTGCCAGGATTCTGAGGTCACTCTACTGCCCAGCCCCAGGGCAGGTCTGATTGGCTCAGGTCATCACAGGGTCCCAACCTCCAGGAAAGTGATCAGCTTAGAAATGAAATTTGTTGCTTGAAACGAGGACGGTTATTTTTATAGGGTGAATTTAGGAGACACTGAGGCTGGAATGGCACACGAGAGGCTAGCTGAGAAAACAAAAGTGGGTGTGCAGCCCCAGCTGTTAAACACACCAGAGGATGCACCCAGTCCTGTGGCCAATGGATATAACCAGGCCTGACTCCCTCCTGAGGCTGCGCTCTGCCCGTGGGATGGCTGAGTCTGCTGGCTTGCAGGCTCCTTGTTTCTGGCTGTTGTTTAAATGTGATGCAATTGGTCACCCAAAGGATGTCTCTAGTTGTGAGAAACAAACTCACCCATCCAAACCCAAAGAATGGACTCAGAGACCCAGAGAACAGCCAAAGTGAGACTTTTAATGATAGTCTTGCAAGATCAGGCATGTGATAGGCAGGCAGACCCAGCACAGTTTCAACAAGCAATTTATCCCCTAGTGTGCAGGTCCCTCCCTCAGTTCCTCATAGGTTGAGTACTATGGGGTCACAATCTTCCCGGACGTCACCTACTGATTGTTGGGTAGGGGCTTTAGATGTCTTTTTTAGGGTTGTTTTGCTGCATTTTATTGCAGCCCACAGTACATTGCAATCCTAGTTAGCTCAGGGCTCTTCAAGTATATTTGACTTACGACCTAAGTAGCTGGGCAGGCTGATAAGAACAGACAAAGTGAGCTATTTTGGAGACTAGTAAGCTTCCATCTTAGACTAAACTTTTTTGGTTCAGGTGAAGGCAACTAAAGGGCGGGGGGGGAGAAGAGGGGGAAAGGGGGAAGCCGACAAGCAGGCATCCGCTATTTAAGCAGGGGCCTAGTATATCCTGTTTCTTCTGTAGTTTGCTGACCTAAGTCAATTTAAGGCACTTTGTCTTGGAAATAGACCACTGTATACATTATTTCCTTCGTGGTGGAGCGTGACTGTGAACAAATTCTGCAGGAGTCTATGGTGCAAACTCATCATCTTCAACAACAAATCCATTTGACATACATGTGGAGGAAGCCCCCTCATGGAGGCAGGCAACATGCCCAGGAGCCGGGTACCATGCTGGAATCTGGGAGCCACTCATGCACTTACTTGTCCATTTCCAAGTAAATGGGAAGTAGGAAGGTGGACATCGCGATTCCCTCAAGCGCCAACTACAATCTGAATTGCAGTTGGATCTCAGGGTTTGAGATCACTTAGGGACCAAGGAAAGGTTGAGTCACATATTCTCCCATGGCTATCAGGAGAGGCAGAGAGAACAGCCAGGGATCTGGGGGTCTCGGTGATTTCTGCAGCATTCACAATAAGCCCATAGACAGTGTTGAAAAAAAACAGAGGTTTGCATATGTTATGTAAAGGCATTGTTATCAAGAGAAGGATGGTAATCGGAGTCCCCTGCTCAGCTCTGCAGTCGACATCTGTCTACAGTTGTAATCTTGGTAAGCACCATTCTCAACTCCTGGCATCAACCCATTGGCAAAGCTTTATTTATAGAGTGAGAGCAGAGTATAAATGTTGCCAGCCTTGATGGTGTAAGGTAGAGGATACAGAGAAGAGACTTAAAGAGAAGAGATACTATCAACACTCAGTGCAACAGAGTAAAGAAAAATAAAAATTATACACACTAATAGGAGGTGACAGGAGACTCTCCAGTCCCCTTGCAGGAAAAGAAAAGGGCAGAGATGGCTGCTTTCCCTGACTATGGTGCAGATCAAAGTTCTGCAGTCTCAAGACACAGAAAACCGGTTTTAGCTAGAAAACCGGTCCAGGTTTCCTCAGAATTGCAGCCACTTTCAGAAAGAGTGAGGAATGGGTATTGAGGACCCATCATCTCTTTAGTCAGACATTGGTTCCTTGCGTGGGTAATATTTTCATTTGGAATCAGTCGGCAAGCCTCTACCCAGAAAAACAAAAATATTGCTGATCTTCAGATCAAAGTCACAGAAAAGGAAGGTGGTAGAACCCCCCCTAACTTCCCATTTAAGGCAGAAATGCCTGACCTGTGGCTTCCCAGGCTCTCTTCTGTGACATTACTTCGATCACTAGAATGGTCCAGAGACTAAGGGAAAGCATCTGCTGTCCCTTCCCCGAGCTACATCACCCATTTTCCCTTGCAGACACCCACTCCCTCTGCCCAAACCGCATGATGCTGGTTGTTGACCTCCACCCCTTCTGGTGTGGGCAGACACTGGCTAGACTGGGCCAATCCTTGCTCTTGGCCCCAGTGACCACTGCAAGGAAGAGCAATGGCCAGCTGGGTCGGTCAGGCTGAAAACCAAAAAGGGTCCCTCTCTTCCTGCCTGGCTGCTGAGCTGTTGCACATGTGCCATAGCTCTGAAGGCCACGAGGTGGACAGGGCCTGTCTGGACAGGAAGAGAGCAGGGCAGGGGATTCCTGAAGGTGCCACCCAAGCACCTGGATTCCAGCCTCCGCACCTGAGGCCAATGTGAGCTGCATTTCTGACTCTGAAACTGAAACAGGAGCAACTACTCATGCTAATAACAGTGACTAGGGTTGCAAGCAACAGAAAACCAACTCGCATTGATCTGAACGGTAAAGGGCAGTTGCTACCTCAAGGAACTGGCAAGGCAAACTTGGGGCAGGCTTCAGAGCAGGTTTGATTCTGAGGCTCAAGTATGTCCTCAGAACTTAGTGTCTGTCTACTCTGCCTCCATGGGCCACTTCATCCTAGAGGTAGTCTCCCTCAAAGTGACAAAATGGCTGCACCAGGGCTAGCTTCATACTCAAACTCCACCCTCTCCAAGATGAGAGGGTATGCCCTTCTGACAGATCTCTCAAGTAAGCAAGGAAGTGTCTTTTGCCGGCACACCAAAAAACCTCCTCCCCTCACATTTCATTGACTACAGTCAGATCACATGACTGTTTCTGAACCAACTCCTGTGGCCAGACGGTGGCTATGCCTGAGTGGCTTCCTCCAGGGTTTACAAGATAGGTCCTATGGCAAAGTGTGGGAGGGGTGTGAAGTGACTGGTCGACTGTGGGAGAAGGTTGTAGGTAATATAGGGAGGGGGCATGAAGTAAGGACACGTGCTTACCTCACTGATACTGTGCTTGATGAGGAAGCAAAAGAAATTATCACCACCTCACCAATTTCTTCACCTCAAATTCCTTTGAGAAGGGAATGTCTCATATTAGATTAGCAGACATAATATATAATGTCAAACCCTGCAGATCCCACCTCCTAACTCTGTCCTCTCTACATTTTTTGCCAAAATAATTCCCTTTCTAAACTTTATTATTGCCACCTTTAATAGTCAAGTAAATTATAAGACATAAAAAATCATGCCACCAACTATGTTCCTTGGGCCCAGAGCCCCTTGAGGGTAAAGTGGGACCACTGGGTCTCTTGGCCTTTTACAAGCAAGGGTTTTAATTCACTTCACTGAATAGTGCTCTTTTGCACTCTTTCCCTCGTTTTCTCTCTCTCTTCTCTCTCTCCTTCTCTCTCTCTCTCTTTCTCCACTGAGCAGGTATCAGCCAGAGTTCTTTGGCTGCAGACAGGGCACAACTTGGAGGCAGGGCCTAGGTGTGGGACATTTGCTGCAGGGTGCAGGGTCAGTGCCTAGGGGGCCCCAGAGGCAGCACCCGAATTGTACCTAGCAGAAGGAGAGTCCCCTAAAAGGACTGAGCATTTTACCTCAAGAGGAAATCATACGATAGAAGAGAAGGTGCTGTCTGCTGCCCCAAGTCAGCCGGTGGGATTTCACTGGGAGGAGCAGAAGAGGAGAAATGTGTAGGCATATTCACAAGGATACAGATCATCCCTGTGGTGATATGGCAGCTCCGGAAGGCACCACAAGGGAAGGCAGGTGAGGGGAGTTCTAAGGGCTAGGAAAAATTCTGAAAGCCCTGGGCGGAGACACAGAAATTATGGATGATCTCAAAGAAATGGTGCAAAGTGCTCTGAATGGTGCATTGGTCCTTCCACCAGCTTCAGTCCTGGTCAGTCGAGGATCCTATGTCCCACCAGAGGCCTGGCAGCACCGACTGACCTCCACCCAGCCCTCCTCCCTGAGTCTCTGAACTTGGGTTTGTTTTTTTCCAAACCCTTGCACTCTTATTTCATAATGTTAGTTACTGGAAAAATTAGTAAATTTTTGGAAAATAAATCAGAACAGTCACTATGCAAGTTTAAGAAAAGGGAACATATTCTAGAAAAAAATGTAGGGACTGGGGAGCCAAAAGGATCAGCCCCACTGCCACTTTCCCATGTGACCTGGGACAAAACAAACTGTAAGAGACTTCACCTGTGTTTTTAAATATAGGAAATTATCTGCCTGATATATGCATACAACACATCACTATTCAACCACAAAAAGAATTGAAGTATTGATATTACATAGTTGATAGGTTTGGAAGTACACAGCTAGAATGAAACTCAAAAGCATGCTAAGCCACCAGATACAAATGGTCACCTATTGTAACCTTTTATATGAAATGTCCAGAATATACAACTCCATGGAGACAGAAAGTAGATGGTGGTTGCCAGGGAAATAAGTGAAGGGTGAAAGGGAGTGATTCTTTAATAGGTACAGTGTGTTTTTCTGGGGTGATGAAAAAGTTTTAAAATGAGATAGAAACAATGTTTCCAAAACATTGAGAACACACTAAATGCCACTGAATTGTACACTTTAAAATGGTTAGTTGTATGTTATGTGAATCTCACCTCTTCTAGTTTGATGCAATCTCATTTATCTATTTTTGTTTTTATCGCCTATGCTTTTGGGATCGTATCCAAAAAATCTTTACCCAAACCAATGTCAAGAAGCTTTTTTCCTGTGTTTTCTTCTAGTAGATCTACAGTTTCAGGTCTCAAGTTAAGTCTTTAATCCATTTTGAGTTATCTTTGTATGCACTCAAAAAATTTAGGATGCTATTATTATTGAGAGTTCAGGAAAGCCCCAAGCCTTGGTGTGATAGAAAAGAAACCCAGAGAATTCCCCAAATTCACCCACCTTCTGTCCTTCATTTTTCATGGCCCATGTTGTAGAACTGGTTGCAGCACTCAGACAAGTGTGGTGACGAAGGGCCCCAGGAGCTCTGCCACCCAATGGCATCAGGATCCAAGGTGTCAGGGACACCAAAACTTTCCTCCCATCCAGGAAAACAAGTTATTAATATAACAATATATCACCCCCAAATTTCTTGCCAAGGAAAGAAGAACAAGAAGGAAAACTTTCCTTACACATAGTCAACAATATTTTTTCTAGTGTACAATTATTCATTTAAGGTTGAGGAAAGTGATCTAAGAGGTTGACAATGCCCCTTAATAAAGTCACATGTCAGAGTACAGAGCAGCACTATAATAATTGTCTTGATGCTGGACCTGGGAGGAGATGGTCTCCAAATACTTAAAAAGCCTTTACAAAATTACCCATATCAAAAACATGCTTTGTTCTCCTATGACTTGTGTTTAAATCCACACACTGTCATGATTTTAGCTGGTGGATGTGTGTAAGACAAGAAAGCAATAGCTGTCCCCATCCCTGGGACCCTCTCCTCACCGTGCTGTTTCCTTCCAGGACTGAAAGCTGTGCTAAATGTCTCCCTATTTTAACACAGTCAGGGGGCACAGAGTCTGACAGGGACTGGAAGAATTCTATCCCTTGCAAGTTTGTGAGACTCGCAAGAAAACGTGCAATCACCTCTCCGCCTCTCTCCTCTCTCACCGCTGGAGGCAAACACTTGGAAAACCACCAGCCCACCCCCTGCCCCGACTCCCTCACCATTCTTCAGTTTGTGTTTTCTCTGAGTGCTTGCGTGCAAAAGCACGGTAGGAAACCACAGGTAAGAGATTGGTTAAACTAAATTCCTCAGCATCCCTCCCAGCCCTGAGGGTTTTGACTTCCTACCTCTTCATTCCTGCCCATCTACTCAGCACAGGCTCTCTGAGATGCTACTCAATGACAACCACTGTGCTAGGCTTGGGGATCCAGCACTTCTCAAGAAATGACTTTCCAGTTGAGGTCAGAGGTAGGGAGTTTCTATTTAAATGTATAAAACTCTGTTTTGTACACACACAAACACGCGGGTGCACGTGTAACTTCTTGTTCTTACTCTGTCACACTCACTGTGTGTTACAAGCTGAATCGTGTCCCCCGCTCCCCATAAAAATTCAGATATTGACTGGTGTCTTATAAAATTTGAAGACAGACAGGTACAGAGGGAAGACCATGTGAAGACAGGAAAAAAGACAGCCACCAATAAGCCAAGGAGAGAGGCCTGGAGCAGATTCTCCCTTGCAGCCCTCAGAAGCAACCAACCCTGCTGACACCCACTGACACCTTGATCTTGGATTCCCAGCCTCCAGAACTCTGAGACAATACATTTCTGTTATTTAAGCCACCTAGCCCGGGTACATTATTACAGCAGCCCTATTAAGCTGACGCAACACCATAATACTCCAGATAAACACACTGGAAATCACTGCTTGAGGAATCGGAAGCCCAGAGGTCCTATTCTTAGCTTTGCCACTCCAAGCCACTCCACATCCCAGGAATGCCTGGGATATTTACATATTTTAATGGAGAAAAGAGAATGACACTTGAGTAAGTCACTTCTCCTTGAGCCTTTGTTTCCTTCTTCAGAAAAGGGCAAGGTCCCCTCCAACATGAACAGCTTGTATTTCTATGGCCCCTAGACAGGACCAAGGACAACTGTCCACGTCAGCCACAACCTAACAGTGTTCTCACTGTGAAAAATCCCCATGTTCCAACATTCAAACACACTGACATCCCAGTGTCCCACCGGACCTGGCCACATTAGACTGTAGCTTCCAAAGGACAGGGCCAGTAAATTCCCCACTATCAGGTCCCTAAATGATGGCTGACAGAGGTCCTGTCCCAGGCTGTATCATGGAGCATCCTTAGCCCTCTCAACTGCCTATCTGGAGGTCTGGACCCTACATCCAATAAATGTTCATAAAACTTAACATTCAAGTTTACAAATACAAAGGCATATTTTACATATTAAAAACCTATGATTTGCCAAAATATTTTTGTGCTCCTTTGGAGACTTGAAATTCTGGGAATGGTAGAAAATAGGATGTCTGGGATATTTATGTATGTTAATGGGGAGAAGAGAATGCCAAAACTGACTGTGGGGCTGCAGGCTGCCAGTGTCATAGGTCAGTCATGGTTCATGTGCTGCAGAAGCTCCTGGGAGCCAGGGCCCAGCTCACCACTCACCGGCCCATCTCCAGGGCCTGACACAGTATCTCAAATGATGAAGAGATAAACACTGGGATTTAGATTAGGCTCTACATACCCACAATTAAACTGGATTTGAAATTGCCTCATATAGTTTTGGGAACAATAAAACTGGAGCCTTTGGAAGATAATCTGGCAATATTGGTCAGTGTTTTCCATGCAGATACCTCTGTCCCATCGGCATCACCTCTAGAACCTAATCCAGAGAAATCTCTTCTTATGAATACGAGGGTACACCCTGCAGGATTGTTTAAGATAACACAAACTGAACAAAACCTGAGTGTCCTTTGATGGGGCATGGCATAATTAAATTTGGTACAATTATAACTGATGCAGCTTTTAAAAGAATGAGACAATCCTATCTACACTAACACATAAATACAGATCTACAAGTTCTGGATATCAGAACATATTTAAACAGGGATAGTCAATAATAAAATGATTCATGGCATAAAACCATGTGGACCAACCAAGAACTCAAGAGAAACTGACATTCCACAAAGGATAGCAGCAACACACTGTCAGATAGACAGTGAACAGGCAAGTGGTAACTCACTTAGCAGAACAGAGGATGCTAAGTCTACAGGGCTGAGGGAGCCAACTAGCTGGTGCCACTGGGTTGTATAAATGCTTGGGAAGTGGAGGCTCCATGCACCTCTGAAAGCAGCTGCATCCTCAAGTACCCTCTCCAAGTCCATCAAAGCCTGAGGGTTTACTGTTAGGAGAGGGTGGCATGGGATGGTAACAGTGGGACCCACATGGGGAACACTGGAGCCAGTAGGAGACCCCTCAGTGAGAGCCACTACTTACCAATGCACAGGGTGCAGTCAATCATGTGGGGTGGCCTCCATGCTGTGGATACCCTAGACCATTTCCCAGAAGATGGCATCAAGTGATTTGTTCTAACAAAATCAGGTATACAAATGCAAGTCTTCAGAAAGGAGGATGGTTTTCTAACTAGCCTCACGTTGTGCATGGAAAGCCTGGGGGCTCCAAGGTCCCAGGAAGGAGGATTAGGATCTGCCCCTCATTCTCTACCCGTCCACCTCTCAGGAGACTAAAAGACTCATCACTGGAGGAATTAACCCTGTCCTAAACAAAACACCAATACTGATCTGCCAAAGGAAGTTACTTTGTGATCAAGAAAGCCCGGGCCCAACAAACCCCGCCATTTGCAATCAGCCTTCTATTCACATTTCTCATATTGTGAACAAACATCCATGACTGACTTGACATTTAATGAAAGCCTCAAACATAAAAAAGATCAAAAATACAAATGGAATAAAGGAACTCCAAGAAAACAGAGACAAAGCAGAGAGTAGAAGGGAACACTTAAAAACTTACTATCAAGGCCGGGCGCGGTGGCTCACGCCTGTAATCCCAGCACTTTGGGAGGCCGAAGCGGGTGGATCACGAGGTCAGGAGATCGAGACCATGGTGAAACCCCGTCTCTACTAAAAATACAAAAAAAATTAGCCGGGCGCGTTGGTGGGTGCCTGTAGTCCCAGCTACTCAGGAGGCTGAGGCAGGAGAATGGCCTGAACCCAGGAGGCGGAGCTTGCAGTGGGCCGAGATGGCGCCACTGCACTCCAGCCTGGGCTACAGAGCAAGACTCCGTCTCAAAAAAAAAAAAAAAAACTTACTATCAAGTATTCTCAAAAATAAGAGATTTTTATAACTGGAAAACAAGAACAGACGCTGTTGAAAAAGGAACAGAGAACTTTTGAAAATTAAAAATATGACAGCAGATATTTAAAAATAAGAAGAGTTGGAAGATAAAGTTGAGAAAATCTCACCAGGACACAGAACCAAAAGATAAAGAGATGGAAAATAAAAAAGGAAGGAAAAAATATTAGAAGACAAGGCAAGGAGGTACAACAACATCTGAGCAAAAGGAGTTCCAGATGACAGAACAGTGCAGATAACTGAACACAAGTTTCCGTATTAAAAGGGCCCACTGCATGCCCAATGCACTGAAAGAACCCATGTCAAGGCACCCCATCATGAAATTCTACACTACAACAATGCCAAAAAGAAGCTTCCAGTAGGGAGGGACAAAAACAAGTCATATATAACAGATCAAGGTGCAGAAAGTGTCAGATTTGTTCATTGCAATGTTGGATATTAGAAAGTAATGGCATGCACCTTTAAAAACCTAAGGAAAAGTTTATTTCCAGCCTAGAACTCTACACCCACACAAACTTTCAGTCAATTGAACAGTAAGCATTTTTAGACATGAAAATCGTTCAAAAATCTCGAAAAGTTAATTCCCAGGTACCCTCTCTTAGGAAGCTATTAGATGAGAGACTGTTTTGGTTATCTACGGCTATGTAAGAATGCACCCAAAACTCGGAAAGTTAAAGCAACAGTGTGTTATTATTCCATGGAATTTGGACAGGAAACAAATAGGGATGGCTTTTCTCTGCTTTCCAGTGTCTGAGGTCCCATCTTAGAAATAGCTGTCTGCTGAAGCAGTTGGGAATGTTAGCATCTCTTCACCCCTCTCTATGCAGCCTCTCAACAGGCATCAGCTTGGACTTCCTCAGCAATGGCAGCCACAGGCAAGTAGCACTTTTTAAATGGAAGCTCAGGGCCTCAAGAGATGGGAAGTGGAGGGTCCCAGTCTCTTCAGGCCTGAGTCCGGAAACTGTCACACTGTCATCTCAGCTATCTTCTGTTGACCAAAGCAGTCATGAAACTACCCAAGATCAAGGGGAGGCGACACAAACCACACCTCTGAACAGGAGTAGCCTTAATGAATCTGTGGTCCTCTCTAAGCTTCTACAAAGGGTAACCAAGAAAGAGAAAGCCTGGGAAAACAGTGACTTGACCATGGAGGAAATGCAAGGAAAATTCCCAAGGGGGTGGTGAAGATGCAGGAAGAGCCCATCCGGACTGAAGCTGTGGAAGGAGGCCTCCAGAATGAATGTGTCCATGCGGGGCAGGAGGGGTGGAACTGCCAATTACCTGATAGGTTTGATCACAGTGGGACGAGTGGAACTGCTCTGTCCTGTGATAAATCTGTTGTATCTGTTCTGTTTCATATCTGTCTAGTGTGGAGGTGAGTGAGTGATGGGCTTATAGAAAACTAAGCAAATGGATAAAGGAGACAATTATCTCTGAAGAAATAAAAAGGTTGGACAGAAGGAAATAAAATATGGTACACTATGGGGCATGGCTGGGAATAGTATTTTTATAGCCATAACAATGTGAACACTGGATATTGATTTAAGTAAAAATGGGGATACACTGACTTTCAGAGAATAGGAAAAGGAAAATGGTGCTGTAGTGAGAAACATTTGTTTTCTAAAGAGTAAGCCAGTAGATAACCAAGAGATAGCTCTTTAGACATGTTACTTAGGAATATGGAGTAAATTACACGAGAATGAAGTAAGAGAATTGAGAGTGGTGGCCCACAAGGAAAAGAAAGGAGGGATGAAGAGGGTTGAGGCAGAGCATGGCTGTTTTTCATTATAAACCTCACAGTATAAGTTCATTAAATATTTTCATACATTTCATAAATGAAAATAAGAATTAAATTTTAAAAGAGAAAGCTGTAGAACAAAACACACAGTGAGATCCTATTTATATAAAAGAATGATGTGCACATGTGTATATGAACTCCAAGAAAAATAGAAAAATGTGGAAAAACCACACTAACACAACAAAACACACTAAAACAACCACAATAAAGAAGTAAAAGTGGCTGGGGGGCCAAATGTCTATCAACAGATACAAGTAAAATCAAAACGTAGGCCAGGCACGGTGGCTCACGCCTGTAATCCCAGCACTTTGGGAGGCCAAGGTGGGCGGATCACGAGGTCAGGAGATCAAGACCATCATGGCTAACACGGTGAAACCCCGTCTCTACTAAAAGATACAAAAAATTAGCCGGGTGTGGTGGCAGGCGCCTGTAGTCCCAGCTACTTGGGAGGCTGAGGCAGGAGAATGGCGTGAACCTGGGAGGCGGGGCTTGCAGTGAGCTGAGATTGCGCCACTGCACGCCTGGGGGACAGAGCAAAGACTCCGTCTCAAAAAAAAAAAAAAAAAAAAAAAGAGTAATCAAAATGTAGTCTATACATGCAATGGAATATTATTCAGCCTTCAAAAAGGAGGGAATTTTGACACATGCTACAACATGGATGATCCATGAGGACATTATACTGAGTGAAGTAAGCCAGTCACAGAAGAACAAATTCTATATGAATCCACTTATACGGTACCTGGAATAGTCAGATGCTGAGAGACAGAATGTAGAATGAGGGTTGCCAGGGGCTGGGAGAAGAGGAGAGTGGGGAGTTAGTGTCTAACATGTACAGAGTTTCCGTTTGGGAAGATGAAATGTTTTGGAGCTGGACAGTGGTGATGGTTGCACAACAATGTGAATGCACTTAATGCCACTGAGCTGTACATTCAGAAGCGGTTAAATGGTCAATTTTATATCGTGTGTATTTTGCCACAATTAAAAAAACGGCTGTAGGAGGAAACATTTTAGGAAACTTTCAAGTTTTCCAAATTATTTGACTCTTCTTAGTGAGAATGTGTTCATGAAATACTTATGGAGAAAAACTAAAAACAGATGAAAAAGCTGGCCAGGTGTGGTAGTTCATGCCTGTAATCCTAGCACTTTGGGAGGCCGATGTGGGCGGATCACTTAAGGTCAGGAGTTCGAAACCAGCCTGGCCAACAGGGTGAAACCCTGTCTCTACTAAAAATACAAAAAAATAGCCAGGCGTCGTGGTGGGCGCCTGTAATTCCAGCTACTTGGGAGACTGAGGCAGGAGAA
Source organism: Hylobates moloch (assembly GCF_009828535.3). Lineage (NCBI taxonomy): Eukaryota > Metazoa > Chordata > Mammalia > Primates > Hylobatidae > Hylobates > Hylobates moloch. The sequence continues at coordinate 30,367,278 of NW_026652290.1, read as the reverse complement.
TTGCTTGAACCCGGGAGGTGGAGGTTGCAGTGAGCCGAGATTATGCCACTGCACTCCAGCCTGGGCAACAAAGTGAGACTCCATCTAAAAAAAAAATGTTAAGAGAAATGTGCATTGCTCTAGGGAAGGAAAGAGAAGGGGATAAAGAGAAAGAAAGGGAGAAGGAAGCAGACAGGAGCTACAAGTGGGAGAAGAAGGGTGTGAGAAGGCCCTGGGAGAACAGAATCCTGTGGAGGGGCTTTCTCAGTTCTCCGGGTGAGAGGTGTGTGCTGTACCTACCTGTGCCAGCCAGCCTCTCCTGAGAGAGCTTCCCTTTGCCAATAAACAAACTCAGAAAAATCTCAAAAGCTTATCTCATTTCAGATGTTGCTTTTTAACATTCCCTGCAAATCCCAATGAGGAGCCGCCCGTCACCCAGAATGCTCCTGCTGTCACAACAAACAGCACACCTGGTCAGATGCACAATAGGACAGGGGCGGCCACAGCAGCCAGGGCGCTCTCGGAGTCTGAGGACTCAGCCCAGCAGGCTTGTCCTTGGGAGAGAGAAGGTCACTCCTTAGAAGAGGAACCTGAGCTGTGCCCACATTGCCCCTGGGAGCCGATGGCCAGCACTCTGGGAATGAAATCCTCCTCTGAGGAGAGTGGCCACCCACGTGTGTGTAGGAAGTTGCACAACCTCTTTTGGAGGAAAACTGTTTCCTGAGCTCTTATGCCCTGGGATTGCCTGGCCCTGTACAAACTTCTCACTATGTACACACAGCACTCACCACTATGCTGCCACAACCCTCTCCCCTATACCTACTTTAACTGCAAAGACCTGTTTGGGGTAAGGTGGGGACAAGCCACAGGAGATCTGGCATCGCCTCAGAGAGGAGGAAGTTTTATTTCTCACCTCCTATAGAACATTTTACGTTAGCATAATGTTAAAACATCCAGAAATCAAAATCGCCATCTTCTAACATGGGCTAAGGTAAAATCTGATAGTACAATATGAACTTTCAAAGAGATAGATATCAGAATCTTTAACCATTTGGGGAAAAAATATGATGTGTTGTTCATGCCATTACTACAACTCTGAATTATAAAGAAAATAAACAAGAACTGGAAAGAATGGAAAAGTGTTTGTCAGGGTAATGAGATTTTTGCTTTTCCCTCTGTGTGCATGTGTGTTTTGGTATCCCACCACAGCCAGTGTTTACTCCACGCCTACGCAACAGTTTTTCATTCAAGCTTCATAACACAGCAGCATTGATATTATCTGCATTCTGTAGGTGAGCAAATGTAAAGCCAATAAGGGGGAAAAAAATCCAGGACAACGGTCACCACAGGAAATAAACTGCCGCACTGGCCCCCCTATCCAGGCACGCCTTTCCTCTGTCCCTATGGAATTCACAAGGAAGTCCCTTCTGCTTGCCTCAAATCAGTAGTTTGGTTATTACAATTTTGTTCCATCTTTTAAACTGCAGTTATCTAAACTGAAAGACAAAGAGGTGATAGCCCAGGAACAACTTTAAGCCCCGTATGACTCAAAGCAGCCATTCACAAACTTATTGATTTTAGGAACTCCTTGCACTTTTAAGAATTATGAGGTCCCCAGCACTTTGGGAGACCGAGGCAGGCGGATCGCTTGAGGTCAGAAGTTCAAGACCAGCCTGGCCAACACGGTGAAACCCCATCTCTACTAAAAATACAAAAAATTAGCCAAGCGTGGTCGTGGGTGCCTGTAATCTCAGCTACTCCGGAGGCTCAGACAGGAGAATCACTTGAATCCAGCAGGCGGAGGTTGCAGTGAGCTGAGATCTACACCACAGCACTCCAGCCTGGACAACAGAGCCAGACTCTGTCTAAAAAAAAAAAAAAAAAATTATGAGGTCCCCAAAGAGCTTTTATTTGGGTGGGTTATATCCACTGATATTTCCCGTATTAGAAATTCAAACAGAAAAGTTTTCAAATGTTTATTAATTCATTTGAAAATAACTAATAAATCTATTAGTGTATTTTATGAAAATAACTATTTTCCAAAACAAAAACAAAAAAAGTTAGCAAGAAGAGTAGCATTGTTCTACATTTTTACAAATCCCTTTACTGTCTGTCTTAATAGAAAGCAGCTGCATTCTCATGTCTGCTTCTATATTTTTTCTGTTGGAATACTACACATCATGTGGTCTCTGGAAACAGCCACCGTACATTAGTGAGAGAATGAGAGTGAAAAAGCTAATGACATCTTTTTGTATTACTATAAAAACAGTTTGTACTCATGAACCGCCTGAAATGCTCTTGGGTACCCCCAGGGCTCCCTGTACCACACTTTGAGAACCATAACTTAAAGAACTATGTATGAGAGAGAGGGAAAGAGAAGTCGGGGAGACACCGATGGATATACCCACCATCCCACACTTCTCACTTTTCAACTTTCAAACGCCCCCAACTCCCCACTAGGTAACCCCAGTGCAGGAACCCCAGATTCTCCAAGGACAACCTGACGTTCATTCAAGCCATCTCCTTCCTTCTCATTTCCGCAAAATAAATTAAACGAGGGCTAAGTGGGCATGGCTAACCAATTAATCCTCCACGGGCACATACTGACATTTTTAATAGGGCCTTTCTTAAGCTAGAACTCCAAAGCATGCCTCTAACCGGGCTTTTCAGACTGCTTGAAATGGGTATGAGAAAGACAGCCCACAGGAGACACGAATGCCAAGTTCTGGTCCTGACTGTCCGGTGACTGAGCCATTTCTCTGTCTCCAGACTTGAGCTGCACTCAACCCTCTGCCTGCTTCTCAGAGCTGTCCTGGCTTCGGATGACATCGAGGACCTGAGTTCTTCTTATAACCAAACTGCCCCGCTGAAGCTGCCCACTCCGCACACCTGCACTCCGAGGGGGTCCTGTAAGTCTGTCCCACCCCGACGCCCAGACACGCCCTGGACAGGGCCACTCCATCCCTGTGCGCCCATCCCATCCTGGTTTTTCTGTCCCATTCTCCCCACCAAGGGTGGGACATCGCGGGGTGGGGACTCAAGAAACAGGTTTAACAAACAACCAAGGCCGATCTTCCAGCCACACTGTTTTAGCAGACCCCGCGCCTTTCACCGCGGGGCCCAGCCCTGCACCCGACTCCTCGTGGAGGAGGGAGCTCGGGAGGCGAGGGACACCTCTCAGGGAGCCGAGGAAGACGGCGGCGGCCGGCTGCGCCCACACACCTGGGGAGGAGAGCCCATCACCTGCAGGTGAGGAAGGGGCCTGCCTCTCAGGCGCAGCGCACACCCCACCTCGCCCTCGCCGGGGCGGTGTCCGCAGCGACGCGCAGGCAACCGAGGGGACACGCTCGGCGGGTTCGGGGACGGGGGCAGGGGCGACGGCCGCAGCGCGGTACCTTTGCCGGAAGAGCGGGCAGCCGCCGAGGAGCCTGCGCAGCTCGTTCTTGAGGCTCCAGAAGTCGCCGTCCAGGTAGCGGTGCAGGGAGGAGCCCCCGAGCCCCAGATCCGGCGCCGGCTCCATCGCGCTCACCTGCCTCTGCTTTTCAGCGTGGCTGGCAGGGCCGGCTTCGCTTCGCGCCTCCTCCAGCTCCCTGCAGGTGGGGCCCGAAGCACACGCCCTCTTTCTCTCCACCCCACCGGGCCCGTCTTCTCTCTCCTCACCTTCTTGTTCCCTCCCTCCCTGGCCCCGCCCTGCCCTGGCTTCCGGGGCGTGAGGTCCAGCGTAAGTGGGCGCTCCTACGGTGGCCTCCCCTTGCCCTTCCGAGGAACCGAAAACTCTATCCTCCGGTTATCAATTGTCCCTCCAGGTTTGTGAGCCATAAGAAACAAGTATTAGATCCCTAGAAAGGGTGCCAGTCACGTGGACCTGGGCACCAGAGGCCCGGCTGCTCAGGACTGAGCCGGTTGACCCACTCAGCAAATCCCTGGGCCAGTCACTTTGCCTGACCCCCACGACCCAAGATAGCCTGGCCCCAGCTCTGGCCCCTCCTCAGCTGTATCTCACCTCTTCCCGGAACTGGGCATTACTGTGAACTCTAATATCACTGTAATCTAAAGGCGTCCCAGGTCTACAGCATTGAGTCCAGGGTAGCTGGGAGCTGCATTCATGACCAGGTGATCAACCCGAACACGATAGTCATTTCCCAGGACCCTCCTTTTTTTGTTGTTATGGCTGGAGGGAAATGAGTTATAACCTAAGTGGAAAATGTTCCTTCCTTTCTGCTCCCTAATTCTCGTATACCTGGTTGATTCTCCTTTTAAATACTCAAGGAAATGTTAGCTGTTCCCTTCCAGAGGCTACTTTGCTGGGGAGATGATGGTGTGGTCTGCTGTCATGAGGTTAGTGGATGTCATCTGTATTCGTTTCCAGTAACAAATTCCCACAAAGTGAGTGACTTAAGATAGCACCAATTTATTCTCTTACATTTCTGGAAGTCAGAAGTCCAAAATAGGACTTACAGGGTTAAAATCAAGGTGTTGGCAGAGCTGGGTTCCTTCTCACAGCTCCAGAGAAAAACGCATTTCCTTGTCTTTTCTAGCTCCTGGAGGCTGCCTGCATTTCTTAGCTCCTGGCCCCTTCCTCTGTCTTCAAAATGCATCACTTCAAGCTCTGCTTTCATCCTTCCATCTTCTATTGACTTTGACCTCCTTGCCTCCCTTTAAAAGGACTTGTTTACATGGGACCCATGGGAATAATCCATGGTCAATGGGAATAATCTTCCCATCACAAGATCCATACTTTAACCACACCAGCAATGTCCATTTTGCCATATAAGAAACACATTCTTAGGTACTAGGGATTAAAACATGAGCACCTTTGGCGAGCCATTCCTCTGTCTACCACACCTGTGCAACTGCAAGTAATAATACCCAATCATCCATGATAAAAGGGGCTTTGTTTTCTCACATCACAGGAAGCCTGGTGGTAGGAAAGCCCCAAGGGTGAATTTGATGGCTCTGTCCTGGGGACCCAGGTCCTTTGCATCTTTCTGCTCCACCATCCACCATCCTTTCTCTATATGTAATCTTTACCTTTTTTTTTTTAACTTGTCTTCTACCAGTTGTAAGATGGATGCTGCAGCTCCAAGCACCACCCTGTGCAAAGCAGAAGAGGAGTATTTCCTTCTATATCAGCCAAAATAGTGTAGTGGTAACAAACAACCCCAAAACTACTTCACATACACTTCCGTCACCAACAACCCTCAAATCTTAGGGCCTAAAAAGACCAGAGTTTACTTCTCACTCATGCTACCTGGGGGTTCTGTTCCACGTCCCCTCAGTCCAGTCCTGGCTGACAGAACAGCCACGATTGTGTGGCCACACTGGCTTTTAAAGCTTCCAGCTGGAAGAGACACACATAACTTCAACTCACAATCCACTGGACAAAGCAGCTCACTCCTGACTCTGTGGGGGAAGGGAAGTACCACCCTGGACATGCCCGGGAGGCCAACACCCAAAATCATCTGTAAGCAGAGCTAGTGACTATTCAATCTGCCCCTCTGGTCACACTCTCCCTTCCACAGGCAAAATACACTCTCCATCCTTCCAGGGAAGCAGCCAAAGCCCCACACCTCCACAACATCAAGTCTGAGGCCCCTGGGGGATACAGAGTGGTCCTTGCATCAAGTCAGGATGTGGGTCCTCTTGATCCAGAGACCTATAAACTGAAAAGATAGGTTACTAAGTTAACTTCCAAGTGAATGTTTGCTTGAGTGAGAAAAAAAAAAAAAAAGACCTCTGTTCTTAGAAGCCACAAAGATTTTTGTTGTTGTTGTTTCTTTTTTTTTTTTTTTTTTTTTTTGTGGGGTGTTGTCATGCCACTCGGCCCTAGTGCAGCCCCCTCCTGCCTCATCCTTCGATAGTGGGATACAGGCCCCGCCCGCCTCTGCCTCCCAAAGTGCTGGGATTACAAGCATGAGCCACCGTGCCCGGCCTATTGTTGTTTCTTGACATGGGGTTTTGCTCTTGTTGCCCAGGCTAGAGTGCAATAGCATGATCTTGGCTCACTGCAACCTCTGCCTCCTGGGTTCAAGCGATTCTCTCAGCCTCCTGAGTAGCTGGGATTACAAGTGCCCGCCACCAAGACTGGCAATTTTTTGTATTTTTAGTGAAGACACGGTTTCTCCATGTTGGCCAGGCTGGTCTCAAACTCCTGACCTCTGGTGATTGTGATCCACCCACCCCGACCTCCCAAAACGCTGGGATTACAGGCATGAGCCACCACACCTGGCCAACCACTAAGTTTTTTTGAGGGTTATTTGTTACCTAGCCAATCATAGAAGATACTAAAAGAACGTTGCTTATGAAATAAAAAACTAAAATAGGTACACTGGCTTAGAGGCTGGGAGGGGCAAGGAGGATGCTGTTGACCAAAGCATTGTTGTTGACCAAAATTGAAAATGGTCCCGTTTATGAAGAGGCAAATATTTGACAAAGCTGCCACTGACAGAAGACATACCTAACTTGGAACTTATCTCTCCAAGAGAAGATGCTGAAAACACAAGGTTAGCATTGCATGTTGGCTGCTTTTGCTTGTGTTTGACAAGACATTATAAGAAAGAGATGGGCTTACAAAAGAATTGACCAGTTTGCAAGCAGGGATGGAAGGGAATAGAGTCCACAAGTTCAGGGACTTTTAGGGTTGGGAGAGGCAAGTGCTTCACAACTTCTATTAGTAAAAGATGAAACTGAGAAATATTTAGTAACAAAAGTCCATTAAAATTCAGGAACCTCAAACTCTACTCCCTTGCCCCTTGTGGCAAGAATAGAATCAAGAGTCTCACCTGAAACCTGTAACAAATAGGTTTTGTGGATTCCCAGCAAGCCATCTTACTCCCGGGCCTTGTCCATCCGAGCAACCCCCATCTGAAGCATCACTGGTCTCTGCGTCAGAGGATGAGAGCACGGTTTGAATCACCCACGGACTTGTAAATGTACACCCAGAAGTGTCAAGCATAATCTAGCCTATCCTGGAAGATACCTCAAGAATCTGTTTACAAGCCACACCTCTCTCTAAGAGCCAGAGAAGTGTAATCCTCCCAGGTGCCCCCACCAGCCAACGCTAAAGACTACCACACTCCTGTGAATCTTTTGTTATTAGGAAGGAATAGCTGACAAATGACCCAGTAAAATTGCCCTTGGGCCATCTTGGCTTAACTAGGTCCCTTGACCACTACATTATTTTCCTACAGTAACAAATTACCACAAACTTGGTTAGGTAAACAGCAGAAATTTAATTATCTCACAGATTTGGAGACTAGAAATCTGAAATGTTCAGCAGCGCCTTGTTACTTTTGAAGGCTCTAGGGGAGAATCCTTCCTTGCCTTTTCTAGATTCTGCTGGCTCCCAGCAATCCTTGGTATTACTTGGCTTATAGCAGCATCATTTCACACTCTGCCCCATCATCACATGGCCTTCCTTTCTGTGGGTCTCTATGTCTTCAAATCTCCCTCCTCTTAAAGGACATTGGTCGTAGAATTTAGTGCCCTCCCTAATCCAACGTGCCTCATCTCAACTTGATTACATCTGCAAAACCCCTATTTTCAAAGAAGGTCACTTTCTGATATGAACGTTTAGGGAACACTATTCAACCCAGTATACCCACCCAGAACTAATAGGGACTGACAAATGAGAAAGAAATAAAAGGAAGTGACCATATACTGGCTTAGATCAATGGATTCCACACTAACTGTGTATCAGAATAACCATGCACACAGACGCACAAATACACACGACTTGGGCAATCAATCCAATTTCTAGAGGTAGGCATCTGTAGTTTTTAAAAGCTCCTCTCCACCCCAGGTGACTCTACTATTGTGCAGCCAGGGCTCAGCCCATGGGCTTAGGCTCAATGGTTCTTGATCTTGCTACACAGGGGATTAGTATATTATTGGGAAAATTGGTGAAATTTAAACAACATGGATAATATAATACTGTATCAATGTTGACTTTATGGTTTTGATTATTGTACTGTGGATATTTAAATGAATGTTTTTGTCATTAGGAGCAAATTCAAGTAGTTAGGGGTAAAGGGGCAACTTACTCCAAATGAGTCTGAAAAATATACACAGAGAGAGAGAGAGAGAATAAAATGTGGCTCCCTGGACTATCTATGTTAGGCAGGACTTTCTCTTACAAGTACAGTCACACACCACATAACAACGTTTTGGTCAACAACAGACTGCATATATGACATTGGTCCTGTAAGATTATAATGGAGCTGAAAAATTCCTATTACCGCGTGACATCATTGGTGTCGTAAAGTCATAGCCCAACATATTACCCACTTGTTTCTGGCGATCTGGTCAACAAACTACTGTGATCAGGTCCATAGAGCCCAGGTAAATAAAAACACAAAACTACTGCACTACCAGTTGTATAAAAGTGTAACATAGACAATTACGTACAGTAGCGCATAATACTTGATGGTCATAGTAAACGATTATGTTATTGGTTTATGTATTTACTATACTATACTTTTAATCATTATTTTAGAGTGTACTCCTACTTATTTTTTTAAAAGTTAACTGTAAAACAGCCTCATGCTGGTCCTTCAGGAAGATTCCAGAAGAAGACAGTGTTATCCTAGGAGATGACAGCTCCATGAGTGTTATGGCCCCGAAGACACTCTAGTGAGACAGGATGCAGAGGTGGAAGACAATGAGATTGATGATCCTAACCCTGTATAGGCCTAGGCTAATGTGCCTTTGTGCCTTCATTTCTAACAGAAAAAAGCTTAAAAATTGAAAAATAAAAAATTATAAAAATAGAAAAATACAGGATAAGGATATAAAGAAAATATTTTTGCATAGCTGATGTGCTTGTGTTTTAAAATATTATTACGAAATGGTCAAAAAGTTAAAAAAAAAAGAAGTTTATAAAGTAAGGAAGTTACAGTAATCTTACCGTAAAGTAAAAAAGTTACAGTAAGCTAACGTTAATTTATTATTGAAGAAAGAAAAAGGTTTGTGTTTTTTTTATAAATTTAGTATAGCCTAACTATAGTGTTTCTAAGGTCTACAGCAGTGTACAGTAATGTCCTAGGCCCTCACATTCTCTCACCACTCACCCACTGACTCACCCAGAGTAACTTCTGGCCCTACAAGCTCCATTCATGGGACGTGTCCTGTACAGGTGTACCATTTTTTATCTTTTACACTGTTATTTTTACTATATTTTCTCTATGTTTACATACACAGATACTCATGTTACAATTGCCTACAGTACTGAATACAGTAACATGCTGTGCAGGTTTGTAGTCTAGGTCTGTAGTAGGCTGTACCATCTAGGTTTGTGTAAGTTCACTCTGTGAGGTTCGCACAATGACGAAATCACCTAACAACACATTTCTCCAAACATATCTCCATCGTTAAGCAATGCAAGAATGTAGTAAAAACCAATCTGAATTCTCTGTAACAAAATAGAAATGTATTGGCTCATGAAACTCGGAGAAGACATGCATGTCCTAACTACAGAAGGTCAGGAGTGTGGCTGGTGTCAGACAACTGGGGCCAGCTGCTCCAACTCCAAAATCCACCAGCCTCTGTCTCTCTCTCTTTGTCTCTCTCTCTCTCTCTCTCTCTCTCTTTCTACCCCCCACCCCCTACCCCCCATCTCCACAAGCCCAGGTTTCAGGGCTCTAACTCCTCCACCAGCCAGAAAGCACAGAGGCCAACAGTTCCCAAGCCCCACATTCCTCAGCCTCTGCCATCAGAAAGGCCTTGCTGTTTCCTTATTTCCAATTGTGCTAACTCTCAGAAAGGACTGGTATCAGCTTAGAGTGGGGTCAGGTGCTCATATATCTGAACCACCCCTTGGGGTAGGGAGAGGCACCACAGGAACTATGTAAGGATGTGGCAAAGCAGCCACAGGGTCTGGTAGGGAGGTGGTGCCCTCTCTGCCGCCCCATCCAGCTGCCCCCTGCAAGCTGCTTTTCACAGCCACATCTCCCACCTCCTGAATCCTTCCCCAGCCCTTTCCCCTAATGGCTTCACCCTTGCAGGCAGCATAACAGGACAGGACTGCCATCCTCTCCAGAATCGGAGGGACCTCCAGGCTACTCTAAACAGTAATACCCCAAATAACATTCTGTGGGGGTTCACCTTCAAGACCATCAATAGGCTATGAGAGGTTGAAGGACACAAGGTAGATGTATGAGCTTCCGTGGGGCCAGGCTAAGAAAATCCTCCCTAAGGAGCTGCCGGAAGGAAGGCCTGCAGAGGCAGGCTGGGCTGACAACTGGCATCCCCGCAGCTGGGCTGCAGAAAGAGCCTGAGGAAGCCACAGCAGTCACGGGCCTCTGAGGAGGATGCACAGATCCACAGTGGCCTGGCGATGACATCTGGGTTTGCCCAGGGGCTCTCTGTAGTCCTAGGCCCTCAGTACAAGAGGTGGGGCTACAAGCTGCTGCAAGTTTCACTCTGCTGCTTCTGGACCATTGGCCTTGGTATAAAAGGCTGACCCCTCAGCAAGAGAGAGCATTCCCACATACGGTGGCTCTGTGGATATTAATGTGGCCATGTGCATCTGGCTGGCAGCTTTCCTTTTGTTAACTGACTTGCCCAAGGGCACCTGGCTCTCAATGTCAGAGGACCCAGGCCTCCAAATGGCCTATCCAGGCTCACACGACTCTTCAATCACACACACATCATGCCACCGAGACAGGACTAACCTGGGGGCCTTGGCAAACATTATGGACGCTGTTTTTATGGAGGCCTGGGGCATGAACGTGACAATCCATGGTTCGGGGTCCTGTGGAGAGGCACAGTCTGTTCTCAGGGGCACTTCAGTGTGCTTTGTAGAAATCATGGAACCGTAAAACGTCAGAGCCGGGGGCACCCTGGAACTTGTCAAGTCAGTTCCTTCTTTTCAGGTGAGGACACTGCAGGGCATGGCTGCTGTGTAGGGTTTGAGTAGGGAGAAATGGGATGATTTGGGAAACTAATTTACAATGTCCCCCATGTTTCCCAGTACTCCCCAGTCTGAGCACTTCAGGAGTCCCAGTAAAGGTAATAGCTCAGATTTACCTGGCTGGGGCCTCACCTGTCTATGCCAAGACTTAGGCCCCTGATAAGCCTCCCTCCTTCCTTCCTTCCTTCCTTCCTTCTTTCCTCCCTCCATTCCTCCTTCCTTCTTCCCCTCTTTCCTTCTTTCCTTCCATCCCTCTGTTCCTCCCTTCCTCCTTCCTTCCCTCCTTCCTTCCTTTATTTCTTTCCTTCCCTCCCTCTGTCCCTCCCTCTGTCCTTCCTTCCTTCTTTCCTTCCCTCCTTCCTTGCCTCCTTCTTTCTTCCCCCCTTCCTTTCTTCCCTCCCTCCCTCCTTCCTTCCTCCCTTCCTTCCATCCTTCATTCCTCTCTTCCTCCCTCCATTCCTCCTTCCTTCCTTCCTCCCTCCATTCTTCCTTCCTTCCTTCCCTCTTTCCTTCCCTCCCTCTGTTCCTCCCTTCTTTCCTTCCTTCCTTCCTTCTTCTTTCTTTCATTTTGGTTTTTCTTCACCTCCCACACAGCCTAAGAAGTCCCTCCTTCATGTCGCACTGACACACATCCAGGGGCCCTGAGGGGTTTCTCCCATATGCTCACCAGCAGTTCTACTGCCTCCCCACTGGGCATTGTCTGATCCACAAGGAGCCCCCTGGGTGGGATGAAAGGCTGGCATGTGGGGACAGGATCCAGGAAATATGGCTTCCTTTTATGTTGTCACTTTGGGAACAGGGTCCTAGAGCAGAGGTTGCCATGGGAAAATTCTAGCACCTTTTACTTACTGCCTTCTCTGACCCCAAGTGCCAGACATGTGCCTGTGGAAGGAACAAATTCAGAAACAGCCACCATGTGGTCGTCAGGAATGTCCTCCCTTCCACACAGCCACAGTTTTGTTCCAGAGTCACCCCTCACATAACTGCCATCTTTTCTCCCCCGGGATAAAGTCTTCCTGTAAGTAGGCTCCAACAGGCTCACTTCAGCCTCCACTGGCCCCACTAGGCACAAGTGGCCCATGCTGGGTACACACACTCACACCGCCTGAATCCCCACACAGACAGGCTGGCATCAGGGGCTCCCATGCTGACTCCCATGCACCCCATTCTTGGAAACAATCAGGCTGTAAACTATGATGGTGCCTTTCCCTGAGCAAGACCAGCAGGTTTTGAGGCCAGCTCTGTTTCCTATGTCCCTCCTCCAAGGCACACATTCCTAGTCCAAAATAAAGCTGCTTAATGTGAGTCCATGGACCCACCTGTGTCACTCTGAGGTTTCTCTCTGTATGGTGCCATGCAGGCATCTCTGGGAGGTACTGTTGTTTAATAAGCAAGTGAAGAACAGTGTATAAAATGTGCTACCTTTCGTGTGAGAGAGAGGAGGAATATATGTATTATGTAGTTGTGTGTGTGTGTACATTTGCCTATATTTTCAAAAATAGACCAGATAAACCAGAAGCTAATTAAAATTGTTACCAATAGAACTTTGGAGGGGAAAGGGATGGGAGGTACCCTTCCCTGAATTGACCTTGTTTTTAAATTTTTGACTTTGGAATTTGGTAAATGTTTTACATGACCTTAAACTTTTAAATCTAACCAAAAAAAATACAGTCACTAAAGATGAAAAACAAACTGAAACAAATTTATTCAACTCTGTTTCAGGTTGCTGGCATAACTACAAGAGAAAAGTTATTTCAATTCACTTAAAATACATTCCTTTCACTGCATAGCTCACTAGGAATATAGCCTAATGAAGAACTCAGAGAAATTTTATAATGTATTCACTAGTCTTATTATTAGTAGTAATGTTATTATTTTGAAACTTTTTGTGTATGCTGTAACATAAAGTAAATAAGTAACTGAATAAATGGCATTAGACTCCAAGATTTTAGTAGAAAAGAAACAAAGAAGTTAAGACATTTTACCTTTTAAATCTTTAAAAGCTAGGTCCCTCTGACTCTCCAGCCTATGTTTTTTCCAGGATAGGATACCATATGACTTAAAAGAGGAGGAAATGCTATTTTTAAAAAACATGGATTATCATTTGTATTCGTTTCCTAGGGCTATGTATTAGTCCGTCCTCACATTGCTATAAAGAAATACCGAGACTGGGTAATTTATAAAGAAACGGGGCTTAATTGGCTCACGGTTCCCCAGGCTGTACAGGAAGCATGATATTGACATCTGCTTCGTTTCTGGGGAGGCCTCGGGAAACTTTCAATCATGGTGGAAGGCAAAGGGGGGAGCGAGGAGCTTCACATGGCCATAGCAAGAGGAAGAGGGAAAAGCAGAAGGTCCCACACACTTTTAAACAAGATCTTACAAGAGCTCACTCACTATCATGAGAACAGCACCAAGGGGATGGTGCTAAAACCATTCATGAAGGACCATCCCCATGATCCAATCACCTCCCACCAGGCCCCACCTCCAACACTGGGGATAAGAATTCTACATGAGATTTGACTGGGGACACAGATCCAAACCATGTCAGCTTGTTATAGCAAAGTACCTTGAACTAGGTAGCTTAAGACAACAGAAATGTAAAATATGTTTCGTAGTTCTAGATACCAGAAGTCCAAATCAAGGTATTTGCAAGTTCCTTCCTGGGAGCTCAGAAAGAGAATCTGTTCCATGCTTCCCACCCAGCCTCTGGTGGTTGCTGCAGTTCTTGGCATTCCTTGGCTTGTGCAGCACAAATCCAACCTCTACCTTGTGTGTCTCTGTCTCTGTGTCTCCTCTTCTCTTCTTAAAAGGCCATACATCACAATGTATTAGGGATCCATCCTACTCCAGTGTGACCTTATCTTTATTTAACTAATTATATCTACAATTAAGTTCACATTCTAAGGTTCCGGGAAGGACATGGATTTGGAGAGGGCATTAGTCAACCCAGTCCATCACTTTTCTTTTTTTTCTTTTGTATTCTGAAACAAGTGACACTTTCATTTTGGGGGAGTGTTTCACCTGTTCCAAGTTCTTTTTAGGTTCAGACATAAAGTCTAAGAAGGAAATTAATTATAGGCAATCATAGTTAATACTAACATTTGCTTAGCTAAATTTACAATATTTCCAGACTCTGCAGTGACTGCTTTCCATGAATGTTCTGGTTGAATCCTCACAGCCGGACAATTATTATCCCCAATTTCAGTAGAGTCTGTTGAGGCTCAGAGAGATTAATTTCCTGAAGTCAGACAACTAGGATGCAAGAATCAGGAGCTTGGGAGAAAGAAAGCAGTCAAGCTCTGGAGCCAGTATACAAACACTTGTGTGATTCTGTACGCCTTCCACAAACCAGGCCTCTCAACAGACCATTTAGCAGGATTCAGGTTCATCATTTGGAGAAAGCTTTCCCATCATCTCGACTCTAGCTCTGGTTTGTCTTTCAGATCACAGAGGGAAAGGAAAGGAAATTAACACGAGAACTGAATGTTTTCATGAAGTCACATCTCTTGGATGATACTATCAATGCCAGTGTATAGTAAGCAACACATCAGTGTCATTGGGCCTGACTCCTGGCTTCCTGATCTCTTATATATTACTGGCATTACAAGACTGATTGACAACCAGATTTAAAAAAAAAGAGCTCTGGGCCAGGAGTGGTGGCTCACACCTGTAATCCCAGCACTTTGAGAGGCCGAGGTGGGTGGATCACGAGGTAGGGAGTTTGAGACCAGCCTGACCAACATGGCGAAACCCCATCTCTACTAAAAATACAAAAATTATATGGGCATGGTGTTGCATGCCTGTAATCTCAGCTGCTCAGGAGGCTGAGGCAGGAGAATCGCTTGAACCTGGGAGACAGAGGTTGCAGTGAGCCGAGATTGTGCCACTGCACTTCAGCCTGGGCGACAGAGCAAGACTCCAAATCTAAAAAAAAAAAAAAAAAAAAAGCTCAGTCTCCTATTTCAATCTCTGCTCCTCCTGCCATTTATGTATTTATCCTCTTTAGTATCTGGCTTTCTTCCCCACTAGAGCTTAAGGTCTATGAAGGCAGGGATTCTTCTGTGTGTGCTATATCCCAAGGTTCTAGCTATATCCCAAGGTTCTGGGACACTCTCTAGTACATGGAAAGTACCCAATACATATTTTCGAATGGAAGTTTGCTATCTATGTTGAAATCAATTCGCTTGTTTTACTTAAACTTATCTAAGTAAAAATTTATTTTTGAAGGAAACTTGATATTACTACCACAAATGGAAAGCAGTATCTCATGTAGCACAAATAGAATTCACAAAAATAAATACAACTAAGCAGTTTCAATGTTAACAGTGAAAGTATAAATTGAAATATACAAGTATATCTGAAAAGATGTTAAACCACACTCACAGTAAGAGAAATGTAGATTTCAACCCAAACTGGAGATACCATTCTTTATCAGACGAGTAAAGATCAAAAGGTCAGGTTCTTGGCATGTCGGCATGAGGGTGGGAATCAGGTGAGCTGGTAGATTGCTGGTGGGCTTGTGAGCATTCACCCTTATGTCAAGGCACTGCCAGGGAACTGTTGGCTGTGGGCCTGCCTAGATATGTACCATCGGTGAAATGTCAAGGTTTTATCCTCCCAACAGCATCACTGGCTATGATCTCATGGGTAACAACAGGTTAGTAATTGAATTTGGCCCACATTTCCTGAGGGCCAACTGAGTGCTGAGCTTCTAGAGACTGGGGTGGGGGTGGGTGGCAGATGGCCTTTGGGATCTATTTGGACATGGGCATGGAAAGCCTGCCAACCTACCACAGAGTGACAAGGCGCATTACCAAGAAGGAAACAAAGCTGCTCAGAAAGATGTGGAGCCGAGGGGATTGGGTCCAGTGGGCCTTCCCTGCCCCTGCCCACCAATGAGTCTTCCAGTCTGCCTTGTATAGGTAGATGCTTGTTGCCCTCTCCCTCTGGGTTCCATCCACTTGGTGCCCACACCCCACTGTTCTCAGTCTTCTGCGAGGGCATGCCTGGTCCTTTCCAAATCCGTAGAGTGGAGTATCTACATGGCAGCACTGCTTTCTCCACTGACCACACCTCCAGGGAGGTCACTCTGCTTGCTATATTGAAAGACCCCCTTCCTCCCAGGTGCAAGGCAGGGAAGTGGTAGGGGAGGGAAGGCCCTCACCCTGTCACATGTGTAATTTGGTAGCTTCAAGACCACCTGAAAACGCTCAAACCTTTGTGCCAAGTAAAAGGGTATTGAAACTGGGCTGAAAGAAGGAAGCTGGAGTGGACCATTCTGGTGCCAGGTTACTTCTGTCCCCTAGACCCCAGTCCTGCTCACTCCATCCCATGGCAGCATACCATGCCACACCTGGTCCTGCAAAACACGTGCCATGGGACACTCTGGTGAGGACAGATGGAGTAAGAGAATGGGTATCTCAAGGACCCCTGCCATTCTGCTCTCAGTGGAGAGAGCCATGTAGCCTGACAATATAGTCATCCAGTCAGCCCATCAGAGTAAGACAAGGAGAGTCCCTGGGTTGCCTGAATGGATTGGAAACAGCTTATACTTGCTCATAGCCAAATTATGAGGATTCAGGGAACCATGTGTGCTACAGTTAGGGGTGGTGCCCATGGAGGCCTGGGCTACTTGGATTAAGGAGTGTCCATTGGATTATCTGTTCAATTCTGTGTGGGGCTGGTTTTGCACTGCAATTTCTTTGGCAGGATGAACAGCCTCCTGATATCAGCTTCAGACCAATGAGAAAATAATCACTTTTTTCTCTACTTTCATTGCATGAGCAAATTAAAGCTATAATTTTTTTTGTTTTGTGGGGAAGTTATAGTAGGAATTGAAGCCATAAAGATTATATTATTTCCAAATTTAGAAAGAAAGATTTGATTTTTAAAAATCATAATTTCAGACAAGGCTAAAGGAGTGGGAATGATGAGAGTTGCTTTTATTTCTTATATACTTGTCCAAACAGTGTGGGCCAAAAGCTTTTGAATGTGTGCTAATTACACGGTGAAGCGTTTGGGATCTTGGGAGCTTTTAACTGGGCATATGGTTGGGCCAGTTTCTATTCCAAAACTTCTTCCTGTGCCTTACAAATGTTTTTGGCATGCAAACTTTTTTTTCTTTTCTTTTTTTTTCTTTGTTTTGAGATGGGCTCTTGCTGTATTGCTTAGGCTGTAGCGCAATGGTGCAATCACAGTTTCCTGCAGCCTCACCCTTCCAGGCTCTATCAATCCTCTCACCTCAGCCTCCTGAATAACTAGGATTACAGGCATGTGCCACCATACCTGGCTATTTTTTTTTTTTTTTTGGTAGGGACGGGGTCTCCCTCTGTTGCCCAGGCTAGTCTGGAACTCCTGGGCTCAAGTGATCCTCCCATCTCTGCCTCTCAAAATGCTGGGATTATAGGCGTGAGCCACTGCGCCTAGCTGACATGCAAAACCATGAGTATGTATTTGCCTCTAACAAGCCCTCTAATGCAAGGTACTACAAATTAATTTTATAATATAGTAATGGTTACTTGTTTTGTATTAATATTTTACAGTTGACAAAATGTTCCCTCAATTTCTTTCTTACAACAATTCTATAAGTCTAGCATATTTTCATCATCTTGACTATATGAGGAAGCTGTTTCACTAAGCTGGACCAGAGCCCACACAGCCAGTAAGAGGTGAAATCAAGGCAAAAGTCTCTATTTTTTTTTAACCTTACATGCTATCTTTAGGTTAGATAATGCATAGCAGTTCGAAAATAAACATGCAGAGAATGGACTTGCATCCCCAAACCGAAGCTATACAGCTAATAATAAGTAGGGGAACTTTGGTAAAATACCCCATCATTTTTATGGTTTTCAGCAATCTCAGCCCTGCAGCTACAGGAGATACGAGTCTCTTTCAGGACATACATTTCAAATCATTTATGTAAGGCTTAAGCTGAAAATTTGAATCCCTGAGCTCATCCTTTTCTCTCTCCATGTTGTCCAATGACATTAAGAGCAACCAGCCAATCTCATCCTCATTAGTTTAACAAAAATGTTCTAAGGTATCAAATACATGGTCACTCATAGTTTTATGTCTTATAAATATGTGATTAAGCATATTCAGTAGTGATATTCTACATATCTCTATCATCACATAATGCCGTAAACTATCAGTGTTCTCTTTGCTGCTGGAAACAGTCATTAGTACCTTTAAATCTGATCAGATTAGAGAACCAATTCCAGAAACCCCAGAACCAATTCAGAAATTCAACCTTAAGACTATTTCCCTAGAACCACTCTGTGTAGTAAAATCTGTATTAGTCAAAGTTCTCCAGCGAAACAGAACAAGTAGAGTGGGTGTGCATGTGTATAGAAAGAAAGAGATTTATTTTAAGGAATTGGCTCACATGACTGTGGGGGCTGGCAAGTCCAAAATTTTCAGGTCAGGCCCTCAGGCTGGGATCCAGGGCAGAGTCCATGTTGCAATTTCCAGTCTGAAGGCAGAATTCTTTCCTCTTTATAGCTATAAAATTACCCTCTAAGCATTGCTTGACCTGCCTCTTACAAATTTTAATGTGCTGCTTTCTCATTATCAATCAGTTCAAAATGTTTTTGAACTCCTTTTGTGATTTATTTTGACTCATGCAACTGTATGTTTCAAAAAATATTTTGGTGAGAATTATAAAACATTCTATTTTTTTTTTTTTTTTTTTGAGACGGAGTCTCGCTCTGTCACCCAGGCTGGAGTGCAGTGGCGCAATCTCGGCTCACTGCAAGCTCCGCCTCCCGGGTTCACGCCATTCTCCTGCCTCAGCCTCTCCGAGTAGCTGGGACTACAGGCGCCCGCCACGACGCCCGGCTAATTTCTTTGTATTTTTAGTAGAGACGGGGTTTCACCGTGGTCTCGATCTCCTGACCTCGTGATCCGCCCGCCTCGGCCTCCCAAAGTGCTGGGATTACAAAAAACATTCTATTTTTACATAGCAGCCATGCGTCTGTAAAAGAGAACCCTATAAGTAATGTAGTCTTGGAATGCAATGTGATTGCGTGCCAGTTAGGAAATGAATGCACCACCTACTCTTGATTGTTTGTCACCCACACCCTACCCCACAGAAACTGAAGGTTGCAGGAAATGTTCTTCCCATAATTCTTTATCAGCTATATCAGCAACAAGGCAGTTTAGGTCTACAGTTAACAAATCTGGTTAGACTGTATTCACAAGTTAAGGTGTCTAAAGAGATAAAGTTTAGGGAAACTGCTTGTGGTTCCAGTATAATTTTCCCAAGGAAGAAACCTTTTTAGTGTCACTGAGGACATTTATATAACAGGGCATAAGTTAAGTATTTTATTAATAGATAATGCTGAACACTCTAGGAAAAACTGAGTCAGCACTGAGTGATTTTCAGTTTTGTAAAATTTCCTGAATGAATTCTCAAGAGAGTGTTCTTTGGGAAGGCTGGCGGGGTCCCTCTGGAACAGAAAGGAGGCTGTGGCATGGAAGGTCAAGGTCATTTGATGACTCTACATACTGTCATCAGGAGAAAAGATGAACCATTAGGATTGTGAAAGTGTGAAAAATGTGAGAGCCTTTTTTTCTACAAAAAAAAATGAATCTGTAGTCATATGTGTTTAATACCAAAGATATGTGGCATAAATGTTTATTTTCTACCGTACACTTCAGGTTTTTATGGCAAAGAAAGATTTATGCCTACTAATGGTTTAACATATGTGGAGAAAATATGGTATTTTCAATCTGTGATGTTGGTATAATTAGCTATCCATTTGGACAATAAAGCCAGATTCCTAAAGCATCATATTCTCTAAATGTCCAGAAAGATTAAAGACCTAAAAGTGACTGGAAAAATATCTTAAAGCCAATATATAAGAAAAAATGATATAGAGTATATTGGTTTCTATTCATACTGGAAAAAGAACTAAAGATACCCACATGTGTATATATGTATAAAATGTAAGCATATAGAACAGTATGGAAAAATATCTGTACAATGAAACACACCATAAACAAAGTTATTTTTATAAAATTTACTGTTTCAATAACAACACAAATCTCTTTAGAGAAAATTTCAAGGAATGCAGGATAAGGACACACAAAAAAACTCACCATAGTCACAATGAAAATGGAAATTTGTATACTTGTATATTCATTTCTGAGTCTAAAAATATCACATTCATATGGGAGAATATTTGGAAACCTAAGAAAACTGTAAAGAATAAAATCACTTATACTCTCACCACCTAGAGATTTTAATCACTAACATTTTAGTAGGTTTCCTTCTTGTCTGTTTATACATTGTATGTAGGATCTTTTTCAAATTTTTAATATAAACAAAGTATTTTTGTATGTAAAAAATAAATATTTAAAAATCTAAGAGCTATAAACTGGCAAGGGGATATGTAAGTTTTTTAAATATTGGCCATTAATGTCAGCCAGACAGCATATTTTTATTCTTCAGCTCTTTTGTTTTGGCTGAGGCTACCTGAGTCCTCCTTCCAGTTGTCCAACATCACCCATTCACATTACCCCATCTAGTCCAGAGGTGATAGGCTCAGGTTAGCACCTTGAGCTGGTGGATCTTGCAGCATTGCCCCTGATGACCAGAAAGAGAGCCCTAGACCTAAGTCCAACTGCCCCTGCTGCTCCTGACCTTACTTCTCAGGAAGACCAGGAATGGAGACCAGAGAGACCCATTGAAATCCATGGTGGTTAGCAGGAGAGCTGCAGCCATTTGTTCATAAGCCAGGTTGTGGCTCTTTGAAGGGCAGAAGGGGCTTAGGAGTTACCAAGGACCATACATTATAGGAGATTTCACCAGACAGCTTCTGGAGAGAGATGGTTATGAAATTAATTCATCAGACTTTGCCAAGAGATAATAAATTCCTTAGCAAGGGGCATCTTTTGAACAGGAGAATTGGCACATGACTGTTGGGTAGGCTAACGCCACTAATTCTGAAAACCAAAGGGGTCTTCAGGAAGGACTGCCCAGTGAGAGAGGTTTTTAGATCTGGCTGGACATTACCAATGAGATGCTTCAGAAGTGAAATAGAGCAAATACAGAAAAGCTTACCTGAGTCACATCCTAGGCACATCTGTATAACCAGGGCTAACAATGCTTTTCAAATTGTGACTGAAAACTGAAAGATATTTTAGAACACAGAAAACCACGAGATAGACTAAACAGGCCAAATTTCTAATATCTTACCAGAAAAAGAAACATTTCCCCTTATGATGCTAGAAATATAAGCCAGGAGGGAAAGAAGAACCAGAAAACGGAGAAAAGACAAAATAGATCAAAAAAGAAAAACAAACAAAACAAAAAAAGGCAAAAAGAAATCTAGCTGTTAGGTTCTCAGCAGATTTTATTGGTTTCATGATGGCCAATATTAAAAGAAAAACTTTAGCCAAATTAAGTTTAACAAAGTTTAACTGAGCAAAGAAGGATTCACAAATCCAGCAGCCTCCTGAGCCAGAGTAGGCTCAGAGACTCCCGTGCAACCACGTGGTGGAAGAAGATTTATGGACAGAAAAAGGAAAGTGACAGTACAGAAAATGGAAGTGAGGTACAGAAACAGCCAGATTGGTTACGGCTTGGCTTGTGCCTTATTTGAACACGGTTTGAACAGCTGGCCACCTTTGATTGGCCAAGACTTGGTGGTTGGCACAAGAGGAGGCTATAGTCTGTTTACAACTATATTTAGGTTATAGTTCACACTGTATAGAGAAACCTTGAGGCCAAACTTAAAATATGTAAGGAGGCAGATTTAGGCTAAACTTGATTTAACATCAGTGATGGTACAGGAGTAAATGGTGCAGTGTTTCAGCTCAATAAGGGTGTGAACTCTTTTTAAACCTTGCAAAATCTCAGTCTTTCTCCACAATTCAACTTCTTTCTTATCTTAGCATCCTTACAGTAAGGAGAAGTAAAGCAAACAAGAGTACATAAAAACTTCAAAACAAACAAGATAAAATACTTCAGAAAGAACTACACCCTAAATCACAACAGAACAAAGTGAAAGGGATTTCAGGATATTAGGTTGCATAAATCCTAATTAAAGACACAAAAGGGCATTAGGAAGACAATCTTCCTAGGCCCCACACAAGGAAAAAAAAGGGATGAAGAGAATATATCACAACTAGGTTTAAAATACTCACTGATCTTGGATGTAATGTGGGGATCCTATATTCCTATGTGGCTCTCTCTGCTTCCATCTTAGTATATTTACCCCTCAGCATTCTATGGAACTGATTATATGGGGTAGATTTTATTCCTTCCACCTAGGAAAGTCTGGAATCCCTTAGACAAGGGTGCTCAAGTGCCATGAGCCATGAAGACACTGAAGAATCTGCAGACACATCTGAATGTTAGAGCATGCATGGGAAGAGACTGCCCAGCCCATGGGCTTGGGTGGCCATTAGGCTTCCAAATTCCAATATGATTCACACCATTCATAAGACAAGTCCCAGCTGGACCCTCCAGGACTTGCTGTTTATGTTTTACCTCAAACAGAAAAGACTGCAGAGCCACCCTCTAACACCCTGAATCTATAGACATAACGACACCAGCAACAATGACACTGGTTTCATTCGCATCTTTAGAAGGTCTACTCACACATGGACCCCTGTTTTGAGATAGATATTGTGGGCAAAAACTCCAGGGACTACACTCATGTGCAGCTTAAAAGAAAAAGCTACTTCAGTAAGTCTGAAGTTGTCCGTGGCAGCAGCTCCCCACAATACCTGTGTGATGCTATAAAACAGTAGTCAGGAAATGTAAGAAGCATTACAGCCAGCCTCTGAAGATCACACCATCTGACAAGTACCCACCTGGGCTGGAATGTGTGTGTGTGCTGATGATAGGTCATATGACTTTGTGGCAGTCAAGGTGAGTCATTTACCAGTTCTGCTGTTGTGTGACAAAGCCAGACTGGCTAAGAGGCCCTGCATCCCACAGAGGGTAATCCTCTGTTCAAGGGGCAGAAAATCTCCTTGTGGTCACCATGGACTCAACTCCAAGACAGATGAGGCTAGAGAAGCGGTGTCAATTGTATTCAACAGATAGCAGACCCACCCCAAAGAAAATTAAACAGAGAATATACTTTCAAAAGGATGACATCTCAGATGTGTCTCAGGACACACCAGACTAAGGAGAGCTCATGAGGAAGGAGGCTGCAGCCACAGTGTATGGCTGTGTCACCTGAGTCAAGGTACTTAACCTACCCAAACTTTTATATTCTTATCTGAAAAACTGAAGGTAAAGATAGTATACTTGGAATTGTTTTAAGGACTGAATGAGGCAATTCTTTGAAAATACGTAGCAAAGATTCTGGCATATAACAAGTGCTTAATAAGTATTAACTATTATTATTAGACCCTTGATATAAAGAGAAGGGTAATATTGGAGTGTTTCAGTTAAGACTGTTTATTTTTCAGCCACCCCAAAGAGGGACTTTGGACAGGGGAAGAAACTGTACAGGGACTCCCAAGGTTTTACGAGAGTTGGATGAAGAAGAAGAGCAGGGAGAGGATCATTAGCAAAAGTGATCAAGAAAGGACACACCCTGGGGATGCAGACTGGGCATCTGACTGGGCCCAGGAGCAGAGCAGCTCCAGGGAGGAGGAAGAAGCTGTAGCACATGTGTGATAAAGCAAAGGGTCAGTCACCTGTTGCTGTGAAATTAGCCAAATTTGGCAGCTTAAAAGACAATAAACGTCTTTTATCTCCCACAGTGTCTGGGCATCAGAAATTCAGAGGCGGTTTAGCTAGGTAGTTCCGGCCTGGGGTCTCTTATGAGGTGGTAATAAAGACATCAGATGGTGCTGCAGTTATCTGAAGGTTTGACTGGGGCTGGAGGATCAGCTTCTACAGTGGCTCATGCAGGTGGCTGGCCAACCAATCCTGGCTGTTCACTGGAGGCCTCAGCTCCTTACCACCCAGACCTCTCCCCAGACTGTGAAAACAGTGATCTGTTTTCTATAATAATGAAGATCTTTCAAGCTGCTTGCATCACTATCTCAAGTTTTTTAAATATTTTCAAATTCTACTTCACAGGAAGCCATTCATTAGAATTATCTGAGTCTCAAGTTTGTTAGTTAGATTTAACAGAGCTAACCCTCATCCATGACTTATCAGCAGTTATAGGTAAAAGTAAGGCTTTGTGCTTGCTTTGGCAGCACAAATACTAAAATTGGAACAATATGGAGAAAATTAGCACGGTGAAGCATTTCATATTTTGCAGTCACAGGAAGGTCACTTGACTGTTTGCTGGCTAGCTAAGTAATAGTTTGAATCAAAACAAAATGGGTGGCGCATTATATTAGAATTGTGATTTTTCACTACAGAAACGTTTGTGTAAGGTGATCTATAAACTGAGAATGGAGATAAGTAACACATGGGGTGTTGTGTAAATATTTTGTTGTGTGTATCTTGGAAATGAGAAAATGTCAACTTTCATCTATTTCATGGAACTTAAAAAAAAAGAAAGTTGGGTTTTGTGCTCCATGTCAGTTGGAGATAACATCACTGATGGAGATTAACCATCATTCTAGCAAACATCTGCTGGTTCGTTAGAGTCTGTAGAGAAGTAACAGTGGTAGCCCAAGCCAGATCTTGACATCTGTTAGTTTTCTGCCCTTGGAATTTGATGAGCTCAATAATAGTGAACAATCGTGTTACCTATTTTAATGAAATAATGCATTCATAAATAAATTTATTTACAAATTATGAAATAGTTGAGATGCCCTGAATTATAAGCCACAAATAATAGAACAATAAGCAAAATTCGGACTTAACAACATTTTTCTTAAACTGAAGTATTTGAATATTAGAACCTATGAAAAAATACACATTGGGTTTGATTTGGGATTTCAAAATAGTTTCAGCAATAAAGTTCAAGAACAAATTCCACTGCTTTACTATTTCTCTGTGAATGTTAAAAATGCTACTTCATTAAACCTATATAACAACCTAGTGAAAGAAGGCAGTAAAATCTAGAAGAAGACATTGTGCCTAAGAGAAGCAACTTGTTTAAGAGCAAATACCTGTTGGCTATAGAGCCAGGACCTACCAGTAAGAGCCAGGAAGGTGACTTTTCATTATGTCAAGCTGATGTGAGATAGTTTGCTGAGCTATACTGCCTTCACTTCATGAGTACTTCACCTGTTTTTATTATTTAATTAGAAAGGTACTAAGAAGTTTGTAGAGTCCTTTATTAAGCTGGTGGCCAAAGAGACAACTAATGCTCAAAATTCTCTTGGCCACGAGGAAGGGGCTCGATTAACTTTTATACCTAGGTTTAGGAAGGGGAGGGGGACTCAAATTTAATAATTTTACAGAAGTAAAAACATGCAAGAATCAAAAGAAGCAAAATGGTTACAGAGTGATAAACAACTTAAAAGACAAATGGTTACAAGAAGAGCAATGGTACCAGGTGCAAGGTCCTAAATCTTTCATTATAATTAGATATAGGGTCTATGCCAGACAGGAACTCAAGGTTTTATGTTGTTATCTCTTGGAGAAAAATCCTGGGAACTTCATACATTGTTGGTGTTAGTACCTTATCAGTTAATTGGGCTCTTTGAAATGCTGAGGATCTGTTTACCCAGGCCACCTCCTTAGGAAAGGGGGTTGGCTGAGGAGCCCTTAGTGTCCTGTAAATTAAGGGGTCAATTGGAGTTTGTCTGGCCTTCCTAGCTAGAGAGAGTCTTATTTACCTGAGAGCAAGGCTAGGTGATTAAAGAGACAAGCAGGATAAAATTCAAAGTAATGAGTTAAAGTAAAAACAGGGTTAGGCATTTCAACACGTGGCACACATGGTGACAAAGAGGGGAGGAACTGCCAATTGGATAGACCTAGTTTCTATTCACTGGAATTTGCATATCAATACTTGCCAACCTGGCTTTCCAAGCTGCTTTTCTATTAGGAAGGAAATGTTTTGGGAGTTGCTTTTATTAAAAGAAATTTCCACTGAGAACCCTCACCCTTTCTACCTACCTAAAAATTATTTCTTAGTAAATCCTGTATTACCATGGTGGAGCCCCTAGACAGCTTCAGGATGGAAGCTGGTCAGCAGAAAGACCAAGCACCTGATAATAGTATTGATTGAGGCTTTGAGCCCAAGAGATCAGCTTGTTCTCCAGACTTCCAATATGCTGAAGATTGATTTTGATCAAGTAGCTAAGTATTTATTCAATCATGCTTATGTAATGAGACCTCAATAAAACCTCTGAACACCAAAGCTCAGTGGAGTTTTGTGGTTGGCGAACACATTGATGTGACAGCAGAGTGACATACCAAATTTCCCAGGGAGTGGGGCATGTAACTTCCATGTCTAGGACCCTCCCAAACCTCATCTTAGGTGTATTCTTTATAATAAAATTATAATAATAAGCTTAGGGCTTTCCTGAGCTCTGTGAGCCATTCTAGTGAATTAATGAACCTGAGGGGGTCATGGAAACTCCCAATTTAGTGGCCAGTTGGTCAGAAGTGCAGGTGGCCTGAGAACCCCTGAACTTGCAGCTGGCATCTGAAGTAAGAGTAGTCTTATTGGGGACTATGCTCGTAAACCTGCAGAGTCTGATGCTAACTATGGGCAGTTAGTGTCAGAATTGAATTGCAGTACATCCAGGTGGAGTGGAAACAGAAAGCATTCTATCAGAATCAAGAAAGGGATTGGCCAGTCACCTCTCAAGAGCGATGTGGTCAGCTGTCACTGCCTACATGCCCAAACTACCACCTTTAAGATAAATCTGGCCAGGGCCTAGTGGCAGGTGGCTCTCTTTCCTCCGAGCTCAACACTTCCCTGACATACGATTTGATTTTTTTTTTTTTTTTTGAGATGGAGTCTCAATCTATCACCCAGGCTGGAGTGCAGTGGCGCGATCTCAGCTAACTGTAACTTCTGTCTCCCAGATTGAAGCGATTCTCCTGCCTCAGCTTCCTGAGTAGCTGGGATTACAGGCACCCACGAACATGCCCAGCTAATTTTTGTATTTTTAGTAGAGATGGGGTTTCACTGTGTTGGCCAGGCTGATCTCAAACTCCTGACATTGTGACCCGCCTGCCTTGGCCTCCCAAAGTGCTGGGATTACAAGCATGAGCCACCGTGCCTGACCACCTGACATATGATTTGAATGGTGATTTTTCCAGAGAAGCCAGAACTCCCTTCTTTCCCAATAAAGGTAATTTGTTATGCTTAGAACTAAATGTGATTTAACTGTTGTAAGCATCTGTAAAATAAATTCCGAAATAAGACAAAAATATATTTGTGGTCTAAGGGTGTTTTGTTCTGAGGCCAGTTATGCAATCTAACAGTTGTCCATCCTGACAGGCCAACCCTCTACTAAAAGTGAGCACAGAGCAATTCCTTTATGGAGGAAACAAGTGATAAAGTAAGATTCATCATCAGTTAGCAGAAGAGATAGAAAAGACTTCGGAAAACATATAAAGGAAAAACCACAAAATATAGGTTAACCAACATCTCCTGAACGCTACAAAACATTTTAAATATATCCATTCTGGCAAACTTTCAAGATAAAAGCCTCTGTTTTTCAGGAATCCAAAGGAAAAATGGTGGGATCTGAAGAGACTATTCTCATCCATCCTACTTTGGGAGTAAGTCATAAGAGATCGAAAAACTGACAGCAGCGGTGAAGAAGAAAGGAAAACAAGCTTTGTCTTCAATGCCCGAAGGCAGAGGAAGGCTTGGGAAAGCTGTTGGTCTCTGGCATTGCCCATAGAGATCATCCCACTAAACTAGGATTTAGTGGCTGCTCCAGAAATTACTGGAAGAAGGAAAGAGTACTGGAATTCAGATAAACCACAGTCACTCATTACTTCTCTTTGTTACTATTGGGAATCAGAGACATAGATTTTATTGATATTAGTTATTCAAATAAAATAAACATGAATGTGCATACATTGGCTTTGTTTTTCAAGGAGATAACTTTTGGATACAATAGCAATTTAATGAAAATTCTTTAGGAAATAACACGGTCCTTCCAACCAGACTATGTTAGAAACAAAAATAATGTTAAATTCATTAATTGACTCCTAAAGTGGTTATCTTCAATGAATATCAGAGCAATTTCCAAATGGAAAAGCTTATTCATATCTAATGCTTTCAGTAACTTTATTTTGTATAAGTATGCCAAATTCAATGGTTTATTATACTTTTTGATGAGGTTTATATATTATACCTTCTTGCCATGAGTGGATGAAGAAACTTTCTGAAGGCTGAACTAGAGGATATAAGAAATGTAGGCACATTATGACAGCACAGGGGTGTGAGAAATAAAGAATATTATATACTAGGATTCACCAAACATATATTTAAGCTGATCAATTCAGGACACTTCCACAGAGCACTTGGGAAGTGTACATTCAACTAAAGTGCCATTGTCATTGTGTACCTGCTCAATTGTCAGGCAAGTTTAAGAGCATGTATAGTCTATGAAATATACTGTATGTATTGATTATTTTGTTTGAAATCCCATTCAGAATACACGTGACAATAAAGATGAACAGAACAGAGCCCTCAGAAATAATGCCGCTTATCTACAACTATCTGATCTTTGACAAACCTGACAAAAACAAGAAATGGGGAAACGATTCCCTATTTAATAAACGGTGTTGGGAAAACTGGCTAGCCATATGTAGAAAGCTGAAACTGGATCCTTTCCTTACATCTTATACAAAAATTAATTCAAGATGTATTAAAGACTTACATGTTAGACCAAAAACCATAAAAACCCTGGAAGAAAATCTAGGCAATACAATTCAGGACATAGGCATGGGCAAGGACTTCATGTCTAAAACACCAAAAGCAATGGCAACAAAAGCCAAAATTGACCAATGGGATCTAATTAAACTTAAGAGCTTCTGCACAGCAAAAGAAACTACCATCAGAGTGAACAGGCAACCTACAAAATGGGAGAAAATTTTCGCAACCTACTCATCTGACAAAGGGCTAATATCCAGAATCTACAATGAACTCAAATTTACAAGAAAAAAACAAACAACCCCATCAAAAAGTGGGTGAAGGACATGAACAGACACTTCTCAAAAGAAGACGTTTATGCAGCCAAAAAACATATGCAAAAATGCTCATCATCACTGGCCATCAGAGAAATGCAAATCAAAATCACAATGAGATACCATCTCACACCAGTTAGATTGGCCATCATTAAAAAGTCAGGAAACAACAGGTGCTGGAGAGGATGTGGAGAAATAGGAACACTTTTACACTGTTGGTGGGACTGTAAACTAGTTCAACCATTGTGGAAGTCAGTGTGGCAATTCCTCAGGGATCTAGAACTAGAAATACCATTTGACCCAGCCATCCCATTACTGGGTATACACCTAAAGGACTATAAATCATGCTGCTATAAAGACACATGCACACGTATGTTTATTGCGGCACTATTCACAATAGCAAAGACTTGGAAACAACCCAAATGTCCAACAATGATAGACTGGATTAAGAAAATGTGGCACATATACACGATGGAATACTATGCAGCCATAAAAAATGATGAGTTCATGTCCTTTGTAGGGACATGGATGAAACTGGAAACCATCATTCTCAGTAAACTATCGCAAGGACAAAAAACCAAACACCGCATGTTCTCACTCATAGGTGAGAATTGAACAATGAGAACTCATGGACACAGGAAGGGGAACATCACACTCCGGGGACTGTTGTGGGGTGGGGGGAGGGGGAAGGGAGAGCCTTAGGAGATATACCTAATGCTAAATGACGAGTTAATGGGTGCAGCACACCAACATGGCACATGGATACATATGTAACAAACCTGCACATTGTGCACATGTACCCTAAAACTTAAAGTATAATAATAAAAAAAAAGATCGTGTTTCGAACATAGCCAGAGAAATAAAAGATGAACAAAAATCTGGGACAGATAAGTTTGCAATACACATTTAATGTCATGTACACTCAAGATAAAGGAGAACTTCCCTTCCCCAGATAAATCAGCAGGGGGCTCACTGAAGCTGCGCATTCTGATTCAGCGGGCCTGAGATTCTGCACTTCTAGTAAGTTCTCGAGTGATGGTGACTCTGCTGATTTTTGGCCATGATCTGAGTAGTAAGATTATAGACTTCCCTACGCTGAAATTGGGAAGAAGAACCATTGAAGAGCAGCAGTTCAAGACATAACAGGCTCAGGGGACAGCATAATTTTGCTTTAATTCTACAGCATGTTTCTATCAAGAGGGGAAGGAGAACAAGTTGAAGTAATAGAAATTATAGGTGCCAGATCATATTGCTAAAACAAAATATAGGTTAACCAACATCTCCTGAATGCTACAAAACATTTTAAATATATCCATTCTGGCAAACTTTCAAGATAAAAGCCTCTGTTTTTCAGGAATCCAAAGGAAAAATGGTGGGATCTGAAGAGACTATTCTCATCCACCGTATTTTGGGAGTAAGTCATAAGAGATCCAAAAACTGACAGCAGCTATGAAGAAGAAAGGAAAACAAGCTTTGTCTTCAATGCCCGAAGGCAGAGGAAGGCTTGGGAAAGCTGTTGGTCTCTGGCATTGCCCATAGAGATCATCCCACTAAACTAGGATTTAGTGGCTGCTCCAGAAATTACTGGAAGAAGGAAAGAGTACTGGAATTCAGATAAACCACAGTCACTCATTACTTCTCTTTGTTACTATTGGGAATCAGAGACATAGATTTTATTGATATTAGTTATTCAAATGAAATAAACATGAATGTGCGTACATTGGCTTTGTTTTTCAAGGAGATAACTTTTGCATACAATAGCAATTTAATGAAAATTCTTTAGGAAATAACATGGTCCTTCAAACCAGACTATGTTAGAAACAAAAATAATGTTAAATTCATTAATGGACTCCTAAAGTGGTTATTTTCAATGAATATCAGAGCAATTTCCAAATGGAAAAGCTTATTCATATCTAATGCTTTCAGTAACTTTATTTTGTATAAGTATGCCAAATTCGATGGTTTATTATACTTTTTGATGAGGTTTATATATTGTACCTTCTTGCCATGAGTGGATGAAGAAACTTTCTGAAGGCTGAACTAGAGGATATAAGAAATGTAGGCACATTATGACAGCACAGGGGTGTGAGAAATAAAGAATATTATATACTAGGATTCACCAAACATATATTTAAGCTGATCAATTCAGGACACTTCCACAGAGCACTTGGGAAGTGTACATTCAACTAAAGTGCCACTGTCATTGTGTACCTGCTCAATTGTCAGGCAAGTTTAAGAGCATGTATAGTCTATGAAATATACTGTATGTATTGATTAGTTTGTTTGAAATCCCATTCAGGATACAAGTGACAAGAAAGATCGTGTTTCGAACATAGCCAGAGAAACAAAAGATGAAGAAAAATCTGGGACAGGTAAGTTTGCAATACACATTTAATGTCATGTACACTCAAGATAAAGGAGAACTTCCCTTTCCCGAATAAATCAGCAGGGGGCTCACTGAAGCTGAGCATTCTGATTCAGGGGGCCTGAGATTCTGCACTTCTAGTAAGTTCTCGAGTGATGGTGACTTTGCTGATTTTTGGCCATGACCTGAGTAGTAAGATTATAGACTTCTCTACATTGAAATTGGGAAGAAGAACCACTGGAGAGCAGCAGTTCAAGACGTAACAGGCTCAGGGACAGCATAATTTTGCTTTAATTCTACAGCATGTTTCCATCAAGAGGGGAAGGAGAACAAGATGAAGTAATAGAAATTACAGGCGCCAGATCATATTGCTAAAACAAAATATAGGTTAACCAACATCTCCTGAACGCTACAAAACATTTTAAAAATATCCATTCTGGCAAACTTTCAAGATAAAAGCCTCTGTTTTTCAGGAATCCAAAGGAAAAATGGTGGGATCTGAAGAGACTATTCTCATCCATCCTATTTTGGGAGTAAGTCATAAGAGATCGAAAAGGTGACAGCAGCTGTGAAGAAGAAAGGAAAACAAGCTTTGTCTTCAATGCCTGAAGGCAGAGGAAGGCTGGGAAAGCTGTTGGTCTCTGGCATTGCCCATAGAGGTCATCCCACTAAACTAGGATTTGGGAGCCTAATTGGAGGGGATTGAGACTACAAATTTAGAATAATGCCCTTAAAGAAGAAAGTGACATGTTCCATGTGTGCTTTCAGTTCCAAGACTGAAGTTTGCTGCATCCAGTTCCCTAAATATTAGGACAGTCTCCCCCAGAATCCAAGTTAGCGCAACTTACACAGCAATGAAAAAATCCAAAGTTCAAGAACAGAAGCTAAGGAACTCTGTAGCTGACAAGAGGGAGGAAGTCTGAAGAAGTGCACAAAGTTAAGGTGGGCCAGTTTGGAGGAAATACAAACAGCCATATATCAGTGCTCAGGATTCAAGGCTTAGCTTCTGAACAATCAAATTGCCTCCAATAGGAAAAGGAAAGAAATATGGCCTCTAGTCTCTATTACTGATATGGTTTGGATCCATGTTCCCACCCAGATCTCATGTCAAATTGTAATCCCCAGTGTTGGAGGTGGGATCTGGTGGGAGGTGATTGGATCATGGGGATGGATCCTTCATGAATGGTTTAGCACCATCCCCTTGGTGCTGTTCTCATGATACAGTTCTTATGAGATCTGGTTGTTTGAAAGTGTGTAGCAACTCCCCTCTCTCGTTCTCTTCCTCCTGCTCCAGCCATGTAAGACATGCCTGCTGTCTCTTCAATTTCCACCATGATTTTAAGTTTCCTGAGGGCCCTCCAGAAGCAGAAGCCACTCTGCTTCTTATACAGCCTGCAGAACCATGAGCCAATTAAACCTTTTCTTTATAAATTACCCAGTCTCACGTATTTTTTATAGCAGTACAAGAATGGACTAATACAATTACCACACCTAAAATGGAATTAACATTTAAGGATCACCTGAGCCCTTCATATAAATACCAGGACGATGTGCTGAACTGCACAATCTATCAAAGATTACTGGGGAGGTTTCTTGAGGGAGTTGGGATCCCATTCCCCTATCTCCTCTCCGTCTTTCCTTCCAGTCTGCAGTGATACAGGGTAGACTCAGGGCTTTGGTTCCATAGGTATCCTCCAAAATCACGACACACACAGATGAAAAATGTCTAAGATGGAGTTATATATCTCCTTTTCTGCATGTCAACTTTATTCTTAATATTCTACAGTCTCCTAAATCACTCCTTTGTTTTCTGAAACTATTCTAATTATAAATCTCCAACCTTATATAATGTTTCAGGGCACTATGTGCTAGCCACACATCTAGTACTACTACTTTGAATGTCTCTAAATTTCTCAGGGAAAAGAAGATATACAAGTATATGTGATTATTTGCTTAGATCCAATCTGCAGAACCTAGAAAAAATCATTTTCCTTTGTGAAACACAGCACTAACTTTGATATTATGTGGCAATCCAAGATATGTTAGGAATTAAGTGGAAAATCTTATGAGGTTATTGGATAGTGGAAGACAAAGGACCATTACGTAGACAAAGGGACAGGTTTCCTCATTGATTTCACAGATCAGGAAGCTGATACCCAGACTGAGAGTTTAGGTCATTTGCCCCATCTACTGCTTCTTAGGAAAATCAAGGTTGGATCTTAGATACGCTGATGTGGCCTGATTTTCCTTCTCCATTAAGTTTGGAATTATGATGTTAAAATCACAAGACATTGAAAGCCCATATACAAATGAAGATACTTTATCTATTGGTGTTCATAATAGAGAAATTTATCAGAGTCATTTTTAGATAGATGGACATTTAGTATTAAAATTATAAGGGGAATTGGAGTTGGAAAGGAAGACAGACTTATAGCTGCACATTTCTGCATCAGATGCAAGAAAGGCATATATTTAGACATAGCTGGATCTGCTGCTCTGAGCCAGACCAAAGCACACCTCTCCTCTCACACTCTGGGGTGGGTTTGAGGAGATAAGGCAACAGAAACATTCCCTATTTAATAAATAGTGCTGGGAAAACTGGCTAGCCATATGTAGAAAGCTGAAACTGGATCCCTTCCTTACACCTTATACAAAAATTAATTCAAGATGGACTAAAGACTTACATGTTAGACATAAAACCATAAAAACCCTAGAAGAAAACCTAGGCAATACCATTCAGGACATAGGCATGGGCAAGGACTTCATGTCTAAAACACCAAAAGCAATGGCAACAAAAGCCAAAATTGACCAGTGGGATCTAATTAAACTAAAGAGCTTCTGCACAGCAAAAGAAACTACCATCAGAGTGAACAGGCAACTACAGAATGGGAGAAAATGTTCACAACCTACTCTTCTGACAAAGGTCTAGTATCCAGAATCTACAATGAACTCAAACAAATTTACAAGAAAAAACAAACAACTCCATCAAAAAGTGGGCGAAGGACATGAACAGACACTTCTCAAAAGAAGACATTTATGCAGCCAAAAAACACATGCAAAAATGCTCATCATCACTGGCCATCAGAGAAATGCAAATCAAAACCACAGTGAGATACCATCTCACACCAGTTAGAATGGCCATCATTAAAAAGTCAGGAAACAACAGGTGCTGGAGAGGATGTGGAGAAATAGGAACACTTTTACACTGTTGGTGGGACTGTAAACTAGTTCAACCATTGTGGAAGTCAGTGTCGCGATTCCTCAGGGACTTAGAACTAGAAATACCATTTGACCCAGCCATCCCATTACTGGGTATATACCCAAAGGATTATAAATCATGCTGCTATAAGGACACATGCACACGTATGTTTATTGCGGCACTATTCACAATAGCAAAGACTTGGAACCAACCCAAATGTCCAAAAACGATAGACTGGATTAAGAAAATGTGGCACATATACACCATGGAATACTATGCAGCCATAAAAAATGATGAGTTCATGTCCTTTGTAGGGACATGGATGAAACTGGAAACCATCATTCTCAGTAAACTATCGCAAGGACAAAAAACCAAACACCGCATGTTCTCACTCATAGGTGAGAACTGAACAATGAGAACTCATGGACACAGGAAGGGGAACATCACACTCCGGGGACTGTTGTGGGGTGGGGGGAGGGGGGAGGGACAGCATTAGGAGATATACCTAATGCTAAATGACGAGTTAATGGGTGCAGCACACCAACATGGCACATGGATACATATGTAACAAACCTGCACATTGTGCACATGTACCCTAAAACCTAAAGTATAATAATAATTATAATAATAATAATAATAAAAAGGCAACAGAAACACTAAAGCAAAAGTAAGAGGGAGGGACAAATTAATGAAGCAAGAATTATCATTTAATAGACTTTCAGATATTCTATGACAACTGCTGAATTCTCAACTCAGGCCTGAGACAAAATGGCAGAGGAAGAAGATTAAAGAAGACAAGGGTGAGAACAGAGAAATCGGGGTGCTATCAGTGGCACAAGCTTCCAATTGGTGAATTTTTAAAAAATGAGCAACACATTTGCCAGCCCTTTGGTATTTTCTGCTTATATTGATATATATAAATTGCCAGTGTGTATTTCTTTGAGGTTTACAGATTTTCTTTATCAAAGTATCAAAATATTCAGAGGTTCTTCATTTATCCCTGGCATGTAGAGATAATGTGAAGCTCTTGGGAAAAAAAAAATCATTCTAGGCTTAGGAAGTGGAACCTGAAACTTCTTTCAATAAGCTTCTGAAGCCTGTGAACCATAGTTGTCTGTTCTTTTACAGGGCCTATTGTGTAGAAGAAAAAGGCCTGGCAACCCTCCCAACTCAACATACTAAAACCAAAGTAGCAGCCTTCCCAGCACCAATGGCCTGTTTCTATTAATTCTCCTATGCTCTCAAATTATCTTGGATTCTTTTCTTTTTCCTATATGTTAAGGGTATCATTGTGTTCTGAGAATTGTCCTTCCATGTGATCTGATTCCCTCCTTCATCTTCCATTCTCTCTGCCTGCAACACCAGTTTGAAGTCTGCAAATTACTTTTCTCTGCCTTTTCTGCCCGTCCCTCTCCCTGTCTCCAATAAATCCTGAACACTACCAGGTTCAGGATTTAGGCTCTTTAGATTTTTATGTTAATTAGCCTAATAGGGATATTAAGATAAACACATTGTGTAGGCAGATCACTTTAATTCTTCCTCTAAGAATAATGGCATAGGGGGACTGCCATAAGTGAGAATAAAGGAAAGCCATTGAGTAAGCCAGGACATTATTCCTAGGAAAATGTCGGTTTCTAATTACTGCTGACAATGCTAGTATTTTATTTCTATTACTCCTGGATATACCTGCGGTGATTGGCATTGGAGTTTGACAAGGGGTTAGTGTGCCTTTTTTAAGGGCAGTGTAGAAGAGTATCTATAATACCTCACCCATAAACAAGCGTGGTGGGAGAGGAACCCCTAATAACAGAAGTGAAGGAGGGTAAACAGTCTCTATGGCTTTTAGAAAACAGGGTAGAGCTAAGTGTAACTATCATGAGGTCCTTATGATCACATGCTTATTTGCTTCAAAAAGACCATTACTAAAGTGATGAAGTACAAACTTCTTAGTCTAGCATTCAAGATTTAACATCAAAATAGCAAACCAGTCTTTCGAAAAAGAACCTCTAATGCTCATGAATCCTCAAGAGTGATTTCCTTCTAAAATCTTGATTTACACATGGAATGACCTCCCCAGGGCTCTGCTAGACCCATATCCATCCCCCCTCCCTTCAAGGCCCAATTCAAGCCCCACCTTCCCTATGAAGCTTTGTCTGACCAACAGGTCCAGGTCCGCATGACCTCTTCCTCCTCTGAATACCCCTAGCACAGGAGTCCCCAATCCCAGGCCATGGGCTAGTACTTGTTCATGGCCTGTTAGGAACTGGGCCGCACAGCAGAAGGTAATTGGCGGGTGACCGTCTGAGCTCAACTTTCTGTCAGATAAGCGGGGCATTAGATTCTCATAGGAGTGCAAACCCTATTGTGAACTGCCACATGCGAGGGATCTAGGGTGCGAGCTCCTTATGAGAATCTAATGCCTGATGATTCGAGATGGAACATTTTCATCCTGAAACCATCCCAGCCACTGCCCACCCCAACCCCTTGCCCCCACCCCCACCCCACCATGAAAAATTGTCTTCCATGAAACCTGTCCCTGGTGTCAAATTGGCTGGGGACTGCTGGCCTAGCAGATACAGTCTGAACTCATTTGGCTCTTAATATATATATATATACCACCTTTAAATAATTCTTTATTTCTGTGTCCTCATTTCCCAGACTAAATCACTAACTCCTTCAGAGTTAAGGAGTCTAACTCTGTTTGAGTTAGACAAGGTTATAATTTGCACCTATCTCATGATGGCTTCTCCATCAACATTTCCTGTTGATTACTGATTGAGCCGCTATCAGAAGCAGATGAAAACTTGAGTTGATGGAACCAAAAGTGTCCTAGTTCCTGTGATGGTTAGCAGAATCTAGCACTTATCTAAAGACCTCAGAGTTTATTACCCTTTGAGTAATAAACCCCACAAATTGGAGACTCAGGTAGATTCAAAGCCATCAACACACTGGAAGAAATATCCGGACTCAGTGAGCGTCGGGATTTCCACAAGCTAAATTTTTGTTTAGGTTTTTGGTTTTTTGTTTTTCTTTTCTTTCTTTCTTTCTTTCTTTTTTTGAGACAGAATGTCGCTCTGTCACTCAGGCTGGAGTGAAGTGTTGCGATCAGTGCACTGCAACCTCTGCCTCCCGGGTTCAAGTGATTCTCCTGCCTCAGCCTCCTGAGTAGCTGGGATTATAGGCGCGTGCCAACACGCCCGGCTATTTTTTGTATTTTTAGTAGAGACGGGGTTTCACTATGTTGGTCAGGCTGGCCTCAAACTCCTGACCTCTTGATCCGCCCACCTCGGCCTCCCAAAGTGCTGGGATTACAGGCGTGAGCCACCGCACATGTCTTTTTTCTTTTTTTGAGAGGGACTCTGTCTCTGTCACTGGAGTGCAGTGGCGCAATCTCAGCTCACTGTAACCTCTGCCTCCCTGGGTTCAAGCGATTCTCCTGCCTCAGCCTCCAGAGTAGCTGGGATTACAGGCGTGCACCACCACACCCGGCTAATTTTTGTATTTTTAATAGAGACAGGACCTGGCTAATTTTTGTATTTTTAGTAGAGACGGGGTTTCACTATGTTGGCCAGGCTGGCCTCCAACTTCTAGCCTCAGGTGATCTGTCCGCCTTGGCCTCCCAAAGTGCTGGAATTATAGGCTGAGCCACCATGCCCAGCCTTATTTTTTTAGGTATTTAACTCAAGAGGCCAAGGAAGCAGAAACATCCACCCAACCTCCTTCTAGCATGAACAGCTCTTTATTCTGTATTGTCAAGTGGCTCTTGAAACACTTTTGAGACGTGGAGTAAAAAGTTATTAAAGACCAGGGGGCAGAGAAGACTATGCTAACTCTTTCCCAACTCACTCTTAAGAAACATCAACGACAGAGGAGCCCCTGAGCAACAAAGGCTCAGCTGAGGATGCTCCCCAGCATTTGAAGGCTACCTGGGCAGACCAGAAGAATGGAAGCTCTGAGGACAACAACTTTTCTGAAACCCATAATGACAAAGACTCTGCAAGTGGCGGAGACGCTCCAGCTTCTGGAGCAGATATGGAAGAGCCCAAGTGTGCAGATGACCGTCAGCATATACCAACAAGTCCTCTCCCGGCACCTGCGGAAAAAGCAGTAGAGACAAACCCTGAAGAGGCAGAAGAAATAAAACCTAGCGAGCTCAAGGAGGATTAGGATGCTGAAGAGCCTGACCTGACCTGTTGTGGCCTTTGTATTTCATGGTGGAAATCTCTAAAGGCAAGTGAAGGAGCCCTGAGAACATCCTCCAGGGAACAGACACCCTACACCCTCTCCATAGCAGCCCCTGAGCCCACTGGGCTGAGCCCTCCATAGGCTGCTTTAATGAGGGAGAGGCTGAGGTGCCGGTCAGGCTACGACATGCAGGATTCCGAGGGCCAGGCAGCGCGTTCTTGTCTGCAGTACCACTTAAGCTCATTTGAGGGGATCCAGCCCTGCCCTCCAAGTCCCCAGAAGACAACAGGGAGAGAGCTTCACCAGTTCAACATGAGCAGCCACCGGGGTTGATCATGAATCCCCCTGTTTCATGCCAACTGGGAAAGGTGTGAGAAGGAGGGAGGCACCCCGAGGCTTCTTGACACACAAGCAGCACCCCCAGCCCAGCATTGCACACCTGCGAGCACTCAGTAGGTCCTGGCATCAAGAAGGGGAAAGGCCAGGATCCAAGACCCGCTGGGATGTGCCCAGTCCCATGGACCCCCCAGCCTCCATGGAGCCCTCGATGTCTGGGGTGGCCTCATGGCCCCATTTCTCAAGATGAGGTTGGAGGCTTCTGTGTGTAGAGAGCACTGGCTTGGGCATCAGTGGTTCTGTGTCTGTGTCAGACACCAACAAAGAAACCCTTGATATACATATTGTAGCAGGACGAGCCGCAGACAAAACTCCTGACACTGGATTAAAGAAGGAAGAAGTTTATCCGGCCAGGAGCGTTGGCAGACTAGAATCTTAAAAGCCGAGCTCCCCGCAAAAGAAATTCCTAGCCCTTTTAAGGGCTTACAACTTGAAGGGGTCCATGTGAAAGGGTTCTGATAGATCGAGCAAGCGTGGGGAACGTGTCTGGGGGCTACATGCATCAGCTAACAGAACAAAAAGTTTTACAGTGCTTTCTCATACAATGTCTGGAACTTACAGATAACAGAAGTTGTTTTGGTCGGGGTTAATATTATTTTTATTATTTTAACCACCAGGGCCGGGTGGTGGTGCCAAGGTCGTCTACTATTTATCTTACTTCTGTTTCTTTCTAACTTTTTGCTTTCTCACTTTTCTCCTGTCTTATAAACTAGGGAAAAGGGGAGGTGGGGGAGAAGCTGGGAGGGACAACAGGAGAAGTGGTGGTCTCATTCCATAGTATAAGCACATTTTTTTCAATAAGTCAACCTTAGCTTACTGTAACTTTTTCACTATATAAACTTAGTATTTTAACTTTTCAAAAAAAAAAAAAGACAAGAAAACAAAAGAAACATCAGCGTATTACATATTTCCTCTTTAGACATCTGGACTCCTCTACAAAGAGGTGTCTATTTTTGATTTTATGGTGTCTAAGAACTTGGTCTCCCAGAGTGCCCTGTCCCCCAAAAGATGTTGAAAGCTGGCATTCTATAATCTACCCAAACTCTTCTGCTTTTATGTTAATTACAGCTGGCTGTAGAGAGAGTTCAGTCCCGTTGAGCCCCATCTTCCGCTTGAAGCTGTTTGACAGGTCCCCTGTGTGGCTCAGGGCCCAGCCTTTCAGATCAGTTCAATAAAGCCCAGGGGTCTACTCCAAGGACACTAACCCATCACTTTCCAGTGCCTCGTATAATTACGTAGCCGACCCTAGAACGCCCTCCCCGCCTCCACGTCCCCTCTACATGAAGTCGCTAAGCCAAAAACTCCTCAGGTTTTTCCACAGGCCGTCGTCACTCCCTCTTTGCCACGGCATTTGAGATTCTGGGCTAAGACTATTGGTTTCAGCATCTGGGATGTTTTCTCACAGCCGAAGATGCTGAATTAGAAAACTGCCAGAAAACGGGAGGCGTCCCTGGCAGCAGGTCCCGTTTTTTCTCGCCACCTGCCTCCCGGGTGCTGCAGCTTACGTCACGACAGTCTCGACCCTGCACACGGATTTTTTTCCTCCATTCCATGAACCAGACATAATGATTCTGGTTTACATATTTAAGCTAAGGGGAGAAGAAACGCGATTCTCAGGACCCAAGGGCTGAGGCAGGGTTTTTCTGTCTCAAAGACCTCCAGTTAAGACATTTTTCTCCTGCAAAGCCTTTCCTACAATGATGGCTTAATCGTGTAATTATGAAAACCAGTTACAACCTGGATAGCTAAAACAAAAAAACCAATTCCCTACGCCCGAGCCAAACCAGCTCCCCCTCGCCGCGCCGCATTCCAAACCCCCAGCGCTCGCTCAGCAACCGCCAGGTTTCGGTTCAACCGAAAACCACGGGAAGTGGGAGGAGCTACCGGCTCAAGGGAGGGAGGCGGGACTTGATCTCCGAGCAACGGCCCCGGTGATTGGCCAACCTTCTGCCGCCGCCACCAATGGGCAGAGGCCCTGAAACGTTCGGCGAGCCGACTGAGGCTGCGCGGGGTATTCGAATTGGCGGCGGTTTCTGGTTTGAGGTTCAAGTTTGGCCGCTGCCGGCCAGCGTCCTCTGGCCATGGGCACCCCGGAAAATGTCATTCAGTAAGTGTCCGTCTGGTGGGGTGGGGAAGCCCAGCGGGCTGGGGCGCCTAGGGTTCGGGCCCGGCCCGCCCCAGACCTGCCTTCTTTTGCCCCCTTCGCCCCCTTCCTGGGTTTGGAATGTGTCCCACCCAGCAAGGCTGTGGGCTGCTTGAGAGCCGGGGAGGGCTCCGGCACCTTGGGTTCCGCTGAGGCCTGGCGCTTGTCCGCCCATGTGCGCCACGGTGGCCGTTTGGAGCAATCTGGATAATTCGTTAGGCCCTCAGAGCTCTCGTTTATTCTTTGTAAGGAATCCCCTCCTGACAGTTCAAACTAACAAAAATCCTGAACCTTATGTTTAGATTTTATGATACATTTTTCAAAGTCACGTATTTAACAATTCGACTACAATAGGGAACGAATTTAAAGTTGCTCTCCTATCCGTAATCTCACTGCTATTTTTTAAAAGTCTTTGAATACAGTGTACTTTAAGAAAAAAAAAATTGAAAAAAAATAGCTTTGCTCATTATTGGTGATGTGTGCCAACCTGCTAACATCACTAACTTTTTTAAGTTCCTACGCCTTTGTTTTATGACTTAGATGATTTACCCAGACTGTTACTTAAAGGTATTTAAAACAATTAAGTCATAGGTGCAGGAAGTAAAACCTGGTCCGTTTGATCAGTTCTTTGGGATCAGAAGACCGAGATTGTTAAATACAGTCAAAACAAAAATCCATTTGCTCTAAGATTTTTTCTGTAGCCTTCAACCTAGCCAGCAAATTATTTTCTTTCAGAAGTGTCCCGCCCCTTTTTTAAAGGGAAAGCAGATATTCCTGGTCCTATTTTGACTTAATCATTAAAGCAAAGATTAATTTGCTTTAATGAACTGGATGTTTTACTATTACAGTGTATTTAGGTCATTTTACTAGAGAAATGTGGTTGGTGTTAGAATATGAAATGTTTACCTTGGGCGAGCCTACTAGACATATTTTGGAAGAAAGATTCGGAAATAGGGATTTGTCCCTCTGCTATAAGGCAAGAGAGACGTTCAAAATTCAGAATTATTATTTTTTTTAGTTTTAAAAATAAGCAATACGTTTATATGACTAAAAGAAGATTTAGAACAGTATTTACCGAGAACTCCTGTACCTGACTACTGTCCTACTCTGTCACATGTAACTGTTTTTCTAGTTTCTTTTTGGAAATATAAATATTTACATTATTATAATATATTCAATGTCTGCATGTTTGTATACATTTTTTGCCTTTACCACACATAAAATATAACAGTATATACACTGCTCTTTTGCCTAACAATATGCCTGGAGATCTCTACCAATACATAAAGTTCTTTTTTTACAACTGTGTAATATTTCATGTACCATAATTGATCCAAGCAGTCAACTATTTATAGACACAGATTGTTGACAATCTGTTTCAAATAGTGGCACAGTGAAAAATCTTGTACATCACATTTTGCGGATACACATGTGTATGTGTCTTCTAGATCTGCAGAAGTGGTTTGTTGGATCGAAAGCAAATCAGTCCAGTTTTGGTAGATAATTCCCTTGGCAGGAATTGAGCACATGCACACCTACAAGCAAGATGTGACAGACAGCCTGCTTCCCATTGCTGCACCTACACAATCTTTTCACATGTTTTTTATTTTTGCCAATCTGATGAGTGAAAAATTGTATCTCAGCGAAGTGAATTTCTGTTATGAGAGATTGAACATTTTTCATGTTTGTGAGCCATGCATGTTTTTCTGTGAAATAATTTATTATGCCCTTTGCTCATTAAAAAAAAAAATGGGTTAATAACTTTTTTCTCAGCTTCTAAAAGCTCATTGTTTTTCCAGTTTATCATTTCTCTTTTGACTATTTTGTGGGTTTTTTGTTTGTTTTGGTTATTTGCCATGCAGAAGTTTTTATTTATATATAGTTGTCTTTATCTAGCTTTTCTTTTGTGGCTTCTGGATTTTAAGTCATAAGAAACATTGATTTCATTCATATACCAAGGTGATAGCTAGAAGTAAATACTGCTTTTTAGGCAGGACATGGTGGCTCATGCCTGTAATTCTAACATTTTGGGAGACCAAGGTGAGAGAGTCACTTGAGGCCAGGAGTTCAAGACCAGTCTGTGAAATATAGTGATAACTCATCTCGGCAAAAAATAAAATAAAAAATTAGCCAGACATGGTGGCATGTGCCTGTAGCCTCAGCTACTCAGGAGGCTGAGGCAGGAGGATCTCTTGAACACAAGAGTTCGAGGTTACAGTGAGCCTTGATTGCACTGTTGCACTCCAGCATGGGCAACAGAGCAAGATTCCATCTCTAAAAAAATAAAAATAAAAATACATACTGCTTTTTACATCGTTTTTTTTTTTAAAAAAAAAATCTTATAGGGTCTCAGATAGAAAACCTAGGAGTCTTCCTGACTGATTTCCCACTTCTGTTC
Source organism: Hylobates moloch (assembly GCF_009828535.3). Classification (NCBI taxonomy): domain Eukaryota; kingdom Metazoa; phylum Chordata; class Mammalia; order Primates; family Hylobatidae; genus Hylobates; species Hylobates moloch. Next base: position 30,323,676 of record NW_026652290.1, on the reverse strand, counting down.
TCACCTCTACCTCCTTCTTCACACAGAGGGACATTAAAATGCAAATTAGGTCTTGTCACCCCCCCCACCTTTTCCTGCTCATCACACTTAAACCACACTGGCTTGCTTTCTGTTCTTGAAGTTCTCTCAGCCTTGACCATTTCCCCCCCAGATAGCTACATGGCTGTCTGGCACTGATCACACGTCACCGCCTCTGAGAGGCAGGACTTCCTTGACCACCCTATCTAAAAATAGTAACTCTTATCACATTCTCACCCTTTCTCCTGTTATATTTTATTTTGTTTGTTCTTCTGAGTACTGAATGTAACCCGACATTACTTTGCATGTTTCTTTTTGTTTAGCCCCTCTAGCATCTGAATTCCCAAGGGGAATTTTGCTTTGCCTGGCTGATTTTTTTCAGCTGTGGTTGAGTATATGGAAGTGGGGGATGCGGAGTTCTCTGGGAGTTCTGTGGCTGATTTCTGAGCACTGCTATCATCTGCTCTTCCTCAGGGACTTGAAGCCATGAAAACAAACTGTGTCTGGGAACTCTACTTTGTGGTACTCTGGGCTGCCTCACCCATTTACAAGCCCTCTTTGACTCTTGTTCTAGTCATGTCTCAGCCATGCTCCTGGGAAGCAAAGGCAGGGGTCTAAGTCACTGCCATGCCTGGATCCCACTGGAAGGGCAGAGGTCTGAGTCAGTGCCATGCCTGGATCCCGCTGGAAGGGCAGAGGTCTGAGTCAGTGCCATGCCTGGATCCCGCTGGAAGGGCAGGAGTCTGAGTCAGTACCATGCTTGGATCCTCTTGTTAGGAGGAGGAGCAAACTTCTGGACACTGCCCCTCATGGTGGTAGTGACATTGGGGTTCCGTGAGAGGAGAAGGAGACTCTTGGGGATAGAGCTGGGACTTCTGGAAAAACACTGGCTGCTTCTGAGTTTTCTGACTATGTCTGAGCGAATGCTTCTTAAAATTTTAAATACTATTTGGATTGATATTTAAGATTTTTGTTTTAATGCATATAAATGGTATATATAAAATGAAGTATATCTTTTGCTTGTAGAAATTATCCCTAATATCCCATGTGCATACCTTTCTCTCTTCTAGGATGCTTGAAGCCCACATGCAGAGCTATAAGGGCAATGACCCTCTTGGTGAATGGGAAAGGTCAGCATTTAATTATTTTATTTCCCTTAAACAAACTATATGCTGCCCCGTGGAAAATTAACATTATCCATATTTTTCTAGATACATACAGTGGGTAGAAGAGAATTTTCCTGAGAATAAAGAATACTTGATAACTTTACTAGAATATTTAATGAAGGAATTTTTAGATAAGAAGAAATACCACAATGACCCAAGATTCATCAGTTATTGTTTAAAATTTGTAAGTATACTTAAGATGTATAATCAAAACTATAATCATGTTGTACTTTTGCTTTTTAAACTTAGATTGTAAGATCATTTTAGGCTTTTAATTCCTTGTTTCTAGTTCTGAAGATATGGAGAGGAAAAACTGTTCATTCTCTGATTCAACAGACTTCTGTGCCACTAGTGATTAAAAAGTATGTAGGGGCCGGGCGCAGTGGCTCACGCCTGTAATCCCAGCACTTTGGGAGGCCAAGGCAGGTGGATCACTTGAGTTCAGGAGTTCGAGACCAGCCTGGCCAACGTGGTGAAATCCTGTCTCTACTAAAAATACAAAAATTAACTGGGCATGGTGGCAGGCACCTGTAATGTCAGCTACTTGGGAGGCTATGGCAGGAGAATTGCTCGAGCCTGGGAGGTGGAGGTTGCCGTGAGCCGAGATCATGTCACTGCACTGCAGCCTGGGTGACAGAGTAAGACTCTGTCCCCACCCCTCCCCCCACCAAAAAAAAAATATGTGTGGACTTCTCTCTACCAGCAACCAGTCAATCAATTCTGTAGTTGTGTCTCCAATTCAATTCCAGCACTACCTGAAAATACCTTCAGATTCCACAGGTTAAGGGTTCTGTTCCACAAGACTGCCTCTCACGTCCAATGCCAGTTGCAAGCCACAGGTTGTTTTACCTGTGCTTCTGACTGACTGGCTACAAAGCAGAGTTCCCACAACCCTCTCCCTGGGTCTGGGTTTGATCAGTTTGCTAGAGTGGCTCACAGAACTCAGGGAAACACTTACGGTTAATGTTTTATTATAAAGGATATTATTAAGAATACCGATGAACACCAGATGAAGAGATGTTTAGGGCAAGGTATTGGGGAAGGTGTGTGGAGCTTCCTTGCCCTTTCCATGTGTGACACCCTCCAGGAACCTCCATGTATTTAGCTCTCCAGAAGCTTGTCTGACCTCTATCCTTTTGGGTTTTTATGGAGGTGCCTTACACAGACATGATTGATTAAATCGTTGGCCATTGTGATTGGCTTAAACTTCAGTCCCTCTTCCCTCCCTGAAGGTTCAGCGGTGGGGCTGAAAAGCCTAACCCTCTAAGCCTGCCTTGGTTTTGCTGATGACCAGCTCCCATCTGAAGCTACCTAGGGGCTCCCAGCTTAGCTGGCTAACTCCTCAGCAGACATAGACTAGCAGTTTCATTATTCTTATGTCTTTTTGTTTTGGGTTCGTGTAGGCTGAGTACAACAGTGACCTCCATCAATTTTTTGAGTTTCTGTACAACCATGGGATTGGAACCCTGTCGTCCCCTCTGTACATTGCCTGGGCGGGGCATCTGGAAGCCCAAGGAGAGCTGCAGCAGGCCAGTGCTGTCCTTCAGAGAGGAATTCAAAACCAGGCTGAACCCAGAGAGTTCCTGCAACAACAATACAGGTAGTTACAAAGTCAAACTCCCTGTGACGATTCTGACTTTGAAAAGTAATGTTTGCTGTTAAAAATTGTATCATTAGCAATTTGTACAGGGAAATCCTTCTAGTTTTGGACAATATGGATAATACAGGATAGTGTAAAGAAAAAAACTGCTCAGAAATATTACTGTTAACAATAACTGGTACATTTCCTTCTAGTATCTTTTCCTGTGCCTGTGTGGGTATCTTTGCGTTTATATATTTTAACAGCAAATCATATTGTATGTCTAGTTGTACATACAAAGAAATACTTAAGAAATTATGAGCTTTTAAACTACTTCTATAGTAGTTGTGAAATCTGTCACAGTGTTGTGTCATAATCCACTCTCCAATTGGACATTGAAGTTGTTTACATTTTGATTTTTATAAACAGCACCATGATAAATACTTTTTTTGGTTTGTTTGTTTGTTTTTGAGATGGAGTCTCACTCTGTCGCCCAGGCTGGAGTGCGGTGGTGTAATCTCAGCTCACTGCAACCTCCCACTTCTGGGCTCGAGAGATTCTCCTGCCTCAGCCTCTTGACTAGCTGGGACTACAGGGACTTGCCACCATGCCCAGCTAATTTTTGTATTTTTAGTAGAGACAAGGTTTCGCCATGTTGGCCAGACTGGTCTTGAACCCCTGACCTCAAGTGATCTTCCTGCCTCACTCAGCCTCCCAAACTGCTAGGATTACAGGTGTGAGCCACTGCGCCTGGCCTGTGATGAATATATTTCTTAATAACATTGTTCACATTTTTAAAACTTTTTCTATGATTAAACATATCTCACTTAGGGAATTGTGAAAATACAGAAAACGAAAGAAAACCTTTTGGCATTTTCCTTGGTGCTTTTTTCTCTTCTTGTTACAGGATTGCATGCATGCTTTATGTATATATACAGCTTTGTGTCAAGGTCTTTTTCCTTCAACATAAAAGTACTTTTTAGTATATTTCCTATTTTTACTTAGTTTCTTCTCATAGATTCTCAGAATTGAAACTATTAAGTCAAAGGGTATATGAAGAGTTTTTACACTTGTGGTGCATGTAACCAAACTACCTACTTGAAGGTTATACCAATTGTTTACTCTTCCCCTCTCATTAGTAGAATTTGAGACCTATTATCTACTGCACCCTTTGCCAGCCTTTAATATACTCATCTTTTCAATTTTTCTATAGTACTCATGCTTTTTTAAAATATCATTGAGATTTTTCAAATACACATAAAAAAATTAGTATAATAAACTTCCATTTACCTATCACCAACTTTTAATAATTAACATTTCGTGTTTCTCAATGCTGACGAATTTTAAAGCCGATCCATAACAGCAAAATATTTTTCCCCAAACCCTATTGTAAACATCTCTAAAATCTTATTTCTTACAGAGCCTTATTGCATAATCATACCTAAGAAAACTGACAATAATTATTTAATATCACGTAATTTTCAGTCTTTCCTCATCACATAAAATGGCTTCTTAACCATTGGTTTGTTTGACTTAAGAGCCAACAAGCGTTACCACTTGGTTGCTTTATAGTGTGCACTTTGGCTCGCATTGCTCAGAAATGTCAGGCATGGGAATTGCACATTACTCGACAGGTAGAGTTGAAAATGAAATATGCCATGAAATGACATTTGAGAACTTCTCACAGAGCATGAACAATGATATGTCTGCCTTTTGAAGCAGTAATCTAAGTACTTTTGTACTTTCACTTCTTTCTTCCAAATATATTCATTATGTTCCAAACGTATAAAGAACCTAAAGTAGGAGGTCAAACATCCTGTGTTAAAACGTTTGCAGACTTGACACGTGGAGAAAGAGGGTGCATTTTTATATGAATTTGAGAAATACTAACATAAACTAGGCAAAAGGAGGAATTTTTGTAATACAGATAATGTACTGGATATAAAAATATTTCCAGAATTTTATTTTTTAATTTCGAAGCAACTCTAAAATGCAACTGTACATTCTATCTTGATGTCAGACTTCACTAGCTTATAATAAGTTGTCTATGGTATTTAGTTTTCACTCTAACAGCCATGTACTGTAAGTTTATAATCTACATTGATGCCTTTTCTGCTGTCATTTAGGTTATTTCAGACACGCCTCACTGAAACCCATTTGCCAGCTCAAGGTAAAATCAGGCTTTCTAAAATGCCTGTTGTTGTCCATTTAGTCTTGGATTTGTACTAGTATTTTCTTTTCTTTAAAAAACAAACCCGGCTGGGCATGGTGGCTCACACCTGTAATCCCAGCACTTTGGGAGGCCAAGATGGGTGCATCACCTGAGGTCAGGAGTTCGAGACCAGCCTGGCCAACATGGTGAAACCCCATCTCTACTAAAATACAAAAATTAGCCAGGTGTGGTGGTGGGCACCTGTAGTCCTGGCTACTTAGGAGGCTGAGGCAGGAGAATTGCTTAAGCCCGGGAGGCAGAGGTTGCAGTGAGCTGAAATCATGCCACTGCATTCCAGCCTGGGCGACAGTGTGAGACTCCATCTCCACAAAAAAAAAAAAAAAAAAAAAAATCCAATTTTTAATGAAAACTAAATTGTACTCTCAGGTAACAGAGAAAGCATTCTGATCATCATAATGCCCACTAAATAGCCCCAAAGAGCAGAGGCTTTGTCTTAGCATTTTAAAAACTCAAACCTGCAAAAAAAGCTTGATAATTTCACTGTATTTCTAGGATTTTTTTTTTAATTCAAAATTGACCAAAATACTTAATCTGGACTCCATCTATTTTGAATGGAATCAAATGTGTTTAATGCAACTTTTAAAGAAATATAGCCATTTCTTTTTCTTAGAACTAAATATCACATTTCAGCAATAAGCGTTGCCTATCCTATCCGGTTATTTAAAATTATTAGTTAGGTTTTACATTTCTTTTGGGTACTTCCTGGCATTTTGAATTGATCAGAAAATTGTATAATACTTATTTTAAAAACGTTTTAGTTGCAATTTCTGAGACAGTGTGAATGAGTTGATTTACTTCTAATGATTCCTACGGGAAGAATCGGGAATTTATTATGTGATAATTTTACTTATTATGGTTTTACCCTTAATTTCTCCTTATTTTATCCTCTTTTCCCTCATAGCTAGAACCTCAGAACCTCTGCATAATGTTCAGGTTTTAAATCAAATGACATCAAAATCAAATCCAGGAAATAACATGGCCTGCATTTCTAAGAATCAGGTAATAATGACATTTGTAGCTTGTGTGGAAACTGGGAATGGTATTGAATAGCCAGCCTGGCTGCCTTCTACATCCACTTTGACATCTCATTTCTTTGATTTTTCACTCATGGCTCTAAGCTCCATGTCAGCCACCTGCTCCTGTGGCAACTTCCTGGGCCTGTTATTCTCCCCCACAGCTCACCTCAAATACAATTTGTTGTCTAACCCAGAGGCCCTCACCACACAGCCTCCTGTCTTTACTCTCCCCACCAGCTTTTCCCTTACCAATGTCCTTTCCTCTGTTCTGCTGGCCTCTGCATAGGCTCTGGAAATCCCTACCTGGGAGTGCATCCACCTGGGGGCTCCTGAGCCTGGCTTTCAAAACTCAAGAGCCTCAAAGATTGGTGCCTGTTACCTCAAGTAACAGGGAGGTCTCATACTCCCAGGCACTGGGACATGCTTCCAGTGTCTGATTCACTCCTTATGTTTTGTGTATCTCTTATGTTTCCAGGTTCACTGTTTAGCGCCAAACTATAGTGATTTTAGACTTCTTTTCAGTCTCTTCAAACTTGGGACCTGGCTACCTCTAGCCTCTCTCAAGAACTTCAAAAATACTATTTCAACACATAGCAGATGCCATCAAGCGACATCTGTCAGTTTTCTGCCACCAACCAATAAATGTAACTGCATCCTTCCCTGTGAGAAAAGGTGGCCTTCTATCTGTGCTTGTCCTTATCCTCATCAAGATTTTTGCCCTATGGAGATCTCTTCTGCCTCCATGGTGTATCAACATGGGAAAATAATCAAGTCTCTCTTCTTCCTGCAGCCTCATGTTTCCCAGCTATGTTTCCCATGTTACCCTCCCCAGTACAACTTTCTTTCAAAGTTCATCAAGGACCTCCTTGAAGCAAAAGCCAATGGAAATGCCTCTGTGCTTAGGGTGTATGTACAGGTTTTATTAATGTAACACATTCTTAGAAGTAGAATATGCATTCGTGACTTTGACAGGTAGTGCAGCTTGTCCCAATTTACATTTTACGTCCTACACATGCTTGCCAGCCTCCTGACCTCCTATTATCCTGTCTAAGCTCTAGACAGTAGAGACGGGTCTTGATTGCAGTCACATTTCCCAGACCTAGCTCAGAGTGTGACATGGAGGTGTCTGGCATATATTTGTTTAGTGAATGAATTTGAGAACTCTTGAGGGCAGAGTAGTACCTGAGGAAAATTTTAATTAAAAAAAAAAATTTAACACAGCAGTTGGAATGTCAATCCCATAATGTTCAGACACTATACTGTAGCTACTAGACTATGAATTGAAGGGAAATCAACTATAGTTCTTCTCTACTGCTGAGTAGGACTTTATTAAAAACAAAACAACAAAAAAAACCTCTTTCTTTGATTAGATTAAGTTACAATAGTTATTGTAAGGTTGTTGATACAAACAATCTTTTGATATTAATCATAATTTAAAATTACATAAATCTACTTGGGATTAAGGTCCCTCTTCCCTTCAAGCATTTTCATATTGTTTTGTGAAATCATTTGGGTGAAGCTTTCTTCTCAGATAAGTGAATGCTCATGTTTGTTTTCTGTTTTTTAGGGTTCAGAGCTTTCTGGAGTGATATCTTCAGCTTGTGATAAAGAGTCAAATATGCAAGTATAATCAGTGCATTAATCTATTATTAGTTTCCTTTAAGTGCTCCTCGGTACGTTGTTGTAAATAATGTATTTTCCCCCATTGTAGGGAACAAAGAGTGATCATGATTTCTAAATCAGAATATTCTGTGCACTCATCTTTGGCATCCAAAGTTGATGTTGAGCAGGTTGTTATGTATTGCAAGGAGAAGCTTATTCGTGGGGAATCAGAATTTTCCTTTGAAGAACTGAGAGCCCAGAAATATAATCAACGGAGAAAGCATGAGCAATGGGGTACTTGCAATCTTGTATTTTTAGTTATTCTTATGTCACCTAAAAAAATCCTCATCTCTGAGTAATTACTTTATTAGAGAATAATTGACTATGTTGAAAGACTGCAAAAAAGTCTTCATCTCATCCTATCAGAAGCCCGGAAATCATTGTTAACCCATTTTGTGTTTGCCCCGAGAAAACTGCACTGGCAGCGAGCTGCACTTTTTTTTCTGAATTGGAAATTGCTTAACCACTAGTGTAGCAGCCAACTTAGTCCAAGGACTAAATTGATGTCTTGGCAGCAAACTCATAGTTGAAAGAGTACTAAATTGGATATCCATACCACTGTCATCTTAGCTTTAGTGAAATAAATATTTAAAAATTTTTCAGTATTATCTGTATATAGTAATTCTAAACCTCTACGTCAGTTATTTGAACCTTTATTCCACTCGGAACTTTTATACTATCTAAGTTATTTGGGCTATAGCCATTCTGGGCCTTTCTTTTTTGTTCATTACTTTTTATACTCGGTTGACAACACAGAAGGCAAGTCAGTTAACACAGAGGACTCATTTTGTACTGGGCATAGATGCGTTTTTCTTTCACGTACCATGACCAAAAGTCTTAAGCCAGACTCTTTGACTTGTCTGTGTCATGGCTCTGTTAACCAGTTGTTGGAAATGAGACTGACCACAGCATGCTTGAAGCCCTGATCATTTAGTGTACTTCACTTCTACTTAGAAAGTCTCTAGAAATTTTTATCTTTTAAAAACAAATAAAAATTTATTTTAAAATGATTTGCACAATCATGATTGTTTACAAGAACAATCATGTATATGATGACTAACAAAATCTTTACTATTATACTGTGCTATTATTATTATTTTTGATCAGCATGTAGATTTTTTTTTTTTTTTTTTTAGTAGCTTACATGCCCTGAACATATAGTAGCCAAGCTGTGGGCAGGTAAAAATTAAAAGGTGATACAAGTTTCACTTCTAAAACCAAATATGAGAAAGACTAACAAAAAAATCGGCCCCCTAAAATATAACCCTTTCCTCATTTTGCATGTATTCCTATGATGACCTGGATTTAAATTTTGCATGCAAACCATTTTTATCTTTCCTAAAGTAAATGAAGACAGACATTATATGAAAAGGAAAGAAGCAAATGCTTTTGAAGAACAGCTATTAAAACAGAAAATGGATGAACTTCATAAGAAGTTGCATCAGGTGGTGGAGACATCCCATGAGAATCTGCCCGCTTCCCAGGAAAGATCCGAGGTATGTTGTGCCCTTCATGACATGTCCTGTGCCCAGCAGCAGGAATGGCAGTTTGATTTGTTCCTTTCTATGTGCTGTTTTAGAGTTAATTCTGATGTTAATTTAGCTAGTAACTTTCTGAGAAAGTCTAAAATAATTTGACACAGAAGTTCACAATGTAGAGTGAGAGTAGAAAGTTACAAAACAGAATGGTAGTATGTTTTACATGTTTGTGTGTATGTGTACATGTCTATATATTCATGTATTTATATATAGACCTTTTTCTGGTTTTTGTACAGTGACTACTGTGTAATGAAAATTGGAGTATAGTACTCTCAATAATTTATCATTTAGATATATTTTTTGTTTGCCATTATTTCATCTTGGAAAAGCAGGGAAGTGATGAGTGTGTTAGAGCCACATATATTTTCTTAAAATTAGTAGTGAATGAAGGAGATTGGAAATAAACTCATTTAAACTGTATAATGGTTGCTTAATCTTTCATATTATATGTCTGTCTATGACATAGGATACCATGAAGATAAAATACTTTATTTTCTTACATATTTGGAAAGTATAAAAATGTGACTAGATGGTTTTTTAAAATATCACATGAAAGGTGTGTATATATGTATATATGAAGGAGAGCATTCATTTGTATATATATATGTATGTATGCATGTATATATACACACATACACACACACACACACACACACACACACACACACCTTTTTCTTTTTTTTAAAATTTTTAGACAGGGTCTTGCTCTGTCGCCCATGCTAGAGTGCAGTGGTATGATAACTGTTCATTGTATCCTCCTTAGTAGCTGCAACCACAGGCATGTGCCACCACACCCACCTAATTTTTTATTTATTTTTTAATAGAGATGGGGTCTCGCCATGTTGCCCAGCCTGGTGTCAAACTCCTGGGCTCAAGCAATCCTCTTGCCTCAGCCTCCCAAAGTGTTGTGATTACAGGTGTGAGCCACCACGTCTGGTCTGAATGTTCTCCTTTATTGCTAACTGCTATAGTTTGTATCTTTCCAGACTTATTGTGTGAAAACACATAAATACGAATACAATAGAACGTTCTACATAAATAAGACTTATTTTCTGCTTTTTCTACCTAATACCTCTGATAGGTCTTTCACTACTATCGCGTAGATATCTAACTACTTCTACTTGCAGCATAGTCTTCTGTCATACCTTATAAAAGGGAGTGTATCATGTAGAAACTGTTAGAAATCACGCTGCCTTTCAAGTGTATGTACCTAAAATGCTGTCAGTCTGCCCTCTATAAACTTAGGATTTTGCACTCACATTAATAGTGTGTAAAAGGACTTGTTTCTTGTACACATTTGGCTAACATTAACTATACTAAATCTTTTCAAGCACCTGATGTAGTTTCTTTAATTATAGGTAGATTTGGACATTTTTTGGATACATTTCGTGGCTGTTTAACTTTTTTCCTTTAAATTGACTGAATGGCTTTGTCCATTTTTCTATTGAGTCATTTCATTTTTTTCTGATTTATTTGGATTTGTTTTTTTGTATAATTTATATTTTCCCTGGATAGTTGCAAGAAATTATTAATAAATTGTTCTCCCTGGCTCCTTTCCTGTGGTATATCCCTGGTTCCCATGTCTTTATCTCTTCTTAATGTCCTCATTTCAAAGGCACACATTCTCCAGTAGCTTATTTAAAAAAAAAAAAGAAAGCAACAGCAGCATGTTTGAGGGATTAGTTTTTGAGGTCTCTTGCATGTCTAAAAGCATCTTTATTTTACCCTCACATTTGGTTGATAATTTGGTTGGGCACAATGTTCTAGGAAGGAAATCACATTCCCTCAGAGTTTTTAAAGACACTCCTTCATTGTGTTTTGGCTTGCACTATTGGTGTGGAAAAACCCAGAGTCCTTCTGATTCTTAATTCTTTGATGTGATGTTTATTTTTCTCTAGAGGGGTATAGAATCATTTTTCCTTGCTGTATTGTGACATAGTGATGTATCTGGTATTTATCTTTTCATCCGTTATACTTTGTGCTTAAATGTTCTAGTTTTGCAATTCTGGGGAATTTTCTTGATATATATTTTTAGAGGTGGATATTTTTTCCTCATACTCTCTGTTAGTCTGTCCTGGACTGGTCATTTAATTTTCTTAAATTTCACCATTTTCTATCTTTGTCCTTTTTTCCCCCTAATTTTATTTGAGATTGCCTTAATTTTTATGGCCATCTTATTAAGTTCTTTTTTTTTTTTTTTTTTTTTTGAGATGGAGTCTCACTCTGTCGCCCAGGCTGGAGGGCAGTGGCGTGATCTCGCTCACTGCCAGCTCCGCCTCCCGGGTTCACGCTGTTCTCCTGCCTCAGCCTCCCCAGTAGCTGGGACTACAGGGGCCTGCCACCATGCCCTGCTAATTTTTTTTGTATTTTTAGTAGAGACAGGGTTTCACCGTGTTAGCCAGGATGGTCTCGATCTCCTGACCTTGTGACCCGCCCACCTCGGCCCCCCAAAGTGCTGGGATTACAGGCTTGAGCCACAGTGCCCGGCCAGCATCTGCTTTTAAACACTTTTACAATGTTCCTATCTTCACCTCCACCTTCACTTCCATTCTGAGGTGTAGCTAGCATTGTAGATTTCTGAACTTGTCTAGCAATTAGGGATACACCGCTCCTAGCCTCCTTCAACAGCTATGTTAAGTGTTAGAATTCCTTCACTGTCATGTTGGTGAGATTTTGGGAGTATATCAAGCCACTGTCTTTAACTAGAAGCCTCCCTTTTCCAAACTTACTTCTCTGTATGAATAGCATCAGGATATATTTTCCAAGTGGATTGCCTGTTGTCTGTAAATCATTTATTGATCTGCTCAGCCTTTCCCCATTGATTTAAAATATCTTTACCATGTACTAAATTTTCATATATATGAGATCCAATTCTAAAATATCTATACCTTTGCTTTAGTCAGTAGATCTCTTCTTGATCATTTCATAGGTGTATTTACTACAACTTTCTTGTTTTTTGAGATGGAGTCTCCCACTATCGCCCAGGCTGGAGTGCAGTGGTGCAATCTCCGCTCACTGCAACCTCTGCTTCCCGGTTTCAAGTAATTCTCCTGCCTCAGCCTCCTGAGCAGCTGGGATTACAGGTGCCCGCCACCATGCCCAGCTAATTTTTTGTATTTTTAATAAAGATGAGGTTTCACTATGTTGGCCAGGCTGATCTTGAACTCCTGACCTCGTGATCCACCTACCTTGGCCTCCAACTTTCTTATGTGTTTTGGTGTCTAGTGGAGAAAATCTCTGGTATTGTTCAGAATATTTCTTCAGAATTGAATATTATGATGATTTTTAATCTTTACTAATTTGGTAGGTGAGAAAATGGTGTAGGTTATCATTTTTGCTGACAAGTGAGGATGAGGTTTTTATATTTTTTTCCATTAGTCTGTAAAATAACTATTCTTGCCCTAGACATTTGGTGGTGTGTGTTTGTTTGTTTGTGTTTTGAGGCAGGGTCTCACTCTGTCATCTAGGCTGGAATGCAGTGGTGCAATCTCAGCTCACTGCAGCCTCCTCCTCCCAGTCTCAAGTGATCCTTCCACCTCAGCTTCCTGAGTAGCTGGGACTACAGGCACATGCCTCCATGTCCAGCTAATTTCTTGTATTTTTTGTAGAGACAGGGTTTTGCCGTGTTGCTTAGCCTGGTCTCAAACTCTTGAGCTCAAGCAAACCACCAGCCTCTGTCTCCCAAAGTTCTGGGATTGATTACAGGCTTGAGCCACCCATGCCTGGCTGGTGTTTTTCTTAACAATTTATAAGCATACTTTTATATGGTGAGAAATTAACTCATCTAACTTTATAACACTAAAGCATACAATTACAATCTTACACTGATGTGAGTAGCAAAGCAAAGATTTTAAATTTAGAGCTTATTATGCTTCCTGTTGTGAGACAGGCTTTTGTGGCAGTTATTATTGCAATTTATATTTGTGTTTCCTATTCTTCAAAGTGAAAACGGCTATGAAAAGTATTTTATTTATTTATTTTTTTCCCTTTTTCAAGCCCTATCTCATATACCAATCTAAGGGTATTTTAACGGGAGGAAAACCATAATGAGCTTTTGATAACACTGATTTGTTGACCTTTTCCCAAAATTAAGTAAAGAGAAATAAGATAATATTTAAATGCTGATACAACTATAGAGACTTGTTATTTCAGTGGTTAGAAACTATGAGCTGCTAATGGTGTCTGTGGTTCAGAAGCTACAAAGCATACATTTTGTAGAGTGGTCTTTTTGTTGTTGATTGTACATTTCAGAATGCTTGAAGAAGGAGTATGGGTAAACTTCAAGGAAAAAGGAATCTATTGAAGACAGATGCCATGCTTTGAGAAGTTGTAATGCCTGATTAGTAGTATTCTGGACTTCATGGTTTTGTTTTTGTTGTTTGTTTGTTCAACATGAAAGGTTAATCCAGCATGTGTGGGGCCAAGTGTAGGCTCCCAGCAGCAACTGAGAGCTCCATGTCTTCCAGTCACCTATCAGCAGACATCAGTGAACATGGAAAAGAACCCAAGAGAGGCACCTCCTGTTGTTCCTCCTTTGGCAAATGCTATTTCTGCAGCTTTGGTGTCCCCAGCCACCAGCCAGAGCATTGCTCCTCCTGTTCCTTTGAAAGCCCAGACAGTAACAGACTCCATGTTTGCAGTGGCCAGCAAAGATGCTGGGTAAGCTGAAGGTAGTCCTAGAGATGACAGTGATGTGAGTGGCACCTGTCACCTTCTTTACATGACTTGCATTATCTGGAACAGTATGTAAAAGATGAATGACGTCTGCCTTTTATTTTTAGATAGGTATGTTGTTGAAAAAGCAAGTGACAAAACATTGCTCCCAATCCTTTAGGCTTACTTATTCCATGCTTCTTTTAGAGTATTTATTTTATTTTATACTTTTGTGAATTAAAAATTTTCAGTACCCTGAAAGTCAACAGTCACTTTGTAACTGAAGAATATACAGCTGTTAGGCTAAATTGCCTTTGCTCACTGGCTTTGATTGAATACCTGCAGGGATCATAACTGTCTAGACAATTATTTGACATGTGTTCTCATATTCCTTCTGTCTTCCCACAGGGAGCAGTTTGGGATTAATACACATGATTCTGTCTCTCAAAATGTACCTCTGCACTGGAAGTTTTTACCCCAATTTTGAGGGATTTTTCCAGATTTCAGAAATTATCGTTAATGTCGTATCACTCGTTTAATTTACATTTTTACCTCCGGTCATTTTGGCTCTCTTTTAGCTCGTTTTTATAGGGATTTGTAAAATTAAAAATGCTTTGCATGTTTTACTTTATACCTTAACAGGGTTTATTAAGGGAACTCCAGCAATGTTAAATAGACATGTTAGATCCACTACCCCAAGTGCACTTAAAGTGTGATATAAATGGCTTGTGTATCATTTTTTTCTTTCTTGATAACCATTACTTTTAAACACTAGAGGACATTGCACTGTGGCTGCTGGCTCATCACAGCAAAGGTATCCTGCACAGCTGAGGCGCACCAGTGCTTCTCCACGTCCTGACTCTGGTTAGCTGCCTGGAGCCGGGCTCAACTCTTTAACCTCTGTAATGAATGTGATCATTTGAATAGTCATAGGACTCTACCACATATAGAGATGGTTCTTATCCCTGTAATCACTATGTCACACAATTGTTTAGTACCTGGTCTTTTCTGTAAGAATTCTTTTCCTGAAATGGAACTCAAAGGAAAAAAAACATTTTATTTACCAACACTGTAGACCCTAAGTAGTTCCATCTGTATTTTAACAGGCTTGTAATTATTGACTGATTCTTTTTTCTTTCTACCATTATTTCTTGAGAGTTAGTTAAAAATTCTAATAGATCAAGCATTTTTTTTGTTTGTTTTTTTTTGTTTTGAGACGGAGTCTCACTCTTGTTGCCCAGGCTGGAGTGCAATGGTGCGATCTTGGCTCACTGCAACCTCTGCCTCCTGTGTTCAAGTGATTCTCCTGCCTCAGCCTCCCAAGTAGCTGAGATTACAGGTGACTGCCAGCACACCCCGCTAATTTTTTTTGTATTTTTAGTAGAGAAGGGGTTTCACCATATTGGCCAGGCTGGTCTCGAACTCCTGACCTCAGGCGAACCTCCTGCCTCGGCCTCCCAAAGTGCTGGGATTACAGGTGTGAGCCACCACCGTGTCCAGCCTAGATCAAGCATTTTATTCTCTAGTGTGTCTCAAGAGTTTTCTCTTCCAGATGTGTGAATAAGAGTACTCATGAATTCAAGCCACAGAGTGGAGCAGAGATCAAAGAAGGTAATGTTTAATTATAATAGATGTGTTTCTGTCCAGATTCCTCTGTGTCACTCAGAGGTGTATTTTGTGGCTGTGGTTTATGAAGCCTTCAGGCCTTAATGAACCTGAGTGTTAGTTTTCCTATTCTTAGAGTATAAGTTATTTATCCCTGAACTATTTCAAATAAATGTAGAAATCCACTTGTTAGTCACATCTTCTTAGTTTAACATTCTTTGGAAACGTAATTTGTGAATACATTTCTAGTAAATTTCTCAGGAAATTAATCCAAAACAGAGTCATCTTTAGTATGTTAGGTAGGAAAGGTTATCAAAAGTTTAATTAGGAGTGTTACACTGTTAATCGGTACTACTTTGTTAGAGGCATTTGCATAGGAGATAAGTCTTATAAATAATAAGACACACAGGTTGGGCTTTCACTTCCCCCCTGTGTGACTTGGACATCTTTTTTCTGGACAGTTTGGTGAGGAGCAGGGCTGTTTGAAATAGCTGGAGGTTCATTAACTGAACCAAGACTTACTGAGCCTGCTCTGTAGGTGCCAGGCACTGTTATACATGGTTAGGGATGAAGTCATGAACAAAAAATCTCCACCCACACAGAGGGGGAAAGAAATGTACATTGGAGTTGTGGGGTTGAAATTTCAGAGAAGGTGGTATTTGGGTAAAGGGCTAAAGTTAGGGAGCTACCATGCCATTAGCTTGGGCAACCTTTCAGGCAGAGGGAATATTAAGTGCTAAGCCCTCAAGCAGGAAAATCTCTGATATATTCTAAGCACAGCAAAGGGACCAATGTGGGGAGGTAAGCAGGAAGAGGAGAAAGGTGAGGCCTGATCAAACAGGACCCAGGCTGTGCAGGGCCTTGTATTCTATGCCTGACTGCAGTGGAATGAGATGGTAAGCCAATCTTAAGATTTACATTGTGACTATGAACTTGGGATACAGTGGCACTGAGGGTATAATTTATGACAAAGTTGCTAATATGGTATAATCCAGACCAACCACTCAATCTCTTTGAGCCTTCATTTCCTTTTCTGTAAAAGGATAATTTTCACCTCATTTACTTCATAGGACTATTATAAAGATAAAAATGAAATATATGAAAGCACTATAATACTGGAAATTCTTAGTGATAATTTTTAACAATGACAAACTGTTTTAATTGTAACTTACTTAAATTGTGTGTCTTTTAAGTTATTCTGATTTCCCTACTGATACCACATTTTGTCTCCATTTCTTCGCTAGGGTGTGAAACACATAAGGTTGCCAACACAAGTTCTTTTCACGCAACTCCAAACACATCACTGGGAATGGTTCAGGCAACGCCATCCAAAGTGCAGCCATCACCCACCGTGCACACAAAAGAAGCATTAGGTAAAGTATTTTATCTGAGTGTGTAGCACCTGATGACAAGTTAATGAAAGCTCTTTTGCAACCTGTTTACAGTTATTCTTTTTGTTCTTTAAGGTTTCATCATGAATATGTTTCAGGCTCCTACACTTCCTGATATTTCTGATGACAAAGATGAATGGCAATCTCTGGATCAAAATGAAGATGCATTTGAAGCCCAGTTTCAAAGTAATAACTATTTAAAAGCGACTAAGTGCATAGCATTATAGGTGGTTATCATGGAAAATATCAAGAATTATTTAAGAGGTGGCCCTGCCCTTGATTAGCTTGTCACATAAGGGCAGGGAATGCATGAAATAAAAATAAGACAGTTCTTGACAAGGTACTCAATGTGTGTGATAGATTTGCTTGATTAAAGGAAAAAAAAAAAAAGAATAGTACTAAAGAAGGACAAAACCCCCATGGATAAGAAGGGCTGAGTACTCAAGGTGTGACTTGAGCCTTCACTGGTAGAGGAATGGCTGGGGCAGAGTGTTAGAGGAGGCTGGCAGCTAGCCCACATTTGTCTAGAGTCAGGGGATTCATGCTAGAAGCCAGAGATCATGATAAAGATAAGTAGAAGCCAATTAGACTCAGGAGGATTTGAAATGTAAAGCTAAGAGGTTAATTCTTTCTTGAAGGAAATGGGAAACAAAACCCTGAGAGCGTTTATTGAGTGAGTCAGGTGACAATAGTAGTGATTTAGGAGAATGATTAACACCTTGCTGATATGTGGCAGAGACTCGTGACCTGGGACTTGAGTACAAAACCCTGTTACCATAGTTAAGTCACTTCATCTCACTATAGTGACTTACTGCCTAGTATTTGAAAAGCTGATATTAGTTCTTTTCTGTCAGCTGTTATTCCTTTTTCTTATTTGTAGTTGAAGTTTAACATAAAGGATGTTTTTTCCTACTACAATAATTAGATGCTATTTTTTATTCTGTTGCAGAAGATGTAAGGTCGTCTGGGGCTTGGGGAGTCAATAAGATCATCTCTTCTTTGTCATCTGCTTTTCATGTGTTTGAAGATGGAAACAAAGAAAATTATGGGTAAAAAAAATACCATCTAGTTAATGGGATGCTGCAGAGTTTTCTCTGGGACCAGAGGTGGTGGGGTGGTGAGGACAGAATGTGAACTGTCAATCACATGGTCAAATGAGCCTTTTGACCACACGACCAGGGGCGTGTTGCCAAAGTTCTCCAGATCTACAGTACTGCAGGAATTCATTTTTGGCTTCTAAAAGTTATGTGACAGAAATTTCTGTATTTCCTACCCTCACTTAAGTAATGATAGGTCTACTTTTATAAGTCATGTTAATTTGATTACACTCAGTTTTGCTAGAACTGCTATAAAAGCAAGGAATATCTATATAAAGATTAACTCATTAAATAGGGTAAGTAGAGAACTTTTCTAATGGTCAAGTGATAGCATTTATTTCCCTAGCATGTTTTACTATTTATAATTTAGCAAATCTTTCCTTAGATTACCACAGCCTAAAAATAAATCCACAGGAGCCAGGACCTTTGGAGAACGCTCTGTCAGCAGACTTCCTTCAAAACCAAAGGTAAGCAAACCTGTTTTATCTATGAAATGGGTCCTACAACCCATCTGCTTTATTGTACCAAATGATTATGCCAGTCAGAGGATAATGTGTACGTGAAACTATGCTGAAAAATATGAAACATAGGAAGAATATGTTTCTTTTAGGACATTATTTAATAATTATTCAAGAAGAAATAGGGTATATGCATATTTTCCAAGTGTCCTACCAAAATTATTTATTAATATTAATTACTGTGGTGGTTTCACATTTATCCACAAATTCTTTGAATTTTTTCCTCCAGTTTAATTCATCTCCTTTTGAGTGTGGCTAGATTTGGTGACTTGCTTCAGATAAAAAGCAAAGGGAAAGGGAAAATTAGATTACAGTAGGGAAACATGGCAGATTCTGCCTAATCAAGTGATTGGGTTAACCAGGAATAAGTTGTGTTGACAGCAGATATCCCCTAATATGATGTAATGAGAAGAACACTTCACCTCTGACATCCTTCCCAAAAATCCATAACCCCAGTCTAATCATGAGAAAACATCAAATAAGCCCAAACTGTGTAGGGACATTCTACAGAGTTTCTGACTAGTGTTCAAAAGTGTCAGTGCAAGAAAGACTAGGAAAGGCCAATAGACAATGACAGACTCAAGGAGGCTAAGAACACTTGACATCTAAAGGTGACATGGGATCCTGGATTGGATCCCTGAACAGAGGAGGCACATTAGTGGGAAAAAAAAAAGGTGAAATCCAAATACTCTACAGTTAATAGTACCCATTTCGTTTTTACAAATGTGCCACGGTTCTATAAGAAGTTGACATTAGGGAAAGCTTGGTGAGGAGGATATGTGGAAATTTTGTGCTATCTTTGTAACTCTTCTGTAAACCACAACTTTTCCAAATTAAAAAATATATATATAATTTGAAAACAAAAATGTGGCTCTTGCTGTAATGTAACTCCACTGATTTTCCAGTTCTGGGGAAAAGAACTGAACCATGATATTGTGGGCTGTGTTAGCCAGGGGTTGACATCTGTTTCTTCTTTAATCCTTGTTTCTTTGGATCTTAAAGTGTTACTGAATAAGGTTTCATGGACAAAAGAGGGAGATTGCTGCTTTTTTCATTTCATCTTCTGTTATAGGAGGAAGTGCCTCATGCTGAAGAGTTTTTGGATGATTCAACCATATGGGGTATTCGCTGCAACAAAACCCTGGCACCCAGTCCTAAGAGCCCAGGAGACTTCACATCTGCTGCACAACTTGCGTCTACACCATTCCACAAGCTTCCAGCGGAGTCAGTGCACATTTTAGAAGATAAAGGTGTGTGTTACACTGTTTTAGTGTCTGTCTTCTGCCAACTTTGATTCTTTCAGTTTTCTTCATGAAGTTTGATTCTTATAGTTTTCTTCATGAAAATTCCACATGGGAACTTTGAAAATCATAAAGAAGAAACTTAAAATTTGTTCATTGTATTTTTGTTCATAGGTTTTTTTTTTTCCTTTGGCATATTGTCTTCCTAAAGTCTATGTATTTTTAAAATATAATAGCTTAGATTATAGGTAGAATGGGAGAAAATCTATAGAAGCATTAAAGGAAATAAGGTCCAACCCATTTGTGTAGATAGAGCATGTTTACTTTGTTTCATAGCAAACAAAACAGCCACTACAGACATTAAATTATTTGAATGCTAAAAATAATGAACATTTATATTTTCTAATTTAATAAGAATAAAAGATAGCCAATTTTAGTCCTAGATGTGTGTCTACACACATATGTCAACTTTATTAGACATATAGCCAAGTACGATAGTCAGAAAGTCTTATTTTTCTTACTTTTAGTGATCTGACTTTAAGAAAGTAATGATAAAACTCACAAGTAGTCCCTATTTCTACCGTTTCAAATCTATCACCCTATATATTTAAAAATTCATCATATATCTGAATTGAATCCTAACATATGACATTGTCATTGAACACAGATAATTGTTAACTATTAAGTACCAACCTACAAACTAGACAGTCCTCTCGGTATCCACAGAGGATTGGTTCCAGGAACCCCTGCAGATACCAAAATCCAGGTGGATGCTCAAGTTCCACAGTTGACCCTGCAGAACCTGTGGATATGGAACCTGTGGATATGGAACCTGTGGATACAGAGGGCTGACTGTATACTAACTGTATCATTGCTCACGCTTTTAAAATACAGCAATTGTTTACCAAAGCAATAATAGAAGAGCTGCCAAAGAATTTCACTTCATCGGATGGAAGCATATTTTAATGTGGGTTCTGAGCCTATAGACCTAAACATTTTTGACCAAGAATTTCCTAGAGTGCTAATCCAATATAATACATTTCTTTTCTGAATCTTAAAGGAGAGGTCAGTTGAAACTTTGACAATTGCCAAGCACCATCACAAGCTTGCCTTTAATTAAAAAAAAAAAAAGATTAAAGCCTTTTCCATCCAGGAAAGGTAGTTTAATGAGTCTAAATAATCTTTCAAAAAGTCAATATTGGCTATTCTTAAGAGTATTTGCCACTTTGGCTTTATAAACAAAAACTAATGTTCTAGTGCTAAAAAGTAGTAACACCTGTTCAGTGAAGGAATATCTGATAAAATGTAATCCAATATACTTGGCTGTGTGCAGTATTATAATCACTTGGTAGAAGTTTATTCTGTATTTCTGTTCTTCCTAGTTTATCTATCTATAGATAGATTTTTTTTTAATTATAGAGAGTAATAAATATTGCCAGGTTGCTTTCCGATTTAAACACAAAATCGTTTCAATAAATTAAATGCTAACTTAGTCAATCATCTAATTGACTACAACACGTTAAAGTGAAAGACCCAAAATCTCTGCCCTCCAGAACCATTGTAGCCTTTTACTCTCCATGTTCTTGTGTTCAGGTTCTCCTGAAGCTGGGTGTAGCCCTGCCATCCATACCAGTGACTTCCCATGGTCTGATCATCCTGCTCACATGTTCTTGCCACTCTCTCGACCCCTTTTTTCTTGAAGGATTGTAGGGATTAGATGTAGAGTTGAAATGCTCACATATATTAGTAGTAGATTTTATTTGTTTGTTTTTAAGGATATGGTCTTGCTATGTTGCCCAGGCTGAGTGCAGTGCAGCCTCAAACTCCTGGGCTCAAGTGATCCTCCTACCTCAGCCTCTTGAGTAGCTAGGGCTACAGGCTCCTACCACCACATCTAGTTAATTTTAAAAAGTTATTTTAGGGATAGGGTCTCACTATGTTGCTCAGCCTTGCCTCAAACTACTGGCCTCAAGTGATCCTCCCACCTCAGCCTCCCAAAGCACTGGGATATAGGCATGAGCTACTGTGCCTGGCCAGTAGTGGATTTTTTAAAAGTGATTTTTTCCTCCCATTTTTTGAATCTTATTATACATTTTACAATGGAACACTATTTTGAAATCATAATGCAAATCAGTGTCAAAAGAAATCCTAGACTTTGTAACCATATCAAATAGTGTGTGTTGTGCACACATGTGCATCTAACATATCTCTCTAATTTTTGAATCTTTCAGAAAATGTGGTAACAAAACAATGTACCCAGGTGACTTTGGATTCTTGTGAAGAAAACATGGTGGTGCCTTCAAGGGATGGAAAATTCAGGTATTGTGAGGGTTTATTTGGTTCTGCCATTCTCTTCATTTCCATTCTAACATTGTTTACCATTTTCATTCTAGCTTTGCCTTTTTGGCTGTAATAGGATACCTAATTTTAGCCTTAAAGGCTAATAAAGATTATATGGACTAGTAGCTTTAAGTCAGAAGGTACTCTCTGTGAATATACATACAGCAGTGAACCTAAGCACTTGATATATCAGGCCAGTGCTTGATGAGAAACATCAGAGAAACCCAAATTGAAGGACATTCTCCAGAATACCTGGCCAGTACTCCTCAAAACTGTCAAGGTCTTGGGAAACTAGGAAAGACTAAGAAACTGTCACAGATGAAAGAAGAGTAAAGAGACATAACAACTAAATGCAATCTGGTACCCAGGACTAGATCCTGAAGCAGAACTTCCTTAGTGAAAAGAGTGGTGAAATCGAATGATGTCTACAGTTTAGTTAATAGTAATGGAACAATATTTGTATAAAAATATATACTTCAGTATGTTTAGGTAGATATTGATTGGGGGTGTATGTGGAGATATATCTGCAGTCAGTTCTCATTATTCACTATAATTCTATAGAGTCACCACAAACACTGAATTAGTGAATACTGAATATTCTTAAGGGGAATACAGACAGCATCCTGCAAGCCTCTAATAACAACATTTTGTTAAAAAACACCTTATTTATTATATATTGTCAATTCATTAACATTGAATTCATGTCCAGCAACACTGACTGACATCTAAATAAAGCTTATCTAATACACATATTTTCACAGATTTCTAGTGCTTAGGAACATTAGAGAGCACTTCAGCACTATATTTCGGGACCATTTTCAATACCAAAGTCACCAAGAAAAAGCACAAAGACAAAAAAATTGTGGCACTAAGTACAGCTTGAAAAGGATACTTGTTTGCAGTATGAGAGCTGGAACAGGAAGGCTGAGTGTCACCTTGTTCAACCTTAGCTCAGAACATGTATGTTAGGTGACTCAATTTTTCATTGCTCTGCATATCTGTAAATGACTGAAAAATCACTATGAGTATTGATTTGAAGCTTACAAATAAATTGTAGCATACAGGTGAATTCACAAATATGAAATCCATGAATAATAAGGATCAACTGTATACTGTGTGTGTGTGTGTGTGTCTGTGTGTGTGTGTGTGTATGGACGTATATGTATACATATACATCCATATACAGTCATGCAGTTGCTTAACAACTGGGATACTTTCTGAGAAATGTGTCCTTAGGCAGTTTCATTGTTACATGAACATCAGAGTGTACTTACATGAACTTAGATGGTTTGATTAGTTTACTACACACGTAGGCTATATGGTATAACCTGTGGCTCATAGGCTACAAACATGTACAGCATGTTACTGTATTGAATACTGTAAGCAATGGCAACAGAGTGGTGTAAGAATTTGTGTATGTAAACATAGAGAAGATATAGTAAAAATAAAGTGTAAAAGATAAAAAATGGTGTTCTGTATAGGGCACTTCCCATGAATGGAGCTTGCAGGACTGAAGTTGCTCTGGGTGAGTCAGTGAGTGAGTGAGTGGTGAGTGAACGTGAGGGCCTAGGATATTACTGTGCACTGCTGTAGACTTTAGAAACACTATAGTTAGGCTACACTAAACTTCTAAGAAAAATTTTTCTTCAGTAATAAATTAGCCTGAGCTTACTGTGACTTTTTTACTTTATCAACTTAAAAAGTTTTATCTTTTTGACTTTTGTAATAACACTTAGCTTAAAAAACAAACACATTGTACAACTATACAAAAATATTTTTTCTTTATATCATTCTGTAAGCATTAAAAAAATTTTTTTTTTCACTTTTTTAACTTTTTTGTTAAAAACGACCACACAAACATACACATTAGCTGAGGCCTACACACCCAAGCTCAGGATCATCAGACATCACTAGGAGACCGGAGGTTTTCGGCTCCATTATGATCCTATGGGGCCACCATTGCATATGCTGTTCTCTGAATTGTTGTTATGCAGCACATGACTATATATATTGAAGTATACTGGAGTGTTGTATTGTGATTGACATTTTCTGTTTGTTTCAATGTTATAAAAGCAGCCATTTTTGGAATAAAGTTAAATATTCAGTCTTGATGATAGTAGTGTCACATAGATGCAGCTTAGAGAAATAAACCCACTCCTGACATTTCCTACTAAAGAATATCCCATGTATTATTACCTCACCTATTTATCTGATATAACCTTATCTTGATTTTATTATTTCTGTTCATATTGTACTAGCTGTATATTTTCATAGATTTGTTTGTCTAAAAATGCTTTAATCAACTTTTAGTCTGTGAGGCTATTGTGAAATGTCATTTCTAGAATGAGAAGGGACTTTCATGTGACTGAATCCAACAGATTTCTAATCATGCGGTGTTTTGGTTTCTTTATTCCTTTCACACGTCCAGTCCAATTCAAGAGAAAAGCCCAGAACAGGCCTTCTCGTCTCACATGTATTCAGCATCCTTACTCCGTCTGAGCCAGCCTGCTGCAGGTGGGGTACTTAACTGTGAGGCAGAATTGGGCGTTGAGGCTTGCAGACTTACAGACACTGACGCTGCCATTGCAGAAGATCCACCAGATGCTATTGCTGGGCTCCAAGCAGAATGGATGCAGATGAGTTCACTTGGGAATGTTGATGCTCCAAGTACGAACACTCACTCTTTGTTATGCCCTTGAATCAGGACAGGAGCATGGGGAAAGCTGTCCCATGAAAGAAACCCACAGTGGGACTTGAATGTCACTGAGTAGAACAGATGTCAGTGAGTTCAGACAAAACTTGCATAATGCATCACAATGGAGTAACAGTAGCATACTTGAAGGGCAAATCAATTTTAATTTTAGAATGTATCAAAATAATTACTGTTGGAAGAGGGAATTAGAATTTGACAGCCTACTACGTGCCAGGCATTTAATCTAATACGATTATATTTTACATTTTACAGAAGTAAACTGAGGCTCAAGTTTAAAGAGACACCCCTCCACCCCCTTGTTACACATAAACAGTCTGGCATGTTTAAGAGCACAGAGTCTGGAGATGGACTGACTATGTTCTAATCCTAGCTCCCGCACCTAAGTAGTCACGTGATCTTGACCAAGATCATTCCAATTTTCCATATCCCTCTTTTCTGTAGAGTTGAGCTGATGCTAGTACCTACCTTAGAGGCTTATTGTAAGAACCAAGTAAATTAATAAAGCACTGAGAACAAACAGTGTTCTGCATGTGCTTAGCGCTGAGTGAGTGTTAACCATGTTGGATTAGTGTTTGATAACTGCCACTAATAAAATTTTTTGTAACATTCCAGATTGGAGAGAAAGCTTTTTCTTACTTTTAGATATTATTTCTCTTTTGTGGACCCAAAGTATATCTCATATACGCAAATTGTACATAGGTAGTATAAGTTTTGTGGCTATAAGTGGAAAAGCAATTAAATAATATGTGTCTATCGGAGCACATTAGAAGTAACTAATGTCCACATCTGCCCTTAAGACATGTATTCCTAATTGTGTTAAAGATAGAATCTAGCCGTTCCAGTTGAGTGGAGCAAATGCACCTAGAGTTGATTCCCTTTGTCACAACTGAATATTGATCCAAATTTGTAGATCTAAAATGGCAAATAATAAACTGTGCAGAGCTACCAATTTTGACTTTTAAAAATAGTTCTTTTTTATTTTGAATTAATGCTCTTAAAAGTATAAGGCTTTGAAAGCTTATTTAGTAAATATCTCTACTTACTGTCTATAATTTATTTGGTAAAGTTCTTGAGTACTCAATTCGTGTTCCTTTTTTTTTTTTTTTCTCTTTCCTTTAAGACTTCATTGTTGGGAACCCATGGGATGATAAGCTGATTTTCAAACTTTTATCTGGGCTTTCTAAACCAGTGAGTTCCTATCCAAATACTTTTGAATGGCAATGTAAACTTCCAGCCATCAAGCCCAAGACTGAATTTCAATTGGGTAAGAATTATTTGGATAATATAACTTTAAATTCTTGTTTCTCAATGAGAAGTTGAAGGTAACTTGTGTGTGTGTGTGTGTGTGTGTGTGTGTGTGTGTGTGTGTGTGAGATTCTCCTATTTGCCCCCCAACCTCCAATAGGGAGTTGTATCTGTAATACTAAACTGAACATTTTGTTAAGCCGTGATTGTAGGATTGTGCTTCCTGTTGGGACTATAACTCCTATAACTCATAGAGGGCAATTTGCCAATATCTATTAAAATTAAAAATGCATTTACTTTTAAACCCAGCTATCCACTTTTAAGGATTTCCTACAGATATTATTATATACTTCTATAGTAAAATACTATAGTAACATTGGCAACAGAACAAGAAAGCTCACTCTGTACTGATAGGGAATGAGCTCCAAAACATACCATACTGTTAAATGAAAAGGGCAGAGCCGTATGTATTATATGCCACAATTAAAACAGTTAGCTGTAGGTGGGAGTGGGAAACAATGGGAGCAAGACTTCACAATATTCCCTTTTAACTTTTTTAATAAATAGACTTTATTTTTAAGAGAAGTTTTAAGCTTACAGAAAAATTCAGCATAAAGTACATATTCCTACCTCCCCATATACACACACACAGATTTTCCTGCTACTAACATCTTGCATGAGTGTGGTACATTTGTTAAAATTAAGCCAATGTTGATGCATTATTAATCGAAGTGCTAATTTACATTAGGGTTCACTCTTTGGGTTGTATATTCTGTGGGGTTTGACGAATGTAGTACAATGACATGTATCCATCATTACAGTATCATACAGAATCATTTCCTCACCCTAAAAATCCCCTGTGCCTCACCTATTCATCCCTTCCTCCTTGTCCCCCAACCCCTGGCAACCACTGATTGTTTTGCTGTCTGTGTAGTTTTGCCTTTTCCATAATGTCATATAGTTGGAGTCATATAGTATATAGCCTTTTCGACTGGCATCTTTTACTTAGCAATGTGCATTTAAGGTTCCTTTGTGTCATTTCATGATTTGATAGCTTTTTTTTTTAATCACTGAATAATGTTTAGTGCATGAATGTACCACACAGTTAAACCTTTCCACTCATCTAATGAAAGAGATCTTGGTTACTTCCAAGTTTTGGCAATTATGAATAAAGTTGCTGTAAACATCTGTGTGCAAGTTTTTGTGTGGACATAAGTTTTCAACTCATAATTTGGGTAAATACCAAGGAGTGTAATTGCAGGGTTGTATGATGAGAGTATGTTTACTTTTGTAAGAAACTTCCAAAGTGGCTGTACCATTTAGCATTCCCACCAACAGTGAATGAGAGCTCGTGTTCCCCAGTCTTGCCCTCATTAGGTGGTTGTCAGTGTTTTGGGTTTTAGCCATTCTGATAGGTGAACAGTGATATCTCAATCTTGTTTTAAGTTTCAATTCCCTGAAGACATACGGCATTGAATATTTTTTCATATGCTTATTTGCCATCAGTATATCTTCAGTGAGATGTCTATCCAGATCTTTTGTCCATTTTCTAATTAGTTGGTTGGTTTCTTATCATTGCTTTGTTCCTGATCTTAGGGGGAAAGCATCTACATAGTTTATTACCTATAAGTATGATTTTAGCTGTAGGTTTTTTTTATTTTTTATTTTTTTATTATTATACTTTAGGTTTTAGGGTACATGTGCACAATGTTCAGGTTTGTTACATATGTATCCGTGTGCCATGTTGTTTTGCTGCACCCATTAACTCGTCATTTAGCATTAGGTATATCTCCTAATGCTGTCTCTCCCCCGTCCCCCCACCCCACAACAGTCCCCCGAGTGTGATGTTCCCCTTCCTGTGTCCATGAGTTCTCATTGTTCAATTCCCACCTATGAGTGAGAACATGCGGTGTTTGGTTTTTTGTCCTTGCAATAGTTTACTGAGAATGATGTTTTCCAGTTTCATCCATGTCCCTACAAAGGACATGAACTCATCATTTTTTATGGCTGCATAGTATTCCATGGTGTATATGTGCCATGTTTTCTTAATCCAGTCTATCGTTGTTGGACATTTGGGTTGGTTTCAACTCTTTGCTATTGTGAATAGGTTTTTTGTAAATGTTCTTTGTCAAGAAAGTATCTCTCTATTCCTAGTTTGCTGAGAGGCTTTTTTTTTCAATCATAAGTGGGTGTTTTATTTATCGTGCTCCTTTCAATATTTTCTGCATTTATTGATATGATTATATGATTCTTTGTTGATGTGATGGATTTCATTAATTGAAATTAATTAATTAAGTGTTGAACTAGCCTTGTATACCTGGGATAAACTGCACTTGGTTGTTATAGTGTGTAATTCTTTTTATACATTGTTGGATTGGATTTACTTATAATTCTTTTTACACATTGTTGGATTGGATTTACTAATATTTTGCTGAAGATGTTTGTATCCGTGTTCATGAGAGGTACTGGTCTATAGTATTCCTTCCTTGTAATATCTTTATCTGGTCTTGGTGTCAGGGAAATGCTGGCCCCTTAGAACCCCTTAGAATGAGATAGGAAGTATTCCCTCTGCTTCTTTCATCTGCGAGAGATTGTTGAGAATGGATATAATTTGTTCCTCAAATGTTTGATAGAATTCACTAGTGAACCCATCTGAGCCTAGTGCTTCCCATTTTGGAAGGTTATCAATTACTGATTCCATTTCTTTAACAGATATAGGACTGTTCATATTATCTATTTCTCTTTTGTGGGCTTTGGTAGATTGCGTCTTTCAAGGAATTTGTTCATTTCATCTCAATTCTCATTTGTGGATATGGCATTCCACTATTGATTTCTACTGTAATGTTTATTTCTTTTATTCTGCTTACCTTAAATTTGCTCTTTTTTCTAGTTTCTTAAGGTAGAATCTCATTGATTTTTAGATCTTCTTTTCTAATATATGTATTTAGTGCTACAAATTTTCCTTTACTGCGTCCCACAAATTTTGGTAAATTGTATTTGCATTTTCATTTGGTTCAAAATATTTTTAAATTTCTCTTGAGACTTCTTTGACCAATGTGGTATTCAGAAGTATGTTTAATCTCCAAGTATTTGGGGGACTTTACAACTACCTTTCATACTGTGTATGATTTCTGTTCTTTTAAATTTGGTAAAATGTTTTATGGCCCAGAATGTTGTCTCTTTTGGTGACTATTCCATGTGAGCTTGAGAAGAATGTATATTCTGCTGTTATTCGATGAAGTATTCCATAAATGTCAATTAGATCCAATTGATTGATGCTACCATTCAGTTCAACCATGTTTTTACTGCTGATTTCCTGCCTGCTTTATCTGCCCCTTCCCATCCCTCCCTGTCCTGCCCCTCCCCTCCCCTCCCCTTCTTTTCTTTCTTTGTTGAAATAGGGTATCACTCTGTCATCCAGACTGGGGTGCAGTGGTACAATCTTGGCTCACTGCAACCTCAAAATCCTGGATTCAAGCAATCCTTTGACCCCAGCTTCCTGAGTAGTTAGGACTACAGTCATGCACCACAACATGCAGCTTTTTTTTTTTTTTTTTTTTTTTTTTTTTGATAGAGATAGCGTTCTCACTATGTTGCCTAGGTCTCGAACTTCTGACCTCAATCAATCTTTCTGTCTTGGCCTCCCAAAGTGCTGGGATTACAGGTGTGAGCCACCACACCCAGTTGATCTGTCCATTTCTGATGGAAGGGTGTTGAAGTCACCAACTATAATAGTGAATTCATCTTTTTCTCCTTGTAGTTCTATTAGTTTTTGGTAACTTTTGACTCACATATTTTGACACTCTTGTTAGGCTTATACACATTATGTCTTCTTGGAGAATTAATCCCTTTAACATTATATAATGCAGGCCAGGCACAGTTACTCACACCTGTAATCCAGCACTTTGGGAGGCCAAGGCAATAGTATCAGCTGAGGCCAGGAGTTTGAGACAAGTCTGGACAATGCAGTGAGGCCTTGTCTCTACAAATATTTTTTTTAAAAAATTAACCAGGCATGGCGACATGTGCCTATAAGTCCCGGCTACTTGGGAGGCTGAGGCTGGAGGATCACTTATGCACAGGAGTTCAGATTAGCCAGGGAATATAGCAAGACCTTGTCTTATACACACACACACACACACACACACACACACACACGTAATGCCATTTTCTATGCTGATAATTGTTTTGCTCTGAAGTCTGCTCTGTCAGAAATGAATATAGCTATTATTACATTTTCTTTTATTAGTGTTAGCATGGTATATCTTTTTCTATCCCTTTCCTTTTTTTTTTTTTTTTTTTTTTTTTTTTTTTGTCTCGCTCTGTCACCCAGGCTGGAGTGTAGTGCCGTAGTACTGTGATCTTGGCTCACTGCAACCTCCGCCTCCCAGGTTCAAGTGATTCTCCTGTCTCAGCCTCCTGAGTAGCTGGGACTACAGGCGCACACCACCAAGCCCAGTTAATTTTTATATTTTTTTTAGAGACAGGGTTTCACCATATTGGTCAGGCTGGTCTCAAACTCCTGACCTCAGGTGATCCACCTTCCTTGGCCTCCCAAAGTGCTGAGATTACAAGTGTGAGCCACTGTTCCTGGCCTTATCCCTTTACTTTTCATCTGTCTTGGTATTTAAAGTATGTCTTTGTTTTGATTGGTATATTTAGACCACTGATATTTAAAGTGATTGTTGATATAATTGGATTGTCACTATATTTGTTTTCTATTCCTTGCCCTTGTTCTTTGTTTCTTTGTCTACTATTCTCTTTCTTCCTTCTCTGATTTTTTGAGTTATTTCATAATTCTATTTTGTCTCCTCTCTTAGTGTATTAATTATACTTCTTTTAAATTTTTTTTAAGTGGTTACCCTAGTGTTTGCAATATACCTCACAACTAATCTTTTTTGCTTGTGTAAGAAAATTTTTATTCTTCACATTTGAAGGATAATTTTGCTGGATACAGAATTCTAGATTGGTGGATTCCAAATTTCTAAGTACTTTAGATATTTCACTCCACTCTCGAAGTCCTGTGTAATTCTTATCTTTGCTCCTCTATAGGTAAGATGGTTTTATTTGTCTTGCTTCTTTCAATATTTTCTGTGTCTTTTTCTGCAGTTTGAATATGATATGCCTAGATGTTGATTTTTCAGTATTTATCCTGCTTGGTGCTCTCTAAGCTTCCTGGATCTGTGGTTTGGTGTCTATCATTAATTTTGGAAAATTCTGTGCTATTATTACTTCAATTTTTTTTTCTTTTTTTTGAGACGGAGTTTACTTCTTTTTGCCCAGGCTACAGTGCAGTGGCACAATCTCGGTGCACTGCAACCTCTGCCTCCAGGGTTTAAGTGATTCTACTGCCTCAGCCTCCCGAGTAGCTGGGACTACAGATGCCCGCCACCATACCCGGCTAATTTTTTGTATTTTTAGTAGAGATGGGGTTTCATCATGTTGGCCTTGAACTCCTGACCTCAAGTGATCCACCCATCATGGCCTCCCAAAGTGCTGGGATTACAGGCGTGAGCCACTGCTCCTGGCCTCAGATATTTTTGTCTGTTCCTTTCTCCCTTCTTCCTTCTGGTATTCCCATTCTACGTCTGTTATACATTTTGTAGTTGTCCCACATTCCTTAAATACTCTGTCTATTTCTTTCTTTCTATTTTTTTTTTTTTTTCATTTCAGTTTTGGAAGTTTTTATTGGCTTATCTTCAAGCTCACTGATTCTTTTCCCTGCCATGTATAGTCTATTGGTGAGTCAATCAAAGGCATTCTTTATTTCTATTACAGTGGGTTTTTATTTCTAGTACCTTTTTTTGCTTCTCAGTTTCTCTCTGCCTATATTACCCATTTCTTCTTGCACACTGTCTACTTTTTTCATTAGAACTCTTAGCATGTCAATTAGAATTAAAAAAAAAAAAATTTCTAGTGTGGGCCTGGCATGGTAGCTCATTCCTATAATCCCACCACTTTAGGAGGCTGAGGTAGGACGATCACTTGAGGCCAGGAGTTCAAGACTAGCCTGGGCAACATAGTGAGACTCTGTCTCTGCAAAAAATTAAAAGATTAGCAAGGCTTGATGGTGTGCACCTATAGTCCTAGCTACATGGGAGGCTGAGGCAGGAAGATCACTTGAGCCCAGGAGTTTGAGGC
Organism: Hylobates moloch; assembly: GCF_009828535.3. Taxonomy (NCBI): domain Eukaryota; kingdom Metazoa; phylum Chordata; class Mammalia; order Primates; family Hylobatidae; genus Hylobates; species Hylobates moloch. The sequence goes on along the minus strand of NW_026652290.1, from coordinate 30,291,520 downwards.
TGTAGTGAGCTATGTTCATGCTACTGCACTCTAGCCTGGGTGACACAGTGAGAACCTATCTCTAAAAACACAAACAACAAAATCCTAGTCTGATAATTCTAAAATCTCTGCCATATGTGTATCTGTTTCTGATGCTTACTCTGGCTCTTCAGGCTGTGGTTTTTGTCTTTTACTATGCCTTGTGAGTTTTTGTTAAGAGCGGGACCTAATATATGAGCTAAAAGGAAATGGGATTAAATAGACCTTCAGTGTGAGCTTTCATGCTTAATCTGCCTATGGGTTAGGCTGTGTTTACTGTTTGCTGTCACTACATAAGAGGCTATAATTGCCCTTTGTGTCCTTATTTTTGTTTCCCTTGTTGTCTTTGGGTTTCCCTAGGGACTTCTTAAATAAGGTCTGAGATGTGCAGTTCTTTACATTGTAACTCCCCCAGTACTGGTTCCAGCTGTGGTTTCTGTTCCTGGGCTTCTACTTTGGCAAGCTGTGATTCTCTGTGTCCACTTCTCTGTCTCTCTAATTTTGGAGGAAGCAGATTGTCCTTTGACCTCAGTTCTCTAATGGATCTCAGAACTGTCGTTGATTTTCAGCCATTTGGCTTACTGTGAGGGTGGAGTGATGACTCCAAGCTCCTCATATGCTGGACCAGGAACCAGAATCTACTACTTTACATCTGATTTTGAACATGTGAATTCTTGTTTTTAATTTAATTTAAAAATCTACTAGTACAGCCTAGGTGTGTTAGCTCACTCCTGTAATCCCAACACTTTGGGAGGCCAAGGCAGGAGGATCACTTGAAGCCAGGAATTTGAGACAAGCCTGGGCAACATGGTGAGACCCCATCTCTACAAAAAATTTAAGAATTAGCTGGGCATGGTGGTGCACGCCTGTGGTCCTGGCTTCTCAGGAGCCTGTCTCTAAAGAACAAACAAAAAACTACTACAACTTCACCTCTGTGGTCTTTCCCCCAAAATCCAATAACTCCAAAGTAACCACAAGAAACATATCAAACAAACCCAATTTGAGGGCCATTCTACAACATACCTGACTAGTACTCTTTGGAACTGTCATCATCAAAAACAAGGAACATCTGAGATACTGTCACAGCCCAGAAGAGGCTAAGTGGACTCTAATGACTAAACATAAAGTATACTAGAACACAGGCAAAAACTAGTGAAATGTGAGTGAGATGTACAGCTTAGTTAATAGGAGCATAATACTTTGGTTGATTGATTATTTGTGACAAATATACCATGGTTATATAAGAGTTAACAATTGCAGACAGTGGATATGAAGGATACAGAAAACTCTATGTCTTTGTAACTTCTTTGTAAATTGAAAACTATTTAAAAGGCTTACATAAATTAAAATTTTCAATTGTCTTCTAAGGTTCTAAGCTGGTCTATGTCCATCACCTTCTCGGAGAAGGAGCCTTTGCCCAGGTGTACGAAGCTACCCAGGGAGATCTGAATGATGCTAAAAATAAACAGAAATTTGTTTTAAAGGTAAATGACCTGAGTTGTCTTTTGTATGATATAGAAATGAATTTCAGAACTTGAGTTTGCCAATAATTTTTTTTTTCTCTAAGATAGTGGTGTTTTTATTTATGTCTACAGTTGGCAATTAAAAAACAAAAACTACAAAGGATTTAGAATTTTTTTCCCACTAAAATTGTCTTGCAGCAACCCCCACATTGTAGCAACAGTTCATAGCTTGTCATCACTGTCAACACCACATCTTTTATTGGGATAGAGGTTGCTTTATTGCTATCATTTTTCAGAATATGAGACTGGATATGAATTTCACATACCTGATTTGCAGGTCCAGAAGCCTGCCAACCCCTGGGAATTCTACATTGGGACCCAGTTGATGGAAAGACTAAAGCCATCTATGCAGCACATGTTTATGAAGTTCTATTCTGCCCACTTATTCCAGAATGGCAGTGTATTAGTAGGAGAGCTCTACAGCTATGGAACATTATTAGTAAGTATTCATTTTTATGATGAGCACATGAATTTAAAATGCATTTTTGGCTTGTACCTTGCACGTACTTTTGTGGTTGGGGCTTTTGTGGAGTGGTGGGCAGGGGCAAAGCTCTCAATTTGAAATTTTATTAATCTTGTGCAACTAACTCAGGATTCCACTTTCCATTGTTCCTAGAATGCCATTAACCTCTATAAAAATACCCCTGAAAAAGTGATGCCTCAAGGTCTCGTCATCTCTTTTGCTATGAGAATGCTTTACATGATTGAGCAAGTGCATGACTGTGAAATCATTCATGGAGACATTAAGCCAGACAATTTCATACTTGGAAACAGGCAAGTGTTATACTTTTAACAGGGTTCTTCTCTTCCTGTTTCCATAGCAGGCTTTCATCATTTGTGCTCATGCAGCCTGGCTTTGTGTTTAATATAGATTTTTGGAACAGGATGACGAAGATGATTTATCTGCTGGCTTGGCACTGATTGACCTGGGTCAGAGTATAGATATGAAACTTTTTCCAAAAGGAACTATATTCACAGCAAAGTGTGAAACATCTGGTTTTCAGTGTGTTGAGATGCTCAGCAACAAACCATGGAACTACCAGGTATAAAACTAAAGTGAGGGACTTGGAAATATTTCTCTGTGTTGCGCTTATCAGATTTTCAAAATGAATTTGGGGATCTAGGTGGTTTGAGGTGGTCTTTTGAGGAGCAGTTGAAGGAGAGATGAGCCTAAGGCCAACGTGGCAGGGATAGAATTCTATTCCTGAAGAATACTCTGCTTTCTTATTAGTCCATTACAGATCCTGTTATCAGGAAAGGGGAGCAGATATATTCTGTGAGTTTGATCATAGGGAAGAGTATTTAATGATTAGTGAACCCTTCAGAAAGGAAGTCATGCAGCAAAGAGACAGCTTGGTTTATTGAGATCAAGGTAGGCCAGCCCAATTTCCTAAATCAGGGATAACAGGGAGACCCGCATGCCCACTCCAGGCAGAGTTGAGCACATGTTGGATATATCTGGGATGCTCTCAGGCAGGATGGTGGGTTTGACTGTAATAGATGGTACAGCCAGATTCCCAACTGGCCAGATCAAGAAATGGATCATTATTATTCTAATGGAAGATTGCAGAATTTTCAACCAACTAGAATATTAGATGACCAGTGGGGAGAATGCTAATTGGGATAAATGAAAAGTTTTGAACCTGGGTTAACAAAACCAACTGCCAAGTTCCCTGGTGAAAGCTATGTCTTTCCAGGAGCCCATGGTAAAAGGGGCAAAGATTAGGTGGGGAGGGGAGGGGTCTTGTTTCTAGTATGTTGTCACTGCTATTGAGGCCTTAGGAGATGGTCATCTTCTATCCTGTGGATGTGGATGGGGCTGGAGTGTTCTTTTCAGTTATGAACATATCACACAACAAGAGGCCATGGGGGCGAGTTAGAGAACTACAACCAGAGTCCCAGGGGAGTGAGCTAGGAGGACTTCCAAGCTGTCTATGTGGAAGAGGGCTTAGAGTGTTGTGTTTGTCATCTGTGTGACAGAATGAAGGACTTGTGAGGGACATGGTAGCTCAGGAGGGCAGAGCTTTCCAAGAGACTACCGTAGGAGGTGGAGGGTAGTCTGCTGTCTGTGGAAGCCTGTGGCAAAGCCTAGATATTCAGTAAGACATGTTAGTGGGGCGATTGAACAAATGCCTTCCAAAATGTTTTAAAAGTAAAATCCTGTGAGTATTTAACTTGCTGCCTAAGTTAGACAGGCATCTTTATATAGTCATGTGTAAATTACTACTTAAGTCATATGTACCTCTATCTTCTTCATAGATCGATTACTTTGGGGTTGCTGCAACAGTATATTGCATGCTCTTTGGTACTTACATGAAAGTGAAAAATGAAGGAGGAGAGTGTAAGCCTGAAGGTCTTTTTAGAAGGTGGGTATTAGCGTTGGTGCTGTAGTGAAAAGAGAATAACTATAGTAGAATGTTGGGTTCCATCTGGCAAAAAAAAAAGGATCTCTGCCACCGCATGGAAATCCTATGCCTTGGGCAGTATGGTGACAGGACAGTCCTGGGCACTGGGCACAGGGAATAAGCTGCATAACTTTACCACTTCTCTCTCCCCACTGGGGCAGCTGATGTCCTCACTGAAAACTCCTGGCCAAATGGTTGACATCCTGTACACACGCAAATGTTTCCACCCCTAATCACCTAATGTCACTGGCCCTCAGGTTTTCACTTGTTTTTTCTTTTCTTTTCTTTTTTTTTTTTTTGGTCTGTGGAAATACTGATCCTATTTTTGTCAGATATTTGTAAGAAGCGAAGGAAATAGTATATGTGAAAATGCTTCATAAATTATAAAGTAATATGAGTAGCTCTCTCTCACAGGACAGTCCTAGCCCTGTGTTACTTGAGCTTCTCAAAAATTGTTTTTTTTTAATCTATAAATCACTGAAAATTCATGATTAGGCAAGAGCTCTTCCTGTCAACATGGATGGCTCTCCTAACACAATGTGTGAACAAACTGTTGGAATGTTTTGTTTAAGCTGAGTATTTGGTACCTGCATATTCATTATATCACTTATACTTTCTTTTTTGAGGCATAAAAACATATGCAGAAAAGTACACTCCTCTTAAGTGTACAGCCTAATGGACTTTTACAAATGTTTATATCTTCTTGAGAAAATGTAAGATGGGATTCCTGTGAACCTCATCTCCCCCAGCCCCCACAAAAAAAAAAGAAAAATGGCAATAATTTTATGAAATGTCATATACCGTACATAAGTAAGGTTAGGTTCAGGCCCTGGAGGAAAGCTTATAACAACTATTCTTTATTCTGCATAATGAGCCCTCATGTTTAGTAAATACTTTATTCCATCTTTGGCTCAAAATTGAAGGACCAGATAGTTTCATCTCTGACCATCAGTGTGAAGAAGAGCTGGAAGTTAACCCTCAGCAGGCCTGGTGGCATTTCCTGTCTGGAGCACAATTCCTTTGTATTCTACTTTCTCTCCAACACCTTATCTCCATGTTCTGGAGTTTCTGCAGTTAATTTTAATAATTATAGTAGTTGGAACTCTTAACTCTGTGCTCTCTCCTGGGCAGTCCAGCCTGTCTACCTGGTCCTGGTGCATATGCAATTAGGTTTGACAGAAGCATTTGTCCAGGTTATCCAATTCTGGCAGTATTGTATGTACAGCTATTTTTTTAAAGGAGGGGGAAAATTTTGACTGAGTTGTTAAAATTAAAGCTCGGTGGAGCCCACCTGGTAACAAGGGAACAAGATGTATAAGACAGTTAATTGGGTCTTTAATCTCTTTCATGTAAATAGATATAGTGTTTCCATACTTGCTGCATTGTATTGTGTTTAGGTGAGAGTTGTTATACTAAACTGTCCAAGCCTGTGGAAGACAGATGCAGGGGTGGGGTTATCCTGCAAACTGAAGGCTACATTTTAGCCATTATTTATGCTTTGTCTTTTTCAGGCTTCCTCATTTGGATATGTGGAATGAATTTTTTCACGTTATGTTGAATATTCCAGATTGTCATCATCTTCCATCTTTGGATTTGTTAAGGCAAAAGCTGAAGAAAGTATTTCAACAACACTATACTAATAAGATTAGGGCCCTACGTAATAGGCTAATTGTACTGCTCTTAGAATGTAAGCGTTCACGAAAATAAAATTTGGATATAGACAGTCCTTAAAAATCACACTGTAAATATGAATCTGCTCACTTTAAACCTTGATTTTTTTCATTTATTGTTTATGTAAATGTTTGTTAAAAATAAATCCCACGGAATATTTCCATGTGACTTAGTTGTTATAAATATTTCAACAAAATATACAACACCATAAGGTCCCTATGTAGCAGGCTGATTGGGCTGCTTCTGGGATGCAAGCATTTGTGAGAATAATTCAGACATGAGCATTCTCTAGAAATCACTTTTTAAACACTGACCTGTTTAAGCCAAAAAAGGGCCAAGACAGCTATTTTCCAAATTTGAAGTTTGGTGTCTGTGTAAACACACACACACACACACACACACACACACGTTTCCCTAACATTTCCAAGGGACTTCAAGTTTTTATGAATAAAGCTTGCCTGTCCTTTATTGTACCTGTTCTTCATTGCTCTCTACGAAATAAAAATCCTAAGCCTGTTTATTTTTTAAAAGTACCAAAGGAAAATCTCAGATCTTAAAGTCTTTCTTATAAGCTATATAGATCATTAATTAACCATCTCTAAAATTATAGCAGACAACTTGGCATTTGTTGACTTTCAGAGCTGGAAGGGCCTTCTAGCCTGGACTGACCTTCCTTCCTCCATCCCTCCTTCCCTTGTTCCCTTAGCATTACAATGAAAACAAATCCCAGGTTATGCACAATTCAGGAGGACAGAGTGAATTGCTTCCTCCTACCCTTATCAGCCATCATGTTGCCCATTCCAGAGGCAATCACACCCCATTTTTTATGAATCTTTCCAAAAAGAATGGAATGCATATTTCTATATACTGTGTTTTTGAAGCAACTAGCATAGTTCTGCTTTTTTTAACTTAATGTGTGGCAACAGAGAATATAACTACATATGGAATGACCTCATGCTTTTTAATAGTCGCGTATTAGTTGGTTATGTGATATATCTGTATATAAATGCCTAGAAGTGAAATTGCTGGGTCAAAGGTGAGTGCGTTTAAAATTTTGTATTAATATCTGCAAATAGCCTCCCATGGGAGTTGTGTCAGACATCTATAAGCGTCTTTGTTCTCCATACTCTCATTAGGACAGATCAGGCTCTCTTTGACTTTTGCCAATCTGATAGATGAAAAAATATGTCTTTTTTTTTTTAATTATACTTTAAGTTCTAGGGTACATGTGCACAACGTGCAGGTTTGTTACATATGTATACATGTGCCATGTTGGTGTGCTGCACCTGTTAACTTGTCATTTACATTAGGTATATCTCCTAATGCTATCCCTCCCCCCTCCTCCCACCCCACAGCAGGCCCCAGTGTGTGATATTTCCCACCCTGTGTCCAAGTGTTCTCATTGTTCAGTTCCCACCTATGAGTGAGAACATGCGGTGTTTGGTTTTCTGTCCTTGCGATAGTTTGCTCAGAATGATGGTTTCCAGCTTCATCCATGTCCCTGCAAAGGACATGAACTCATCCCTTTTTATGGCTGCATAGTATTCCATGGTGTATATGTGCCACATTTTCTTAATCCAGTCTATCATTGATGGACATTTGGCTTGGTTCCAAGTCTTTGCTATTGTGAATAGTGCCGCAATAAACATACGTGTGCATGTGTCTTTATAGCAGCATGATTTATAATCCTTTGGGTATATACCCAGTAATGGGATGGCTGGATCAAATGGTATTTCTAGTTCTAGATCCTTGAGGAATCGCCACACTGTCTTCTGCAATGGTTGAACTAGTTTATGTCCCACCAACAGTGTAAAAATGTTCCTATTTCTTCACATCCTCTCCAGCACCTGTTGTTTCCTGACTTTTTAATGATGGCCATTCTAACTGGTGTGAGATGGTATCTCACTGTGGTTTTAATTTGCATTTCTCTGATGGACAGTGATGAGCATTTTTTCATGTGTCTGTTGGCTGCATAAATGTTTTTTTTTTGAAAAGTGTCTGTTCATATCCTTCACCCACTTTTTGATGGGGTTGTTTGATTTTTTTGTTGTAAATTTGTTTAAGTTCTTTGTAGATTCTGGATATTAGCCCTTTGTCAGATGAGTAGATTGCAAAATTTTTCTCCCATTCTGTAGGTTGCCTGTTTACTCTGATGGTAGTTTCTTTTGCTGTGCAGAAGATCTTTAGTTTAATTAGATCCCATTTGTCAATTTTGGCTTTTGTTGCCATTGCTTTTGGCGTTTTAGACATGAAGTCCTTGCCCGTGCCTGTGTCCTGAATGGTATTGCCTAGGTTTTCTAGGGTTTTTATGGTTTTAGGTCTAACATTTAAATCTGTAATCCATCTTGAATTAATTTTTGTATAAGGTGTAAGGAAGGGATCCAGTTTGCACTCTTCCCTGTTGACCAGCTGTACTTCTCCATTCACCGAACACATCCTACTCCTTTCTCATGTGCAGTATAAAGGCCAGTACACAACCTGGAAGCCTGTGAATGATCCAAGATTTCTCTCTCCCCACTAATGTTTTACATTCAGTGTTCACTACATCATATTAACTGTACCTCTTTTCTACTTCTGTTTTATATATCTACTGCCACCAAATAAATATGTTTATATTTCCTAGATCAACATGGCCTCTTCACTGATGGCTTTCATGGGAAAAAAATTCCCTACCAACTATTATTGTTTCTTTATAAATAAAAAATTAAGCAAAACAAACGAAGGCATAAGGGCAAGAAAAAGACCAACATTTTAAAATGAGTAAATGGAGCTTATTTACTTTATTCATTTTACCATGGATGGGTGAATACCTCACACTATATTGATAGCAGTTCAAGGATTGAACTACAAGGAAACCACAGCTTTACTGCAAAAGCTTCCTTTCTCTAGCTTACTTTCTTGTACTCAAAATACAATATATAACACATACAACATACCAAATATGTATTTTCAACTGCATAGGGATTGGCAGCACTAAATCCCATGTTGTTCAAGGGTTAACTGTAGTTATTGTTCATTTACTAACTGCAAAGAATTTATTTTACAAATTAAATAGAAGTTCTAATTATATAAAAAGTCTAATTCATTATAATGTGACTATAAAGAAAACATACAACATAATAATTTAAAAATTTGTTTTATTATTTACACAAAAAGATCATCTAGAATATTAGGAACCATAATTAAATAATAATTTTGTCAAACAATATTATTTGAGATTATAAATTACATACAATTAACTTTTTAAATAATTATGAAATCTAGACTACTAAGAAAGTATTTTTCAAATGCATGCAATTTAAACAGTGATTTTTTAAACTGCTTTTTTTGTAATCAAAACATCCTTATTCTTTTTCATCTATGGTAGTACCATCAAGAGTAATTCACTATCAGAAATCTACCTGGATTGCTATTTATAGAAAGCTCTTTAGATTTCTTCTTTGTATTCAGAAAATAGTATGATAATGCTTTGCATAAAAATTAATAAATGAAATTAATATGTTAATACTATTATCAAAAACTTACCAAATATACTAAATTATTAGAGTATTTTAAACAATATCAAGATGTTAATTATCCTATAAACTTTTCTGTAAGCTCTACAAACTTCTTAGTACCTTTTTAATTAAATAATAAAAACAGGTGAAGTACTCATGAAGTGAAGGCAATATAGCTCAGCAAACTATCTCACATCAGCTTGACATAATGGACAGTCACCTTCCTGGCTCTTACTGGAAGGTCCTGGCTCTACAGCCAACAGGTATTTGCTCTTAAACAAGTTGCTTCTCTTAGGCACAATGTCTTCTTCTAGATTTTACTGCCTTCTTTCACTAGGTTGTTATATAGGTTTAATGAAGTAGCATTTTTAACATTCACAGAGAAATAGTAAAGCAGTGGAATTTGTTCTTGAACTTTATTGCTGAAACTATTTTGAAATCCCAAATCAAACCCAATGTGTATTTTTTCATAGGTTCTAATATTCAAATACTTCAGTTTAAGAAAAATGTTGTTAAGTCCATATTTTGCTTATTGTTCTATTATTTGTGGCTTATAATTCAGGGCATCTCAACTATTTCATAATTTGTAATTTTTCTGGATAAATTTTCGTTCATATCCTGTATGTATGTATGTATGTATGTATTTATTTATTTATTTTGAGTCACTCTGTCACCCAGGCTGGAGTGCAGTGGTGCAACCTCGGCTCACTGCAACCTCCACCTCCCGGATTCAAGCAATTCTCCTGCCTCAGCCTCTCGAGTAGCTGGGATTACAGGTGTCCACCACCAAACCCGGCTAATTTTTGTATTTTTAGTAGAGATGGGGTTTCACTGTGTTAGCCAGGATTGTCTTGATCTCCTGATCTTGTGATCCACCCGCCTCGGCCTCCAAAAGTGCTGGGATTACAGGTGTGAGCCACCACACCCAGCCTTTTATTTCTTTAAGTTCGTTTTCACCTTTCTCTAGTATCTCTTTGAATAGCTTAATAATTGACCTTCTGAATTCTTTATCTGGCAATTTAAAGATTTATTCTTGGTTTGGATCCATTGCTGGAGAGCCAGTATGATCTTTTGAGGGTGTTCTAGAACCCTGTTTTGTCATATTACCAGAATTACTTTTCTTCCCTCTCAGTTGGGTAGACTAATACAGTGGGGAGGTCTGAAAGTCAAGGCCTGCTGTTCAGATTCTCTTGTCCCACTGGGTAACCCCTTGATGTGGTACTCCCCCCTTCCCTATAGGAGTGGGGCTTCCTGAGAGCTGGACTGCAGTGATTGTTATTTCTCTTCTGGGTCTAGCTACCAGTGAGGCTACCAGGCTCTGGACTGGTCCTGGGGGATGTCTGCAAAGATTCCTGTGATGTGATCTGTCTTCAGGTCTCCAAGCCATGGATACCAGCAGCTGCTCTGGTAGAGGTGGCAGGGAAGTGAAGTAGACTCTGTGAGAGTCCTTGGTTATGGATAGGTTTAGTGTGCTGGCTTTCTTGAATGCTGGTTGTCGTAACAGTGAAGTTGTCACGTGGACATCTTCAGGACCTCTGTTTAGCCAGGATGTTGCAGGCAGTAGAATTAGGTGTTGTCTTCTCCTTCCTAAGATCAGCATTATTCTGTCATGAGTTGCTGTAATGGCTTGAGTTGGTTGGCCTCCAGCAACGAGGTGGCACTTTCAAGAGAGCACCAGCTGCCGTAGTAGTAGGGGGCTCTAAGCTTGTCCTAAAGTGGCCAGGGTAAGCATTTTGGTTTCTCAGGTGATGGGCATGGCCATAAATCTCCCAAGAGGTTCTGTGTTTTGTGGTGGGCTACCAGGGTGGCTAGGGAAATACCATCAAGTGGTGGCAGGGTTAGGTGGGTCTGGGGTCAGACTCTCCTTGGACAGGGCTTGCAGTAGCCACTGTGGGGAATGAAGGAGTGGTTCTTAGGCTAATGGGGTTCTGTTCTAGAGTGGATCTTGGCCCTCTGCTGTGTTATATAGTTTGCCAGGGAAGCGTTGGATAGCCCTTAATACGAGGCCTTGCCCAGTTTCCAAGCAGTTGGCGAGGTCGGTCTCACTCCCACAGTGCCCCTGCTCAGGCCGTGAGCTACCCTGCTGAGAAAGCAAGCATGGCTTAAGGACCTCACCCCTCCCTGTCTGCCCACTCTGCCAGCAGCAGCTCCTGCACTCCTGCACTCTCTTGCTTGTATCCACAGCAGCTCCCACTCATCCTCCAGACTCTGCTCGAGAAAGTTTGTGCCCAGCCAAAACCACTACCAATTTCAGTTGAGAGCTTCCTTTGCCCTGCAACCCCTCTCCAGTTCCACTGGCTGACTTCCCTGAGTGACTCTGTGAGATACAGTCAGGGATGGCTTCCCAGGGCTCAAGCTGGAGACGGAGTCCATTCAAGGCACTTCCCACTACTACTCTCATACTTTTATTTTTCTTACAACTCCCTAAACCCATTTCATCTGTAGTTAAGGTTAAATCCTTCTCTTATGATCTGGATTTTTAGATTCCCCAGTGGGGATGTGTGTTCAAAGGTAGGTTTTCCCCTTCTCACACTTTGGGAACTCACAGTTTTTCTCCTGTTCCACCGAATTTACAGTGGTGTGCGTCTTCTTTCAAAGGATCCGTGAATTCTTTCGGTTTTCCCAGTACGTTCCTATGATAGTTCTTGGAGCACAACAGGGTCACAGTGTGAGTCTCCACATGGTGTTCTGTCCATCCATGTGGGAGCTACACATTAGCACTGCCTCCTGTCTGCCATCTTCCCCTGATCTCAACAATCACCTTTTATAACTGTTTATTGCATGGATTACCAGAAAACTCTCTGGTGCTCTTGAGAAAGGACAAATATTCTAGGTCTATCCTAAGTGGTGACTTATGGAATGATTGTTTTATGGCAAGATCTTTTAAAATGGCTTTATTTTTTTAAAAAGATAAATGTGTTCATTGTAAAGAGTTGAAACTACTAATCAAAGGTAATAACTTGCACATACTTAAACACGCATGTATGCAGCCCTGTGGAGATGGGATTACATCCTAAACCGCAGACACTGCTGACCTCTGACCTACTATCCACAACCCTCCCACCCAGGATCCCAGACTTGGGTCAGGCATTCATCTCGTCTCTCTCTTTAGAGGAGGATCCTGCTTAGTCCAGGCCAATCCACACAGGGCATTTTCCTGGCAACAGTTACCTATCTAAGGGAAGTACATGACTTTAGTTGGCCCAGCCTGACTAAAAAGAGCCATGAGCTTAGGGAGAGAGGCTTTCTTCCTCTCTTCCCTCCCGTTTTCCTATGAATGTAATTTTTAAAAAATCACATATTCCTAACAGCTTCTCCAGCCACCCTGGGTGAAGATGACACTGTGGATGGCAGAGGAGGGAGATACAAACAGCCAGGTCTCTGATGGCCTCTTCGAGAGACTACTTTTTGGTACCTGCATCCTTGGAACCATTTGGACCAACCTTCAGACTTAGAATTATGTGAGCTATATTGTATGTCCCAGGAGACAGAATGAGGTGATCTGTATAGCCAATAGGAAAAGATATACAAAATATCAAATGGGGGTGGGAAGATAGTACCCTGCAGAGTTTGATTTATGCAGAATTTTAAAGGATGCATATACTTACATTTTCTGATAAATGCATAAAATACTTTCCTGGAAAGATCCATAAGTAAACTGTGATCAGTGCTTACCTTTGAGAATACGGCAGGAAGTAGAGGCATGAAGGGAAAGGGACTTTTTCTTCTCATTTTGTACTTGTCTATAAGTTTTTTTTGTTTTGTTTTGTTTTTTGTTTGTTTGTTTTGTTTGTTTTTTTTGAGATGGAGTATCGCTCTGTTGCCCCGGCTGGAGTGCAGTGGCCCAATCTGGGCTCACGGCAAGCTCCGCCTCCCAGGTTCATGCCATTCTCCTGCCTCAGCCTCACTAGTAGCTGGAACTACAGGATAAGGTTTCATTTTTAACCATATGCCTACATTACTTTTATGTGTTTTCAGATAGTAAAGTCAACAGAGATGTGGTGATAGAATCTAATAGCAATTTTGTCATTTTCATGAACAAATATTTTATGCAATGGAAAAAATTAAAACTCTGAGAATAAAGCGTGTTAATGCCTGTTCCTGGTTGCATATCTGCCAGTGGGGAGAATGCATCCTTGCAGGGTGAGAAGGAGTCAGCCTTAGAAAGCAAGTCCTTTAGGAACCAGTTACCGCTAAGCATACCTTATAACAACCCTTTGAGGTGCTGGTTTAGTCTGCTCAGGCTGCCATAACCAAGTACTCCTGGCCAAGTGGCTTAAACAGTAGAAATGTGTTTCCTTACAGTTCTGGAAGCCAAAATTCTGAGATCAGGATGTGGCAGGGTTGGTTTACAGTAAGGGCTCTCTGCTTGGCTGGTAACTGGCCATCTTCTCTCTGTGTCTTCACACGGTGCTCCCTCTGTGTGTATCTGTGTCCAAGTTTCCTCTTCTAATAAGGACAGTCCTATTGGATCAGGGCCTGCTCTAAGGACCTCATTTTACTTGGATTACCTCTTTAAAGACCCTATCATATTCTGTGATACTGGGGGTTAGGACTTCAACATATGAATTTTGAGGAGATACAATTGAGCCCATAACAAGTACCGATTACAACATCCACATTAGAGCTTAGGAAATGCAGGCTCAGAGAGGAGCGTCAGCCTGCCTCAGGTCACACAGCTTGAAAATGGCAGCACTGGGGTTGCAAACCCAGAGCTACTAGCACAGAGGCATCTCCACTCTACTCTGCAGCTACTGGGTAGTTTCAATTGAGAAAATGAACAAAGTCCATATTCGACCTGAGAATTCCACCCAATTCTATTTGCCAGTTATCTCCTAGATTCCACAGGATTTTGTGGAATTCTTTTTAAAATAGTGCAATGTGGCAATCAAGAGGTAGGGGCAAAGTCAACAGTGGTGGTTGAAAATAGAGGCCAAACCTTCTCCAATGCCTTCACAAGGCAGGGCACGCAGGAGCCCTGCTGTCTTTGGCTCCATCTCCTTCCCCTTCCCCTCACTCACTCCACTCCACTCCAACCTCAATGGCTTCCTTTACGCTCCTCAAACATTCCCCAGGGCCTCTGCTCTAGCTATTCCCTTAGCCTGGATGATGCATTCCCCAGACACCCAAGTGTTTGCTCAGATCGTACCTTCTTAGGGAGGCAGACCCTGATCCCCACCCTACTGAACTCTTCAGCCCACCGCTGCCCTCCTGCTCCCCTCCCCCATGATCTTTTACTTCCTTGCATTGCCCTTATCACCTTCTGCCACACGATATGATTCTTTATATCTTCCATTTATTCTTAACTATCTGTGTACTCCTGATAGAACACAATCTCCACAAGGGTGGAGATCTTTATTTTGTGCACAGGTATTTCCCAAGCACCTAAAATAGTGTCCAGAAAACAGAAGGTTTTCAAAAACTATTTGTTGAGTGAGACTTTCTGTAAGTGGTGTGGAATGGTTTCCATCAAAACCTTGCAATCAACCACAGAAAAGAGGATGTATGAGGCTGTCCTGGCTTCAGGCTACAAGAGAACACGATTTCCTCAAGCCTTCCTACTCCCCTTCCCTGTGCCCTGTGGGAGGCCCAGAGACCCATTTTGCATCTTGCCTGTCTTCTAATGGGGAGTTGGTCACTTGTGGTCACAGCAGAAAGGCTGTTGCCACAGCCGTAATTCTCACCTAGCTATCCTTTGAAGCCATGTGAGATTCCAAAAGTGAAGTTCACAGTCTAAAATGCTGATTCTTACAATTTGAGAATTTTATAAACAAAATTGAGGCCCAGAACTAAAACACTAGGTAAAATAAAGCATTACTGTGGCTTTTCTCATATAACAAGCTGCTTATAGTTCTATTTCATTTGAGCAATTGTCCTTGTTTAAAGTCTGCACTTTTGAAAACAGCAATTCTCTTAAAATACATGAGTTTCTTTTTTGGAGAAGTTAACCAAACTGCAAAGTCTGAGGGACCCACAAGGCTGCCTTCACTTTTGACGCCAACTGAAGATTTGGGGGGTTCCCAAAACCACTTTTAGGTTTGATAATTTGCTAGAATCACAAAACATATTGAGAGCTGTTATGCACATGGTTATGGTCCATTATAGTGAAAGGATGCATATTAAAATTCACTAAGAGAAGAAGTGCATCAGGCAGAACCTGGGAGGGCTCTAAATTTGCAGTTTCTATCTTTTTATCCCTGTGGAGTCCTGGACAGTGTGACCTCCTCCCAGCCATGACCTGTGACAATGAGCACAGGTTATTGCCATCCAAGGAAGTTTACCCAAGCTTTTGGTGTCCAAAGTTTGTATTAGGGCTTGATCACATGCTGTCTGCATGACTGGCTTTTCATCTCCAGCCTCTCTCAGAGGTCTGGCTAATACCTTTAGGCTTCAGTTCCTCTGGAACTCAGAACTAATACCATGTGGCCCAAAGCCCCCAGACAAACAGAGATACTCCTATAAGGCAGGGCATTGCAGGTGCCTCCCTGGATCACCTCCCAGTAGCTGAAGGCAAAGACTAGAACTTTCTTTGCTTATGGTTAGTTCCTTACTGCACACTTGGACTTACATTTTTTTCCTCTAGATAATTCACTGCTCTTACTGTTTGTGCAGAAAAGGATGGAAATAACTCAAATGACCATTAGGAGGGGACTGGTGGGAAAAAGTGGAACCTTCACATAATGGAGTACTGTTCAGCCATAAAAAGAAATGGAGTCTGTCTCTGGATACTATGAAGTGATGGCCAGGATATATTCAGTGAAAAAGCAAGGTAGAGATAAATGTGTATAGCATATTGCTATTCATCTAAGAGAGAATATGAATATAAAAACATATTTGCTTATATTAAAATACCAAAGGAAGGACATACTAAAAACTTCTTTCAAAGTGAGCTTTAGAAGAATGAGGAAAAGGACTCGCCTTAATGCTCAGACTGTAGTCCTTAAGTAGCTTATTTTACAAGAAGAAGCAGAGATCCTTGGAGAAATGGATGATTCCAGATCTGGAGAAGGAAATACACAAATAAACCTAAAACATCTTGTCATACCAGGAACCAAGGAGGCTGTCTGAGACTGCTAGCAGCATGTCCGAAGGGCTCAGGGACCAACTTAAAGAGTTTCTGCTAGCCAGAATAAGACCATTTCTCCACCAATAAGGATAATAATGACAAAACATTGAAACATATTAAGTATGCTAAAAGTCTGTGCATTTCTAATGATACAGATATATAACTAGAGAATGCTTAGAAAACCACTTCATTATTTAGAAAACTGGTAAGCAGAGGGGAAGTTTCAAGCATCTTGAAAGGTGGGATACTGCTTTTCTGAATCAAACTATATTCAGGGTAACCAAACTGTAGATAATGGAAAGCTTCTCCTTATTGACGTATTCCAGCTGAGAAATGAAAAAGAAATGTACAATTAAAATATAACCGCATGCAATCTTTGATGAGTTAGTGGATATGGGCAATGACCATCAGTGACTACTAACATCACACAAAAAAGAAAAATGTCTTTTTCTCCCAATGCAAGAACACACTAACACCTAAGGCACACTTTTGCCAAAAATTAGAACTTGAATCTGTCCAGGTCTCCAGTTCTAATGCTGAGTTTTGAGGAATACAGGCAACAAGGAATGTGCTAAATGACACCAGAGGGATGTAATTAATAAAATCCAGATTGTGGAAAACTCTAGAGGACAAACCACCTATTTTCAACAAATGAAGAAACAAAGGGGACTGGAGAGAAATCTATAGATCAAAAGAAATTTTTAAAAAATTTTTTGAGACAGGGTTTCGCTTTGTCACCCAGACTGGAGTGCAGTGGTCCAGTCATAGCTCACTGCAACTTCGAACTCCTAGGCTCAAGCCATCCTCCCACCTCAGCCTCCAGAGTAGCTGGGACTACAGGCATGTGCCACCACGCCTGGCTAGTTTTTTAAAATTTTTTTGTAGAGACGGAGTTTCACTGTATTGCCCAGGCTCGTCTTGAATTCCTGGCTTCAAGTAATCCTCCTGCCTCAGCCTCCCAAAGTGCTTGGATTACAAGCATGAGCCAGCCTCAAAAGAGATTTAATAGACGTATTGGCCAATTGGCCAATTTCAGTTTGGATCCTAGTTTGAACAAAGAAATTGTTAAAGAAATTATGTGACAGAGAAAATTGAACTAACTGGATATTTGATAATTTTAAAGGATTATTACATTTTTAGATGTGATAATGATGTTGTTATTAAATTTTATAAGAAATTCTTTTTAGAGATGATCATATCTTTTTAGAGATATTTATGCATAAAATGATGAGGGGTGAGGGGGCATACAAATGGAACATGGTTGACTATGAGTTAATCAGTGTTGAAGCTGTATGACAGTGGCATGAGAGTTTATTATATTTTTCTTTCTACTTTTGTATATATTTTAAATTATCCATAATATATTTTTAAAATGTACAACTCTTTCCAATTTGACTCCTTAAATTTAGCAGCATTAATATTGAGAGTTACTTTAAGATATCCCCTAAAATTCCTGGGATTTTCATGGTCACACATCAGGTACCCAATAGCTACATGTTCCTATCTCTAAAGTATGGTGAAAAACATCTGACCTGTTTGGAGGCATCACCCAGTTGTTTGGAGGCAAATTTGTGCACAGTAGTGATCTCCTCGGTTCACTCTGAGTCATCAATTCTGGAGCTCTCGGTTTGTGGAGAAATATTCTAGAAACTGGAGAAAGAGGGGTAAAATAATAGGAGACATACAATAAAGCCAATGGCACCATAACGGGGCTGTCAGGAGGTAGGAAAGGAGAAGAGCAAAAAGAAACAAACAACATAAACATATGGATACATAATAAGTAAGAGCTACATCAGCGTTTCCCAAACCCGGCTGCCAGGCAGAATCATTTGCAGCACTTGTTTAAAGTTTAGATGCCCAAATCCTGTCTCTGAAAATGCTGACTTAGGTCTGGTGTTGGGTCCCCTGCACTGTATTTTGAAACAAGTCCACAGGTGGTTTCCATTCCTGGTAGAGTGGGGGAGCCACTGATCTGCACTGCTAATTACAAACAATTCACCAGGGTTTCTGGGGGGCTTACAGTGGCTGTAGTTTTCAAACCTGTAGATTTTCAAAATCCATTACCTCAGCAGGGGAAAAAAGACTAGAAAAATAAAGCCCTGGTGAGCATGTAATTAGATTTTTAGAAGTGTATTGAAACTCAAAAAGTTGAAGTACAGTTGATTCTCATTATTCTGGTTATAAAGTCGCCACAAACAGTGAATTAGCAAATACTGAACCATTGCTCCTGGAGGACATACAGGTTTGGGTTCCTGCAAGTCTCTGGTCACAGTATTTTCATCAATCAGTCAATACACAACCTTGTTTTATGTGCCAAACTAACCGACACAGAGCTCTAAATTATGCAGCTCAACTTCATATGAAATACAGGACAACAATCAGGTCTGTGGGGGTGGAGGTGGGAGGATGTATTGCTCTGCATTCAAGCAGTAAAAACATGTGACACTCAAATTAGGAGGATATGAGGAGGGTTTAATCAAAGGACTACTTACAAAGGTGGGGGTGGGGGGTGAAATGTAGTGGGTCCAGAACAATCTCTAGGGCTGGGGAGGCAGAGCTAGCACCACCCTCTCAGGCCTGTCCTCAGGCCCAAGGGAAGAAGGGGGAGGAGCAGCTCCTGCCTGGAGGAGAAGGGAGTATGGAGAGACACTGCCCTCGGAGGCGCAAGTGCAAAGTGAAAATGTGAGCCCTTCTGTCCAAAAAGCTGGCAAAACGTGACATTAGAGCAGAAATTTTTTTGTTGTTCCTCAGGTAAGTCTCCCTACTTCTCCCCTCTCCTTTTTCTCTTTTATCCTTTTCTCTTCCTGTCTCCTTGTCACGTTGCTATTTATTTGCTATTTAATGTTACACTCCCTCTTCCCTCTGGCATGGGGATAGTGCATATCTTAGGGGACAGTGCAGACCCTCAAAGATGTCTACGGGCCCCACCCTGCATCTCAATCCATACTGCACAGCCTTATTCTTTCCCAACCATTCATTGTAAGTCTCAGCTTTTTGGGAGACTGAGGCAGGAGAATTGCTTGAACCTGGAAGGCAGAGGTTGCAGTGAGCTGAGATGGAGCCACTGCACTCCAGCCTGGGCGAAAGAGCTCAAAAAAAAAAAATTACTAGTATGCTTAATGAAGATTTGTTCAGGTTTAAATGAGCAGTTAAAGCCAGGCATGGTGGCTCAAGCCTGTAATCCCAGTGCTTTGAGAGGTCAAAAGGGGAGGATCACTTGAGGCCAGGAGTTTAAGACCTGCCTGGGCAATACAGTATGACCCTGTCTCTACAAAAAATTAAAAATTTAGCAGGGTGTGGTGGTGCACACCTGTAGTCTCAACTACCCAAGAGGCTGAGACAGAAGGATCACTTGAGCCCAGGAGTCCAAGGCTATAGTGACTTATATATAATTGCCACTGCCTATCAACCTGGGCAACAGAGCAAGACCCTGTCTCTAAAAAAAGTAAAATAAAATAAAATAATTAAATGAGCCATTAAGATATAAATGATTTATGCATGCTGTGATTTAGTCTATGGATTTATTCTAAAATTGCTAAAATGTCACCATGTAGTGACCATGAAAAACCCTTCAAAAAATCAATGAATCCAGGAGCTGTTTTTTTGAAAAAATTAACAAAATAGATAGTCTGCTAGCTAGACTAATAAGGAAGAAAAGCGAGAATAACCAAATAGACACAATAAAAAATGATAAAGGAGATATCACCATTGATCCCACAGAAATACAAACTACTATCAGAAAATACTGTAAACACCTCTACGCAAATAAACTAGAAAATCTAGAAGAAATGAATAAATTCCTGGAAACAAACACCCTCCCAAGACTAAACCAGGAAGAAATTGAATCCCTGAATACACTAATAACAAGTTCTGAAATTGAGGCAGTAATTAATAGCCTACCAACCAAAAAAGGCCTAGGACCAGATGGATTCACAGCCGAATTCTACCAGAGGTACAAAGAGGAGCTGGTACCATTCATCCTGTAACTATTCCAAATAATTGAAAAGGAGGGACTCCTCCCTAACTCATCTTATGAGGCCAGCATCATCCTGATACCCAAACCTGGCAGAGACACAACAAAAGAAGAAAACTTCAAGCCAATATCCCTGATGAACATTGATGTGAAAATCCTCAATAAAATACTGGCAAACTGAATCCAGCAGCACATTAAAAAGTTTATTCACTATGATCAAGTTGGCTTCATCCCTTGGATGCAAGGTTGGTTCAACATATGTAAATCAATAAAAGTAATCCATCACATAAACAGAATCAATGACAAAAACCACATGATTATCTCAATAGATGTAGAAAAGGCCTTTGATAAAATTCAACATCCCTATGCCGGGCGCGGTGGCTCACGCTTGTAATCCCAGCACTTTGTGAGGCCGAGGCAGGCGGATCACGAGGTCAGGAGATTGAGACCACGGTGAAACCCCGTCTCTACTAAAAATACAAAAAATTAGCCGGGCATGGTGGCGGACGCCTGTAGTCCCAGCTACTCGGAGAGGCTGAGGCAGGAGAATGGCGTGAACCCGGGAGGCGAAGCTTGCAGTGAGCCGAGATTGCGCCACTGCACTCCAGCCTGGGCGACAGAGTGAGACTCCGTCTCAAAAAAAATAAAATAAAATAAAATAAAATTCAACATCCCTTCATGTTAAAAACTCTCAATAAACTAGGTATTGATGGAACATATCTCAAAATAATAAGAGCGATTTATGACAAACCCATAGCCAATATTATACTGAATGGGCAAAAGCTGGAAGCACTCCCTTTACAAACCGCCACAAGACAAGGATGCCCTCTCTCACCACTCCTATTCAACATAGTATTGGAAGTTCTGGCCAGGGCAATCAGGCAAGAGAAAGAAATAAAGGGTATTCACATAGAAAGAGAAGAAGCCAGATTGTCTCCGTTTGCAGATGACATGATTCTATATATAGAAAACTCCATCGTCTCAGCCCAAAGACTCCTTAAGCTGATAAGCAAGTTCAGCAAAGTCTGATGATACAACATCAATGTCCAAAAATCACAAGCATTCCTACACACCAACAATAGACAAGCAGAGAGCCAAATTATGAATGAACTCCCATTAACAACTGATGCAAAGGGAATAAAATACCTAGGAATACAACTTACAAGGGACCTGAAGGACCTCTTCAAGGAGAAATACAAACCACTGCCCAAGGAAATAAGAAAGGACACAAACAAATGGAAAAACACTTCACGCTCATGGACAGGAAAAATTAATATTGTGAAAATGGCCATACTGCCCAAAGTAATTTATAGATTCAATGCTATTCCCATCAAGCTACCATTGACTTTCTTCACAGAATTAGAAAAACACGACTTTAAATTTCATATGGAACCAAAAAAGAGCCCTTATAGCCAAGACAATCCTAAGCAAAAAGAACAAAGCTGGAGGCATCATGCTACCTGACTTCAAACTATACTACAAGGCTACAGTAACCAAAAGAGCATAATATTGGTACCAAAACAGGCATATAGACCAATGGAACAGAACAGAGAACTCAGAAGTAGCACCACACATCTACAACCATCTGATCTTCGACAAACCTGACAAAAACAATCAATGAGGAAAAGATTTCCTATTTGATAAATGGTGCTGGGAAAACTGGCTAGCCGTATGTAGAAAACTGAAACTGGATCCCTTCCTTAAACTTTATACAAAAATTAACTCAAGATAGATTAAAGACTTAAATTTAAATTCAAAACCATAAAAACCCTAAAAGAAAACCTAGGCAATACCCTTCAGGACATAGGCATGGCCAAAGGCTTCATGATGAAAACACCAAAAGCAATGGCAACACAAGCTTAAATTGACAAATGGGATCTAATTAAACTAAAGAGTTTCTGCACAGCAAAAAAAAAAGAAACTACCATCAGAGTGAACAGGCAACCTACAGAATGGGAGAAAAATTTTGAAATCTACCCATCTGACAAAGGTCTAATATCCAGAATCTACAAGGATTCTTAAATTTACAAGAAAAAAACAAACAACCCCATCAGAAAGTTGGCAAAGGATATGAACACTTCTCAGAAAAAGACATTTATGCAGCTGACAAACATATGAAAAAAAAACTCATCATCACTGATCATTAGAGAAATGCAAATCAAAACCACAATGAGATACCATCTCACGCCAGTTGGAATGGCAATTATTAAAAAGTCAAGAAACAATAGATGCTGGCGAAGCTGTGAAAAAATAGGAATGCTTTTACACTGTTGGTGGAAATGTAAATTAGTTTAACCATTGTGGAAGACATTGTGGTGATTCCTCAAGGATCTGGAACCAGAAATACCATTTGACCCAGCAATCCCATTACTGGGTGCATACCCAAAGGAATATAAATCATTCTACTATAAAGACACATGCACACGTATGTTTATTGTAGCACTATTTACAATAGCAAAGACATGGAACCAACTGAAATGCCCATCAGTAATAGACTGGATAAAGAAAATATGGTACATATACACCATGGAATACTATGCAACCATAAAAAGAATGAGTTCTTGTCTTTTGCAGAGACATGAATGAAGCTGGAAACCATCATCCTCAGCAAACTAACACAGGAATGGAAAATCAAACACCACATGTTCTCACTCATAAGTGGGAGTTGAACAATGAGAACACATGGACACAGGGAGGAGAACATCACACACCAGGGCCTGTCGGGGGGTGGAGGGCAAGAGGAGGGAAAGTATTAGGACAAATACATAATGCAAGCAGGGCTTAAAACCTAGATGACAGGTTGATAGGTGCAGCAAACCACCATGGCATATGTATACCTATGTAACAAACCTGCACATTCTGCACATGTATCTGGAACTTAAAGTAAAATACAATAAAAAGATTTTTTAAAAATTGCTAAAATATCACCATGTCATCATGCAGTGTCAGAACATATATATACACACACACACACAATCACACTATATATATATATTATACTACATATATACACACACAGTATATATACTATATTATATGTAGTTTGTGTACAAATAGATAAATATACATAAATATATATGTTGCGTGTGTGTAGAGAGATATATATATACACACAGCACAAAGATACATGATTGTAATATGTAATAAGTATGAGGTAGTATTACATTATTCCTAATAACAGAGATAATGCTTTTAAGTGTCAGTAAAGAGTAATATTGCTCTCTTCAGTTAATGGCCCTTTTATTTTGAGGATCAGGCTTTTCTTTTCCCTGATGTTTCTATTTAATATTCTTTTTTTCTCTCAAGAAATATTCTTTCTTCCTTTACTGTCCCTAACAGACCAAATACTATCTCCCTACCATAGACATGTACTGTCGATGCATGCTATAATTTGACATCCTGAATTACAGACACATGGTATTTAAAGTGTATGTATACTTTATAAAGAGAGTAGATGTTACTCAAAACTTTCTACATTACTTATTTCAAAAAACTGTACTTTAGTCCAAATTTAGACCCATTTAGTAATTAAAACTTTCAATCCAGTTAACAGGAATAATTCTGTGGTTTTATCTTTCTGTAATCAACTGAATAGGTCATATTCTAGTATGTTCTGAAATATTTAAGACTGATCTCAAAACTAATTTCTAAGATGATTCTCCTTGTTACTAAATAAGTAAAAGTTTACATTTACTTATTTCGTATGTATTTTTGAAGCCAACTACTGTAGAAAATGAGCAATCTATTAGAAAATTTTCATTATTTTATTTCCTAATGAACTTATTTGAAAATTTCACTTTTTGAATAAATAATATTTAATTTTTAATTTTTCTTTATTTTTTATTTTTGAAATATTAGAATTGACATTCTGAACGTATTTTTAATTTTTTTCTTTATTTTCTAAAATATTAGCATAAATGACTTAAAATTAGTATTTTGTGCAACCATAAAAATTACAATCATTTGCTTCTAAATAGTCAAATTTTTCAGATTAGTAAAAATTATTTGAAAACAAATTTGTGGGTAATAAAGATTAGCTAGAACTGTGACTGTATGGTGTAGTTACCACACAGTTTATTATGCAGCAAAAATGTATGCTTGAGATTTCTGAGCTTTGCTAATTTTTCTGCTGCTTTTCAACTGACCAAAATGAAGTTAGGAATGCATCTTTGTAAATGGGCGCTAATTGATAATGGGAATAATTTTGTAATGTACTATAAAGGATGTTAATAATGAACCATATGTTTATGTCTGGATTTAAAACTTTTAAACTATTATTTGCTAAGTCATTTTGCTTTACCTTGAAGAACATAAACTATTGTTTCAGTTATTTAAACTAACAAGATCTTATTTACGGCAAGAAATATTTCATTAAGATGTTGTGCTGTAATATGGGAAAATGTAAATTCTTTTCACAGTTTATTTCAATGTGAAATAAAATTTAATTCTGACAAAAAAAGGGAAAAGGTGTAATGCTTTCCCCCTAAGATTGAGAACAAGACAAGGATTTCCACTCACTCCACATTGTACTGGAGGCTTAGCAAGTGCAGTAAGGTGAGAGAGGAAAACATTTTACAGATTAGAAAGGAAGAAACAAAACTGTCTTTATTCATAGACAACATGATTGTCTACATAGAATATTCCAAAGAATCTAGAGAAACAATACCAGAAGTTTAGCAATATCAGAGTATATAAAAGCAATACACAAAAATTAAATGTATTTCTATATGCTAGCAATAAAAATTATAAATTACAAATTACAATGTAAAAAACACTACCATTTATGGTGGCATCAAAAATCATTACATATTTAGAGAAAATCTAAGTGAAAATTTTTTATGAAGAAAACTACAGAACATTAATGAAGAGAAATAAGTAAATAAATAAATATAGAAAGATACTTTGTTTATAGATCAGAACACTCAGTATCATTATGATATCAATTCTCCCCCAATTTATCTGTAAATTCAATACAATTATAATCAAAATCTCAGCAGGCTTTTTGAAACAGAAATTGATGATTTAATAAATAATTCTGAAGTTTATACATAAAAGCAAAGGATCTAGAGTAGCTAAAACAATTATGGAAAAGAAGACTGAAGTTGAGGAATCATGGTATCTAATTTCAACTTACTACAAAGCTGCTCCAATCAGGGCAGTATGCTATTGGTGTAAAGACAGACATAATGGTCAACTTACTTTTGACAAGGCTGCCAAAACCCATCCAATGGTGAAAGGACAGTCTTTTCAACAAATGGTGCTGGGACAACTAAGAGAAAAGGCAACCTGTCTACCTTAGGTAGACTTAGGAAGTTGTTGACTCAACAAATCTGAGACTTGTCTTCAAGCCTGAGAAAACACATTGGGTGATTGGTTTCTAAGTGCCCACTAGTCCCATCTTATTATTAGTTATTTTTGTCTCTCTCATAGCTCAGTGTCTGTTACCTAGTGTTACAAATGTTTATTGATCAAAGACAAAACAAGTTGAATATGTTGGTTGGTACGTAACAGAAAATCAAACCACTGAAAATAAAAACCATCTTTAAGAAGAATCAGGAACAGTGGTAAAGCTCTGGAGAATTCCTAGATTATTTTCTGCAACTCTGACTGATGGAGGATTAAAAAGGGGGATTGAGAAAAAAAATTCTATCCTCCTAGAAAGGAATTATTATTATCTGACCATGGCAACAAATAACGACCAAAGCCAGTTTTAAACCCATCCTAATCAATCATGACAACTTCACATCAGTAAATACACTCCCTGAAATCAGCCAATTAGCAACAGTTTTTCACTCTATTCGGTGAACAAGCTTCTGAAAGTTAGCCAGCCATCAATGGTGTTACTTGCTTTCACAGTTAAACATTAAACAACAACAACAACAAAAAAAAACACCCTAAACACTCCTGGGTTTTTTGTTTTTTGTTTTGAGACAGCATCTCACTCCATCACCCAGGCTGGAGTGCAGTGGCGGAATCTCAACTCACTGCAACCTCTGCCTCCCAGGTTCAAGTGATTCTCATGCCTCAGCCTCCCAAGCAGCTGGGGTTACAGGCATGCACCACCATGTCCTGCTAATTTTTGTATTTTTTTTTTTGTAGAGACAGGGTTTCACCATGTTAACGAGTCTGGTCTTGAATTCCTGACCTCAAGTGATCTGCCTACCTTGGCCTCCCAAAGTGCTGGGATTACAGGCATGCGCTGTCGCACTCAGCCAACATTCCTATTTTTGAAAATCCTCCAATCCCTGAACTCTGTATTACAAGACCAACTCTGCATTGCTGAGAGAGACTGTGCTTTACAGGTACAGCTCTAACTTTGCTTACAAAGTAATCAATTCAGCTTTTTTATTTCTGATATTAAGAAGT
Organism: Hylobates moloch; assembly: GCF_009828535.3. Classification (NCBI taxonomy): domain Eukaryota; kingdom Metazoa; phylum Chordata; class Mammalia; order Primates; family Hylobatidae; genus Hylobates; species Hylobates moloch. The sequence continues at coordinate 30,265,001 of NW_026652290.1, read as the reverse complement.
GGCCTCTTCCTTCAACGTAATTACAATTTTATACCATTTGTCTGGACATTGTATTATTGATGGCATTTGTTAAATTTTTTTTTAAAATATGATTTTTGTGATTCCTCATTCTAAATAAGTATTTTTGATTTAAAAATAGTTGTCTTATTCTACAAGTACTTATTGAGCACATACTATATGGAAACATGTTAAACAGAAACAAAAATTGTCCCTGCTCTCATGAAATCTACAGTCTAGTGGAGAAGGGCAGACATTAATCAAATAGAAATACCAAAATATACAAAATGTATAACTGTGTCCACCCAGGAAAGATTATAAGCTATAGGAACTGCCTGCCTACCATAAATAACTATTTAAGAATGCACAAACTTCATTGAACAACCAATTTCAGACATGGTGCAACAGGTAGCACAGAACTATGATCCCCAAAGGAAAGAAAACAAATGAATTCAGTCCTATGATTGCTCCAGTATACTGCCTGGAGAGAGTTTCCAGGCCACAGTGCAGGGAGGGCAAAAGCAACCAGAGTCCCACTGAGTTGAGGAGATGGAGACTGGTACCCTGGAGGCACAGGTGGCTAGAATTTACAGGCAAAGTATAGGAAATAAAGTTGCTGAACAGAGAGAGAATAATGCCTCGGTGACCTGTGGGATATCAGTCTAAGATGCGTGTAACTGAAGTCAGAGAAAAAAGGGAGACATAAAATATTTGAAGGAATGATGGCCAAAAGTTTTCTAAATTTGGTAAAAGCTATAAGCCCACAGATCCAGAAGACTCAACAAATCTGAAACAGAATAAACTTTGTAAAACCATACTAAAATATATCATGACCAATTGCTCACACATCCTTATAAAGTCTTAAAAACAGCTATTGGGAAAAAGATACATTATATACAGATAAGAATTTCAGCAGACTTCTTTTCCAAAACTACATAAACTGGAACAATGGAACATCTTTAAAGTGCTAAAAGAAAAAAACTGTCAACCATAAGTGTTCCGTGGTGAGCAAGTCTATGCGAACTTAACCCCAAAGCCCAGGAAGCTGAGAGGTGAAAGAAGGCTGACATATCCGGCTTATCAGAAAGAAATATTTAAGAAGAACTTACAAACAGAAGTGATATCCTTTGGCAGCCATGAGAAGGGATAGTGGATCCCTGAGCCCTTATCCTCCAGGTCCAGGGATTATATACCACAGGGAAGGAATGTGTAACAACTGAAATCAACCCCTCAGTGAGAGGCTAGAATGAACAGTAGAAAAAGTAGAAATCTCAAAGGCATTCCCAGAACAAGGGTTAATGAGAAGTCAGTATGGTAGATTAGCATCCAAGATGGAGTTGCTTTATCGTCTACAACTGTGGAGGAAAAGTTAAATATTAAATTTGAACTCAATTGAACATGGACACAAACAATGGTCACCAAGTCCTAGAACAGGTTGTGTAAGCCCCTTGAGGCATTCATCCAGTGCTGTTTTGGAGAAATCTCTATTTCAATCTATTCCTATACGTTAGTTATTGAAAAACAATAGACAATCTTAAAACCAAGTTGACCTTGTTGTGTTCCTTGAGCCCAGTCATGAAGGGCCCTTGTGACTTGTTACAAAAAGAGCTAGGGTCTCAGACTGTGCCTTAGCTTCATGAGACCTCTCCTCATCTGTGCATGGATGAGTGGCCGACTTTGGAGCCCAGGCTGTTGCTTCCTGGTCTGGTGGTGAATCCTCCATGGTCTGGTGTGTGTAGCGTCCGACTCTGGAGCTCAGGCTGTTGCTTCTCGGTCTGGCGATGAACCCTCCATAGTCTGGTGAGTGTATATATACATATACATATCTTTTCCCTTCTCCCCTTCCCGTTGCAATTTGCTTATTATATCAATTTGCTTATTATATCATTTGCTTATTATATCTGCATTGCCATTTATATAGGATAAAGGTTGATTACCATTAAAGGTATTGTGCATGTGTCTTTTCTTCTCCCCTCACATGTTTCCCACACAGAACAACACCAAATCAACCCAACATCACCTACCACAGGCTATACTACTATTGTCTCTTATGTGAACTACTGGAATAGTGTCCCAACTGGCCTCCCTGCTTCCATCCTTGGTGACTTCCAATCTATTCTCCAGCTGAAATCAAATTAATGTTTTTACTATGTAAACAGGATTATACAATTCCCCTGCTTAAGAAAAAAAAAAAAGGCTGCTGATTTCACTGTGAATAAAATCCAAAGCCATTGACATGGCTTGCAAGCCTCTGTGTGCTTGTTCTACCTTTATTCCACTCCTATTCTTCTAACTCTTGCTGCTTCAGCATTTTTAAAACATAATTTTGTTTGAGACAAGGTTTTACTGTCACCCAGGCTGGAATGCAGTGATGAAATCATGGCTCACTGCAGCCTTGACCTCCCAAGCTCAAGCAATCCTCCCACCTCAGCCTCACACATAGCTAGGAATACAGACATGCACCACCACACTTGGCTAATTTTTTTATTTTTTGTAGAGACAGGGTCTCACTATGTTGTCCAGCCTTGTTTCAAACTCCTGGAGGCAAGTGGTTTTCCCACCTGGGCCACTCAAAGTGCTGAGATTACTAGTGTAAGCCACTGCACCCAGCCTGATTCAGCTATTTGCAGCCCCAGAATGTTCACAAATGCATTCCCTCAGCCCACAAAAATCCCTTCCCTCTCATTTCTATTTCTGTTTCTCACTTAAGGTCTTAGCTATAGGAGGCCTCCCTTGACTATTTCCACCCTCCCAGTCTCAGTTAGGTTCCTCTGTGCATCCTCATGGTACACAGACATGGCACACAGTACTTTTCTATCAGAGCACTCATCAGTGTTTGTACTGCTGTGTTTATTTGTGTGAGTATTTGATTGTTGTCATTCTCTCTCCTAGAGAGTAAGATCCTTGAGACTGGCTCAGCATGGAATATCTGGCACACAGTATGCACTGAGGAAATACTTGTTGGAATAATCAGTGAATTATAGATGAAAACTTAACCTTGGAATTAATTATGAGACTGGCTTGTGTGTTACTCAGAAGGATTTTCCTGTTCTTGTAGGGTTATAGAAGGCTATTGTACAGTGTGTCTTCAGAATTACAGGATGGAGAGGCAGACTTGAAGTGCTTGTTCCTGTGAAAAAGAAGGATCAAAGCTCGAGGCTCAGCCTTCTCTTATGGAACACTTTGTGTTCTTGCCCTGCACTGGGAGAAAATGATCCACATTTGGAAATCACACACCTAGCCCATTTACTTAGTATTCCTGCCTACCTCCTCTAAGTCTCAGCCTCGTGGGGTGTGTGTTTGCTGGTACTTGTGGGGGCAGGTGAAGAATTTCAGCATATCACCGAACCCTACAGGGATTTCCCTTCCCATTCCCAACAGCTCAGAGGAAGAGAATGGGAGACAAAGGACCTGGTGATTAGACCCCCAAGACACTGGACTGTTTGCTTGTGTCTTGGGTGGAACAGGCCCAGTGGGAAAGGGGTCGGGGTGCAGAAATAAGGGGTTGGGGTGCAGAGATAAGAGGTCAGGGGGTGGAAATAAGGGATTGGGGTGCAGAGATAAGAGGTCAGGGTTCCTGCCCCTCCCCCAGAAAAGCGGGACTTGCCACTAAGGGTGAAGGAGAAGGGGTTGAGGGGTTCTTGCTCCTCTCCTAGAAAAGCAAAGAAGGGGCCGGGCACGGTTGCTCATGCTTGTAATCCCAGCACTTTGGGAGGCCGAGGCGGGCAGATCACGAGGTCAGGAGATCGAGACCACGGTGAAACCCCGTCTCTACTAAAAATACAAAAAAATTAGCCAGGCGTAGTGGCGGGCGCCTGTAGTCCCAGCTACTCGGAGAGGCTGAGGCAGGAGAATGGCGTGAACCTGGGAGGCGGAGCTTGCAGTGAGCCGAGAGCGCGCCGACTGCACTCCAGCCTGGGCGACAGAGCGAGACTCCGTCTCAAAAAAAAAAAAAGAAAAGAAAAGAAGGGGTAGAGACACAGAGAGAAGGGGTTGGGGTACTTGCCCCTCCCTCAGAAAGGCGGGACTTGCCGCTAAGGGTGAAGGACTAAGGCAGGCATCCTTGCGTGGTCTGACACCTCTGAAACGTGGGTGAATAATCAGAGAGGCGTCCTTGCAATGATTAAACACCAAGGGAAGACTGCCTTCCTAGTCCGTGACTGGCGCCAGAGTTTTGGGTCCATGGATAAAACATGTCTCCTTTGTCTCTACTAGAAAATGAAAGGAATAGAAATTAAGAGAAGGGAGAGATTGAAGTGTGGCGCTAAGATTGAAAGTAGAAAGAGGTTGAGGGATAGTGAGAGAGGTTGGAGAAGAGAGTAAGAAGAGGCCGCTTACCTGATTTAAAATTGCTGAGATGTTCCTTGGGCTGGTGGGTCTGAGGACTTGAAGTCGTAGGTGGATCTTTTTCACAGAGCAAAGAGCAGGAGGGCAGGGGATTGATCTTCTAAGGGAGGTCCTTGGATCCGAGTCATGGCACCAAATTTTATGTGCGTCCATGTGAAGAGACCACTAAACAGGCTTTGTGTGAGCAATAAAGCTTTTAATCACCTAGGTGCAGGCAGGCTGAGTCTGAAAAAAGAGTCAGCGAAAAGAGATAAAGGTGAGGCAGTTTTATAAGATTTAAGTAAGTAAAGGAAAATTACAGTCAAAGAGGTTGTTCTCTGGCTGGCAGGAGTAAAAGTCACAAGGTGCTCAGTAGAGGAGCTTTTTAAGCCAGGATAAGCCAGGAAAAAGACTTTCACAAAGTAATGTCATCACTTAAGACAAGGACTAGCCATTTTCACTTCTTTTGTAGTAGAATGTCATCAGTTAAGGTGAGGCAAAGTATCTTCACTTCTTTTGTGATTCTTCAGTTACTTCAGGCCATCTAGGCGTATATGTACGTGCAAGTCACAAAAGATGCGATGGCTTGGCTTAGGCTCAGAAGCCTGACAGTGGGGTGTGTGTTTGCTTGTACTTGTGGGGGCAGGTGAAGAACTTGAGCATATCACCCAACCCTACAGGGATTTCCCTTCCATTCACAACAGCTCAGAGGAAGAGAATGGGAGACAAAGGACCTGGTGATTAGACCCCCAAGACACTGGGCTCTCTGCTTGTGTCTCAGGTGGAACAGGCCCAGCGAGAGTCTTTAGGGCCAGAACTCAAGGATTTATTGAGGTGAGTGCTCCATTTTAGCCATGGCAAAGCTATACCTTTTATGGGGGCTAAATTTAAAGTATAAAGTGATCATTTTGTTGTTTATGGTCTGGGAGTTGCAGAGGAAACTGATTTCTTTTATACACTTTAAATGAACTTATTTACAATCAATAAAGATCTAACACTACAAATGGTAAAATCTTTCCCCTTGGCAAGTCCTTCAAACAGCAAACTCAACAGTAGCAGCTAATGTATCTTTCAAAAGGCATTCTTGCGGTCAATTAACTTACTATGCTTGACTATTCAGCCTGTTAATCCAAATTTAAGCATTACCTCAAAGCTGGTTTACCATTGTGAAGTCCACTAAAATGCTCCATTGAAACAATTCACTCAGGGGAAAAACACAAAGTGGCAAGCTGGGGACACAGTGGCTCTTTAAGAGGGATTTTAACATTTACGTCCCTGCCTTCTCCCCAGCAGCTGTATTCTCCCCAGTGGCCAGAGTTTCCTTCTGCTTCAACAAAGTCATGTCTATAGTCTCTTCCAGTTCTGTGTGTCTAAGGTTTTCCCATACTCAAAACTCTGGTATACATGATCTAGCTTATTTTTAGTCTAAAGACATCTTAGGGATGAGGCCAGAATTCCAAGTGAGGTTCAAATTTGCAGTAACACCAGTGGCCCAAGTATGCAACTTGAGGCTGCCAAAAGTGGCTCTTTAAAATGTCTTAGAGCTGTTGAGTAACACTAAACTCCTCATTTTACAAATGAGTCAAGTGAGACACAGAGAAATTTAGTCTCTTCTCAATTTGTGACTTATCTTTCAAGATACATTTCAGCCATCCACTCAGAAGCCTTCCCTGACCACTCTCCACTGTCATCAACACCAAATATTTACTGAGTGTCTGTTATATGCTAGTCCTTGTTCTAGGCACTTGGGATTCACCAGTATACAATGGAGACAAAAATCCCTGCCCTGGAGCAGCTTACATTCTAGCATGGGAAACAGGTAGTAAACAGTGAGTATAATAAGTGTTGAAGGCAGTAAGTTCTGGAGGAGAACAGAACAGGGTCATGGGGATAAGGAGTGCCTGAGTGGGAGATGGTTGAGTTTGTGATTTTTAAATAGTTGAGTAGGCTTCATTGAGAAGGTGACATTTGGCACAAACTTAAAGGAGGTGAGGAAGTTACCTATGCAAGGATCTGGGGAAGAGTATGCCAAGCAGGAGGACCACACATGCAAATGCTATTACGCAGAACCATGCCTGGTGAGTTCAAGACACAGTGAGCAAGTGACAGCTTCAGGGGTGGAAGGGAAACAGGTTTGCAGAACACTTGGGATGACCATAGGGGCTTTGGCCACTGCAGAGTTCTAGCAGAAGAGTGTGTCAAAGTCAAAACATGGAGACAAATCTCTGAAATTTGGAAATCTTATTTGGAAAGAAAGAATTGCAACTTGGGACATACATGCAGACTGAGTGGTCTTCGGTATGTCTGCAGAACAAAGAGAAGCTTAGAGGTTTCATTGTAAAAAGAGAAATGTTATGTTTTGCTCTCAGGAAGTTCATTGGCACTAGTAAGGTTTTGAGGAGCTGACAAGTTTTGATTGGTAAGTGACAGCAATGGGTTAAACTATTCTTAGAGTTTCAGGAGATTGTTTCAGTAGCTATAGGTAAGACTGGTTTCAGGTGATAGCAGGTAGTTTCAGCAGCCAGGCTTGTAGAGAATTACATTCTTGGAGCAATGTTTTGTGTCCTGAGTGCCTTACCCTCTGCCCTCTCAAATCTATTTTAATTGGGTATGACAAGAATGACCCAAATGGTATGATCAACTTTCACAAGTGACATGATTCAACTTTTTCTGATTTCAAAGGCCCATTCTGGCTGCTGTATTGAGAAGAGAATGTGGTGGACAGATATAGAAGCATGGAAACCTGATAGGGCTGTTGCAATCACTCAGAAAAGAAGCGATGGCAGCTTGGACCTGTTGGTAGCAGTAGAGTGGTAAGAAGCGATTTCATTCTGGCTATGTTTTAAAAATAGAACCAACAGGATTGGCTGAGAGATTGGATGGATTTTAAGAGAAAGAATGTCTCTAAGGGTTTTGTTTTGTTTTGCTTTCACAAACTACAATGATGAGGATTTTTTTCTTTTTTTAAGTCTAAGCAACATACATACACACATATTCCAACTCATCACACTGTGTCATAAATTTTTTTTCTACCTCTTCTACTTTGTGCTAAGCTAAGGGCAGACCTTGTGTTGTATTCACCTTTACATTCCCAATGCCTACTGCAGCATTCAATAAATATTTGTTGAGTAAATGAACATTAAGTGTGGCAGATGTGAATTCACATTGGACCCAACACTGTCCTTATCATCTCCCTCCTAAGATACGTTTTGCCTCAAGTAGGAAAGTCCATTTGCTGATGTCTGCAGAGAGGCTGAGTTCAGGCTCCACTTGCTGACCTTCCTTTCAGGGCTTTATTCATTTCTATTACTGTGTGTGATATTGTGAATATATGTGTGTGTGTGTTTGTGTGTGTGTGTGTGTGGTTTTCTTTCCTGTTTCCTAGCATACAGCTCCTAAAATCCTTGGAATCTCAAGTGATTGATAAGAATGCCTTTTGTATGCTAATGAGATGACTGCAGGTCCCTAGGACAGGGACTGGCCACAGGAAATGCCAGGGCATGATTAGACTTTCAGCCCTACTCCCCAGCTTCCAGGGAGGAGAAGGGGCCTGAAGGTTAATTTGATCACCAATGGCCAATGATGTAATCAGTTATGCCTATGTAATGAAGCTTCCTTAAAAACCAAAAGGATTGGGTTTGATTGAGCTTCTGGATAGCTAAACATGTGGAAGTTCCTGGAGGATGGTGGTCCTAAACAGGGTATGGAAGCTCCATACCCTTTCCTATATGCCTTATGCTATCCATCTCTTCCACCTGGCTGTTTAACTGTATCATTTGTAATATCCTTTATAATAAGTGGGTAAAAGTAAGTAAAGTGTTTTTCTGAGTTCTGTGACCTGCTCTAGAAAATTAATCAAACCTAAGGAGGGGGTTGTTGGAATTCCTGATTTATAGCCAGTTCTTCAGAGGTATAGGTGACAACCTACTATTTGTGACTGGCATTGGAAGTAGGAAGAAGTCTTGTGGGACTGAGCCCTCAACCTATGGAACCTGATGCTATATCCAGGTAGGTAAGTGTCAAAATTAAATTGAATTAGAGGACATCCAGTTGTTGTCTGCTGCAGAATTTATTGGTGTATAGGAAAAAGGTCTCCCTCACCCCAACTCTGGTGTCAGAGTATTGAATATATTGTTTAGTCACCAGAGGTGGTCTGTATTGAGAGTTAAAGTGGGAAAAACACTCTGTTTTGTCCCATATCTTACACCATGTAATAGATTACCAAAAATGTAGTCACTTAAAACAATACACATTTATTATCTCACATTTTCCATGGATCAGGAATCCAAGCACAATTAAGCTGGGTCCTCTGTTATAATCTCACAAGACTGCAATCAATGTGTAAGGCTGTGTTTTCATCTGGAGGCTCAAATGGGGAAGAATCTGCTTCCAAGCTCATTCAGGTTGTTGGCAGAGTTCATTTCCTTGTGGTTTTGGGACTGAGGGTTCCAGATTTTTGCTGGCTGTTGGCTGGAGGCTTTTCCTAGAGGCCACTGCAGTTCTTTGTTCTGTGAGCTTCTCCAGCATGTCCACTTCATCAAGCCACAGGAGAGCCTTTAACTTGCTAAAAAATTGTATATACACAGTGACATGTTTTGGCTGTGTCCCCACCCAAATCTTGAATTGTAGCTCCCATAATTCCCATGTCATGGGAGGGACCCAGTGGGAGGTAACTGAATCATGAGGGTAGGTCTTTCCCATGCTGTTCTCGTGATAGTGAATATGTCTCATGAGATCTGATGGTTTTATAAAGGGAAGTTCCCCTGCACAGGTTCTCTTGCCTGCTGCCACGTAAGATGTGCCTTTGCTCCTCCTTTGCCTTCTGCCATCATTGTGAGGCCTCCCTAGCCATGTGGAACTGTGAGTCAATTAAACTTCTTTCCTTTATAAACTCAGTCTTATGTATGTCTTTATTAGCAGTGTGAGAATAGATTAATATACGTAGTAATCACAGGAGTGACATCCTCATCCCCTTTGCTTTGTTATGTATTAGTTAGAAGCAAGTCACAGGTCACACCCACACTCAATGGGAGGGGATTACACAAAGGCCTGAACACCAGGAGGTGGAAGTCGTGGTTGGGGGGTGGTGTGTGTCAAAATGACTTTCATCATTAGAAATGTGTTTGTTTGTTTCCTATCCCAACAATTTTGACCCCATGTTAGTTCTGGTACAGCATAGCCCCCAGACCTGGGTTGTCCAATATGGTAGCCACTGGTCCCATATATGGCTAGTGTGACTGAAGAACTGAGTTTTTAATTTTTAAAAAATTTTAATGAATTTAAATTTAATCTAAAAATTGGTACTCCATTCGGTTATTGGAAAAATGTTTGTGTTTTTAGAACAGCTTGGGTATATGAATCTACTTTTTCAGCTGTACATTTTATGAAATCTAGACACTGATAAGTATCTCCATTGAAAATTCAGTGTTCAAATTGAGATGTGCTTTTCGCTGTAAAATACAGACCAGTTTTCAAAGACTTGGTATGAAAAAAAACAAAGCATCTCCTTAATAATTTAAAAACGAGTTACATGTTGAAATGATAACATCCCGTATATGTTGGGATAATATATTATTAAAAACAATTCCATGTTTTTGTTTTTATGTTTTAAAAAACAGGTTACCAGAAAATTTAAAGTTACGCAAGTCACTCCCATTCTATTGCTGAGAGAAAATACAGAGCGGTGAAGAGCTTACAGTCGGGTTAGCAAGATACGCCCCCAATATTAGCTAATGATGTAAGGCATCAACAAGAAATGTGGGGGTTCAGGAAAGGGGAAGGTGGGGTCGTCCAAAGGCTGGGAAAGTCTTCAGTTGAAGGCGAGACAGTTGGGACTATTGGTGAGTTTCCAGCGAACCAACGCCTCGCCGGCTGCGCGGGGCGGCCCTCGCCGCCTTGGCTTCATTTTTGCCCCACACCCCACCCCTGAACGCGCGGCGCTTTTTGACCCCGCCGCCGCGCCGTAGACCGCGCTGCACGCCGGAGGCAGCCATGGCGGATGTGTCGGAGAGGACGCTGCAGTTGTCAGTGCTAGTAGCCTTCGCTTCTGGAATACTCCTGGGCTGGCAGGCGAACCGACTGCGGAGGCGCTACTTGGACTGGAGGAAACGGAGGCTGCAGGACAAGCTGGCGGCGACGCAGAAGAAGCTGGACCTGGCCTGAGACTCCGCGCCTTCCGGCCCATTCGATTCCCCGCATGGCCACCCTGCCATGTCCGCGCCGGAGCTGCGGTCCGGCGGCGGCCAGAACCACGCTTGCCACGCAGTCCCCGCCTGCCATGGCCGGCTCTTCCTGGAGTGTTGGTGAGCAGTACACATAGTGACATTGCAAAGGGAGACTTTGGGGTCGGGCGGATATCTTAGGATCAACTCTGGCTAGGTCGCAGAAGATAGGACTTGTTCCCACAGACACCAGAAGGTGGAAGTTTTGTCTTCCCTGATAACTTGCTCTTTGGTGTCTTGGTTTAGTTCACTGGGTGTTTAATGAGAATGTCTTACCAACGTGCTATGTTGTCGTTCATCCTGACAACATTAAACATCAGTATAGAAAATACTGGAAAGAACAAAAGAAAAAAGGAACCGGGGAGGTGATCTTGCCACCCCCAGTTCTTTTCAGTAACATCCTTGTTAGCACATCTTCAACTTGGAGATTGTAAACTCCATACTGAATTCTTAGGTTGTTGGCAGCCTGGTAAAGTGGAAAGAGCAGTGGCCTGGAAGTCAGGAACCTCGCATCCAGTCTTAGCTTCAGAAGAGCTGTGCATGATTAATTTTCAGAACCTCAGTTTTCTTGTCGTAACATCAGATCTTATGGTTCATGGTTTAATACCACAGTACAGTTTGAAGTTACAGATTGTGTATTTCTAATTTTTTTCTCTTTTCTGTTTCTAACAGCTTGTTGAAGATGCATATAGACTACTGGAAAGAAATGACTTCTTGCACTTTATGAATCAATTTTATTTTTAAAATAAAAAAATTAAACATCTTTGAATTTTTATTTTTTCATAAGGGGAAGTGTCATGTTTTTCATGCAATTTAGTGCATCAAGAGTTCTGCATTTTCAAAACTGATTTACTAGTGTTTTTGAGCAGACGTATTATGTAACACGTGCCCCTTCTTTGGTACAGGCACAAAGCAGACTTGGCTGTGGGACCATTATGGGTTCTTTTACTGAACTTGTTGGAAAGCAAGGGACTGTGTAAACATAGCTGAGGTAAGGGTGCTATACGTAAGACCTTTGAATTTCCAAGAGTAACAGTGTATTCCTTGGCCCTGCTCAGTCCTATAATCCCAGCACTTTAGGAGGCTGAGGTGGGAGGACCACTTGAGCCCAGGAGTTGGAGACCAGCCAGGGCAACATGGGGAGACCCAGTCTCTACAAATAACTTGCAAATTAGCTGGCCGTGGTGGCACACACCTGTGAGTCCAGCTAATTTGTAAACCAGAGGCTGAGGCAGGAGGATCACCTGAGCCTAGGAGGTTAAGGTTGCAGTGAGCTGTGATCTCACCACTGCACTCCAGCCTGGATGACAGAGCGAGACCCTGTCTCAACCCAAAACAAAACAGTGTGTTCCAAGTACAGAGTATAAGTTTTTTTCTTTTCTTTTTCTTTTCCTTTTTTTTTTTTGAGACAGAATTTCATGTTGCCCAGGCTGGAGTGCAATGGCACAATCTTGGCTCACTGCAACCTCCGCCTCTTCGGTTCAGGCAATTCTCCTGCCTCAGCCTCCCAAGTAGCTGGGACTACAGGCATGCACCACCATGTCTGGCTAGTTTTTGTATTTTTAGTAGAGATGGGGTTTCATCATGTTGGTCAGGCTGGTCTTGAACTCCTGACCTCAGGTGATCCACCCGCCTTGGCCTCCAAAAGTGCTGGGATTACAGGCATGAGCCACTGTGCCTGGCCAGTGTATAAGTTTTTGTTGGCAAAATCTCTTTTATGTGTCATTGTGGAATACACGTGAAGGAGAAACCCTCCTGAACAGAGCTTAGTGATAATTCCTACCTATATCTAAAAATCAAGAGTGAGTGCCTGGTTCCTTTGATTTGCAATGAGTGTTTCTAGAACACCACCCTTGCTCATTCCTACAAAGATTAATTTCGTGTCTCAACCTCATGTTAACATCGGAAAGTTGTTTCCACATGAAGCACCCCCCACGCTCCCCCCATTTTAGTGGGGCTATTATGCCTTACTACTTCCAACTTTGTTTTCATTCTGTGAATGTAGTAGTCAAGGACTGAAATGGTTCTTGGAGCTCAGTCCCATCTGGGCCACAGTTTGCTGAAGCTTCCTAGTGTCCACCCCTAATTGAGCCTCCAAGAGTTGAGACTCTTTGAGACAACGTAGATTTCTTGAGGGACATGTTACCCCCAAACTGTTGGAATGTGCCTGGTTAAGCATCTGGATTGTGACTGGCCTAGTTCTGCCTGTTTGGACCCATTCTTGTGCCATGTTCGTGGTGGACCTGGTCCTTCCAAGTTGATTCTTTCTCATTACTTACGTACAGCACCCTGACACAGTCATGCCCCTCTCCCGTCTCTGCTCTAGGTAACCCTGCCTCTGGGCATGTGCTACTTCCAAGTCCTGTCCATATCATTATGGGATTTTTAGCCACTCTGCCGCTCCTAATTTTCTAGTTGTCTGCTTACTACCTTTTTACACTGTGACTGTACTCCTCACTTCTGTAGTGGGCAACTACCTTTGACGTTACGTCACTTTTTCTACCTTTGCCTTACTTAAATGTGGTAGGTTTTTTTCCCCCCGAAAATACTATGGAGATAGCACTTTTCCTGTGTTAGCCAAAACTGGAAATGGAAAGTTGGGAGCCAGGAGTCAGTGCCAGTCATAACTTGGAAATGACACACTTGACTCCTTGAATCTATATTCCCCCACCTCCATTTTTCACTGCCATTTAGTCATGACATCTACATGTCTTGGCCCACTTTTACTACCCTACCCTGCCTCCTTTTCTCCCCCAATATGGGCTTCCCAGACCACCTGTTCTACTCCACATTGCTTCAGCCATACTCTGGACCTTATCATCAACAGGCCTGGACTTTGTTATATTATACTTGGTCTGTTTAGTCTCGGGGTAACCCCACCTCATTAGGACAGCTTACATCCTCTACATCTCCTATAGAACTGCCCGGTCTGGAGACTATTAGTTGTCTTACCCTTCCAGTTAACCTCGTAAGTCATCCTGGGCTCCCTGGTCAGATTAGACTCCATCCTCATGAGTCATCCTGGGCTCCCTGATCAGATTAGACTCCATCCCTGCTTGTATATTTACCTTCACCACTGCTTTTGCTCTTTTGAGCTGCTGAACTTTAGAGAAAGACTTCACCTTTCTCACTTGGCTCACTACAAATTGGTTCTATTGTGACTGCATCTGTCTCATTTCTTAGCACCTGAGTTCCTTTAACTCCCAGTTTTCTTGATGCCTTTCATTCCTAGTAGATCAACCATATGAGAAGATAAAGGCCATTAGCTGGGAATTCCTTCGTCTTTCTCGATAGTTTTGTCTAGAGCAGTAGTTTTCAACAGGGCTACACATTATAATCATCTAAGGAGCTTTAAAAATACTAATTCTTGCATGCCACTGTCGAGACATTTTGATTCCTGTCATTTGGAATATAGCCTGGGTGTTAGAATTTTTAGTTCTTCAGGTGATTGTGATGGTCAGCTGAGGTTGAAAACTACTGTTTTTGAAGCTCTGCCTCATTAGGTTTCCTTTACCAGGAGAGAAGACACACGGGCACTTTCCAAGGCTGTCTCCTCTTTGGCCTCTGCAGAATTCTGCATCTCCCTCAGGACCTTCCTTGTTCTCCAGTACATCATCTCTTTCTTGCGTCTGCAGTCTCTCCCTGCTTTCTATTTACAAACGCACATTTTCTTTTTTTTTTGAGACGGAGTCTCACTCTGTCCCCCAGGCTGGAGTGCAGTGGTGTGATGTTGGCTCACTGCAACCTCTGCCTCCCGGGTTCAAGCGATTCTTGTGCCTCAGCCTCCCCGAGTAGCTAGGATTACAGGTGCCTGCCACCATGCCCGGCTAACGAATGCACGGATTTTGACTTAAAATTTATTTTAGTTGATGCTATCATTTGCCAATATTTTCTTTCCAAATATTTTGCCCATTGGTCTGCTGTGATCTGCCCTCTGCACCTTCCAGAAACATTAATATCTATGGCTCTTTCTGAATCCTCACATTTTACCTTGAGGGTATTTGATGAGGCCACTTTGTCCCTTGAAATTCTCCTCCCCTTGCTTCTCTAATACAAAAGTTTATTGAGTTTCCAAACTGCTACTATTGCAGCCTTTCTCAAGTTCCTCAAACTTTCGCCTTCGTTCTCTGCTCTGTGCTCTCCTGTGATTACCCTAGCCATTCTCTTGGCTTAACTAGCATATCCAAGCAGAGCCCCCTCCCTGTGGTCCTTTCCTTCAATTCCAGCTTCACTCTTTCAGCTGTCTAGTGGACGTATTCAATGCATGACCTTACTGTAGAACTCAGTGTATTTAATCATAAGCTGTTCATTTGGCGGGTTATTCTGTACACCAGGTAGCACTTCTGTGGTAAGTGGTTGGTACAATTTTCATGTTTCTAGTCTATTACTGTAGCTTGGAAGCTCTTTGAGAGTAGTGTTAAACATCTTGTACCACAGGCCTAAACAGTGCCTTGCACCAAGGTATATATTTGTCATTTTTATATGAGGTGGATTTTCTTTTCTTTTCTTTTTTTTTGAGACACAGTCTCACCCTGTTGCCCAGGCTGGAGTGCACTGGCGTGATCTCCGCTCACTGGAACATTCACCTCCCAGGTTCAGGTGATTCTCCTGCCTCAGCCTCCTGAGTAGCTGGGATTACAGGCATGTGCCACCACACTTGGCTAATTTTTGTATTTTTAGTAGAGACAGGGTTTTGCCATGTTGGCCAGGCTGGTCTCGAACTCCTGACCTCAGGTGATCCACCCACCTCGACTCCCCAAAGTGTTGGGATTATAGGCGTGAGCCAGCGTACCCAGCCTGAATTTTCTTTTAAGGCCCTAAAACTGCACACTTCTGTATTCTCTTTGCTATAATCTTTTTATTGATTCCAAGTCGTCTTGTTCCACTGGTTCTGTCTACATTATGAGTCTCTTGGAAGCTGTTAAATTCTTTTTCAGTATTGCCTGTGAGGAAGCAATTCAAAATTGTTACTCGTTTTAACACACTGATAGAAATCATGATGAGTTTTATGAAGTAGCTTGCTCTCAGGAGAAACATTGGCCATGGTTTGCTTTAGTTTCTTTTGGCTACCTCACTGCAGATCTCTCTTGTTTTATGTTATGTTGTTTTTTATAATGGCATCAAGGTATAACTACAGAGGAGTAATGACTAGTATTAATGTGACTGTCCTGAATATTACAGTTATTAGTGAAAAATCATTAGCTGAGTAATCATATCATTTATAGCACACTGAATACCTCAGTGGTACTTCTCAAACTTGAATGTGCACATGAAACACTGGAGTATTGTTAAAATACAGATTCTGATTCTGCTAGGACTGTGGTGGGGCCTGAAAATGTGCATTTCTAACAAGGTCCCAGGTGTTTGATGCTGATCTAGGAATCGCAAGTAATGAATACTTGTAACTGAAACAATATGGTGCAAAAATGTATAAAGTCAAACATCTTCATACCTGAGGTGAATGAGTAATACACTTTTTTGCACCTTTCCTTATTGTTGTTCATATATTCACACATATTTCGGGGGGTTTATTAGTTTATTTTTACCAACAGAATTAAACTGTATCCAGATGCTATTAACTTTTCCATTTAAAATATGGAAATCCCTATAAATAAGTAGATACAGAATACTTTTTTCTAATTTATTTATAGACTGAGAATTTCCTAAGTAATAGCTGTATTTTAGAGCAATTTTTTTCGTTTTGCTCATCTCATCACCTGTAATTATAATTTTTTTATTATTATTATACTTTAAGTTTTAGGGTACATGTGCACAATGTGCAGGTTTGTTACATATGTATCCATGTGCCATGTTGGTGTGCTGCACCCATTAACTCGTCATTTAGCATTAGGTGTATCTCCTAATGCTATCCCTCCCCCCTCCCCCCACCCCACAACAGTCCCCAGAGTGTGATGTTCCCCTTCCTGTGTCCATGTGTTCTCATTGTTCAATTCCCACCTATGAGTGAGAACATGCAGTGTTTGGTTTTTTGTCCTTGTGATAATTTACTGAGAATGATGATTTCCAGTTTCATCCATGTCCCTACAAAGGACATGAACTCATCATTTTTTATGGCTGCATAGTAGTCCATGGTGTATATGTGCAAAAATATGGAACGCTTCACGAATTTGCGTGTCATCCTTGCACAGGGGCCATGCTAATCTTCTCTGTATCGTTCCAATTTTAGTATATGTGCTGCCGAAGCAAGCACTCACCTGAATTATTGATTTAATAATTCACTTAGAAATACTCTATAGCATTTTCTCATTTGTTGTAAAGATTTTTAATGGAAATCCTATGTGTGGCTATTTAAGTGAACTAATTATCATGAGCCATAATAGAGAAATTAATTCAAAATAAGACATGAATTACAACAAAACAGACAATACCAAATCTTGCCAAGGACATAAAGAACAAAAACTCATACACTGCTGATAGGGTATAAATTAGTACAACCATTTTGGGAAACCAGGTAGTAGTATCTACTAAAGCTGATGTATAACATGCCCTGTGACTCAGCAGTGGTATGTGTTTGCCAGAATACTTGCACCATTATGTTCTTAGCAGCACTATTTATACTAGCCCTAAGCTGGAAACTGCCCACTTACCCAGCAACAGTAGAATCAATGAGTATGTTATGGTATATCATATGTGAAATATCAGCAGTGAGAATGAACAGACTACAGCCACACACAGTATAGATGCATCTCACAAATGTGATATTTAAAGAACAGGAGAAGCCACCACACAGTGCATAATTTCATTGTATAGTACAAAAAAAGGCAACACAAGTTTGTGCTCTTATAAGTTAGGATATTGTTCACCTTTGGTGTGTGGTGGAGAAGTGAGAGGGTTGAGAGGTTGGGGGTGGGGGTAGGCAGGGACTAGAAAGACAGGAAGACTGTTAGTAGGCAGATAATGTTCTATTTCATAATCTGGGTGCTGTTATGGGGTGGAGGGTTTTCAGAGCAAAGTCTGTACACTTTTCTCTGTAGGTATTATACTTGAAGAAAAAAGTACATAAATAATGGTTCAGCCTGGCCTGTGGTTGTTCTGAAGAACATTCATTTATATTAATGGGGTCCATCATTTGGAAGGTGAGCCCCAAGCATCATCATTCTTATTCAAGTCCAATTTTGGTGTAGTGGAGTTTTGGAATTGGATTCATGGGATGCAGTCCCATATGGGAGAAACATGACAACCTTCCTGAGAGTTGATGTAAACTGGGAATCATAATGAGAACTAATAATTTGCTCATAGATTTGCTGTAGAACAATTAACCATCCTTACAGAATTCAGAATTGACAACGTGCAATATTAGAATGAAATGAAATTTCAGTAGCCTAAATGGCAAAGAATTAAAAACTGCCTTTCGAAGTGAGAGTATGGAACAGAACCATATATTCCATAGGAAAGCTATCCTTGCAGTTAATGAAAGAATTTAAGATGCTAAAATTGTATCTTAACATTAGCTTACAAAATTGGTATCAGAAAGCAAATGCCATAAAACAGGTATTCCAGCAACAAGGTGGTGTTATTACTGATGTATTGTGGGGAATGTAGTTTCAGGCGCCGGGGGACGTTCCCCTATCCTTACGAATTGGCGAGGAAAAACGACTCCCCCGGCTGTGACCTGCCTGGTGGCCTGGGATGACCACCGCAAGAGAACATTTTGACCCTTCCCGGGACCAGCCCGGGCGGGGCGGGGTGGGAGGCGGACGCACATCGATGGCGTCACCCACTGGCGCCGCCGCTTGGTTTCCCTGGCAACTGGAGCAATCAGGGCACCGCAGCGAGAGAGATGCTGGCGAGACGACAGCGAGATCCTCTCCAGGCCCTGCGGCGCCGCAATCAGGAGCTGAAGCAACAGGTATGGTCAGGCTGTGCAGAGGGCCCTGGGGCGGGCGACAGGCGGACGCAGTTGCGCGCACTGCGCCTTCCCACCGTGACCCCACCTAATCCTGGTAGCTTGCCCCCAGTCAACTTACCTTCCCAGGTTATAACGTCCCCTTACCCCGTAACATTCCAGCACCCAACCCCGATTTAAACCCCTCCTGATCCCAACTCAACCCCCAGCCAAAGGCGAAACCTCCCAAAATTCGTGACCATCTGATCAACTAA
The DNA here is from genome assembly GCF_009828535.3 of Hylobates moloch. Classification (NCBI taxonomy): domain Eukaryota; kingdom Metazoa; phylum Chordata; class Mammalia; order Primates; family Hylobatidae; genus Hylobates; species Hylobates moloch. The sequence goes on along the minus strand of NW_026652290.1, from coordinate 30,246,336 downwards.
GCGCCCCCTCCTCCGACCCTCACTCCCACCTAACGTCTCAACCTCCTACCCTAACAACTCACTAACCCACCTCATCTCCCAATCTAAACTTAGTGGTGTAACCATTTCCAACCCAACTCTGAGCCTAGCTCCTCTCCTCCACTTTCCAAGCCCATTTCCTTTGAGCCTTCCTCAAGTGGAGATTATTATTGCCTCCGTGAACTCAAGCGAAATAGGTGTCAAGGAATAGTCTTAATATGCAAGAACATTAAGATCTGATAAATGAGCAAAGGAGGTGAACGAGAGAGGAAATACAAGTAACTCATAAACATATGAGGAATGTTAACTTCAAAGATACTCAAGTAATTGCAAAGCACATAAAGTATCACAAAAATTTTAAAAATCCCAACACTCAGTCTTGAGGAAGGTGTGATGAAGCAGGCACATTCACTGCTCCCGTGTATAAGGTGCTTGTACAGCATTTCAGGAAAGCAGCTTGACAAGGTGTAACATATGTGTAGGCACCTAGGCTCAAAAATTACATTTCCAGGGATCTGCTATATGTAATAATGAGAAAGTAGGACAGAGATTGATGTATAAAAGTATTCATCACATTGTTACTTATACACAGAACAGCATAGAAGGGAACAGGCTAATATGGTATTTCTCTGTGACAGGATGCTGATGATTATTATGATTTTCTTTATTCTTTTTCATATTTATAAAAAATTTTAGGCCAGGTGTGGTGGCTCATGCTAGTAGTACCAGCTACTTGGCAGGCTGAGACAGGAGGATCACCTGAGCCCAGGAGTTCGAGACTAGCCTGGGCAACATAGCAAGATTTGGTCTCAAAAAAAAAAAAAAAAAACTTTTTAAAAATACACTGAGTTCTTATTAAAAATAAGAAAAAAGTAAATAGCAACCAGTGGGTTTATTTTCTGACATTTTAATTTTACTTTATTTTAATTTTTTTCATGTGATCTATTACCAAGTATTTTTCCACTGAGTAAAATTATTTTATAATCTTAGGCCAGTAAGAGATTCACTGATGCTCATATTTTATCCATTTTTGTTCTCTTGTTTAAAGTAAAAAGGATTTGGAAGGTAAATATTTAGGTGACTGTGTGTTGGAATCACAGTGGTGCAACAAAAGCTAAATACTCTTCTGGCAGAAATAAAAAATTTAAATAAGTAATTTACTTAAATAAATAAAAAATACTCTTCTGGCATTGACTTATGCTGAACTTCGGTGGGTCTTAATATGGTTCTGTGTCTTATTTTTAAATTTCAACTTTTATTTTAGATTCGGGGGTACATGTGCAGGTCTGTCACATGGGGACACTGTGTTATGCTGAGGTTTGGGGTACAGATGAGCCTATCACACAAGCAGTGCACATAGTACCCAATAGGCAGCCTTTCAGTCTTCATTCCTCTTCCTCCTCCCCACCCCCAGCAGTTACCAGTGTCCATTGCTCCCATCTTTATGTCCATGTGTACTGAACGAGTGAGAACATATGGTATTTGGTTTTCTGTTCCTATGCTAATTCACTTAGGACAATGGCCTCCAGCTCCATCCATGTTGCTGCAAAGGACATGATTTCATTCTTTTTTATGGTTGCATATTATTTCATGGTGTACATGTACCACATTTTCTTTATCCAGTCCACCATTGGTGGGCATCTATGTTGATTCCATGTCTTTGCTATTGTTATGAATAGCTATGAATAGTGCTGTAGGGAACATACACATGCATGTGACATTTTGGTAGAATCATTTTTTTGGGGGGGGGTATATACACAGAAATGGGATTGCTGGGTCAAATGGTAGTTCTGTTTTAAGTTGTTTGGGAAATCTCCAAACTGCTTTCCACAGTGGCTGAACTAATTTTCATTCCCACCAACAGTGTATATGTGTACTTTTTTCTTGTCAGCCTCACCAGAATCTGTCATTTTTTGATTTTTTAATAATAGCCATTTTGACCAGTGTGAGATGGTACCTCATTGTAGTTTTAATTTGCCTTTCTCTGATGATTAGTCATGATGAGTTAATTTTAAATTTAGTGGGACATTAGGAGAACCAGGAAAAGTTTTAGAAGGAAACTATAAAAATGATTATTAAAACAAACTTTTACAAAGATTATTCTCCCTGGAGAAATATTGGCTCTGGAGCCTTTTGATACCTTGACTATCTGGAAAGTTTATTTTGATAGTATTAGCTAATTCTTCCCTGTCCTCACAGAGGACACCTGAAGCTGAATATGGAACAGATTTTCTATTCGGTGTCCGTAGGACAAGTAATCAACAGCCCCTCTGGGTCAGGCCTGTGATGACTGGCTCTATCACTAGGTGTGTGAATTTTGTAAATAACACTCAGATGGATGCCAAATTGCAAGAGTAGAGAAGAAACTAGTGGAATTTTCTCTTTTTTTCATCCACTTTATCTTCTCTACGTAATCTATAGAAAACAGACCAAAGAAGTATGTGCCTTTTTGGAGAGTATATTGACAAAGTTACATATAGTGTTAGTAAACTTAAACTACTAAGTCAAGAGAAACAAAGTCATGATACATTCAATACAATGGATACCACTCAGTAATGAGAAGGAATGAACTAATGGTACACACAACAATATGGAAGTATCTCAAAAACATGCTTTGTGGAAAGGTTACACAAGAGTGCTTACTGTATAAGTCCATTTATATAAAATTTTAAGAACAGGCAAAACTAATTTATGTTGGAAAAATATCAAAACAGGTTTGTCTATGGAGGAATAAGGAGGGGATTTACTGGCAAGGGCATGAGGGAACTTACTAGGGTGATGGTAGTTTTCTACATCTTGATAAGAATTTTGGTTACACAGTTGTATGCATTTGTCGAAACTCAGCAAATGTATGCCTCATATTTGTGCCTTTCACTATATGCATATTTTATATTAAACTTTAGTTAGTGACATCCATAGTCCATTATTTAGGGAGAAATGTATTGATAACTGCAACTTACTTTGAAAGGCATAAGGTGGGTTGATGGATAGATCAAATAAGTATAGTAAAATGTTAATGTTTTTTCTAGGTAGTGGGTATATGGGTTTTCACTGTAAAATTTTTAAAACTTTGTTGTATGTTTAAAAGTGTTCATTATAAAATATTGGATAAAAAAAGAAGTTTTCTTTCCTAAGGCTATTATGGTATTTAACAATGTGATATTTTAAATGGTCTCCATAGGTTGATAGTTTGCTTTCTGAGAGCCAACTGAAAGAAGCTCTAGAACCCAATAAAAGACAAGATATTTATCAAAGGTAAAGTATGCTAAATTATATAAGCTTTACAGGAACCGCACTTACATTTCAATGCATAGTATTTAAGGCATAGAGATTGGTCCTTTGGAATCAAATGGAAGAATCACATAGTGTTGTAAGTTGAATGTAGAAGAAACCAACCTAAACCTGATGGTTGTGGACTTGCTGTTGTGACAGCAACTATAAAAACTGCTTAATGTAAACATAGGTGACTTGGGCAGGATTACCCTAAATCCTTGGCCTATGTAGCCCAGATCCTGTGACCTGGTCAGAAACCTCTGTCTATAAGCAATTAGTACTTCATTGGGATGTTAATTTTAACTCCCATGAGAAGACAACACTGTTTTCTAGGTGGGTGTTTTTTGTTTTGTATTTGTTTTTACTTAAAAGAAAAAAATCCTTGGGAGAGTTTAAATAGATGTGATGAACTACATCAAATTTAGACTATTAATTCATAACATTTGTATTAAGTTTAGGACATCATTAAGATAATCTTTGTTTTTGAGATATTTAAAGATTGTATTACATTCCAAAGAACATGAGATTCATTCTATTAATTTAAGTGAATTGTAATTGTTTGGAAAAGTTTTACTTAAGTCAGGCATTCAGAGTGCTTAAAGGCAAAACAAATGAATTTTGAAATGTCGAATGAATTTAATTTATAATAGTAGGATTGATTGTTTAAGGGATTTAGTTCAAGTTGAATTAACAGTAATGAAAGAAAAGCAAAGGTTATTGTTCTTGCTTTACTAGATTTAAAAACAGAATAAGATTTATAGCCTGAATTTGAAGGCCCAGGGAAAACTACGTTTTTAAATTTTATGTTAGTAAACTAAAAATCATAATTATTATTATTTTTTGAGACTGAATCTCGCTCTGTTGCCCAGGCTGGAGTGCAGTGGCACAATCTCGGCTCACTGCAACCTCTACCTCCCAGGTTCAAGCCATTCTTCTGCCTCAGGCTCTTGAGTAGCTGGGATTACAGTCGTGCCCCACCACACCTGGCTAAATTTTGTGTTTTGAGTAGAGATGGATTTCATCACGTTGGCCAGGCTGGTTTCGAACTCCTGACCTCAAGGCATCCCCCAGCCTTGGCCTCCCAAAGTGCTGGGATTATAGGTGTGAGCCACCTTGCCCAGCCTAATAATTGTTATGTTTTATTTTTTTGAGACGGAGTCTCTCTCTGTCGCCCAGGCTGGAGTGCAGTGGTGTGATCTCGGCTCACTGCAAGCTCCGCCTCCCAGGTTCAAGCGATTCTTCTGCCTCAGCCTCCCGAGTAGCTGGGATTACAGGTGTGTGCCACCATGCCCAACTAATTTTTTGTATTTTTAGTAGAGATGGGGTTTCACTGTGCTAGCCAGCATGGTCTCAATCTCCTGACCTCATGCTGCCTGCTTTGGCCTCCCAAAGTGCTGGGATTATAGGCGTGAGCCACCGTGCCTGGCCCCAATAATTATTTTTAAGCCCAAGTAACCATAGTCTTCTCTGCGCATGAAACGAAGATTGTTACTGTCCTTTAAAAACTCACTTTGACATTTGCATGTCTGAAAATGTCATTTAGGTATCATTTTTATCTACTCAATGCTCTGAGTCTTTTCAGTTTGAAAACTCATGTCTCATGAGCTCTGGGAGATTTTATTTTACAAAACGATTATTTTGTTAATTCCATTTGTCTGTTTCTTCCTGAAACACCTTTGAGTCAGGTATTGAATATCCTGGACTGATCCTCTAGATCCCATAACTTCCTGTTAATAATTTCTGGTTTTTTGCCTGTTTGTATGGGAGATTTTTTGGGGGGGAAGTGGGGGGTCTCACTCTGTCGTCCAGGCTGTAATGCAGTGGCACAATCATGGCTCACTGTACCTTCTGCCTCCCAGGCTCAAGGGATGCCCCCCTCCCCCGCCATGAGCTACCATGCTGGCAATTCTCTTGACTTTAACACTTTTCTTTATTACCTATTTCAACAGCCATATTGTTTTATTTCAGCAGTCATATTGGTTTTTTGTTTTTTTAAGATGGAGTCTCTGTCATGATCTTGGCTCACTGCAACCTCTGCCTCCTGGGTTCAAGCGATTCTCCTGCCTTAGCCTTCTGAGTAGCTGGGATTACAGGCTCACGCCATCACACACGGCTAATTTTTTGTATTTTTAGTAGAGACGGGGTTTCACCGTGTTGGCCAGGCTGGTCTCAAACTCTTGACCTCAGGTGATCCACCCATCATGGCCTCCCAAAGTGCTGGGATTACAGGCGTGAGCCACCGTGCCTGGCCATCATCAGTCATGTTGTTAATTTACAAGTGTTTTCTCTTGTTCTCGAATTGTTCTTTTTCATAGCATCATGTTCCTGTTTTCATATTGATTGCCTTCTTACTACTTCCATGACTAGGAAGTTTTTTTTTTTTTTCCTTAGGTTCTCTTCTGTTCTCTGAATTGTTTTTGCTTTCTCTGGGCTCAGATTCTTTTTAATTAGTTAATTAATTAATTTATATTTGGTTATTCTTAAATTTTATCTTCATATTGCCGGTTTTCTTTATTAGGTCTGGCCTATCTATTTTTATTGAACAATGAGGGACTAGGTTGATTATTCCAGAGAGCTCTCATGGGCTTTTCTACTGTTAGATAGAGAGGGGTCTTTCCTGCTAGTACCATCCCCTGAATCAGAATGAAATTCTGTGTGTTGATAGGGCTTATCAGAGGCTGGGAAGTAGCTTTTAGTCTGCGGAGCCCCCAGTGCCAGAATAGGGCGAGCTCTAACCCTGGTGTATGGGAAACTTCTTTAGCAGTCATGATTCTCTTCAGGTCACTTGTTAATTGTTTTTGTTTGTTTTTTTGTTTTTAGGGGAGAATCCCCTGGTAAGGAGGGAGAGCAGAGAAGGGAAAACGGAGCTAACTGGCTCAGGTTTTCTGTAAATAGACTTTTAAAAGAAAGAGCCCCAACTAAATCTAAACTTAATCAGTGTCATTACTCTTCCCTTGGCTAATATAAAGACCTTAGATTGCTTTAACATTGATTTCCCTCTTCAAAGCTTAGATGTGTGCATATGATTTAATTTACACAATATAACACAAGAATATTAGATAATGTATAAAGTAAACCCCAGCCACTGTGCGTGTCTTTCATCTGCAGAATTTCATAATGTGTCCCTCTGTGATTTAGTTTAGTTAACCTTTGGTCCTTTATGTCTGCTGACTCAAGTCCTGGAGTTTTCGGCCTGGTAGATTATCTCCCTCTTAGGCTTGTGTCATGTCTTCCAACCTTTATAGGAGAACATGCTTCCAGCCTTTTTCCATGGAGCAGAAATTTGTTGAAATCTCTTGCTGGCTAGTTGTCCCTCTTTCCTTCTTTGCAGTTTTCAGAGTTTGTTACCTTTTCAAACGTTTTAATCATTTTTTGTGGGGTTTCAGGAGCCAGTGAAGATGAATGTGTGCTTAGTTTTTATCCTGAACCAGGAGTCTTAAAATATCAACTGTTTGAGGATTTTGATAATTACATAGTTATAAAGGAGGTAATTGTAATAAATAATTTATTTTCTCGGTATATTATATTAAAATAGTTTTCCACGCTGGCCTTTAAGTGAAATTTCTGAGTCTAAGTTTCAGTAAAGATTTTTTTGGTCAAGTAACATGACACCTGCCAAAATAAGCGGCTTTACTGTTAGTCTCATTTGACAAAAGCCTGCAGCTAGGTTCTCTCAGGGTGGATTTATGGCTTGTGATATCCTCAGAGACCAGCCTTTGCTGTCATTCCACTCTGCCATCCTTTGCTTATTGGTGATGTCTCTCCTCATGGTTACAAAGTCCATATCCTCAGTCTCCTCATGGTTACAAAGTCCATACCCTCAGTATCTAAGAGCAGATGTAGGAGGGATTCTTTTCATGCCTGGTAAGGGAGGATAAAATGGGAGGCAATCCCAATATACGTGCTTTATATTACACTGGCACCCCTGGAACCCCTGCCCACCCTGCCTGCAGTGGAGGCTGAGAACATAGGTGCCAGTGGGAAGCTGACTGCCAGCAAAGAGGAAGGGTGGGAAAGGGGCTTTTGGGGAGGTTGCTAGTAGGGTCAGCCCCAGTTTGATGTTTCCCCTTCTCTTTTGCTACCCTTTTGACAAAGGACTTTTGTTCCTTTAAAATGTTTTTTATTTATTACTGTTTTTTATGTTTTTTCTTTAACTTTTAAGTTCAGGGATACATGTATGGCATTGTGCAGGTTTGTTACACAGGTAAACATGTGCCATACTGGTTTACTGGACAGATCATCCCATCACCTAGGTATTAAGCCCTGCATCCATTAACTATTCTTCCTGATGCTCTCCCTCCTCCAATACCTCCTTCCTACAGGCCCCAGTGTATGTTGTTACCCTCCTTGTGTCCATGTGTTCTCATCATTCAGCTCCCACTTATAAGTGAGAACATGCGGAGTTTGGTTTTCTGTTCCTGCATTAGTTTGCTGAGGATAATGACTTCCAACTCTATCCATGTCCCTCCAAAGGACATGATTTTGTTCCTTTTTATGGCTGCATAGTATTCCATGGTGTATATGTGCCACATTTTCTTTATCCAGTGTATCATTGATGGGCATTTAGGTTGATTCCATGTATTTGCTATTGTGAGTATGCTGCAGTGAACATACGTGTGCATGTCTCTTTTTGGCAGAACAATTTATATTCCTTTGGATATATACTCAGTAATGGAATTGTTGGGTCAAATAGTATTTCTGCCCCTAGGTCTTTGAGGAGTCACCGCACTGTCTTCCACAATGATTGAAGTAATCTACACTCCCAACAACAGTGTATAAGTGTTTGTTTTTCTTTACTTTTTTAAAATTATACTTTAAGTTTTAGGGTACATGTGCACAACGTGCAGGTTTGCTACATATGTATACATGTGCCATGTTGGTGTGCTGCACCCATCAACTCTTCATTTACATTAGGTATATCTCCTAGCTATCCCTCCCCCCTGCCCCCACCCCACAACAGGCCCAGGTATGTGATGTTCCCCTTCCCATGTTCATGTGTTCTATTATTCAATTCCCACCTGTGAGTGAGAACATGCGGTGTTTGGGTTTTTGTCCTTGCGATAGTTTGCTCAGAATGATGGTTTCCAGCTTCATCCATGTTCCTTCAAAGGACATGAACTCATCATTTTTTATGGCTGCATAGTATTCCATGGTGTATATGTGCCACATTCTCTTAATCCAGTCTATCATTGTTGAACATTTGGGTTGGTTCCAAGTCTTTGCTATTGTGAATAGTGCCGCAATAAACATACGTGTGCATGTGTCTTTATAGTAGCATGATTTATAATCATTTCGGTATATACCCAGTAATGAGATGGCTGGGTCAAATGGTATTTCTAGTTCTAGATCCCTGAGGAATTGCCACACTGACTTTCACAATGGTTGAACTAGTTTACAGTCCCACCAACAGTGTAAAAGTTTCCTATTTCTCCACATCCTCTCCAGCACCTGTTGTTTCCTGACTTTTTAATGATTGCCATTCTAACTGGTGTGAGATGGTGTCTCATTGTGGTTTTGATTTGCATTTCTCTGATGGCCAGTGATGATGAGCATATTTTCATGTGTCTTTTGGCTGCATAAACGTCTTCATTTGAGAAGTGTCTGTTCCTATCCTTCACCCACTTTTTGATGGGGTTGTTTGTTTTTTTCTTGTAAATTTGTTTGAGTTCATTGTAGATTCTGTATATTAGCCCTTTGTCAGATGAGTAGATTGCAACAACTTTCTCCCATTCTGTAGGTTTCCTGTTCACTCTGATGGTAGTTTCTTTTGCTGTGCAGAAGCTCTTTAGTTTAATTAGATCCCATTTGTCAATTTTGGCTTTTGTTGCCATTGCTTTTGGTGTTTTAGACATGAAGTCCTTGCCCATGCCTATGTCCTGAATGGTATTGCCTAGGTTTTCTTCTAGGGTTTTTATGGTTTTAGGTCTAACAGGTAAGTCTTTAATCCATCTTGAATTAATTTTTGTATAAGGTGTAAGGAAGGGATCCAGTTTCAGCTTTCTGCATATGGCTAGCCTGTTTTCCCAGCACCATTTATTAAATAGGGAATCCTTTCCCCATTACTTGTTTTTGTCAGGTTTGTCAAAGATCAGATAGTTGTAGATATATGGAATTATTTCTGAGGGCTCTGTTCTGTTCCATTGGTCTATATCTCTGTTTTGGTACCAGTACCATGCTGTTTTGGTTACTGCGGCCTTGTAGTATAGTTTGAAGTCAGGTAGCGTGATGCCTCCAGCTTTGTTCTTTTGGCTTAGGATTGACTAGGTAATGCGGGCTCTTTTTTGGTTCCATATGAACTTTAAAGTTTTTTCCAATTCTGTGAAGAAAGTCATTGGTAGCTTGATGGGGATGGCATTAAATCTATAAATTACCTTGGGCAGTATAGCCATTTTCACAATATTAATTCTTCCTATCCATGAACATGGAATGTTCTTCCATTTGTTTGTATCGTCTTTTATTTCATTGAGCAGTGGTTTGTAGTTCTCCTTGAAGAGGTCCCTCACGTCCCTTGTAAGTTGGATTCCTAGGTATTTTATTCTCTTTGAACCAATTGTGAATGGGAGTTCACTCATGATTTGGCTCTCTGTTTGTCTGTTATTGGTGTATAAGAATGCTTGTGATTTTTGCACATTGACTTTGTATCCTGAGACTTTGCTGAAGTTGCCTATCAGCTTAAGGAGATTTTGGGCTGAGACGATGGGATTTTCTAGATATGCAATCATGTCATCTGCAAACAGGGACAATTTGACTTCCTCTTTTCCTAACTGAATACCTTTTATTTCCTTCTCCTGCCTGATTGCCCTGGTCAGAACTTCCAACACTATGTTGAATAGGAGTGGTGAGAGAGGACATCCCTGTCTTGTGCCAGTTTTCAAAGAGAATGCTTCCAGTTTTTGCCCATTCATTATGATATTGGCTGTGGGTTTGTCATAGATAGCTCTTATTATTTTGAGGTACATCCCATCAATACCTGATTTATTGAGAGTTTTTACCATGAAGGTCATTGAATTTTGTCAAAGGCCTTTTCTGCATCTATTGAGATAATCATGTGGTTTTTGTCATTGGTTCGGTTTATATGCTGGATTATGTTTATTGTTTTGGGTATGTTGAACCAGCCTTGCATCCCAGGGATGAAACCCACTTGATCATGGTGGATAAGCTTTTTGATGTGCTGCTGGATTCGGTTTGCCAGTATTTTATTGAGGATTTTTGCATCGATGTTCATCAGGGATACTGGTCTAAAATTCTCTTTTTTGGTTGTGTCTCTGCCAGGCTTTGGTATCAGGATGATGCTGGCCTCATAAAATGAGTTAGGGAGGATTCCCTCCCTTTCTGTTGATTGGAATAGTTTCAGAAGGAATGGTACCAGCTCCTTCTTGTACCTCTGGTAGAATTCGGCTGTGAATCCGTCTGGTCCTGGACTTTTTTTGGTCGGTAAGCTATTAATTACTGCCTCAATTTCAGAGCCTGTTATTGGTCTATTCAGAGATTCAGCTTCTTCCTAGTTTAGTCGTGGGAGGGTTTATGTGTCAAGGAATTTATCCATTTCTTCTAGATTTTCTAGTTTATTTGCGTAGAGGTGTTTATAGTATTCTCTGATGGTAGTTTCTATTTCTGTGGGATCGGTGGTGATATCCCCTTTATCATTTTTTATTGCATCTATTTGATTCTTCTCTCTTTTCTTCTTTATTAGTCTTGCTAGTGGTTTTTCAATTTTGTTGATCTTTTCAAAAAACCAGCTCCTGGATTCATTGATTTTTTGAAGGGTTTTTCGTGTCTCTATCTCCTTCAGTTCTGATGTGATCTTAGTTATTTCTTGCCTTCTGCTAGCTTTTGAATGTGTTTGCCCTTGCTTCTCTAGTTCGTTTAATTGTGATGTTCAGGTGTCAATTTTATTTCTTTCCTGCTTTCTCCTGTGGGCATTTAGTGCTATAAATTTCCCTCTACGCACTGCTTTAAATATGTCCCAGAGATTCTGGAATGTTGTGTCTTTTTTCTCATTGGTTTCAAAGAACATCTTTATTTCTGCCTTCATTTCGTTATGTACCCAGTAGTCATTCAGGAGCAGGTTGTTCAGTTTCCATGTAGTTGAATGGTTTTGAGTAAGTTTCTTAATCCTGAGTTCAAGTTTGATTGCACTGTGGTCTGAGAGACAGTTTGTTATAATTTCTGTTCTTTTACATTTGCTGAGGAGAGCTTTACTTCCAACTATGTCGTCAATTTTGGAATAAGTGCAGTGTGGTGCTGAGAAGAATGTATATTCTGTAGATGTCTATTAGGTCCACTTGGTGCAGAGCTGAGTTCAATTCCTAGATATCCTTGTTAACTTTCTGTCTCGTTGATCTGTCTAATGTTGACAGTGGGGTGTTAAAGTCTCCCATTATTATTGTGTGGGAGTCTAAGTCTCTTTCTAGGTCTCTAGGGACTTGCTTTGTGAATCTAGGTGCTCTTGTACTGGGTGCGTATATATTTAGTATAGTTAGCTCTTCTTGTTGAATTGATCCCTTTACCATTATGTAATGGCCTTCTTTGTCTCTTTTGATCTTTGTTGGTTTAAAGTCTGTTTTATCAGAGACTAGGATTGCAACCCCTGCCTTTTTTTGTTTTCCATTTGCTTGGTAGATCTTCCTCCATCCCTTTATTTTGAGCCTATGTGTGTCTCTGTACATGAGATGGGTTTCCTGAATACAGCACACTGATGGGTCTTGACTCTTCATCCAATTAGCCAGTCTGTGTCTTTTAATTGGGGCATTTAGCCTATTTACATTTAAAGTTAATATCGTTATGTGTGAATTTGATCCTGTCATTATGATGTTAGCTGGTTATTTTGCTCGTTAGTTGATGCAGTTTCTTCCTAGCCTCGTTGGTCTTTACAATTTGGCATGTTTTTGCAGTGGCTGGTACTGGTTGTTCCTTTCCATGTTTAGTGCTTCCTTCAGGAGCTCTTTTAGGGCAGGCCTGGTGGCGACAAAATCTCTCAGCATCTGCTTGTCTGTAAAGGATTTCATTTCTCCTTCACTTATGAAGCTTAGTTTGGCTGGATATGAAATTCTGGGTTGAAAATTCTTTTCTTTAAGAATGTTGAATATTGGTTCCCTCTCTCTTCTGGCTTGTAGAGTTTCTGCCGAGAGATCAGCTATTAGTCTGATGTGCTTCCCTTTGTGGGTAACCCGGCCTTTCTCTCTGGCCACCCTTAACATTTTTTCCTTCATTTCAACTTTGGTGAATCTCACAATTGTGTGTCTTGGAGTTGCTCTTCTCGAGGAGCATCTTTGTGGCATTTTCTGTATTTCCTGAATTTGAATGTTGGCCTGCCTCGCTAGATTGGGGAAGTTCTCCTGGATAATATCCTGCAGAGTGTTTTCCAACTTGGTTCCATTCTCCCCGTCACTTTCAGGTACACCAATCAGATGTAGATTTGGTCTTTTCACATAGTCCCATATTTCTTGGAGGCTTTGTTTGTTTCTTTTTATTGTTTTTTCTCTAACCTTCTCTACTCACTTCATTTCATTCGTTTGATCTTCTATCACTGATACCCTTTCTTCCAGTTGATCGAATCAGCTACTGAAGATTGTGCCTTCGTCACATAGTTCTCATGCCGTGGTTTTCAGCTCCATCAGGTCCTTTAAGGACTTCTCTGCATTGGTTATTCTAGTTATCCATTCTTCTAATCTTTTTTCAAGGTTTTTAACTTCTTTGTCACGGGTTCGAACTTCCTCCTTTAGCTCAGATAAGTTTGATCGTCTGAAGCCTTCTTCTCTCAACTCGTGAAAGTCATTCTCTGCCCAGCTTTGTTCCGTTGCTGTTGAGGAGTTGCAATCCTTTGGAGAAGGAGAGGCGCTCTGATTTTTAGAATTTTCAGTTTTCCCGCTCTGTTTTTTCCCCATCTTTGTGGTTTTATCTACCTTTGGTCTTTGATGATGGTGACGTACAGATGGGGTTTTGGTGTGGATGTCCTTTCTGTTTGTTAGTTTTCCTTCTAACAGTCAGGACCCTCAGCTGCAGGTCTGTTGGAGATTGCCGGAGTTCCACTCCCAGACCCTGTTTGCCTGGGTATCAGCAGTGGAGGCTGCAGAACAGCGAATGTTGGTGAACAGCAAATGTTGCTGCCTGATCATTCCTCTAGAAGTTTTGTCTCAGAGGAGTACCTGGCCGTGTGAGGTGTCAGTCTGCCCCTACTGGGGGGTGCCTCCCAGTTAGGCTACTCAGGGGTCAGGGACCCACTTGAGGAGGCAGTCTGTCCATTCTCAGATCTCAAGCTGCGTTCTGGGAGAACCACTACTGTCTTCCAAGCTGTCAGACAGGGACAGTTAAGTCTGCAGAGGTTTCTGCTGCCTTTTGTTTGGCTATGCCCTGCCCCCAGAGGTGGAATCTAAAGAGGCAGGCAGGCCTCCTTGAGTGCGGTGGGCTCCACCTGGTTCGAGCTTCCAGGCCGCTTTGTTTACCTACTCAAGCCTCGGCAATGGTGGGCGCCCCTCTCCCAGCCTCACTGCTGCCTTGCAGTTTGATCTCAGACTGCTGTGCTAGCAATTAGCAAGGCTTCGTGGGCGTAGGACCCTCCAAGCCGGGTGCGAGATATAATCTCCTGGTGTGCCGTTTGCTAAGACCATTGGAAAAGTGCAGTATTAGGGTGGGAGTGACCCGATTTTCCAGGTGCTGTCTGTCACCCCTTTCCTTGGCTAGGAAAGGGAATTCCCTGGCACCTTGCGCTTCCTGGGTGAGGCAATGCCTCACCCTGCTTCAGCTCACGCTCGATGCGCTGCACCCACTGTCCTGCACCCACTGTCCGACAATCCCCAGTGAGATGAACCCAGTACCTCAGTTGGAAATGCAGAAATCATTCGTCTTCTGTGTCACTCACTCTGGGAGCTGTAGACTGGGGTTGTTCCTATTCGGCCATCTTGGAACCACCCCAAGTGTTCCTTTTTCTCTGCAATTTTGCCAACATCTGTTTTTTTGACTTTTTAATAATCACCATTCTGACAGGCATGAGATGCTACTTCACTGTGATTTTGATTTGCATTTCTCTAATGATCAGTGATGTTGAACTTTTTTTTGTGTTTCTTGGCTGAATGTGTGTCTTTTGAGAAGTGACACTTCATGTCCTTTGCTTACTTTTTAATGGGGTTGTTTTTTTCTTATAAATTTGCTTATTTTTAGACTCTGGATATTAGACCTTCATCAGATGGATAGATTGCAAACATTTTCCCCCATTCTGTAGGCTGTCTGTTCACTCTGATGATAGTTTCTTTTGCTGTGCAAAAGTTCTTTAGTTTGATGAGATTCTATCTGTCAATTTTTGCTTTTGTTTGTATTGCTTTTGGCTTTTTGTTGTCATGAAATATTTGCCTGTGCCTATGTCCTGAATGCTATTGCTTGGATTTTCTTCTAGAGTTTTTATAGTTTTGGGTTTTACATTTAAGTCTTTAATCCATCTTGAATTAATTTTTGTATGTGGTGTATGGAAGGGGTTCTAGTTTCAATTTTCTGCATATAGCTAGCCAGCTCTTCCAGCATCATTTATTAAATAGGGGGCCCTTTCCCCTTGCCTGTTTTTGTCAGGTTTGTCAAAGATCAGATGGTTGTAGATGTGCAAGTCTTATTTCTGAGTTATCTATTCTGTTCCATTGGCCTGTGTGTCTGTTCTTGTACCAGTACCATGCTGTTTTAGTTACTGTAGCCTTGTAATATAGTTTGAAGTTAGGTGGTGTGATGCCTCCAGCTTTGTTCTTTTTGCTTAGGGTTGTATTGGCTATTTGGGCTCTTCTTTTGTTACATATAAATTTTAAAATAGTTTTTTCTAATTCTGTGAGGAATGTCAATGGAAGTTTAATGGGAATAGCATTGAATCTGTACATTATTTGGGGCAGTATGTCCATTTTCATGATATGATTCTTCCTATCCACAAGCATGGAATTTTTCTCCATGTTTTTGTGTCATCTCTGATTTCTGGAGCAGTGTTTGTAGTTATCCTTGAGAAGGTCCCCCTCACTTTCTTTGTTAGCTGCATTCCTAGGTATTTTATTCTTTTCGTAGCAGTTGTCAATGTGAGTTCAGGATTTAGCTCTCTGCTTGCCTGTTGTTGGTATATAGGAATGCTAGCAATATTTGCACGTTGATTTTGTATCCTGAGACTTTACTGAGGTTGCTTATCAGCTTAAGTTGTTTTTGGGCCAAGACAATGGGTTTTCTAGATATAGGATCATGTCATCTGCAAACAGGGATAATTTGAGTTCCTCTCTTCCTATTTGAATACTCTTTATTTCTTTCTCTTGCCTGACTTCCCAGGCCAGAACTTCCAACACTGCATTGCATAGGAGTGATGAGGGAGGGCATCCTTGTCTTGTGCCTGTTTTCAAAGGGAATGCTTCAAGCATTTGCCCATTCAGTATGATATTATTTGTCGGTTTGTCATATATGGCTCTGATTATTTTGAGGTATGTTCCTTCAATATCTAGTTTATTGAAAGTTTTTAACGTGAAAGGATGTTGAATTTTATTGAAAGCCTTTTCTGCATTTATTGAGATAATCATATTTTTTTTGCCTTAAGTTCTGTTTATGTGATGAATCACATTTATTGATTTGTATATATTGAACCAAACTTTCATCCTGGGGATGAAGCCAACTTGATCATGGTAGATAAGCTTTTTGATGTGCTGCTGGATTCGGTTTGCCAGTATTTTGTTGTGGATTTTTGTATCGATGATCACGAAGGATATTGGCTTTAAGTTTTCTGTTTTTGCTGTATCTCTGCCAGGTTTTGGTATCGGGAGGATGCTGGATACAATGAGTTAGGGAGGAGTCCCTCCTTTTCAATTGTTTGGAATAATTTCAGTAGAAATGGTTTCCACTCTTCTTTGTACCTCTGGTAGAATTCAGCTGTGAATTCATCTGGTCCGGGGAGTTTTTTGGTTGGTAAGCTATTTATTACTGCCTCAATTTTAGAACTCATTATTGATCTGTTCAAGGATTCAGTTTCTTCCTGGTTCAGTCTTGGGAGGGTGTATGTGTCCAAGAACTCATCCATTTCTTCTAGATTTTCTAGTTTATGTGCACAGAGGTGTTTATAGTATTCTCTGCTGATTGTTTGTATTTCTGTGGGGTCAGTGGCAATATCCCCCTTATAATTTCTGATTGTGTTTATTTGATTCTTCTCTCTTTTCTTTATTAGTCTAGCTAGTGGTGTATCTAGTTTATTACTTTTTTTAAAAAAAACCAGCTCCTGAATTTGTTCTTTGTAGGGTTTTTCGTGTCTCTATCTCCTTCAGTTCAGCTCTGATCTTGGTTATTTCTTGTCTTCTGCTAGCTTTAGGGTTTGTTTGCTCTTGGTTCTCTAGTTCTTTTAGTTGAGATGTTAGGTTGTTAACTTGAGATCTTTCTAGGTTTTTGATGTGGGCATTTAGTGATGGAAATTTTCCTCTTAACACTGCTTTAGCTGCATTTCAGAGATTTTGATATGTTGTCTCTTTGTTCTCATTAGTTTCAAAGAACTTCTTGATTTCTGCCTTAATTTCATTATTTACCCAAGTCATTCAGGGACAGGTTGTTATTTTCCATGTAGTTGTGTGATTTTGAGTGAATTTCTTTCTTTCTTTCTTTCGTTTTTTAAATGTGTCTATCAGAATGACTTTATTTCAGTACAGTGAGCCCCACCAGGCAGTGTGGTTTGTGCGAGGCTGTGTGAGGGACAGGCTTGGGCTAAGAGAAGGGAGGTGAGTTGTTAAGTGCACTGCAGTCTGCAGAGTGCTACATCACTTTCACACACACCTGCTGCTTTGGCCCATACCTGGCAGAGGCCTTTGGTCATAGGACGGCATGGGGGCGTGGGGGAGACTACTGCATGGGGTCTGGGATTGGGGTGGGTCATGGTGTCACAGGTGAGGGTGCCAGTGAAGACAGGCTGGCCCCAGCTTTGCACAACCTGGGCTAAAGGCCTTTGGACCACTTCTAGGAGTCAGCCCTGGCTCCATTAGCTCCTGGTACTCTTGTCTGGCTCTCTCCCTCCTTAACCAAGCAGGTCCAAGGTCAAGAATGGCCCAAGATCAGCCAAGAGGGAGCCATCCTACCTCTACAGCTTAGTTGCCTGGTCAGCTACAGTGGCAAAAGGCAACATGGTTAATTGCAGCTTTCTCCAGTACTAAGGACACTGGCTCTCCAACACCCCTTCCTTGCTTAGGGGCCTCTGCCAAAGAAAAATTCTACCTCCTGTTTCAGAAAATCTAACCAGCAACCAGCCTGTTGATTCTACGGCAGTGAGCAAGAGGAAGAGGGAGAAAGAGGCTGGTGGGAGTGTCTTTGAGTATAGCTTCCAATTTCAAATGGTCCTGCAACCTGTGGACACTGTCAGCTCACCATCAACAGGGAGAGGCGGAGCCCTGGAGGCTAGGCTAAGCTTAGGTGCTGTAAACATTAGTGTGGCAGGGCAGGAGGCAGTGAGCTCCCTCTCTCCATCCCCTTACTGAACAAACACTTCAATAAATAAAACTGTTTGAAGATGGCATTGCAACAAGAACAGATGGAAAGCAAGGACCTGGAATCAGCAGGCACCTTAAACTGTCCCAAGGCCCCTGGAAGGGGAATGGCCTGGGAACATTATCTCTGCAGCCATTCAGGGGGAGGACTACTCCTGCCCTCCTCCAGTGGCTGGTGTGGTCCTGTTCCCTGGTGAATATGAGGGTGTCCTGTTCCCTGGTGAATATGAGGGCCTCCTGCTCTCTCCTGACTTTCCAGTCTCTGTATTAGCTCTTGGGATGCTTTTCCAGCCTCCCAAACCAAAATGGCAACAAAACCAGACAGAGCTCAACCCCAGCCCCAGTCTTCAGTGCCCAGTCAGGGGGCATTGATAGCGGAGTAACCAGCAAGGGGAGGCAGCAGCTGCCTGGGGCCTCAGGGCACCCTGGTGGGTGGGAGTGAGGGCGGGGCCAGTCCAGCCTAGGATGGGCAGCAGCAAGGTCTCCCAGGGGGTGGCTTATCTCCCTCTGTCTCTCTGTGGAGTAAACGGGGTCCCCTGCAGCCAGTCAGAGGCCCACCTGAGGAGGGAGTGCAGCCTCTGCCAGTGCTCTTCCCTGTCAGGAGCCAGTTAGTGGTCACCGCCAGGCCTCAGGCCATCACCATCGCAGGTAGTTCATCATCCTTTCTGGGCCTGGGGTCCCTGGGCCACACGGCTCTTGCATGTGCTCACACACTTGTATCCACACATGCACTCACACACACAGGCAATTCCTCACAAACACTCCAACTCAAGAAAGCGAGTTTTAAAGTGGAGTTAACTTCAGAGAGAGGTGAAGATGATATCCCAGCATTAGAAGGTTTTCCTGTGGATAGATCAGGCACCATCTTCCTCATACTCCTTCTTGGAGACCCACGTCTTCTTAAAGGTGTCCAGGGAGGCAAGGATAGAGCCCCCAATCCACGTGGAATACAGTCTCTCCTGAGGTGCAGATATCCTGATCTTCACTTCACTCAGTAGCCTGTCACCAAAACCTTTGAACAAGGTAGAGCCTCCCAAGAGGATGAGGTTGGAGAAAAGCGTGAGCTGCAGGTCCGTGTCTGACTTCTGGATGGCGAACACCAGGACCTTGTGGATGCCTTCACTCTTCTCCCTGATCAAGTCTGGCCTGAAGAGCAGCTCAGGGGCCCGGAATTGGGAAGGACCAATCTCAATGGTGCTGCCATCAGGCAGGTAGTACTGAGCCTTCTCTGTCTCTAGTGTCTCTTCCTTCTGGGGGTTTATGGATAGGTAGGAGGGTCTTTCTTTTATGGCCTTGACAATCTCAAACTCGGAGGATGAGTGGAAATTGTAGCCCTCCTTATGCAGGTAGAGGTGCAGGAAGTGAGAGATGTCCTGGCCTGTGATGTCAATGCACGTGATGGAGTGGGGCATGGCAAAGCCCTCATAGATGGGCACAGCATGGGTGATGCCATCCCTAGAATCCAACGCCACCCCCATGGTCCTGCCTGTGGCATAAAGGCTGAGCACAGCTTACCTGGAGATGAAAATAGCAGGCACATTGAAGCTCTTGAAGAAAACGTCAGCAGCTTGTTCTTGGTGTCTTTGTGGGTTTAAAGGTGCCTCAGTGAGGAGCGCAAGATGCTCCTCTGAGAAAGTCTGCAGCTGGTCCTTAGAATAGACATATTGCCAGATGTGTTCCATGTCATTCCAGTCCTTGACAATGCCATGCTCCATGAGATAGCATATCGAGAGCAGCCCTTGGTGCTCCTTGGCTTTAGAGCCAATGAAGATGTCACCTTCAAGGGCTCCTGCCATGATACGAATGTGCATGGGTAGGCCCATGTAGTTTGGAAAGCAGTATTTGGGGATCTGATCACCAGCAAAACCAGTTTTAATCACACCAGATCCATGTCGATCACAACAGGCTGGTTGGTGATCACATCGTAGGACTCCACGGCAGAGGAATCTCTCCTGGGGAAGGAACTACCAGTCAGGTGTGCTGCTAGTGCCATTGTAAATTTCTTAATCTTGAGTTCTAATTTGATTGCATTTTGGTCTTTTATAATTTCAATTCTTTTTCATTTGCTGAGGAATATTTTATTTCTGATTATGTGATCAATTTTAGAGAAAGTGCCATATGGTGATGAGTAGAATGCATATTTTGTTGTTTTTGGGTGGAGAGTTCTGTAGATATGTATCAGGTCCACGTGATCCAGAGCTGAGTTCAGGTCCTGAATATCTTTATCAATTTTCTATGTGGATGACCTGCCTAATATTGTCAGTGGGGTATTAAAGTCTCCCACTATTATTGTATGGGAGTCCAAGTCACTTTGAAAATCATAAGAACTTGCTGTATGAATCTGGGTTGCCGAGACCAGCTCGGTCATGGAGACCCTAATCCAGCGGCGCTAGAGGAATTAAAGACACACACACAGAAATATAGTGTGTGGAGTGGGAAATCAGGGGTCTCAGCTTTCAGAGCTGAGAACCTTGAACAGAGATTTACCCACATATTTATTGACAGCAAGCCAGTGATAAGCATTGTTTCTATAGATTATAAATTTACTAAAAGTATTCCTTACGGGAAATAAAGGGATGGGCCGAAATAAAGGGGTAGGTCTGGCTAGTTATCTGCAACAGGAAGATGTCTTTAAGGCACAGATCGCTCATGCTATTGTTTGTGGTTCAGGAACGTCTTTAAGCAGTTTTCCGCTCTGGGTGGGCCAGGTGTTCCTTGCCCTCATTCTGGTAAACCCACAACCTTCACCATGGGCATCATGGCCATCATGAGCATGTCACAGTGCTGCAGAGATTTTGTTTATGGCCAGTTTTGGGGCCAGTTTATGGCCAGATTTGGGGGTCTCTTCCCAACATGGGTGCTCTTTTTTTGGGTGCATATATATTTAGGATAGTTAGCTCTTCTTGTTGAATTGAACCCTTTACCATTGTGTAATGCCCATCTTTGTCTTTTTTTATCTTTGTTGGTTTAAAGTCTGTTTTGTCAGAAGCTAAAATTGCAACCCCTGCTTTTTTCTGTTTTCCATTTGCTTGGTAAATTTTCCTCCATCCCTTTATTTTGAACCTATGTGTGTCTTTGCAAATGAGATGGATCTCTTGAAGACAGCCTACTGATGGGTCTTGGCTCTTTATCCAGCTTGCCATTCTGTGTCTTTTTAATTGGGGCATTTAACCCACTTACATTTAAGGTTAGTATTGTTTTGTGTGAATTGGATCCTATCATCATTATGCTAGCTGGTTATTTTGCAGATTTGTTTATGTGGTTGCTTCATAGTGTCACTGGTCTGTGTACTTCAGTGTGTTTTTATAGTGGGTGGTATCAATTTCTCCTTT
The DNA here is from genome assembly GCF_009828535.3 of Hylobates moloch. Taxonomy (NCBI): domain Eukaryota; kingdom Metazoa; phylum Chordata; class Mammalia; order Primates; family Hylobatidae; genus Hylobates; species Hylobates moloch. The sequence continues at coordinate 30,225,242 of NW_026652290.1, read as the reverse complement.
CCATATTTAGTCCTTCCTTCAGGAGCTCTTGCAAGGCAGGCCTGGTGGTGATAAATTCCCTAAGCATTTGCTTGGTCTGAAAAGGATCTTATTTCTCCTTCACATATGAAGCTTAGTTTGGCCAGATATGAAATTCTGGGTTGGAAATTTCTTTTCTTTAAGAATGATGAATATTGGCCCCCAATCTCTGGTGGCTTGTAGGGTTTGGGTTTCCACTGAGAGGTGTGCTGTTAGTCTGATGAGCTTCCTTTTGTAGGTGACCTGGCCTTTCTCTCTGGCTGCCTTTAACTTGTTTTTTTTCATTTTGACCTTGAAGAATCTGATGATTATGTGTGTTGGGGTTGATCTTCTCATGGAGTACCTTACTGGGGTTCTCTGGATTTCCTGAATTTGAATTTTGGCTTGTCTTGCTAGGTTGGGGGAGGTCTTCTGTATGATATTCTAAAGTATGTTTTTCAATGTGGTTCCATTTTTCCTGTCTTTTTTAGGTACCCCAATCAGTCATAGGTTTGGTCTCTATACATAATCCCATATTTCTCTAAGGTTTTGTTCATTCATTTTCATTCTTTTTTCCCTACTCTTACCTGCTTGTCTTAATTCAGAAAGATAATCTTCAAGCTCTGAGATTCTTTCCCCTGCCTTGTCTATTCTGCTATTGATACTTGTGATTGCATTATAAAGTTCTTGTGTTTTTAAGCTCCATCAGGTCAGTTATGTTCCTCTCTTAATTGGCCGTTCTGGCTATCAGCTCCTGTATTGGTTTATCATGATTCTTAGCTTCTTTGCAGTGGGTTTCAACATGCTCCTTTAACTCAACAAAGTTTTTTATTACCCACTTTCTGAAGCCTCCTTCTGTAAGTTCAGCCATCTCAGCATCATCCCACTTCTGTGCCCCTGCTAGAGTGGTGTTGTGGTCATTTGGAGCAGAAGAGGCACTCTGGCTTTTGAGTTTTCAGCGTTTTGTGTTGATTCTTTCTCATCTTTGTGGGCTTATTTGCCTTTGATCTTTGAGGTTGCTGACCTTTAAATAGGATTTTTGTTGGGTTTTTATTGTTGATGTTGTTGTTTTCTGTTTGTTTTTCTTTTAACAGTCAGGACACTCTACTGTAGTGTTGCTGTGGTTTGCTGTACTCCCGACCCTAATTGCCTCAGTTTTTCGCATACCTGGAAGTATCACCAGTGAAGGCTGCAAAACAGCAAATATGGCAGCCAGCTCCTTCCTCTGGAAGCTCTGTCCCAGGAGAGTACTGATTTGTTGCCAGCCCAAATGCACTTTGTAGGAGGTGGCTGGAAACCCCTTTTGGGAGGTCTCACCCAGTCAGGTGGAATGGGATTACAGACCCACTTAAAGAAGCAGTCTGGCTGCTTTTTGGTAGAGCACATATGATGCATTAGGAAGGGACTCTTTCTTGTCTGGACCATTTGTATTTTCCAAAGCCAGCAGGCTAGAATGGCTAAGTCTACTGAACCCCAGAGATAGCAGCCACCCCTGCCCCAGTACCTCGGAACTGCCTCAGAAATATTCCAGACTGCTTTGGTTGGCTGGCTGGAATTCCAAGCCAGTGGGTCTTAACTTGTGAGTTGCCATGGAAGTAGGGGCCATGGAAGTGGGGCCCACAGAACAATGCTGCTTGGCTCCCTGGATTCAGCTCCCTTTCTAGGGATATATACAGATGGATATCCCCCCCTTGCTGGGGATCCTGGGGCCAAGAGTATGTAAAATTCCGGGGTCACTGTATGTGCCTGAGCAGCTGCTCTGCCGAGACACCACACAGTTCTGTGTATTGGACCCAAGGCCCTGGTGGCATGAACTCAGGAGATCTCCTGATCTGTGGGTTGCAGAGATCCGTGGGAGAAGCATGGTTTTCTGGGCAGGGTTGCACGGTCACTCACCGCTTCTCTTGGTTGGGGATGGGGTTTCCTTTGGCTCCATGCCACTCCCAGGTTGGCTGTTGTTCCCCTTGTTCCCTGGCTTTTCTACATTCTCATGGGTCAAGTTGTTTGCCCTGTCAGTCCCAATGTGAGAACCTGGATATTTCAGTTTAAAGTGCTGAATTCACTTGCCCTTCTTCATTCCTCTCAGTGAGTGCCACAGACCACAGCTGCTTCTAATCGGCCATCTTGGATCAACATTGTTATTCCCTTTTTCACTGCTTACTTCATTTCACTCACATCTATAAGCAAAAAAAAAAAGACTCAAACAGCATAAAAAAGTGACTTTTGTAGGTTATTGTTTGGTAAAGCATTTGAATTAAAAAAAATCTCATCATGAGCTATAGCTCATATTTGGTCATTTTTTGTACTTCTCATTTGGGTATCTAAGACTTAATGCTGAATTGAGGCATCTATGGAATAAATAAAACTCTGGACCTGTCTGGACAAGCCAAGCTCAAAGCAGGAGTGTGCTGTGGTGGGAATAGGCCAACTGTGGAATCCTAAACTGCCTTCATATTGTTACTGTATCATTGAGCAGCTATATGGGCTTGGACACTTTTTAGAACTTCTGTTTCTTTAAGTGGAGTGAGGGTTGTTATGAGGCTTAAATGAGGTAATGCTTGTAAACTGCTTAACATGGTTGGCACAATAAACTTTAGGTACTATTATCAGTTTTGTCTCTGAGGCTCGTTCTTAGGTTTATGGAGTTGTAGAGCTGGAGAAGCATTTTAAAGTCCAGCGTTTTTCCTTATTTTAGAGAGAGGAAACTGATGCCGAGACACTGAAGGTTTCTGAGGCTTGGTTATCATGTCTATGTGTTTTACAGCTTGCCTATGAGGATCATCTGAGCTAATAGGTGGAAAAGCATTTATATGTCAGTTTTTTAGCATTGTTCATACAGTGGCTAATTGCCTTGCCTGCTCAATGACTGAATGATTTTATAAAATAGCTTTCTGGTTCTGACAATAGAAAAATCAATATATTTTCTTTTTTTTTTAAATTTAGATGTATCCAGTTAAAGCAGGCAATAGATGAAAATAAAAATGCTCTTCAAAAATTAAGCAAAGTAAGTATTGAGGTTAATCACATTATTAAAACGTCTCTTCCTATACAAGTATTTTTATTAAGTGGGAGTTAATTCAAGTTGGTAAGTTCCTGGGTTTACATTAGTGATATAGTCTAACTGCAGCCAGTGCTGGCTTGCCGAACAGGCTTGCTAAGTCTGTGCTTGGGAGCAAAGTAAAACCCAGGGCTCCAACTACCGAAAAATGTTCAGCTTTGATGAACTCACCTGCTATTAAGGATTCAGACAATCCTGGAAGGAGCTATTTTTATTTTTGCATTTTGTGAATTCTTTGTTTTACAGTTTAGATTATTTTTATTTTAATTTCTTTGTGGGGAAATAATGCATAATCTGGCCCTGAGGGTAAGTGGTAAAGAAGCTTCTTGTATCAAATGGCAGCTCTGATATCAATGTCTCTGCAGAAATAGGAGGAACAGGAATTTAACCTTGACAATCCCTTCAGGATTTTTTTTTTTTTTTCACATGAGCCTTGGCTACAGCTAGATGTCCAGGTCCAGAGACTCATGGAGTCTTTAAAGTGGAAGGCACCTGAAAGTCAGCTCTCCAGCTGTATATTACTCCCCTTTACTGCATCTGAGATATGTGGTCACTGAAGAGCTCATCCAAATTTCTCCAGTGACACAAAACTTTTCAACTTAGACTGTTTGAAAACCTAATTATTCCTGTTTCACAGGTGAGGAAATTGAAGCTCTCATTGGTAAAGCAGCCATGCCTCTTCTGTCAATAAGTGGCAGAACTTGGGATTGGTGCCTGTCTTATTGACCTTAAAGCCGATCTTCTGTCAGAACATATCTCTTACTGACTATGGAAGGTCTATAATACTTAGCAAGAAAATAAAACAAAAACCTAAAACAAGTGGTATAATTTTATTTTTTCATTTGGTTTGCATTCCAACACAATCACCTGTTTCTTTTAAATCTAATTTATTTCCCTAAGATAGGCGTAATGTCACACTGATATTTACTTTGTTATATAGCACTTACTGGAATTTTTTGTTGTTCTTTTGAAATTAGGAAGCTGAAATTAATTTTTTAGTGAAATAGACCTATATTCTCTCATAGGCTGATGAATCTGCACCTGTTGCAAACTACAATCAGAGAAAAGAAGAGGAGCATATTCTTTTGGACAAGCTTACCCAACAACTGCAGGGCCTTGCTGTGACAATAAGTAGAGAAAATATAACTGAGTATGCTTCCTTTCTACCTTTCTTTTTTCTTTTTTTAAGATATATACCAATAGCTTTAATGTTTAACTCAAAGACATATAGCAGTATAGATATAAACAAATGACACTAACAATAGAATCAGTCAACATTTATTTATTGTGTATAATAGAAAGTGTTAGATCCCATGAGAGATGGAAAGAAGTGTAAGTCATAGTCTCTGCCCTCAGGCAATTTATAATTTAGTTGAGGAAACAAAACAGAGATCTGAAAAGCTAAATGAACAAATGTTAGAAAATAAAGATGATATATTTAATGTCAATGTTGATGTGTAAAAGGGAAATGATTTGGAATGTCTACTTGCATTATTCTCCCTTTCATAAACGTTCTTTAAAAATTTGAAGCAAAGACTGAGTGTGGTGGCTCATACCTGTAATCCCAGCATTTTGGAAGGCTGAGGCAAGAGGATCACTTGAGGCCAGGAGTTCAAGACCAGCCTGGGCAATATAGTGGACCCCATCTCTACAAAAACCCCAAATTAGTCAGGCTTGGTGGCACGTACCTATAGTCCCAGCTACTTGGGAGGCTGAGGCAAGGAGGATTGCTTGAGCCCAGAAGTTCCAGGCTGCAGTGAGGTATAATCACCTCAGTGCACTCTAGCCTGGGCAATGGAGTGAGACACTGTCTCTATTAAAAAAAAAAAAATATTGAAGCAGGGACATGCATTGTTTTTCTGCCAGAGTGTATGTTAGTAATAGCTTCTGAAAGTTGTAAAGAAGACTTACATATACAAGTTGAGTATTCCTTATCTGAAATGCGTGGGATCAGCAGTATCTTCAGTTTTGGATTGTTTTGGATTTTGGAATACTTGCATTGTACTTACTCGTTGAGCATCCCTAATCTGGAAATCTACATTTTGAAAGACTCCAATGAGCATTTCCTTTGAGTGTTATTTTGACGCTCCAAAAGTTTCAGATTTAGGAGTATTTTGGATTTTGGATTTTCTGATTAGGGATACCCAACCTGTATGAACAAACCCAATTTGTGGGAAGCAAAAGAAAAAAATCAGTTATTCAGACTATTTCAGTGTTGTTCTCCAACCTTTATACCGTATCCTAGGAAAAATTGCTGAAGGTGGTAGATGCAAGGATCTAGAATTTCCACTGATTCTTAGTACTGAGAATGGCAGAGTAGTTGGTATTGGACTTACCTTCCCACCATAAATGACTATAAAGTCTGGACAAAATATGCAAAGCATCTGTTTGAAGCCATTGAGCATCTACCAAGCAGGGTTGATATTCTTGATATAGGGAGACACATGAAGTGAATCCTACGTTCACCTAGGCTTTTTCCCTGGGAATAATTTATGAGCTGTGGTGGAGGAAGGTAGATTCCAAGCAGGGAATAGTAGTCTTACTCGACTGAGGAGACAGAGATCACACTTTGGAGCTGCCCAGTTCACTGAGAGTTGTGGAGCAAGGTGCCAAAGAGAGAAGGGAGCTGCAGAGAAACAACTCCAGCAATCTGAAAGATCTCCTGCGCTGTATAGGGCATGATGCCTGCAAGGCCTGGCAGAAAGTACCTGCTGGGAGACTGAGAGCTTAATGGATTCTGGAAATCATATAGTCCTGGAAAAACACTGGAGTTTGTACCTAGTTCTAGTAAAGAGACTTGGGAAATGTTTCAGGCATTTAGTAGAGGACACAGAAGGCCCAGGCCCTAGGAGTAAAGAAAACACCCTGAGAGTAACAACCATGATCTAGGAATAAAGACAAAGCTGAAGTAGGTCTTCTCTAAAAGAGCCTAAAAGCAGACCTTATCAGGAGCAAGATAATTTAACTGTGTAACATTAAAATAATTTAAAATTTCTTAGAGGAATATAACATAATCCAAAGTCTGTAAGTGCATCGTGTAATGTGTCCATCACAGCAACCAGTATAAAAAAAATTAGAAATGCAAAAAAGCAGGGGAAAATACATGATCAATAAGTGACAAGATGGTCAATAAAAACAGACCCAGATATGATCCAGATATAGAGCTAGCTGACAAGGACTTCTAAATAAAATGATGAATACGGCAAAAAAAAATAGAAGAAAAGATGAATGAAATGGGAAATGGGTGTATTTAATTCAAATATAGAAAAATCAAATGAACATTCTGTAACTAAAAAATATAATATTTGATAAAGTAATGCCTGAGAACTTCCAAAATCTGATTCAATGTATAGACTCAAAAATCTGGGAAATGTATTAAAATCAACAGAATAAATAATCAGTAGCTCAGAGATGTGAGAATTAGTAAATAACCATAAAACAACAATTTTTAATATGTTAAATAATTTATAGGAAAAGATTGATAAGATGAATAGAGTGAAATCTTAAGCAGAGAAATGGGAACTAATAAAGACCAAAATGAAAATTCTGGAACTAAAAAAATATAATATGTGAAATAAAATTGCTGAGTGGTTTAATAGAAGATTGGATACAACAGAAGAAGGGATCAGTGAACCCAAAGACAGCTTAAAAGTTTTTCAAATTGATACACAAAAATAAAAAAATGCAAAGAACAAAACAGAATGTAAGAGAGAGGTAGGACACTGTTAAAAGTTATAACAGATTTGTAATTGAAGTCTCAGAATAAGAGAGAGAATGAAGCACAAGAAATATTTAAAGAGATAGTGACTGAAAACATTTAAAAATTATGATCTAAGAGAGATACCAATCCACTGATCCAAGAATCTCAGGGAACCCCAAACAGAATCAATATAAAGAAACCCACACACAGATACATCAAACTACCGAAAACCAAAGATAAATAGGAAATCGTAAAAGCTGCCAAGGGAAAAAAGGAAACATGTAGAGACAAATGACAGAATTACAGTTGACATCTTATGAGAAAAAATACAGGTCAGAAGACAGTGCAGTAACAGTAACATCTTGAAAACATTGAAAGAAGAAACCATCAACTCAGAATTCTGTATCCAGCAAAAGTATAAAAAATTAAAGTGAAATAAAGACATTTTCAGGCAAACAAAAGCTGAGAAAATTTGTCAACTGATCTGCAGTATAAGAAATGTTAAAGGAAGTTCTTGAGGCTAGCAGACAATGATCCCACATTGAAATTTGGATCTTCAAAAAGGATTGAAGAAGATGGGTACGTGAGTACATATAAAAGCCTATTTTTTTCTTTTCTACATGCCTTTAAAAGACACTCGATTATGTAAAGCAAGAGATATATGTGGGGATTTATAATATCCAGTCGATTCTCATTATTTGCAGTAGTTATGTTCTATGAAGTTGCCATGAACACTCGATTAGTACAGACTTAAGACTCCTGTGAGCCTCTAGTCACAATGTTTTTGTCAACTGAGTAACATACAACCTTGTGTTACTGTTTAAAGACACCTTATTTCATATATTTTATTGATTCATTAACATTGAATTCACACCAACAGCACTATCACTCATTCATGAACAAGTCTTATCTAACACACTTATTTTCTCCAGAGGTACATTATAGCCTTCTTGTGCTTAGAAATACCACATGGTGCTATGTTTGGGAGCCATTTTAAACAACAAAATCACCAAAAAATAAATAAATAAATAAATAAAGCACAAAAATGCAAAAACTGTGGCACTCAATAGACTGCAAAAAAGGGACACTTTCCTGTATGACAACTGAAAAAAAAGGCAGGTGTCACCATGTTCAACTTCAGTTGGGAATGTGTATGCCAGACAACTCAAATTTTTTGCTGCTTTGTGTATGTCCACAAATGACCACAAAAGCACTGTGAGTATTAATTAGGAGGTTACAAATAAAGTTTAGTGAGCCAATGAATTCATAAATACAGAATCCGCATGTTACAAGGACTGACTATATGTAGAAGGAAAATGTGACAATAGCACAGCATAGCACAAAGACTAGCAGGTAAATGGAATTATATTATTTATCTTAAAGTTATTTTATCTTTGGTGAAGTGTGATATTTAAATTAGACTATGATAAGTTAGGGATGCATATTGTAATACCTAAAACAATCACTAACAAAATAATACAAAGAAGTGTAGCTTGTAAAACAACACAATAAAATGGAATACTAAACGTGATTTGATTAACCCAGAAAAGGCAAGAAAGGAGAAATAAACAGATGAGACAAATAGAAACCAAATAGTAACGTGGTTTCAATGCAGCCATTTGGATAGTTACATTAAATGTAAATGGAGTAACACTCCAATTACAACAAAGATTGTCAGATTGAATTTTTTTAACCCAAATATACACTATTTAGAAGAGATACACTTTGGTATGCAGTTATAGAGAGAGTGAAAGTAAAGAACTGGAAAAAGGTATTCCATTTTCTACAACAAAGATATTATTTGTTCTATAACCAAAACAAAGGTGATATGGTTACAATAATATCAGATATTTAAGGCTAAAAGTAATTTACTACTTAAGAAAGGATATTTTGTAATGATAAAAGAAAGGGTCAATTCAGTAGGAAAAAAAAATCTTCCTAAATGAGTATGCATTTAATAACATGGGTTCAAATGTATAAAGCTAAAGTTGCCAGAACTAAAACAGAGCTAGATAATTCACAATCCTTGATCTAATTACATGTATTAGTCAAGCCTTTCTTAATGATAGGGATATGTTCTGAGAAATGAGTCATTAACTGATTTCATCATTGTGCAAACATCATAGAATGTGCTTGCACAAACCTAGAAGGTGTAGGTTACCATACCCTTGGGTTATATAGTTATAGTATAGCCTGTTGCTCCTAGGCTACAAACCTGTACAGCATGTTACTGTGCTGAATACTGTACGTAACTGTAACACAGTGGTGTAAGTATTTGTATATCTAAACATATCCAAAAATAGGAAATGTACAGTAAAAATATGGTATTATATGTATGGGACTATCATAGTATATGTGGCCCATTGTTGACTGAAACATTGTTTTGCAGCACATGACTATATATGTGTACAACACAGCACCCAAGTATGTATTATGTAAATACATATTCTTTTCAGTGCATCTGTAACATTAACCAAAATGAACCATATTGGACCATAAAGTAATTGTCACCAAATTTCAAAAGTTTGAAATTATGTAGAATATATATATTTTTTCTCTGATGACTTGGAATGACATTAAAACCCAATGACAGAAAAATAATTAGAAATCACTGCATGTGGCCAGGTGTGGTGGCTCACACCTGTGCTGAGGCGGGCGAATCACGAGGTCAAGAGATAGAGACCATCTGGCCAACATGGTGAAACCCCATCTCTACTAAAAATGCAAAAATGAGCTGGGCATGGTGGCACGTGCCTGTAGTCCCAGCTACTCGGGAGTCGGAGGCAGGAGAATCGCTTGAACCCAGGAGGCGGAGATTGCAGTGAGCCAAGATCGTACCACTGCACTCCAGCCTGGTGACAGAATGAGACACCGTCTCAAAAAAAAAAAAAAGAAAGAAAAAAGAAATTACTACATGTTTGCAAATTGTCACACACGTCTATATAAACCGTGAGTCAAAGAAAATATAACAGTGACAATTAGAAAATATTTGGAATGATAATAAAATGACTGGGTTGCAACCAGCGTACTGCTTAGAGGGAAAATTTCCATCTTTTGTTTGTTTGTTTTGGAGACAGGGTCTCTGTTACCCAGACTGGAGTATAGTGGTGCAATCTTGGCTCACTGCAACGTCCACCTCCCAGGCTCTAGTGATCCTCTCCATCTCCACCTCCCCGAGTAGCTGAGACTACAGGCGTGTGCCACCATGCCTGGCTAATTTTTTAAATTTTTTGTAGAGGCAGGGTCTTACTATATTGCTCAGGCTGGTCTTGAACTCATGGGCTCATGCAGTCCTCCCACCTCAGCCTCCCAAAGTTCTGGGATTACAGGTGTGAGCCACCACACCTGGCCAGAAATTTATATCTTTAAATGTATAGTTTGAAAAAAAAGTTGAAAATCAATTACTAAAACATCCAACTTTAGGGGCCAGAAAAAGGACAACAAACCCAAGGAGAGCAGGAAGGAAATAATAAAAATAAAAGCAGAAAACAGTGAACAATAAACAGACATACAGTAGGCAATATCAACAAAGCCAAACTGGTTTTTGGAAAATTAATTAAATGGATAAACTGCTGGCATTACTGATCAAGAAAGGAGTGAGAGAAAAAAACAGAAATCAATATAGATTCTACAAGCATTAAAAAGATACTATGAAGAGACTATGAACAACTTATGTGAATAAGTTTGAAATTTAGATAAAATCAGTTTCTTTAAAAAGAAAATGTACTAAAATTGACACAAGATGAATAGAAAATCTTAAAAGTTCTACTAAAATATCTACTAAAGAAGTTGAATCTGTAATTAAAAGCCTTTCCACAGATTAAACTCTCAGGTGGCTTTTCTGGTGAATTTATTGTAAACATTTAAGAAAGAAATAGTGCCAATATTACAAAATCATTCCAGAGAACAGACAAAGAAGAAACACTTTCAAATCATTTTATAAGCTTTCAATAACACTGATATCGAAACCTGACAAGAACACTAGAAGAAAATTGCAAGGCCCTCATGAACAGATGCACAAACTCAGTATAAAATACTAGCAAGTAAAATCTAGAGGCATTTCAAAAGGGTAATACATTATGACCAAGTGGAATTTGTTCCAGAATGTGAGGTTGGCTTAACATTAAAAAATCAATCATTGAAATGCACTACATTAATGAAGGGGAAAAACCGTATCAAGTTCACGTTATTTTCGGCAACATTTTAGAATAATTGACCCATATAAAATATGTGCAAAATATCTCCTAAAGAAGGAAAGAGACACATTGAAAGTCAATATGACATTTTATGGATTTTTTAGTCTTGTGGTATAAAAATGGTTGTTACATCCCTGTTTATGTTTTAGATCATTGTGGTATAAGAGTGTCCTACCATTATTTTAAACAAAGTTAAGCTAATATTCCTTTTTATTCCAGAGAAAATCTTATATTTGACTAGTTTTATGGTTAATGATGTTCATTTGCATTAGTCTAAGTATTGTTTTCCCATTTTAAAGATAAGCTTCTCTCACGTAAGCTTTAGGAGGGCAGAGATCTTGGTTTTGTTCATTGTTATAGCCCAAGCACATAGTATCTGTCACACAGTAGGTACCCCCCAAAATTTAAACTTTGCTGAACGTTAAATGAATAAATAAAAGTCAGAAAGATTTAGTGATGTGCCCAAGCTAACGTTATTTTGGCATTTCTCTCTTCCTCACCTTCGGATTCACCTTTCTCTTCATCCCTACGCTGTTTTCTTAGTTCATAGTGTTGTCACTTCTCACTTTCAACAGCCACCCTCACCTTTAGCCCTTCTTCTAATCTGTTCCCCACATTATAGCTTTGTCTCCTTTCTAAAGTGGGAATCATATCATGTCCTTCCCCTACTCATTTTTAGGGATGACTTTAAAGGTAAAGTTCACCTGGGCTACATTCTGCGTAGCTCTTTTCAGTCTCAACTCTCACTCATTTTCCTCAAGCCTTGCCCTACCATTCATGAGCTACTTGATGTTTCCTAATCTCAAATCTCCTTTCTCTTCTCCCTGCCCTTCCTTTCTACTCCCATTTTACCTGATTAATTCCATATCATCTCTCAAGACCTAATTATAGCCTTTTCTGACTCCCATTCATGCAACCTGGGTTAGGTGTCCCTCTTGTGTGATTGATTTCTTAGTATCCTGTGTACCTATTGCACTATTTTATAATTCTCCATTTTCTAGATTGTCTCATTGCAAGCTCCTTGAGGATGGGGAATCATGTCTGGTTTACCTTTGTGTCCACTGTGTATCTCTCTGACACGGAACTTGACCTACAGCATCAGTGTCATCATCATAATTGACTTTTATGGAAAGCTTGCTATGGGCAAGCACTGTTCTAAATACTTTGCAAGTAGTAACTCATCTTAATCCTCATAACAATCTTAGAAGGCAGTTTCTACTATTATCTCCACTTTACCAGTGAGAAATGAAGAGCTTAAAATAAGCCTACTCAAGGTCACCCAGCAAAGAGGGAATAGAGTCAGAATTTAAATTTAGCAGAGCCTATGCTCTAAGTACTTCATAATAGTGCTTGAACAGCATTTTCTGAAGGATGAATCCAAGACTTGAATTTGGAGTCTCCTGGCCTCAAGTCCAGTAATGCTCTGCCATCTCACATACATGACTCAGCTCCCTCTCTGCCTCCGTCTCTCCAGGCACACCGTCTTAGCTAGATGGTAGAAACTGTTTGTTGTATTTTCCTGTATTTCTTTTATTTGCCAGCTCCAAATATGGGATATTCATGTATATATAGAAGTTACACTCATAGCTGGTCTGTTCTTGTATTATTTCAAGTAGTCCTACTCAGAAACACTTTTTGTAGAGTTGGGGCACCTACTGAAGAAGAGGAAGAAAGTGAAAGTGAAGATAGTGAAGACAGTGGTGGGGAGGAAGAAGATGCAGAGGAGGAAGAGGAAGAGAAAGAGGAAAATGAATCTCACAAACAGTCAACCAGTGAAGAATACATCGCTATTGGAGATTTTACTGCTCAGCAAGTTGGAGATCTTACATTTAAGGTAGGTAGAATAAGACTGAAACCTAACCTAAGGGTCGATGTCCATACCTAACAGAATAAGAAAACTCTGCCTGTACACCTGTATTACAGATTCTTAAAATGAAGTTTTTTAACCATCTATTTAAATAAGTGATAATTACGATTTACAAGCAGTAGTGATATGAGATTGTGTTACTAAAGTTACCTCTTCTAAAGATTTTTGAAAGTAGCTTTAATGTTGAGAATTCCTAATTTAGGGGTAAAATTTCATAATTTGTTTTTGAATGTCATGTATAAATTCATTCAAGTGAGTTAGGCAATGTCCATAGGTGGAGGTAGAATGGAGCACTTCCTGCCATTTTGTAGTAGTCTTTCCTGTTAGCTTAGATGTGAGAGGGGCTTGCATCCATGCTTACTTGGCCTGGGAATAAATAAGTGGCAGGTGGGACAGAACAATAAAGTTGTGATTTTTAAAGTTGTGATTTTGAGCCTGTGTTTTCTGCTAGAGAAATGAGCCAAAGAAATTTAAGTGAATATATGAATTTTAGTTCTTATATTAAATTTCAAAGTTTAGTAACTGATTAATAATAAAATACATAAGAATATTCTGCAAATAATTATATGGTTTAATTTATAGATTTTTTTCAAATTATCCTGGAAAATGGCATCAATATTAGACAATAATGTATATTTTAATAAAGTGTTTGCTTTTGTAGTGTCCTCAGTGGTGGAAATGCTTTTGTCTTCAAAGATGAATTTTATTTTTATAAAGAGTGAGTGTTATTCAAAACATATCTGATGAATTAAGTGGTTAATTGTATTCAGTAAATACTATTTTTGCTCAAAAATAGGGTTTAACTTTAATGGAATTGATATTCTTTGGGAATTTATATGCTACTTCTGAAAGACACTTTTCCAGAGATATTAAAACATTCAAAAATATTTTACGCAGTAATTGAATTTTTGGAATAAGTATGGGGCCTTAAAAATGATTGTGAAAAATGGTTCCATTTGCATAAATGGTTCAAGTGTATGTTAAGTAACCAAAAGGAATGATTCATTAAACTATGTCACATTTGTGGTTTTAGGTGAATTAGGCAGAATACATAGGGGTCGGGTGATAGGGAAGCTTTTGATAAACCTTAGGATAAATATTGGATTAAAAAAAGATTTTGCCTTTTTTTTCAGCCCATATTTTGAATCATTGGTAATGATATATACTCATGATTATTGAATTTTATTTAAAATGGTTTACTTTGTTTTGCTTTAAGAAAGGGGAAATTCTCCTTGTAATTGAAAAAAAACCTGATGGTTGGTGGATAGCTAAGGATGCCAAAGGAAATGAAGGTCTTGTTCCCAGAACCTACCTAGAGGTTAGTCTTGATTTATGCTTTCCTTTTCTAAGACTTTTTTTTTTTTCGCTTTTAATAAAACATTTAACTGTGTTCTTTTGTCAGTTGACTAGTGAATGACTTGAGATATAGAATTTGCTTTAATTTTGGAGGGACAGGACCTGGGAGAAGCATTGTGTATTAATGGTCCTGGGACCTGTGAAGTGCTCTTACGCATGTGAGCCCTGGAACGTGACCTCACAGTGAGGGGATGCTTTGTGGATTAATGCTGATCATAACAAATAATAGGTGTCTATTGTTTATTGTAAAACATAACTGCAGTTAACTTTATGTTAACTTCCACAAATATGTGATCCCCTTACTAAAATGTGAACGTACTATACATGTGTGTTTGTAGCTTGTATTTTCTTATTTCATAAAATAACATGGTCATTTTCTGTGCCAAGATATATAGATTTCTGTCTGGATCAACACTGTCCAGTAGAACTATGATGCAAACCACACATGTAATTTAAATTTTTCAGTAGCCACATTGGGATATCTTTTTGCTGATGCCACTTCTGACACCAAGTATGTGGTTTTTCTCTGACACCAAATATGTGTTACTACATCAGTTCTTCTACACCAACCAGTGTCAGCAATTCAATTCTGATGCTAATGCCTGCAGCTGGCACAGACCCCCACAGGTTAAAGGCTCAGTCCCACAAGACTGCTGCCCACTTCCGTTGCCAGTCACAAGTCCCAAGAGCCACCCATACTTCTGACTGACTGGCTATACATTCACGAGTTCCCATACCATCACCTCAGGGATTCAGTAATTTACTAGAATGATTCACAGAACTCAGGAAAACATTTTCCTTGCATTTACCAGTTTATTATAAAGGATACAACTCAGGAACAGCCATAGAGTGAGGTATTGGTTGGGGGTGGCTGGCATGCACTCTCTGGGCCTTCCACCTTCCCAGCACCTCGCTGTGTTCACCATCCTGGAAGTTCCTGGAACCCCATCATTTAGGGGTTTTTCTGAAGGTTTCATTGGCCATGTTTAACTAAATCATTAGCAATTGGTGATTAACTCAGTCTCCAGCTCCTCTCCCCTCTTTGAAGGTTGGAGGGTGAGGCTGAAAGTTCTAACCTCTAATACCTGGGTTGGTTTTTCTGGTAACCTGTCCCCTTCCTGAAGCTGTTTAGGTGCCCACCTAGAGTTACCTCATTAGCATAAACTCAGGAGTGACTGAAGGGGACTCTTGATGAGTAAGAAAACATACTCCTATCATTCAGGAAATTCCAAGGGTTTCAGGAGCTCTGTGCCAGGAACCAGTGACAAAGAACAAACACATATTTTTCATTACACACATTTTTAAAAAGTAAAAAGAAACAGGTAGAATTATTTTTAATAATATATTTTATATTATCCAGTATATCAAAAATACTATTTTGACATATAATCAATATTTTAAAATATTGAGTCATTTTGCTTTTTTAACATTAAGTTCAAAATCCAATTTGTGTTTTACATTTACAGCACTTCTCAGTTTGGACTAATTTCAAGAGCTCACTAGCTACATGTGGCCAAAGGGCTATTGTATTACATAGGGCAGGTCTAGATCATCTTTCTCAATGGTATCAAGTCTTCTAATCTCATTTAGATGGTCATTTAAGTTGTTTCCAACCTATAATCACTATTGATTATGTTGCAAAGAACATGGGATTAGCATCTGCTGTCAGTTGCAAAAAGATCCCCCCCAAAAGTAGCTTAAATAAGGTAGAAGCGTATTTCTCTCAAGCATAAAAGTGTGGAGAAAAGCAATCAAGCATTGGTTAAGATCCTATCCAGTATTTTATCCTGTTTCTGATGTGAGGCTGCTCTGCCTAGAGTTATCTCTTTAGTTTTAAGTCAGCTGCTGGATCTTTTAAGGATTCCAAGGAGCAAAAAGGGAAAGAAGTCAAAAGGCATAAGCTGCTGCCTTTTTAAGAAGGTTTCTTGGAAGTTACACAAAAAAACTTTCAGTTGTTGCTCACTGACCAGCATTTAGTTCTCTGGCAACACTTAGCTGCAGGGAAGTCTTGGGAAATGTAGTCTTTTAACTGGATCATTGTTAAATCAGGGATTTCGTTTGAAAGAGGAGGTGGGGAATAGGTGGTAGCCAGCCAGCAACTTGTGTTGTCATCAAGCCTGCGTGCATCTTTGCACACTTGCCCGATTATCCCCTTAGATAAATTCCTAGATGTTCATCACTGGTTCAAAGGGTTTATACCTTTATATTTTGATTTATTTTTCCAATTTGCCTTTTAGAAAAGTTATGCCAATTTGTACTCCCACCTCTAACAATCAGAGAGTGCTGTTTCCTCACACAATTGCCAGTGATGGCTGTTAGCAATCTTTAAAATTTTTGCCAATATGACCAGCAAAAAAAGTGTCATTAGTGGTTTAATGTGCATTTACTGTACTCCTAATGAGGTTAAGCATCATCTCATATGCTTTATGACCATTTGTGTGTCTTTGTGAATGGCACTTTCAGTTTTCTTTATTGATACATAATATTTTATGTATTTGTGTGAGTGCTTTTTACTTGTATGGATTGTGTAATGATCAAGTCAGGGTATTTGAGATTTCTATCACCTTGAGTGCTTATCATTTTTGTGTGTTGGTACCTTTTCAGTTCTTTTGGATATTTTTTCCTAAGGGATTTAAAAAACTCATTGATTTCTAAGAGCTTTTATAATATTTTAATAATCAGGATATTAATCCTTAGATATTTGTGTGAGCTATTTTCTTTTTTTCCCCTCAGGATTTGCTTAAGTTATGTGTTAGATATTTTCTTTGTTGACTTTAGGTCATGTTTATTTCTTATGTAGCTAAATCTGTCAGTGTTTCCACTTCTGATTTTTGATTTTGTATCATGATTGGAAAGGGCTTCCCCATCTCTAGATTTTCTTCTAATGCTTTTATATTTCTTTTATTTTTATCTTTACGTCTTTTCTTTTTTATTTAAGTAAATTCCATCTGGAATTTATTTTGATTAAACTTGCTGTCTATCTCAGTTCTTATTTTTCCAAATAGCGAAGTTATTAACCATGTTTTGAAAATTTATTTCCCACTGAGTTTTATATGCTCATCATATATACTAAATTCCCATCTATGCTCGAGATTTTCTGAAAGTACTGATGCTTTTGTTTTTTCTTTTTAAACAGAAAAGCATGTTTTTGTTTTTACCGGAGGATTAGGTGGCAGTACTGGTATTTTTATTGGTTGTTTTTTGCATTAGTTAAAAAGCACTTCACATTTCAATGGTTTTTTAGCCTTATAGTGAAGAAGAAGGCCAAGAATCAAGTGAAGAGGGCAGTGAAGAAGATGTAGAGGTGGTAGATGAAACAGCAGATGGAGCAGAAGTTAAGCAAAGGTACAAAAGTGGGAAAGGATATCAAAGTAGGTTTAGGAAACATTTTATTTGTTTATTTTTACTATTGTAACTAATTCAATACTTTCTTGAAATGGAGACAGCTTATACCTGGAGAGCTTTTCATACTATTGTCTGCTTAAAGATCATTACTATTTTAATTTTGTAATTATTTTTAATACATTTAGTTCTACCTTGTTTTCATCTGGAAACTGTTAGGTTTTCAAAACTTACTGATGATTATAAACTGTGATTAAAGAAGTTCCCTAATTGAGTGAATAGGCATAACCTGTCCTGACTCACTTTGCTATTTTGTCTCCCGAGAACTGATTCCCACTGGAGTGCTGTTCAAAAAGTGATCTCAGAGGTGGGTATCTTCTGTCTTATTAATGATGCTTTGTTACCTAATAGCTCTGATGAGAAACAGGATGGAGACTGTGGAAGATAGCAGTGGATCTGAAACAGGGTTCAGGGCATGGAATGTACAGAGCAGAGGACATATATTTCTGGTTTCTAAGCCTGTGCTCCAAGTAACATTTCTCATTAGTTTTTTTTTTGTACAAAAAGAATAGATAATCTTATTCATGGTGTCACTCGAGGGCTTGGAAACATTCTCATTGATCGTGCTTTCCTATCATTTGAGTGGAAACAGATGTTAAATTTTAATTACTATTCGAAAAATCCTGAAAGGCTTTAATAAAAAGTAAGAAATTGGCCAGGCATGGTGACTCACACTGGTAATCCCAACATTTTGGGAAGCTGAAGCAGGAGGATCACTTGAGGCCAGGAATTCAAGACCAGCTTAAGCAACACAGTGAGACCCTATCCTACAAAAAATAAGAAAAATTAGCCAGGTTTGGTGGCCCATGCCTGTAGTCCCAGCTACTCGAGAGGCTGAGGTGGGTGGATTGCATGAGCTTGGGAAGTCAAGGCTGTAGTGAGCTGTGATTGTGCCACTGCACTCCAGAGCATGAGTGACAGGGCAAGACCCTGTCTTAAAAAAAAAAAGTATTTAATTAAAATTTTTTAAAGGAAGAAATGATCCATAATTCTGTCATTAAAAAAAAAGTACAGGCCGGGCACAGTGGCTCACACCTGTAATCCCAGCACTTTGGGAGGCCAAGTCGGATGGATCACCTGGGGTCTAGAGTTCAAGTCTAGCCTGGTCAACACAGCGAAACCTCACCTTGACTAAAAATACAAAAATTAGCTGGGTGTGGTAGCGCATGTCTGTAGTCCCAGCTCCTGGGGAGGTTGAGGCAGGAGAATTGCTTGAACCTGGGAGGCGGAGGTTGCAGTGAGCTGAGAATACGCCACTGTACTCCAGCCTGGGCGACAGAGCGAGACTCCGTCTCAAAAAACAAAAAAATAATTACATAGCCAAATGAAAATTCTCCTCCTCAAACTCATAAGTAATCACCATTAACAATTTAGTAAGTATCCTTCCTGACCTTTTTCTTTATTTATTTCTTATAAGTACACGCTTGTATGTGTGAGGGTGTGTGTCTATGAGTTGTGTGTATGTGTATACAAAAAAAATCCATTAATTGTTCAGTGCATATGATTTGCCAATAGACATTAACTTACCTGTGAAATGGAAGCGCAGGGTGGAGCAGGACAGGAGCAGGGACATTTTGATAAGGGTGTACTTGCGGCAGCTGCTCCAGAACACACAGCTCTGCACACTGGGCTGTGTATGGGGCTTAGGTCCTTAGGAGAGGCCAGGGTGCTGTGATGGCATCCTCTCAGGAATTTGGGGCCAAATAGTATTATTCTTCCACTAAAGTCTGTATGTTTAGATTTTTCTTTTTTGGGTTATAGTTATTCTAGTGATAAAGAGAAAGTATTATAGAGATGCAGAAACATGACTGAAAACAAATCCATTTTGATGTTACTATCTTCAGCAGATAAACACTGTTGATGTGTTAACCACGATGGGAGCTATTCCTGCAGGGTTCAGGCCTTCCACACTCTCACAGCTTCTGGAGGAAGGTAATGCGTGCCTATCAGCCACTGCATTCTTTCAGCAAAGCAGTCAAGATCCACGTCTAATTTTTCTATCACAGGAAAAACACATTGTTGAAGAAGATGTTGAATCTCACATCTCTTTGGTGCTCATCTTTTCCTCATCCTTCCTATGACAGTGAAGAAAGATCCCTGATCCTATCAGAGGCCAGCCTGTTTACCAGTGCTCCGGGTTCCAGCCCCTTTCTTTTTTTCAAAAATGTGACTCCTTTAATTTTCAGCCCTTTCCTGTGTCTTTAGCTGGCCCACCTTCCCCACACTGGTTCATTCCCTCATCTGTGCTGTCAGCACACCTAATTCTCCCCACCTTTAAGGATCAGCCCCTTGAATCCTATCCCATTCTAGCCAAAACCTCCTTTTCTCTGATCTTCTTCCCAGCAAGACTTTTCCAAAGAATTATCTCCATTTGGAATTTTCATTTTCCTTTCTCAGTCTTGGCTTTCCCTGTACTTGGCAACTTTTGTCTATAAGCTCATTTTAAAGAGGAATCATGCTGTGGGACGAGGGGTGTCCTGTATACCCTGAGTTGTTGAGTTGTCATGGAAGGGCTGCTTTGAGGTTGCCTTTGCTGGGAAGGTTCTTCCCAGTACTCCCTAAATTCCCATGTTTTCATCCTTCAGGTCTCAGTGTAAATTCTGCCTTCCCAGAGATGCCTTCCTTGAGTAATGTGGGTTTCCCTTACTCCCATTCATGTGAACACCCTTTATAGCTCTTTGTCCCCTAATAATTTATTTATTTGCTTGTCTACTTATTTCCTAAAAAAAATTTTCCTCCCATTCAACTGTAAACTATGGAGGGCAGGGGACATATCTCTGATTTATCTTTGTATTTCTAGAACCTGGTGTAGTATCTGGCAAGAGTAGAAACTCAAAAATTATTTCTTGAATGGATAAATGATGTTATTATGAGTATTATTCATGATTAAAGCATGGAAGAAGAGCATAAAATGCTTTTGTGTTCAGAAGTAAAACTAACGACTATGTGTTTCTTCTGAAGTCTCCAAAAAGTGCTCACAGATTTCTGCGTTTTACAAAAATATTTGAATGAATTATTGTCATCATGGGGCATATTATTGGCCTAAAAGTCTTTCTTAAAGGAACTTTAAGATGATCTTTTATGTGTTTGTATCTGTAAGTTTCATACTGCTGTTTTTATCCATAAATCTATACTGGTGCTTCTATTTTGGAAAGCAAGTTCTTAGTAAGCAGCGTGGCATTTTGGAAGTGCCTTTACTCTAGTTCATAGCATAACATTATGGATTTTTGATTTTGAGTTTCTTTCTTTATAAGAAAATGAAGAAAAAATGATTTTTTCAGGGAATCAGTTTCGAGCAAGTTACTTCTTACAACCAGAGCTCATGCCTTCACAACTGGCCTTCAGAGATCTGATGTGGGATGCTACAGAAGGCACTGTAAGTATAGTTACTATCAGTAAAACTGTAACTCTTCCAGATTTTGTCATGGTTGCAAGTAGACAAACAACACGTTAATTGACTAATGAATTATAAAAAACAAAAAAATTGTTTATGATAATTTTGAAATAGCGATATTTTTATAACTAAGGCAGAACTTGGACTTGCTACCTTGACTTTATCTTGTTTCTCTTCTCCATTGCACTCTTCTCTCATTGTGAGAAAGGAAATAATACTAGGTTTCTATCTTAATCATTCTTTGCCTCAATTTCTTCATCTGTAAAAATGGAGTAATAGTAATGCTTCCAACATAAAGTTATTTTGAAAATTATGTGTGTGAAGGGTTTTGAATAATGCCTGGCATATGAAAATAACTCAATAGATGTTAGCCATTATTATCATTTATAGTAGTAGTAGCAGTAGTAGTAGTATTTTTGAGACAGGGTCTCCCTCTGTCACCCAGGCTGGAGGGCAGTGGTGTGATCATGGCTCACTGTAACCTCAAACTCCTGGGCTCAAACGACCCTCCCACTTAAGCTTCCTGAGTAACTGGGGCCACAGGCCTACACCACCATGCCCAGATAATTTTTGTATTTTTTGTAAAGATGGGGTTTTGCCACATTGCCAGGCTGGTCTCAAACTCCTGAGCTCAAGTAATCTGCCCTCCTATCCCTCCCAAAGTGCTAGGATTACAAGTGTGAGCCACCTGTCCCAGTCTAATATAAGTTATTTAAATGAAAAGGCTTATGACCAAAAAGAAGAATGTAAAGTTTAATTAATTGAAGCTGTTCTTAAAAAATAAAAAAATCAGAATGCCAATTTATTTACTCACAATCTGAATTATACCTATGAAGTAGATCTGAATAAATATATCAGATAGTGCATTCTCTCTGTTAAAACGCCTGTTAAGAAACTAAGGAACTATGTAGATAATTGCTTGGAATAAAAAATAGTGGGATAATCTTAATGCCACGTGGCATTGGTTTTATGCTGCGTTAGCCTTCTGCACTTACCCACATTCTGTAGGAGTGAACTGGGACTGGAATACAGTGATTCTGTAGTCATAGATCATATACATTTTACCTGCCAGTATTTATTGTTCCTTTCATCACAGTTTTTAAGTATTTAAGAAAAATGCAAATATTTCAAATGTAACTCTATGAAAAATTTACCTAAAATGACTGATTTTAATTTTCAATGAACAGATTATTGAAACTTTTATTGTATATGTGTAAATTTTTTCTTTTTTAAAAATTCTGTATACATTTTCATAAGCTGAATTTACAAAAGACAGATTTGTGTTAGAAATCATAAAAATAAACTTTTTTATAACTGATTTTTCTTTCAGATTAGGTCGAGACCAAGTCGTATTTCATTGATTCTGACATTATGGCACTGTAAAATGATTCCTCTTCCAGGAATGAGCATACAGGTTCTCAGCAGACATGTACGCCTCTGTCTATTTGATGGTAATAAGGTAAGCTTACTGAGAAGTAAATCAATTCATACTAGGATTATGGAGAAACATTCCCTTAGATTCTTTTCCATTCAACTCCTCCCCAATTCCTAAGAGAGTATTTTTTACCTAGTACCAAAGAAAAGTTTTAATGACTCTTTAAAAAATTCATTTTTTAAATGAGATACAGGTTAAACAGTACTTAGATGGAAATTTATAGTTTTAATTGCATATATTAGAAAAAAAGATAAAAGATTTAAAAGTCAGTGATCTAAGCTAGCAAATCAAGAGGCTAGAAAAAGAAGAGTGAGTTAAACCTGAAGAAAGTAGAAAGTAGGAAATAATACAGATAAGAGTAGAAATTAATGAACTAGAAAACAGATGAACCAAAGAGAAAATTTAAAAAAAGACAAAAGTTGATTCTTTGAAAACATTAATAAAACTGAAAGATGCATAGTGAGACTATTAAGACATTTTTTAAAAAGTAAAAGAAAACAAACTATTAACATCTGACATGGAAATACCGACATTATCACAGATCCTTCAGACACTAAGAGGCCAATAAGGAGATATTATAAACAGCTTTATACCAGTAAATTTGATAACATTGATGAAATAGATAAATTCCTGGAGAACCATAATTTACCGAAACTGGCACAAGAAGAAATAGAAAATGTGAATAACCTCTGTTAAGGATATTAAACCTATAATTAAAAAAAATCTTGCCACAAAGAAAACTTCAGGCCTAGGTGGCTTCACTTGTGAATTTCTTCAAACATTTAAAGAAGAAATAATACCAATCTTATACAAATTCTTCCAAGGAACAGATGAAGGAGAAATGCTTCCCAACTTATTTCATAAGGCCAGAAAAAACATGACCCCAAAATATGACAAGACATTACAAGAAAGGAAAATTACCAGACAGTATCCTTCATAGATATAGAAAGTAAAATTCTAAACAAAATATTATTAAATTGAATCTAGCAATATATAAAAAGGACATTATGTCATAACCAATTGGGGTTTATTTCAGGAATTCAAATGTACATTCCTGGGTAATCACCTTTAACATTTGAAAATCAATCATTATAATTTGCCATAAGAAAAATCATATAATCATCTTAAGAGGTAAGGAAAAAGCATTTGACAAATTTCAACACCCATTTATGATTTTTAAAAAATTATCTACAAACTAGGATTAGAAGGGAGATTCCTCAAATTGGTAAAATGCAACAAGAAAAAACCTAAAACTAGCATTATCATACTTAACAGTGAAATACTGAACACTTTTTTCCTAAGACCAGGAACAAGTCGAAGATATCCAAGAAATAAAAAGATAACTCAGTTTTCTAAAGGGACAAAAGACTTGAATAGCCTCTTCAAAAAAGAAATATCAAAAACCACTAGAAGTAAAAAAAAGATAGTCAACATGTAAAAAGTCATCAGGGAAATGCAAATGAAAACCACAGTGAGAGAGACCGACCTATATGTTATATATAAGAAGCCCACTTTAAATATTATGCTATAGGTAGCTTAAGAGAAAAAAAAGGATGGGAAAAGATATACCATTCAAAGTAGACTTCAGGCACTACATAGTGATAAAAGAGATGGTTCACCAAGAAGACATAGTAATCCTAAGTGGGTACATACCTAACATCCGAAATTTAACATACTAGAAATAAAAATGGTTAGAACTGAAAAGAGAAACCGGCAAAGTCACAATTATAGTTGGGGCCTCCATTATAGTTGGGGAGTTTAACACTTCTCTCTCAGTAATATAGGACAAGCAGACAGAAAATTAGTAAGGATGTAAGAGAACTGTATAACATATCAACAAACTGGATTAGATTGATATTCACATAACACTTCACCTCAAAATAGTAAAATACACATTCTCTTCAGTACATATGGAATAGTCACCAAGATAGACAGTCCTGGGTCAGAAAACAAACCTAGACAAATTTAAAAGAATTGGAATCATATAATATACGGTCCTTGATTACATGGAATTAAATTTGAAATCAGTAACAGAAAAATAAATGGAAAAATACTTAAATACTTGGAAATTTAAAAACTACTTCTAAATAATCAAAGGGTTAAAAGGAAATTTCATGGGAAATTAGAAAATATTTTGAACTGAACAAAAAATGAAAATGCAACATATCATAATTTATGGAATGTTAGCTAAAGCATTGCTTAGAGGGACATTTATAGCACTAGATGCTTACATTAGAAAAGAATTCTCAAATCTACAGTCAAAGCTCCTTCCTGAGAAGACAGTGCTGCTTGAGCTGATAATGGTCAATGTGAGATTAAATGAGTTAATGTAAGGGAAGTTATCAGAATGATGTTATACATAGAAAGAACATAGTAAGTACTTTCAAAGAGTGTCTGGATGAGAGGTGGTGAAGATAACTTAGAGAGGTGGAGGTGGCGATGAGAGATGTGGATAAAGATATTTGGGAGTAAAAATCAACGAAACTTGGTGATGTACTGGATATGGAGGAGAGAGGAGGAGTGGGGTATAGGCATGACACCTAGTCTCTGACTTCTGCATCTGGATGGATGGTGGCAACATTCAATGAGATGGGGAACACTGGAAGAGGACTAGGTTTGGAGGGGTTGACATGGGGTTGGTTTTGCTCATGCTGAGTATACTGCTAACACCCAGCATGAAGAAAGTGCCTTTATTTCATCTGAACTTGGGGTAAAGAAATGAACTTATGTTAGGATGCTGATGCTCCCTCACTTCCATAATACATTCTGCACAAAATCACTGCCACAAATGAGCCAGTAGGTGTCCTCAGTGACCAAGAGCTGAACTGGTTTCTGTTTCATACATCTGGTTTGATACTTTTTCCTGTACCTCTCTGTGTTCTCATATATAAGAACATAAAAAGGAATGAAATTTTATTTTGAATAATATATCAAAATAATGAAATTTACTTTATGAAAGAAACTTATTTGAGATTTCCAAATTGAGAGTTATGGAACATATTTAATAGCTGCACAGATACTCATGCTGTTTATGTAAGAGTGCTTCTTTAATAAATCTAAACGTAGTTATGAATAAAAAGCATTGGGCTGGGCGCAGTGGCTCACGCCTGTAATCCCGGCACTTTGGGAGGCCAAGGCGAGCGGAGCACATGGTCAAGAGATCTAGACCATCCTGGCCAACATGAGGAAACTGCGTCTCTACTAAAAATACAAAAATTAGGTTATTTTGGTGGAGCCAAGATGGCTGAATAGGAACAGCTCCAGTCTACAGCTCCCAGCATGAGCGACGCAGAAGATGGGTGATTTCTGCATTTCCATCTGAGGTACCAGGTTCATCTCACTAGGGAGTGCCAAACGGTGGGTGCAGGACAGTGGGTGCAGCGCACCATGTGCGAGCCGAAGCAGGGCGAGGCATTGCCTCACTCAGGAAGTGCAAGGGATCAGGGAGTTCCCTTTCCTAGTCAAAGAAAGGGGTGACAGATGGCACCTGGAAAATCGGGTCACTCCCACCCTAATACTGCGCTTTTCCAACGGACTTGGAAAACGGCAACCAGGAGATTGTGTCCCACACCTGGCTCGGAGGGTCCATGCCCATGGAGTCTCGCTGATTGCTAGCACAGCAGTCTGAGATCAAACTGCAAGGTGGCAGTGAGGCTGGGGGAGGGGCACCCGCCATTGCCCAGGCTTGCTTAGGTAAACAAAGCAGCCAGGAAGCTCGAACTGGGTGGAGCCCACCACAGCTCAAGGAGGCCTGCCTGCCTCTGTAGGCTCCACCTCTGGGGGCAGGGCACAGACAAACAAAAAGTCAGCAGTAACCTCTGCAGATTTAAATGTCCCTGTCTGACAGCTTTGAAGAGAGTGGTGGTTCTCCCAGCACGCAGCTGGAGATGTGAGAACGGACAGAATGCCTCCTAAAGTGGCTCCGTGACCCCCAAGTGGCCTAACTGGGAGGCACACCCCAGTAGGGGCGGACTGACACCTCACTCGGCCAGGTACTCCTCTGAGACAAAACTTCCAGAGGAACGATCAGACAGCTGAATTTGTGGTTCACGAAAATCCGCTGCTCTGCAGCCACTGCTGCTGACACCCAGACAAACAGGGTCTGGAGTGGACCTCTAGCAAACTCCAACAGACCTGCAGCTGAGGGTCCTGTCTGTTAGAAGGAAAACTAACAAACAGAAAGGACACCCACACCAAAAACCCATCTGTACATCACCATTATCAAAGAC
This sequence comes from Hylobates moloch, assembly GCF_009828535.3. Classification (NCBI taxonomy): domain Eukaryota; kingdom Metazoa; phylum Chordata; class Mammalia; order Primates; family Hylobatidae; genus Hylobates; species Hylobates moloch. The sequence continues at coordinate 30,198,608 of NW_026652290.1, read as the reverse complement.
TAAAAGTAGAAAAAACTACAAAGATGGGGAGAAAACAGAGCAGAAAAACTGGAAACTCTAAAAAGCAGAGTGCGTCTCCTCCTCCAAAGGAATGGAGTTCCTCACCAGCAACAGAACAAAGCTGGACGGAAAATAACTTTGACGAGTTGAGAGAAGAAGGCTTCAGACAATAAACTACTCTGAGCTACAGGAGGAAATTCAAACCAATGGCAAAGAAGTTAAAAACTCTGAAAAAAAATTAGACGAATGTATAACTGGAATAACCAATGCAGAGAAGTGCTTAAAGGAGCTGATGGAGCTGAAAGCCAAGTTCCGAGAACTATGTGAAGAATGCAGAAGCCTCAAGAGCTGATGTGATCAACTGGAAGAAAGGGTATCAGTGATGGAAGATGAAATGAATGAAATGAAGCGAGAAGGGAAGTTTAGAGAAAAAAGAATAAAAAGAAACGAACAAAGCCTCCAAGAAATATGGGACTATGTGAAAAGACCAAACCTACATCTGATTGGTGTACCTGAAAGTGACAGGGAGAATGGAACCAAGTTGGAAAACACTCTGCAAGATATTATCCAGGAGAACTTCCCCAATCTAGCAAGGCAGGCCAACATTCAGATTCAGGAAATACAGAGAATGCCACAAAGATACTCCTAAAGAAGAGCAACTCCAAGACCCATAATTGTCAGATATACCAAAGTTGAAATGAAGGGAAAAATGTTAAGGGCGGCCAGAGAGAAAGGTCGGGTTACCCACAAAAGGAAGCCCATCAGACTAACAGCTCATCTCTTGGCAGAAACTCTACAAGCCAGAAGAGAATGGGGGCCAATATTCAACATTCTTAAAGAAAAGAATTTTCAACCCAGAATTTCATATCCAGCCAAACTAAGCTTCATAAGTGAAGGAGAAATAAAATACTTTACAGACAAGCAAATGCTGAGAGATTTTGTCACCACCAGGCCTTCCCTGAAAGAGCTCCTGAAGGAAGCACTAAACATGGAAAGGAACAACCGGTACCAGCCACTGCAAAAACATGCCAAATTGTAAAGACCATCAAGGCTAGGAAGCAACTGCATCAACTAACGAGCAAAATAACCAACTAACATCATAATGACAGGATCAAATTCACACATAACAATATTAACTTTAAATGTAAATGGGCTAAATGCTCCAATTAAAAGACACAGACTGGCAAATTGGATAAGGAGTCAAGACCCATCAGTGTGCTGTATTCAGGATACCCATCTCATGTACAGAGACACACATAGGCTCAAAATAAAGGGATGGAGGAAGATCTACCAAGCAAATGGAAAACAAAAAAAGGCAGGGATTGCAATCCTAGTCTCTAATAAAATAGACTTCAAACCAACAAAGATCAAAAGAGACAAAGAAGGCCATTACATAATGGTAAAGGGATCAATTCAACAAGAAGAGCTAACTATCCTAAATATATATGCACCCAATACAGGAGCACCCAGATTCATAAAGCAAGTCCTGAGTGACCTAGAAAGAGACTTAGACTCCCACACAATAATAATGGGAGATTTTAACACCCCACTGTCAACATTAGACAGATCAACGAGACAGAAAGTTAACAAGGACACCCAGGAATTGAACTCAGCTCTGCGCCAAGTGGACCTAATAGACATCTACAGAACTCTCCACCCCAAATCAACAGAATATACATTTTTTTCATTACCACACCATACCTATTCCAAAACTGACCACATAGTTGGAAGTAAAGCTCTCCTCAGTAAATGTAAAAGAACAGAAATTATAACAAACTGTCTCTGAGACCACAGTGCAATCAAACTTGAACTCAGGATTAAGAAGCTCACTCAAAACCCCTCAACTACATGGAAACTGAACAACCTGCTCCTGAATGACTACTGGGTACGTAGCGAAATGAAGGCCGAAATAAAGATGTTCTTTGAAACCAACGAGAACAAAGACACAACATACCAGAATCTCTGGGACACATTCAAAGCAGTGTGTAGAGGGAAATTTATAGCACTAAATGCCCACAGGAGAAAGCAGGAAAGATCTAAAATTGACACCCTAACATCACAATTAAAAGAACTAGAAAAGCAAGAGTAAATGCATTCGAAAGCTAGCAGAAGGCAAGAAATAACTACAATCAGAGCAGAACTGAAGGAAATAGAGACACGAAAAACCCTTCAAAAAATTAATGAATCCAGGAGCTGGTTTTTTGAAAAGATCAACAAAATTGATAGACCACTAGCAAGACTAATAAAGAAGAAAAGAGAGAAGAATCAAATAGACGCAATAAAAAAAGATAAAGGAGATATCACCACTGATCCCACAGAAATACAATCTACCATGAGAGAATACTACAAACACCTCTATGCAAATAAACTAGAAAATCTAGAAGAAATGGATAAATTCCTCGATATATACACCCTCCCAAGACTAAACCAGGAAGAAGTTGAATCTCTGAACAGACCAATAACAGGCTCTGAAATTGTGGCAATAATCAATAGCTTACCAACCAAAAAGAGCCCAGGACCAGATGGATTCACAGTTGAATTCTACCAGAGATACAAGGAGGAAATGGTACCATTCCTTCTGAAACTATTCCCATCAATAGAAAAAGAGGGAATCCTCCCTAACTCATTTTATGAGGCCATCATCATCCTGATAGCAAAGCCTGGCAGAGACACAACAAAAAAAGAGAATTTTAGAGCAATATCATTGATGAACATTGACGCAAAAATCCTCAATAAAATACTGGCAAACCGAATCCAGCAGCACATCAAAAAGCTTATCCACCATGATCAAGTGGGCTTTATCCCTGGGATGCAAGGCTGGTTCAACATATGCAAATCAATAAATGTAATCCAGCTTATAAATAGAACCAAAGACAAAAACCACATGATTATCTCAATAGATGCAGAAAAGGCCTTTGACAAAATTCAACAACGCTTCATGCCAAAAACTCTCAATAAATTAGGCATTGATGGGACATATCTCAAAATAATAAGAGCTATCTATGACAAACCCACAGCCAATATCATACGGAATGGGCAAAAGCTGGAAGCATTCCCTTTGAAAACTGGGACAAGACAGGGATGCCCTCTCTCGCCACTCCTATTCAACATAGTGTTGGAAGTTCTGGCCAGGGCAGTCAGGCAGGCGAAGGAAAAAAAGGGTATTCAATTAGGAAAAGAGGAAGTCAAATTGTCCCTGTTTGCAGATGACATGATTGTATATCTAGGAAACCCCATAGTCTCAGCCCAAAATCTCCTTAAGCTGATAAGCAACTTACAGCAAAGTCTCAGGATACAAAATCAATGTACAAAAATCACAAGCATTCTTGTACACCAATAACAGACAAACAGAGAGCCAAATCATGAGTGAACTCCCATTCACAATTGCTTCAAAGAGAATAAAATACCTAGGAATCCAACTTACAAGGGACGTGAGGGACCTCTTCAAGGAGAACTACAAACCACTGCTCAGTGAAATAAAACAGGATACAAACAAATGGAAGAACATTCCATGCTCATGGATAGGAAGAATCAATATTGTGAAAATGGCCATACTGCCCAAGGTAATTTATAGATTCAATGCCATCCCCATCAAGCTACCAATGACTTTCTTCACAGAATTGGAAAAAACTACTATCAAGTTCATATGGAACCAAAAAAGAGCCCGCATCGCCAAGTCAATCCTAAGCCAAAAGAGCAAAGCTGGAGGCATCACGCTACCTGACTTCAAACTATACTACAAGGCTACAGTAACCAAAACAGCATGGTACTGGTACCACAACAGAGACATAGATCAATGGAACAGAACAGAGTCCTTAGAAATGATGCCGCATATCTACAACTATCTGATCTTTGACAAACCTGACAAAAACAAGAAATGGGGAAAGGATTCCCTGTTTAATAAATGGTGCTGGGAAAACTGGCTAGCCATATGTAGAAAGCTGAAACTGGATCCCTTCCTTCCACCTTATACAAAAATTAATTCAAGATGGATTAAAGCCTTACATGTTAGACCTAAAACCATAAAAACCCTAGAAGAAAACCTAGGCAGTACCATTCAGGACATAGGCATGGGCAAAGACTTCATGTCTAAAACAGCAAAAGCAATGGCAACAAAAGCCAGAATTGACAAATGGGATCTAATTAAACTAAAGAGCTTCTGCACAGCAAAAGAAACTACCATCAGAGTGAACAGGAAACCTACAAAATGGGAGAAAATTGTTGCAACCTACTCATCTGACAAAGGGCTAATATCCAGAATCTACAATGAACTCAAACAAATTTACAAGAAAAAATCAAACAACCCCATCAAATAGTGGGCAAAGGATATGAACAGACACTTCTCAAAAGAAGACATTTATGCAGCCAAAAAACACATGCAAAAATGCTCATCATCACTGGCCATCAGAGAAATGCAAATCAAAACCACAATGAGATACCATCTCACACCAGTTAGAATGGCCATCATTAAAAAGTCAGGAAACAACTGGTGCTGGAGAGGATGTGAAGAAATAGGAACACTTTTACACTGTTGGTGGGACTGTAAACTAGTTCAACCATTGTGGAAGTCAGAGTGGCGATTCCTCTGGGATCTAGAACTAGAAATACCATTTGACCCAGCCGTCCCATTACTGGGTATATACCCAAAGGACTATAAATCATGCTGCTATAAAGACACATGTACACGTATGTTTATTACGTCACTATTCGCAGTAGCAAAGACTTGGAACCAACCCAAATGTCCAACAACGATAGACTGGATTAAGAAAATGTGGCACATATACACCATGGAATACTATGCAGCCATAAAAAATGATGAGTTCATGTCCTTTGTAGGGACATGGATGAAACTGGAAATCATCATTCTCAGTAAACTATCGCAAGGACAAAAAACCAAACACCGCATGTTCTCACTCGTAGGTGGGAATTGAACAATGAGAACACGTGGACACAGGAAGGGGAACATCACACTCCAGGGACTGTTGTGGGGTGGGGGGAGGGGGGAGGGATAGCATTAGGAGATTTACCTAATGTTAAATGACGAGTTAATTGGTGCAGCACACCAACATGGCGCATGGATACATATGTAAGAAACCTGGCCGGGCGCGGTGGCTCACGCTTGTAATCCCAGCACTTTGGGAGGCCGAGGCGGGTGGATCACGAGATCAGGAGATCGAGACCACGGTGAAACCCCGTCTCTACTAAAAACACAAAAAAATTAGCCAGGCGTGGTGGTGGGCGCCTGTAGTCCCAGCTACTTGGAGAGGCTGAGGCAGGAGAATGGCGTGAACCCGGGAGGCGGAGCTTGCAGTGAGCCGAGATTGCGCCACTGCACTCCAGCCTGGGTGACAGAGCGAGATTCCGTCTCAAAAAAAAAAAAAAAAAAAAAAAAAAAAACACACAAAAAATGAACACGTACACTAAAACTTAAAGTATAATAATAATAATAATAATAATAAAATACAAAAATTAGCTCGACGTGGTGGTGTGTGCCTGTAGTCCCAGCTACTTGGGAGGCTGAGGCAGGGGAATCACTTGAACCCAGGAGGCAGAGGTTGCAGTGAGCCAAGATTGCGCCACTGCACTCCAGCCTGGCGAAAGAGCGAGACTGTCTCAAAAAAAAAAACCAAAAACCAAAACACATACACACACAAAAAACCAAAGGCGTTGTTACTAAAACTAACTAATGAGACACAACTTCCATTAATGTTTGAGTCAGCTCCTCTTGGACCACCCACCCCAGAGATGGCAACTGTAAACTCTGGGCAAAATAAAAAGCAACTATGTGAAGGCACTACAGAGCATTCAGCAGCAGGCAGACACTGGAGAGGAGCCTCAAGCCTTTAGTCTACTGATTTATTTTTTTCTCTTTGTTTTCTCTCTTTTTCGTTTGTCTCTTTTCTTTTTCCTATCTTCCTATATTAGTTTGTTCTCATGCTGCTGATAAAGACATACCCAAGAAAGGGCAATTTACAAAAGAAAGCCTTATTGGACTTACAGTTCCGCATGGCTGAGGAGGCCTCACAATCATGGCAGAAGGTGAAAGGCACATCTCACATGGTGGCAGACAAGAGAAGAGAGCTTGTGCAGGGAAAACTCCCATTTTTAAAACCATCAGATCTCATGAGAATCATTCACCATCATGAGAACAGTGCAAGAAAGACCTGCCCCCGTAGTGGCATGTGCCTGTAATCCCAGCTACTCAGGAGGCTGAGGCAGGAGAATTGCTTGAACTGGGACCTGGGAGGTGGAGGTTGCAGTGAGCCGAGATCACGTCACTACACTCCATCCTGGGCTACAGACCGAGACTCCGTCTCCAAAAAAAAAAATGAAAGATCTGCCCCCATAATTCAATCACCTCCCACTGGTTTCCTCCCATGACATGTGAGAATTGAGGGAGTTACAAGTCAAGATGAGATTTAGGTGGGGACACAGCCAAACCATATCATTCCTCCCCTAGTCCCTCCCAAATCTCATGTCCTCACATTTTAAAACCTATCATGCCTTCTCAACAGTCCCCCAAAGTCTTAACTCATTTCAGCATTAACTCAGAGTTCACAGTCCCAACATCTCATCTAAGACAAGGCAAGTCTCTTCTGCCTAAGAGCCTGTAAAATCAAAAGCAAGCTAGTTATTTCCCAGATACAGTGGAGGTACCGGCATTGGGTAAATGCAACCATTCCAAATGGGATAAACTGGCCAAAACAAAGGGGCTACAGGCCCCATGCAAGTCCAAAATCCAGCTGGACAGTCAAATCTTAAAGCTCCAAAATGATCTCCTTTGACTCCATGGCTCACATCCAGGTCACACTAATGTAAGTGGTGGGTTCACATGGTCTTGGGCAGCTCAGCCCCTGTTGTTTTGCGGTGTATAGCCCCACTCCTGGCTGCTTTCATGGGCTGGCGCTGAGTGTCTGCAGCTTTTCGAGCAGCACGGTGCAAGCTGTTGGTGGAGCTACTGTTCTGGGGTCTGGAGGATGGTGGCCCTCTTCTCACAGCTCCACTAGGTGGTGCCCCAGTAAGGACTCTGTGTGAGGGGGCTCCAGCCCCACATTTCCCTTCATACTGCCCTAGCAGAGGTTGTCCGTGAGAGTCCCGCCCCTGCAGCAAACTTATGCCTGGACATTCAGACATATCATACCTCCTCTTGAAATCTAGGCAGAGGTTCCCAAACCTCAGTTCTTGACTTCTGGGCACCTACATGCTCAACACCACGTGGAAGCTGCCAAGGGTTTGGGCTTGCACCCTCTGAAGCCACAGCCTGAGCTGTATCTTGACCCCTTTTAGTCACAGCTGGAATGGCTGGGACACAGGACACCAAGTCCCTAGACTACACACAGCATGGAGACCCTGGGCCTGGCCCATGAAACCATTTTTTCCTCCTAGGCCTCCTGGCCTGTGATGGGAGGGGCTGCTGTGGAGACCTCTGTCATCCTCTGGAGACATTTTTCACATTGTCTTGGGGAGTAACATTTGGCTCCTGGTTACCTATGTGAATTTCTGCAGCCATCTTGAATTTCTCCTCAGAAAATGTGATTTTCTTTTCTATCACATCATCAGGCTGCAAACTTTCCAAACCTTTATGCTCCACTTCCCTTATGAAACTGAATGCCTTTAACAGCACCCAAGTCATGTCTTGAGTGCTTTGCTGCTTAGAAATTTCTTCCAACAGATACCCTAAATCATCTCTCTCAAGTTCAGAGTTCCACAAATCTCTAGGGCAGGGGCAAAATGCCACCAGTCTCTTCACTAAAACATAACAAGAGTCACATTTTCTCCAGTGCCCAACAAGTTCCTCATCTCCATCAGAGACTACCTCAGCCTGGACCTTATTGTTCATATCACTATCAGCATTTTTGTCAAAAAGCCATTCAACAAGTCTCTAGGAGATTCCAAACTTTCCCACATTTTCCTGTCTTCTTCTGAGCCCTCCAAATTGTTCCAACATCTGCCTGTTACCCAGTTCCAAAGTTGCTTCCACATGTTTGGATATCTTTTCAGCAACACCTTACTCCTGGTACCAATTTACTGTATTAGTTCATTCTCATGCTGCTGATAAAGACATACCCGAGACTGGGCAATTTACAAAAGAAAGAGGTTTATTGGACTTACAGTTCCACGTGTCCGAGGAGGCCTCACAATCATGGCAGAAGGTGAATGGCACATCTCAAATGGTGGCAGACAAGAGAAGAGAGCTTGTGCAGGGAAAACTCCCATTTTCAAAATCATCAGATCTCGTGAGACTCATTCACTCTCGTGAGACTCATTCACTCTCATGAGAACAGCGCCAGAAAGACCTGTCCCCATAATTCAATCACCCTCCACTGGGTTCTCCCATGACATGTGAGAATTGTGGGAGTTACAACTCAAGATGAGATTTGGGTGGGGATACAGCAAAACCTATCACTTCCTGTGTGTCACTTGAGCATTTTTTTTTTTTTTTTTTGAGATGGAGTTTTGCTTTTGTCGCCCAGGCTGGAGTGCAATGGCACAATCTCAGTTCACTGCAACCTCTGCCTCCTGCGTTTAAGCATTTCTCCTGCCTCACCCTCTCTAGTAGCTGAGATTACAGGCGCTCGCTACCACACCCAGCTAATTTTTTGTATTTTTAGTAGAGATGGGGTTTCACCATGTTGGCCAGGCTAGTCTCAAACTACTAACCTCAGGTGATCCACCTGCCTCGGCCTCCCAAAGTGCTGAGATTACACTTTGGGAGCCACTGCACCCACCCCACTTGAACGTTTTTTAGAACTCCATTCTGAGTTATCTGTAGTGTCGATGAGTGTATCTTTTTGGCTAGTTTCCTTAGTGGTTGCTTCTAGGTATTAAGTTTATACATGCATAACTTACCACAGTCTACTAGTGTTAGCATTCCAGTTGGAGTGATGTATAAAACCTTACCTTCCTTTAGTTCTTTACCTTCCCTAGCTTGTAATATAGTTGTCTTAAATATTTCCTCTACATACATTAAGAATCTTATCACACAGCACCAAACATAATTTGGAAAACCTGAAAGAAGATCCATAGTATTTACCTATATTTTTACTATTTCCATTGTTTGTTCTTTCTTCCTGATGCTCTAAGAGTCTTCTTTTTTATCATGTCCTATTTAGAGAATCTCCTTTAACCATTCTCTTAGGGTAGGTCTGCTGGTGACAGATTTTTATACTTTATCTGAGATTGTCCCTGTTTCCTCTTCATTCCAAAAGGATATTTTAATTAGATAGAGAATTCTGAGTTGACAGTTATTTTTGTTTGACACTTGAAAATTATTGTGTCATTTCCTTCTGTTCTCCATGGCTTCTAATGAGAAATTCATTGTCATTCAAATTGTTTTTTTCCTGTTGGCTAACCTAAATGTTGTTTCTCACTGTTTTCAAGGTATTTTCGTTGTGTTCAGTTTTCAGAAGTTTATGGTGTATCTGGCATGAATTTCTTTGGTTTACCCTGCTTGGAGTTTGCTCAGCTTCTTCAATCTATAGGTTTGTCTTTTGCCAAATTTGGGGATTTTTTTTCAGCCGTTATTTTCTCAAATACCTTTGCAACTCCAATTATTTCTTCCAGTGCTTTTTCCCTCTACCTAGTAGTGTTGTGGTTTTTGTTAACAGTACATCACTCTCCTCTCCCAATCCGAGTTCAGAACCAGATCTTGAAGTAGAGTTTAGAGTTCTTGATCTAAGATGATGTCAGATATGTCACTGATCCATTAAAAGCCCCACTCGTTGACATGGTTCTGATCCTGGTGTCATGGCTATGTCTTTGTCCTCCTACTTGCTTAGGCTCGCTACTTTTTATGAGAAGGAGGGGCAACCTTTATTTTTTTTTTTAACCCTACTGGCTTCTGGCAGCAGTAAAGCAATATCTATTTCTCTATCATGGGGTGATATATATATAACATACAAATCCAGCCCCTTGCTACCACTTGCTCCTTCTGGACTCAGAGCCCAGGAAACCTCTAGTTTTAGTCTCACCTTACTCTTCTATCTTCTATTTGTCGTCCATTGACATATTCATCTTACTTTTGGGTATTACTCTGTCTTTTTAACTATCACTGCTTCATTGCTTCATATATGGAGCAGAATGGCTGTGTTGAAGCATAAACTGGTTGAGAAGTTCTTGTACATTCTTAAAAAAAAAAATAGAGACAAGGTTTCACTATGCTGCCCAAGCTGGTCCCGAACTCCTGAGCTCAAGCAATCTCCCTGCCGTAGCCTCCCAAATAGTTAGACTACAGGCATGAGCCACTACACCCAGCCCCTCTTGCATTTTTAATGCAGTTTGCTGAACGAAATCTAAATTATTTTGACTCTTCAGTTCCTCATGCTTTGGGTCTGGTTTTGCACAGAAAGCAGTGTGATTCTAAGCCAGTCATTCACCCTCTGTCGCTGCAGTTTTCTGAAATGCATAATGAGATGGTTGGACTAAGTCCTTTTTAGTTCTTAGAGTCAATATATCAAGAAAGATATAAAATTATCAAACAGAAGAAGTTACTCTTGATTCCAGACTTCAAAATTAGGATTCTCCAAATTGAAAAGATAAAAACAGAGATAGTATAGGATTTCAATTTTGATTATAGCAAAGGACTTCTTGGCCATTAGAAGTAGAAAACATTTCTTGAAAAACGAAGAACCTTAGAATAAATAACATGCAGTCTTACAGTAATCACAAGGTAGTAATTACAAGGAGTTTGTATTCCAAGAGTCCGGGTGGTAAATATACATAATTTCAGGAAAAGTTTAAACATATATATATTAGTAATTGAAGGAAGTGGGATTTTGTTAATGTGGAAAACAATCCAGCTGCCCATAAAATACTCCTATATTCCTATTACAAGGGATGTGGAATACAGTGAGTTGAATTTGACCTAATATAACACATTTGGGATTATTTTAAATTATTATTTTAAAGCTTTGTTTTGGAAGTGTTATGCTAAAATATTTTCATCTAAAATAAAAATTACCTATTATCCATTCCTTTGGAAGATGTCAATTTTGGCCATAACATTTTAGAATTTGAATTCTTCATTCCATAAAGTTTTTGCTTCCTTTGTATTTCATCGTTTTATGTAAATTTTATGATGAACTTCTTGCATAGAGCATTTTATAAGAGATTGAATTTCAAGAAAAATATAATTTATGGGCCTAGAGATCTTGAGGAAAAAATATAACTGTATCTGAACTATTAGGATTGTCTGTCTTAGTGACAGAGTAATTAACTGCATATGAAATGCTTGTATGGGTCACATCTTTTTTTTTTTTTTTTTTTTTTCTTGAGACTGAATCTTGCTCCGTTGCTCAGGCTGGAGTGCAGTGGTGTGGTATCAGCTCACTGCAACCTCCATCTCCCAGGTTCCAGCGATTCTCCTGCCTCAGTCTCCTGAGTAACTGGAATTACAGGTGCACACCACCACACCCAGCTGATTTTTGTATTTTTACTAGAGACAGGGTTTCATCATGTTGGCCAGGCTGGTCTCAAACTCCCAAATTCATGTAATCCACCTGCCTCAACCTCCCAAAGTGCTGGGATTACAGTCGTGAGCCACTGTGCACAACCGGGTCACATCTTTTCTTTTAAAAGACCAGTTTTTTGCTGGGTGCGATGGCTAATGCCTGTAATCTCAGCACTTTGGGAGGCTGAGGCAGGCGGATCACCTCAGGTCAGGAGTTCGAGACCAGCCTGGCCAACATGGTGAAACCTCATCTCTACTAAAAATACAAAAATTAGCCGGGTGTGGTGGTGGGGACCTGTAATCTCAGCTACTTGGGAGGCTGAGGCAGGAGAATCACTTGTACCTGGGAGGCGGATGTTGCAGTGAGCCTAGATCATGCCACTGCATTCCAGCCTGGGCGACAGAGCAAGACTCCCTCTCTAAACAAATAAATAAAATAAAGAAATAAAAGGCCATTTTTACCTAAAATTTCAATTACTTTTCTGGTAAACCTATCTCAGATATTAAGGAATTCACTTAATATAATTTATTATTAACATAGGAGTCCAACTCTGAATTCATTTATGTCGTACCTGATATAAAAAGAAAAACATTACATAATTGCATGGAGTAAAAAGTGAAAGTTCTCCCGTCGCCGTCTTCCTCACTCAGTGTAGCCACTGTTAACTCTTTGGGACATGGAAATGGTGACGTTTCAAAGAGCTTTTTACATGATTTCAAAAGGGAAAATCTCATTTCAGGTTCTGAGCAACATTCATACAGTCAGAGCCACATGGCAATCTAAAAAGCCCAAAGCATGGACCTTTTCTCCCCAGGTAAGTAATCGGCTGAATGAGTGGAGTGAGTGAATTTCAAAGTAGAACATTAGAACATATTCATATTTCTATAAATATCACAGAGTATGTGGGAACAGATATAAATCTTTAGATTCTTTGGTGTTCTATGAGGACATTGATAAAAATTACTCATGTTTCTGACTCACCAATGTTAGTAATTCCTATGAATCACCCCATTCAATCAGTTTCAGGGTTCATTTTTAGAAAATTCTCATTTGATGAAAAATGAAAACATAAAGATAACATTTAGGAAGTGGGGTGTTTTTCAAAGATGAAATCTTCCAACTGTGCTAATAAAAGCTGTGCTTTCTTCAGATAGTCAGGGATGACACCTAAGGGACTGCTACATTACACCCACATACTGTCAAGACTGGAATGGCGTTAGGTGGGTTTAAACCACTGAGTCAGCATTGCATAGATGTAGGGAGGACAAAGATGTCTTCATGTTGTTTTTATAGTATCAATTGTCTGTATTTATTTTACATTATTTTCGTCTATCTCCAAGGTCTCATTGATTTAGTATTTACTTCCTTCCCACAGCTAACTCCCTTGCATAACTGCATCCTAAAAACCCTTAGTTACCTTTCCTCTTGTTGCATCAAAAGATCTTAAGGCAAGATGGAGGTTCAATGAGAGGGCTCAGGATGTGGATGAGGCCAGCCACCTCAGTTGTGTGCTGTGCCTGTCCACACTTGCCGAGAGCACACCTAAAAGTCCATCTGTTTTTTTAAAATTTTATTATTATTATACTTTAAGTTTTAGGGTACATGTGCACAACGTGCAGGTTTGTTCCATGTGTATACATGTGTCATGTTGGTGTGCTGAACCCAGTAACTCGCCATTTAGCATTAGGTTTATCTCCTAATGCTATCCCTCCCCCCTTCTCCCACTCCACAACAGTGTCCAGTGTGTGATATTCCCCTTCCTGTGTCCATGTGCTCTCATTGTTCAATTCCCACCTATGAGTGAGAACATGCGGTATTTGGTTTTTTGTCCTTGCAATAGTTTGCTGAGAATGATGGTTTCCAGTTTCATCCATGTCCCTGCAAAGGACATGAACTCGTCATTTTTTATGGCTGCATAGTATTCCATGGTGTATATGTGCCACATTTTCTTAATCCAGTCTATCATTGTTGGACATTTGGGTTGGTTCCAAGTCTTTGCTATTGTGAATAGTGCCACAATAAACATACGTGTGCATGTGTCTTTATAGCAGCATGATTTATAATCCTTTGAGTATATACCCAGTAATGGGATGGCTGGGTCAAATGGTATTTCTAGTTCTAGATCCCTGAGGAATCACCACACTGACTTCCACAATGGTTGAACTAGTTTACAGTCCCACCAACAGTGTAAAAGTGTTCCTATTTCTTCACATGCTCTCCAGCACCTGTTGTTTCCTGACTTTTTAATGATCGCCATTCTAACTGGTGTGAGATGGTATCTCATTTATGGTTTTGATTTGCATTTCTCTGATGGCCAGTGATGATGAGCATTTTATCATGTGTTTTTTGGCTGCATAAATGTCTTCTTTTGAGAAGTGTCTGTTCATATTGTTCGCCCACTTTTTGATGGGGTTGTTTTTTTCTTGTAAGTTTGTTTGAGTTCATTGTAGATTCTGGATATTAGCCCTTTGTCAGATGAGTAGGTTGCAACAATTTTCTCCTATTCTGTAGGTTGTCTGTTTACTCTGACAGTAGTTTCTTTTGCTGTGCAGAAGCTCTTTAGTTTAATTAGATCCCATTTGTCAATTCTGGCTTTTGTTGCCATTGCTTTTGGTGTTTTAGACATGAAGTCCTTGCCCATGCCTGTGTCCTGAATGGTATTGCCTAGGTTTTCTTCTAGGGTTTTTATGGTTTTAGGTCTAACATGTAAGTCTTTAATCCATCTTGAATTAATTTTTATATAATGTGTAAGGAAGGGATCCAGTTTCAGCTTTCTACATATGGCTAGCCAGTTTTCCCAGCACCATTTATTAAATAGGGAATCATTTTCCCATTTCTTGTTTTTGTCAGATTTGTCAAAGATCAGATAGTTGTAGATATGTGGCATTATTTCTGAGGGCTCTGTTCTGTTCCATTGGTCTATATCTCTGTTTTGGTACCAGTACCATGCTGTTTTGGTTACTGTAGCCTTGTAGTATAGTTTGAAGTCAGGTAGCGTGATGCCTTCAGCTTTGTTCTTTTGGCTTAGGATTGACTTGGCAATGCGGGCTCTTTTTTGGTTCCATATGAACTTTAAAGTAGTTTTTTCCAATTCTGTGAAGAAAGTCATTGGTAGCTTGATGGGGATGGCATTGAATCTATAAATTACCTTGGGCAATATGGCCATTTTCACAATATTGATTCTTCCTATCCATGAGCATGGAATGTTCCTCCATTTGTTTGTATCCTGTTATATTTCATTGAGCAGTGTTTTGTAGTTCTCCTTGAAGAGGTCCTTCACATCCCTTGTAAGTTGGATTCCTAGGTATTTTATTCTCTTTGAAGCAATTGTGAATGGGAGTTCACTCATGATTTGGCTCTCTGTTTATCTGTTATTGGTGTACAAGAATGCTTGTGATTTTTGTACATTGATTTTGTATCCTGAGACTTTGCTGAAGTTGCTTATCAGCTTAAGGAGATTTTGGGCTGAGACAGTGGGGTTTTCTAGATATACAATCATGTCATCTGCAAACAGGGACAATTTGACTTCCTCTTTTCCTAATTGAATACCCTTTATTTCCTTCTCCTGCCTGATTGCCCTGGCCAGAACTTCCAACACTATGTTGAATAGGAGTGGTGAGAGAGGACATCCCTGTCTTGTGCCAGTTTTCAAAGGGAATTCTTCCAGTTTTTGCCCATTCAGTATGATATTGGCTGTGGGTTTGTCATAGATAGCTCTTATTATTTTGAGATATGTCCCATCAATGCCTAATTTATTGAGAGTTTTTGGCATGAAGCGTTGTTGAATTTTGTCAAAGGCCTTTTCTGCATCTATTGAGATAATCATGTGGTTTTTGTCTTTGGTTCTATTTATAAGCTGGATTACATTTATTGATTTGCATATGTTGAACCAGCCTTGCATCCCAGGGATAAAGCCCACTTGATCATGGCGGATAAGCTTTTTGATGTGCTGCTGGATTCGGTTTGCCAGTATTTTATTGAGGATTTTTGCATCAGTGTTCATCAAGGATATTGGTCTAAAATTCCCTTTTTTGGTTGTCTCTGCCAGGCTTTGGTATCAGGATGATGCTGGCCTCATAAAATGAGTTAGGGAGGATTCCCTCTTTTTCTATTGATGGGAATAGTTTCATAAGGAATGGTACCAGCTCCTGTTTGTACCTCTGGTAGAATTCGACTGTGAATCTGTCTGGTCCTAGACTTTTTTTGGTTGGTTAGCTATTGATTATTGCCTCAATTTCAGAGCCTGTTATTGGTCTAGTCAGAAATTCAACTTCTTCCTTGTTTAGTCTTGGGAGGATGTATGTGTCAAGGAATTTATCCATTTCTTCTAGATTTTCTAGTTTATTTGCGTAGAGGTATTTGTAGCATTCTCTCATGGTAGTTTGTATTTCTGTGGGATCGGTGGTGATATCCCCTTTATCATTTTTTATTGCATCTATTTGATTCTTCTCTCTTTTCTTCTTTATTAGTCTTGCTAGTGGTCTATGGATTTTGTTGATCTTTTCGAAAAACCAGCTCCTGGATTCATTAATTTTTTGAAGGGTTTTTCGTGTCTCTATTTCCTTCAGTTCTGCTCTGATTGTAGTTATTTCTTGCCTTCTACTAGCTTTTGAATGTGTTTGCTCTTGCTTTTCTAGTTCTTTTAATTGTGATGTTAGGGTGTCAATTTTAGATCTTTCCTGCTTTCTCTTGTGGGCATTTAGTGCTATAAATTTCCTTCTACACACTGCTTTGAATGTGTCCCAGAGATTCTGGTATGTTGTGTCTTTGTTCTCGTTGGTTTCAAAGAACATCTTTATTTCTGCCTTCATTTCGTTATGTACCCAGTAGTCATTCAGGAGCAGGTTGTTCAGTTTCCATGTAGTTGAGGGGTTTTGAGTGAGTTTCTTAATCCTGAGTTCTAGTTTGATTGCACTGTGGTCTGAGAGACAGTTTGTTATAATTTCTGTTCTTTTACATTTGCTGAGGAATGCTTTACTTCCAACTGTGTGGTCAATTTTGGAATAGGTGTGGTGTGGTGCTGAGAAGAATGTATATTCTGTTGATTTGGAGTGGAGAGTTCTTTAGATGTCTACTAGGTCCACTTGGTGCAGGGCTGAGTTCAATTCCTGGGTATCTTTGTTAACTTTCTGTCTCATTGATCTGTCTAATGTTGACAGTGGGGTGTTAAAGTCTCCCATTATTATTGTGTGGGAATCTAAGTCTCTTTGTAGGTCATTAAGAACTTGCATTATGAATCTGGGTGCTCATGTATTGGGTACATATATATTTAGGATAGTTAGCTCTTCTTGTTGAATTGATCCCTTTACCATTATGTAACGGCCTTCATTGTCTCTTTTGATCTTTGTTTGTTTAAAGTCTGTTTTATCAGAGACTAGGATTGCAACCCTTGCCTTTTTCTGTTTTCCATTTGCTTGGTAGATCTTCCTCCATCCCTTTATTTTGAGCCTATGTGTGTCTCTGTACATGAGATGGGTATCCTGAATACAGCACACTGATGGGTCCTGACTCTTATCCAGTTTGCCAGTCTGTCTTTTAATTGGAGCATTTAGCCCATTTACATTCAAAGTTAATATTGTTATGTGTGAATTTGATCCTGTCATTATGATGTTAGCTGGTTATTTTGCTCGTTAGTTGATGCAGTTGCTTCCTAGCCTCGATGGTCTTTACCATTTGGCATGTTTTTGCAGTGGCTGGTACCAGTTGTTCCTTTCCATATTTAGTGCTTCCTCAGGAGCTCTATTAGGGCAGGCCTGGTGGTGACAAAATCTCTCAGCATTTTCTTGTCTGTAAAGTATTTTATTTCTCCTTCACTTATGAAGCATAGTTTGGCTGGATATGAAATTCTGGTTTGAAAATTCTTTTCTTTAACAATGTTGAATATTGGCCCCGACTCTCTTCTGGCTTGTAGAGTTTCTGCCGAGAGTTCAGCTGTTAGTCTTATGGGCTTCCCTTTTTGGGTAACCCGACCTTTCTCTCTGGCTGCCCTTAACATTTTTTCCTTCATTTCAACTTTGGTGAATCTGACAGTTATGAGTCTTGGAGTTGCTCTCCTCGAGGAGTATCTTTGTGGCGTTTCTGTATTTCCTGAATTTGAATGTTGGCCTGCCTTGCTAGACTGGGGAAGTTGTCCTGGATAATATCCTGCAGTGTGTTTTCCAACTGGTTCCATTCTCCCTGTCACTTTCAGGTACAGCAATCAGACGTAGATTTGGTCTTTTCACATAGTCCCATATTTCTTGGAGGCTTTGTTCATTCCTTTTATTCTTTTTTCTCTAAACTTCTCTTCATGTACCCTAAAACTTAAAGTATAATAATAATAATAATAAAGAAATGCCTGAGGCTGGTTAATTTATAAGGAAAAGAGGTTTAATTGGCCCCTGGTTCTGCAGACTGTATAGGAAGCATGGCACAGGCATCTGCTCAGCTTCTAGGGAGGCCTCAGGAAGCTTCCAATCATGACAGAAGGTGAAGGGAGAGCAGGCATCTCACATGACAGTGCAGGAGCAAGAATGAGGAAGGAGGTGCCATGCACTTTTAAAAAAACTGATCTCCTGAGAACAAACTCACTATGGTGAGGACAGTACCAAACCATGAGGGATCTGCCCCCATGACCTAAACACCTCCCACCAGGCCTCACCTTCAACATTGGGATTACGATTCAACATGAAATTTGGTGGGGACATTTATTCATATCATATGAATCAATATCAAAGCCCCTTCCCATTTTTTATTTTTATCAATAACTTTAATTTTTTATCATTTCAGGTTACTCGCATCTTGCCTTGTTTGCTTGATGGTGATTGCTTTATCAGGTCTAATTCTGCATCTCCAGATCTTGGAATATTATTTGAACTTGGAATTTCTTATATTTGCAATGTATGTCCGTTGAAAGATAAGGCTTTCTAATGTATCAGTTAAAAGGGAAGGTTAAAAAATGTGTCTGTTGACAAGGAAATCCTTGAAGTCTTTATGTGTAATAGAATTTTAATCCCTTGAGGAATGAGAATGCCAGTGATTCTAATTTTGTGTGTGCTGATTTGTTTTCTTAGCATTTAAAATAAGTGTCTTTATTCACATTTATAGCTTGAGTGAACTCCAGTGCTTTTAAAGAATAAAAATTCAAAAAAGATGGGACTTTGCAGAAAGTGATAAAAGATGCTCACTGGCATCTCAGCCCCATGGTTCACCTCTGTCCTCCAGGGGCCGAGTATACTTAGCCTTGTAACTGAGGTTTCTAATTAAGGGACTTAGCAGAGTAATGACTTTTATAAAGCGAGGTTAACTTATGTCATATAAACTACTGAACCAGTGGGTGGGGCTCTGTGCTAGTAATTAAATGTTTCCACAGACTAATAATAGCTTGATAGGTATAGTATATATAGTTGACCTCATGGTAACCCAGAGAGCATTACAGAGATGTTATATTAATGGTATTACACTGTCCATTCATTTGTTTAAGGCAGATTCATCCATATGTATTGTGGAGGGGGTAGGACTGGGGAAAGGAGCAAGCCCCCCAAAGGTAGCCTTAGGGGCCTCTAGCAACTGACAGTGGGGGTAAAATTCCAAGCAGAAAAGCCCTTGAATGAGTAATATCTGCATTCTATCTGTCAGTGAAACAAAGGTTCATAATCCCATGTAGTACTGATGTGATTGGAGATCACTCCACAAAATGCTTGTATCAGTCAAGAGACAATGGCACCAGTTGCCACATCACTGGTTTAAGGGATTTTCGAGAGCAATTTTGACAAAATATGATTGTCACTTGATATACTACCTTTAATATCTGACCCGCAGGCAAAATGGGACTCTACTATGTTTCATTTTATTTTCTTGTGAAGAACTTTTTAGTTCTAAAGGTGAATACTAATTTTGTTCCTTTAAAAGGACTTGGTATGTGCTTATAAATTTGACTAGTTCAGACCTTAAGTTTCATATACTTGTCTTATTTCCTAGTCAACTGGTGAAAGAGGAGAGTTAAGCTGTGGCTGGGTGTTTCTTAAACTTTTTGATGCCAGTGGAGTTCCTATTCCAGCAAAGTAAGTTGGCTATATATTCCTAACGAATGAATACTTCTGTAAAAATTCATTTTTTAGACTCTTGATACCTCAAGTTTGTTCTATGAGCATGCCAATAACTTTTGGGGAGAGGGCTTTTTATGTTGACTTTAGTGTTGTTTAGGAAGTATATGAAAACAGCATGCACAGTCTCATCCTAAGGAGGAAGAAATGACTCCTAGAGAAGAGGTATTTTAAAAGATGTTTGCACTAGCTGTCTGCTGAGAATATTCTTTCAGTAATTTCCTATAGTATTAACACATTTCACCATGCTGAAAACAGAGCCTAGTTGTCTTCAAAGAGTGGGAAAGTTAAGTCCAGAGTCCAGAGGTCCTCTGTGAGTCTCTACCCTTCCTCTGTAGGTGGGACGTTGAAATCATAGTGGCAACCACGGTAAATGATTTAAACTTTAAGATCAAAAGGCAGACTGGAAGCAAATACTGTAATATGTACAGAAGAGTTAGAAGATCATTATCCCTAATATAAAAGGAACTCTCAAAAATTAATAAGAAAAAGATAATCCAAATTTTAAAATGGAGGAAAAGAAAGATCTAAATCTAGGATGTAAACAAGAAATTCAAGAAAGGACACAAATGGGCAGGCAGTAGGATGGTGATTAAGATCCCAAATTTGGATTATAAAATTTTGGGCTCCAGTGCCAGCTCTACCCGTGTAACTGTAGGTGGATTTCTTAACATCTCCAAGTCTGAATTTCACCTATCTTTAATCTGGAAGATTGCAATAATTCCTACTCCAAAGGCTTGTTGTGAGGATTAATTTAGATAATGCTCCTTATGTGGCCTCCTTGCCATTGGGCAGAGGTAGAAGTCCTGACTCAAGTCCTTTGACATCATCCTAGAGGGTGCCTTACCCGGGATGCCCGGTTTCTTGTGATTGTTATTTGCTTTTTTGTTTTTGTCTTTTAATATGCTCAGGGTTTTTAGTTGTGCTTAGTGGAAGAAATAAGGAATTGTATATCTATTCCATCTTTCTGAAAGTGAAGTCGCAGATATTTTTTTAAATGAGGTAGAGCTCTGTGTATTAATATAGACACATTTTCAGTGTATTAGTATGTGGAAAAAGTTGCAGAATATTTTGAATACTGCGACTCCGCTTTTGTTCATTAAAAACTATTTGTGGGCCAGGTGAGGTGGCTCACAATGCCGGTAATCTCAGCACTTTGGGAGGCCTTGGTCGGAGGATCACCTGAGCCTAGGAGTTAGAGACCAGCCTGGGCAACATGGTGAGACCCTGTCTCTACAAAAATAAAAAAATTAGCCAAGCATGGTGGCACACGCCTGTAATCCCAGCTACTCACGAGGCTGAGCTGGGAGGATTGCTTGAGTCTGAGAGGTCGAGACTGCAGTGAGCAGTTTTCATGCCACCATGCTCTAGCCTGGGTGACAGAGTGAGATTCTGCCTCCAAAAAACAAAAACAAAACAAAGCAAAACTGTTCCCAGAAGTTGCCTCTGAGGAGCAGAATTGAGGAGGTGGTGCATTACAGTTAAAGGGCTCTTTTACCTTCTTCTTTCTACACTTAATATGTGACTTCAAAAGAAAAGCATGTAGTGTGTTAGTTTTGAAGCATGTGTTAGTTTTGAAATTCACCGTGTTTATATATTTGTTTGCATTTGCATAGAAAAAGATAGGGCAGGAGATTAACCAAACTAGAGAAGGCGACATGGGGAGGGATTTTTCACTTTTTACTTATCATTCCTCTGCCATTCAAACTTTTTATAATAATCTACATGTTACTTTTATATTTTAAAAATAATATAAGTTCATAATGGCCTCATTTCAAATAATGATGCAACACATTTGAAAAATACATTAAAAAACAATCACTTGTCATTAACATAAGTCATTAAGGTCCGAACACTTTAATGACTTGAATTAATTTTTCTCATTTTCAAGGAAAAATGTATTTTCTACAGTGTATAGTTAGGAAAGATAATTTTCTGCAGCTTATAATTAGGAAAGAAAGACTGTTTATTTGCCCAGATAGTACCTCATGGAGGGATCAACAATTATTCTTTCCATTTACCAATGAGGCATAAATAAAATGTCTGTGAGTATATTAGTGCTAAAAAATATGTAACTACTGACTCCAGTGTTTTCTACATGTCCACTGCTTATCTCTGTCATTGTATGTTATTCTTTTATAGAACTTACGAGCTTTTCTTGAATGGTGGTACTCCTTATGAAAAAGGTATTGAAGTGGATCCTTCAGTATCCAGAAGAGGTATGGCTCTCATGTGTTGTCTTCCTTTCCTTAAAGATTAAACAGATAGAAGCACCCGAGAGGTAGCTACATTCTAATAAGCATAGCGTTTTTTACTTGGATTCACACTTTTCAAAATATGTCATTTGATGTAAAAATTTTAATCATTTTAAGTACTTATTTTCTTGGTAACACATATGAGACTCTAAGAAATCATGAAGAATGAAATCATGAAGAATGAGAACTAATGCTAGTTCCTTTTCATTGACCACTGAACTGATACTTGTGACTAATACAGAGACTGCCTATTGCTAGGTCAAAGGATGCAGACATTTGAAACAGTAATATGTATGCCAAATTGCCCTCTAGAAATACTGAGCATCTTTTACTATGTTCATTAACCAGGCACTGTGCTATATAATGGGAGAATGAAGAGCAAGACAGATATGGTCATTGCCTCATGGGGCTCAGGGCCTGACAGATTTGGAATTCCATTTCCACTCCTCAGCCACCCATCTATTTGTTTGGTGATTCAGGACATGCCACCTCTGCTGCCCCCACAATGCCAGTCCTGCCTTCTTGGGACAGAAAGGAGTTTGGCGTCTGGGATGCAGTTGGTTCTACCTGGAGTCAGACATGCTGTTTTCCTTTGTAATCTGGCAGCAATAATGCTGTAACTCATCTGATTTAGCAAACAATCCTGTGCCCTTAGGGAGGTCTCTCAGCTCATTTAGGGTTTATGGATGACTCTTGCCTTTCATTCAATTCAGCACTACTAGGTGGTATATTTTCATGAAATACTTGTTTTGTTATACTCACTGTCTCAAGTACTTAAAGTTTCGTAAGTTACTTCTGATTTTTCTTAAAAGCACACGGTAGTGTTTTCTACCAGATGATGACAATGAGAAGGCAGCCTCAACTTCTAGTAAAACTGAGATCCTTGAACAGAAGATCAAGAAATGTACTAAGGTTGGTACCTGCTTTTACCTGTCCAGTGAATTTGGGATCATTCAGCACTTGGAGACCATCTCTGCTTTTGGCTTTTCCTCATATTTAGTCATCTTTTGTTATAATATTTTTGTCCTCTTTAATTCTTCCCCCAAAGGTCAGTAGGGAAATGGGTAACAAAGCTGAAATTAGCTTACTCTTCTATTTACTAGTTAGCTCTTCTAACCAAATCTGTTATTTGAGCTAACTAGTAAATAGAAGACTTGACTAAATGGGCCTTACCAATGCATGATTCTACCCTCAGGGAACTTTTTCTAATGTCAAGTTTATTGAGATATAATTTACATGCAGTAAAATTTACTCTTTTTAGTTTATAGTTCTTTGTGTTTTGACAAATGTATACTGTCATGTGATTACCACTACAATCAAGATAGAGAACTTTCCCTCACTCTAAAAAGTTATCTCATGCCCCTTTGTAGTCAGCTCTGTAGCCCCAGCCTCAGGCAGTCACACCTATTTTCTTTCCCAGCAGTTTTGCTTTGTCCAAAATGTCATACAAAGGGAATCATAACACTTGGAAGCCTTTTGAGTCTGGCTTCTTTCACTTAGCCTAGTGCATTTGAGACTTACCCATGCCATTGCATGTGCCAGTAATTTGTTCCTTTTTGTTCTAAATAGTACAGACTGTCCCTGACTTACTCAAGATTTTTCAACTTTACCATGGTGCAAAAGCAAAACCCATTCAGTAGACACTATACTTCAGTACAGATTCAATGAATTACATGAGATAGTTATACTTTATTACAAAATAGGCTTTGTATTAGATGATTTTGCCCAACTGTAGGTTAATGTGTTATGAGCATGTTTAAGGTAGGCCTGTCTAAGCTCTGATGTTCAGTAGGCTAGTTGTAGGCTGGGCATGGTGGCTCACACCTATAATTGCAGCACTTTGGGAGGCCGAAGTGGTAGAATCGCTTGAGGCCAGGAGTTCAAGACCAGCCTGGGCAACATGGCAAAACCTCATTTCTACCAAAAAAAAAAAAAAATTAGCTGGGTATGGTGACGCACACCCGTAGTCCCAGCTACTTGGGAGGCTTAGGTGGGAGGATTGCTTGAGGATTGCTTGAGCCCAAGAGGTTGAGGCTGCAATGAGCTGTGATGGTGCCACTGCACCCCAGCCTGGGTGGCAGAATGAGACCCTGATTCAAAAAAAAAAAAAAAGTCTAGGTATATTAAATGCATTTTCAACTTATGATATTATCTTCAACTTATGATATTTTCAATTTATGATGGGTTTCTGGGGATATAACCCACCATAAGTTGAGGAGCATGTGAATTCCCTTTGATAGATATACTACAATGTGTTTATTCATTCACAAATTGATGGGCATTTGGGTTGTTTCTAGGTTTGGGCAATTATAAATAAAGCTGCTTTAAACATTTGTGTACAAATTTTCTGCATATTTGTGGATCTATGTCTTCATCTCTCATGGGTATAAATACCTAGGAGTGAGATTACTGGGACATATGGAGTTTAACTTTATAAGAAACTACCAAACTGTTTTTAAAATGACTGGACAACTTTGCACTCTCATTAGCAATGTATGAGAGTTCCAGTTACTCTATATTCTTGACAGCACTTGATATGATCAGTTTTTCTGTTTTGGCCATTCTAATAAATGAGAATAGTGATTTCTCATGGTGTTTTAAATATAAATTTTCCTCAGGGAGTTTGTAAACTAGTAAAATCTCAGATCTATCAGTTTCTCACTCAGTACCCTCCTAGACTAGTCATTTAACATCTCTGTCAGGGTCTTAATGTCTACATCTTTAAAATGGACATAATAATAATAATATCAATCCCATAAAGGTATAATGAGGTTTAATGGAAAGAAAATATATAAAACAGTTAGCCAGTATTTACAGTGTGTGGCACATAGTAACTAACACAATAGTGTTAGCTATAATTATTTACTACTATAATTGTCTTATATATAGATAAATGTAAATATAAAGCCAGGTAGATGGTGCTATATCATAAAATTTGTTCAAATGAAGATGTGTAGCTGGTAAAATCAGGGGGCATTTGAAATCACCTTTGAGGGATTGGGAAGATGCAGAGGAAAGGAGCTCCACAGAGGAGGCACGAGGACAAGAGGGGGAAGGAAGAGCATGGCATGGGACAGAGACTGTTGCAGCTGAACTGTCCCACCATGACCTGCTCATTGCTCACAGATTATTAAGAAGTAGGGAAGTCAGTGAAGACTTGGCATGCTCCTGTGAATGGTTTTTCTCATTCCAGATCATAGTCTTAGCTTAAATACCCCTTGTTCTTACCACTACTACTGAAATTTATTTTATAATTATAGTGTTAACAGTTCAATCTTTCAATAGCCATTAATAATGTGTTCATGGGTATTATTTACTCTCTTAGCTTTTTTCCCCGTTGGATGTTCATAGAGCCTGTAAATCCTCTTTTTTGGCCAGTCTTTCCTTGGAAAATTGTTATTTTTCAAGATTAGAAAGAAAGCAGCACAGTAGGAGTCTTTGTGAAAGAAAAGCCAAATCTTGTTTGGCCTCATTCTTCCTGCATCTTTGGCCTCCCCACTACTCATCTTGTTGATAAGCTTCCAAGAGTCCGGAAGCACTTCCATGTGTATCTTTCAATTACAGCTCTTAATAGTGTTTCTTTGACCCCCAAATACTGGTTTTCAGATACTTTGTATGACCTCAAGATCAAATTGGACTGTGTGGTGCAGAAGTTAGCAAGGCAGCCCCTTCTTCTTAAGCAGTGAATGCTCTTCTGTATGCTGGGTTCTTAAAGGTCCTGTGTCCTTGTCCTCCATACCTCAGGACTGTGTCATTTGTTTCATTACAGTACAGAATAGGCACCCGAAAAATGTTTGTGAAATAATTTCAAAGCAGAGCTCTCCCTGCTAGTGTGAAAGTATACTCCTCAGGACTTCCGCACAGCTTCCACCTGTCCCTGGCCTCCCTCTGCCTTGTCTTGGTGTGTGCTCTTCCACAGAGAGACTTGAGTGCTGGCTTGAAATTGCCTCTCCACTTTGCATGACCCCAAAATATACATTCCTGGGAATTTCAAAAGTGAGTTGGGACACACTGCTGGTGCAACTCCAGGCTGGCTCGCACAGAAACCAGCTCATGGGCAGTGAAACCAGAGGCCCTGGGCCTTGCAGCAGGGCCCTGGGGGCCATAGTCGGGGAGCGGGGTGGGGCTGTGCTGTGGGTTCAAGGTAAGAGGCTAGGCACCAGCCTGGGCCCTTTTGGACATCACTGAGCCTGTGCATCCTGGAGGTGGAGACTGAAGCAGGACTGATCCATTTCAACATCCTCTCCTCCCCTGACCCGAAACCTTCGGTAGGTGGGAGAACAAGACAGGTAATGACACCAGTAGTCCTTCTCCTCCTCTCCTTCAAAGGCACGCCCCGCCTCTATCCTCACCCTCCCTTCTTTACAAACTTCACCTTTGTGCAAACTTCTCTGCTCAAAGGAGAAAGGACAGGGGCTCTTTCCATTATGCCAAAGGACATGAGACAGTGGAGACAAGGCCAAGGGCAGAAAGCCTAGTTAGAGTTTGCATTAGTGCCCATTTTTACCCAGTGCCCTTGCTGTTTGGCTTTACACTGCCCTCTCTGACTCAGCCAGCAGTCCTACACATGTATATCTTTTGGATATCAGGAATCCTGTGAAAATGTGAATTATTCAGTGTAGACCAATGGCACCAGAGTCCTGCTCACGGGGCTTGGCAGTCTTGTTTTGTGGAGTAGGTTGTGATCATGGCGACCTTGTCAACATAAGAAAAAGAAAGCAAATAGATGCTTCAGTTTCACCAACATTTGTCTTTTGGAGCTGTTTTTCAAAAGGGTTTAACTTGATGTGATTTGACCAAAAGCATGTGTATAAACACCTGAGGAGGGAAAGCCCTGAATTTGACTTCAGATTTCCAGTGCATGAGTTCTAAATATCAAGAAACCCTGATCTGTAGAAGTAGGTTGCGTGTGTGTGTGTGTGTGTGTGTGTGTGTGTAAATTTGCTATAAATTAATTATCCTTTTTTTGATGCATTCCATCTTTTTTTCTCCTTTACTTTCGTTATATCATTGCTAAAAAGAAATAAGGTAATAATGTTAGTTGCTTAAATGCCTGAGACCCATTCATTGTGTTCATTGCCAGAGTTTGCTGGGTCTACATGTGAATTCAGGAGGAAGTATATTTTTACTTACTTAATTCAGCTAACCTTTAGCAGCCCAGAACTTTCTAGTCGTCTTAAGTTTGGGAAAATCAGATGCTTTCTCTAAAGAAAATCTAATAAAGGGCAAGCAGCGTTGCTTCATGTTGTGAGAAGGTGCCAGAAGGAAAGGAGTGCCCACACTGGGTGGACCAATGCCTGCCAGGCAAAGCAGGCAGGTCTACGAGAAAAGGAGAGGGCCAAGCAGAAGGAAGGAAATTCCCACCCCTTTCCCTGGCAAAACCTTGGCTGTTCTTCATCATGAGCCCTGAGTTCGGGCATGCAGCTGAAACACTGTGCAATGGGACCGTGGACCAATGGGCAGAACATGAACATGTTGTTCATGAACTCAGGTTGTTCTGCCCCCCTGCTCATGAACATGTCCATGGTCCCAGAACAACCTAGAATCACAGCCTGATCCCTGAGAAAGCATGTGGTGGCGCTGAGGCAGCTGAAATGGTCCCCTGCATCCCGTCTTTAAAATGTAGGTCAAATGTATACAAGATCAGAATTTAGCCAGGTTGAAAAAAGACAGTTTGAAAAAGACAGTTTCTGATTTTATGTATCAACATGTTGTATATCAAGATAACTGTGCTAAGAGAACCTGTATTATATTTTTAGATGTTTCTAGAAATTCAGGATTTAAAGAGTGGTCAAGGATATTTCTTTAATTCCATGAAACTTTTTTTTTCTTTTTTTTTATTATTAGTTTTAGGGTACATGTGCAGAATGTGCAGGTTAGTTACATATGTATACATGTGCCATGTTGGTTTGCTGCACCCATTAACTCGTCATTTAACATTAGGTATATCTCCTATTGCTGTCCCTCCCCCCTGCCCCCACCCCACAACAGGCCCTGGTGTGTGATGTTCCCCTTCCTGTGTCCATGTATTCTCATTGTTCAATTCCCACCTATGAGTGAGAACGTGCGGTGTTTGGTTTTTTGTCCTTGCGATAGTTTGCTGAGAATGATGGTTTCCAGTTTCATCCATGTCCCTACAAAGGACATGAACTCATCATTTTTTATGGCTGCATAGTATTCCATGGTGTATATGTGCCACATTTTCTTAATCCAGTCTATCGTTGTTGGACATTTGGGTTGGTTCCAAGTCTTTGCTATTGTGAATAGTGCCGCAATAAACATACATGTGCATGTATCTTTATAGCAGCATGATTTATAATCCTTTGCGTATATACCCAGTAATGGGATGGCTGGGTATATACGCATCTAGTTCTAGATCTAGTTCTAGATCCTTGAGGAATCGCCACACTGACTTCCACAATGGTTGAACTAGTTTACAGTCCCACCAACAGTGTAAAAGTGTTCCTATTACTCCACATCCTCTCCAGCACCTGTCGTTTCCTGACTTTTTAATGATGGCCATTCTAACTGGTGTGAGATGGTATCTCATTGTGGTTTTGATTTGCATTTCTCTGATGGCCAGCGATGATGAGCATTTTTTCATGTGTCTTTTGGCTGCATAAATGTCTTCATTTGAGAAGTGTCTGTTCACATCCTTCACCCACTTTTTCATGGGGGTTGTTTGTTTTTTTCTTGTAAATTTGTTGGAGTTCACTGTAGATTCTGGATATTAGCCCTTTGTCAGATGAGTAGATTGCAACAATTCTCTCCCATTCTGTAGTTGCCTGTTCACTCTGATGGTAGTTTCTTTTGCTGTGCAGAAGCTCTTTAGTTTAATTAGATCCCATTTGTCAATTTTGGCTTTTGTTGCCATTGCTTTTGGTGTTTTAGACATGAAATCCTTGCCCATGCATATATCCTGAATGGTATTGCCTAGGTTTTCTTCTAGGGTTTTTATGGTTTCAGGTCTAACATTTAAGTCTTTAATCCATCTTGAATTAATTTTTGTATAAGGTGTCAGGAAGGGATCCAGTTTCAGCTTTCTACATATGGCTAGCTAGTTTTCCCAGCACCATTTATTAAATAGGGAATCATTTCCCTATTTCTTGTTTTTGTCAGGTTTGTCAAAGATCAGATAGTTGTAGATATGCAGCATTATTTCTGAGGGCTCTGTTCTGTTCCATTGATCTATATCTCTGTTTTGGTACCAGTACCATGCTGTTTTGGTTACTGTAGCCTTGTAGTATAGTTTGAAGTCAGGTAGTGTGATGCCTCCAGCTTTGTTCTTTTGGCTTAGGATTGACTTGGTGATGCGGGCTCTTTTTTAGTTCCATATGAACTTTAAAGTAGTTTTTTCCAATTCTGTGAAGAAAGTCATTGGTAGCTTGATGGGGATGGCATTGAATCTATGAATTACCTTGGGCAGTATAGCCATTTTCACAATATTGATTTTTCCTACCCATAAGCATGGGATGTTCTTCCATTTGTTTATATCCTCTTTTATTTCATTGAGCAGTGGTTTGTAGTTCTCCTTGAAGAGGCCCTTCACGTCCCTTGTAAGTTGGATTCCTAGGTATTTTATTCTCTTTGAAGCAGTTGTGAATGGGAGTTCCCTCATGATTTGGCTCTCTGTTTATCTGTCATTGGTGTATAAGAATGCTTGTGATTTTTGCACGTTGATTTTGTATCCTGAGACTTTGCTGAAGTTGCCTATCAGCTTAAGGAGATTTTGGGCTGAGACGATGGGGTTTTCTAGATATACAATCATGTCATCTGCAAACAGGGACAATTTGACTTCCTCTTTTCCTAATTGAATACCCTTTATTTCCTTCTCTTGCCTGATTGCCCTGGCCAGAACTTCCAACACGATGTTGAATAGGAGTGGTGAGAGAGGACATCCCTGTCTTGTGCCAGTTTTCAAAGGGAATGCTTCCAGTTTTTGCCCATTCAGTATGATATTGGCTGTGGGTTTGTCATAGATAGCTCTTATTATTTTGAGATACGTCCCATTAATACCTAGTTTATTGAGAGTTTTTAGCATGAATTTTGTCAAAGGCCTTTTCTGCATCTATTGAGATAATCATATGGTTTTTGTCATTGGTTCTGTTTATATGATGGATTACATTTATTGATTTGCATTTGTTGAACCAGCCTTGCATCCCAGGGATGAAGCCCACTTGATCATGGTGGATAAGCTTTTTGATGCATTCCGTGAAACTTAATTACTCGTGGAATCCATTGCTGTCGCCTCATCACAGTGGTCACATTCATTCTGTTCTGTTCCAACAGGCTGGAAGCCTGAATATTACCTCTGTGATAATTTTCCCTTCTAAAAATCAAATCTTAGGAATTAAGATAAAGGATTAATTTACAAAAAGTAAGATCTCTTTTTAAATCTTAGGTGATTTTTCTCAACCCAAAGACATCTTCCTTTTGATGGAAGACAACATATCATTTGTAAGGTTTTTGAGATTTTCTATATGGTCCTTCTTCATGCTTAATGACAGAGTTTATATATTTCTAAAAATAATATTAGAAATGTATATTAGAATGATCTAAGATATTTTCTTGAGTACTTTCAAAGGTTGAATCTTGTGCATGATATATTCCCAGTATTTACTATATGTCATGTGTGAGGGTCTTAAAGAATTCACTTTTCATGTTTCCAGATTATTATTTTGAAATCTAAATATTGAAATTTTTATATTTTTAAATTTCTGACTATTTTTTGATGCTATTGTAAATTGTTTTCTTAGTTTCCTTCTCAAATTGTGCATTGTTAGTGTATAGAAGTACGATTTTTACTTGTTGATTTTGTATTCTGCAACTTTGCTAGTCATTTATTCTGAAGCTATTTTTCATGGAGTATTTAGGGTTTTCTACGTATATTCTACATATTTCGACATCATTTTGTCTGCAAACAAAGATGCTTTTCTTTTTTTAGAAAAATATTTCCATTACTATGTTGAGTAAAAGTGGCAGGAGCAGGATCCTTGTCTTGTTCCTTACCTTAGGGGAAAAGCTTTCAGTGTTTCACCATTGAGTATGATGTTAGCTGTAGGCTTTTCATATATGGCCTTTATTATGTTGCAGTAGTTTCTTTCTATTCCTAGTTTGTTGGGTGTTTTTATCACGAAAGGGTGTCAAATTTTACACTTTTTCATCATCAATTGAGAAAATAATGTGGGTTTTTCCCCTTAATTCTGTTAATGTAGCACATTATGTTGATTGATTTTTGGATGTTGAGCCATCCTTGCATTTCATTAATAAATTTGACTTGGTCATGGTGTACAAGCTTTTTAGTGTGCTGTTGAATTCACTTTGCTAGTATTTTGTTGAGGATTTTGCATTAATATTCAGGAATATTGGCCTGTAGTTTTTTCTTTTTTCTTTTTTTTCTTGTAGCATTGTTGGCTTTTTTACTAGGGTAATTCTGACCTCATAATGAGTTTGATAGTGTTTTTTCCTCTTCATTTTTTGGAAAAGTTTGAGGAAAATTGGTGTTAATTCTTCTTTAAAGGTTTGCTAGAATTCTCCAGTGAAGCCATCTGATGCTGGGCTTTTCTTTATCAGGAGATTTTTTTAATTACTGATTCAATCTCCTTACTTGTTATTGAGATTTTCTGTTTCTTTGTGATTCAGCCTTAGTAGGTTGTGTGTTTCTAGAAATGCGCCTGTTTCATTTGGGTCATCCAACTTGTTGGCATACAACTATTTATAGTACTCTCTTACACATTTTTTATTTCTGTAAAATCAATACTAATATCCCCTCTTTCATTTCTGATTTTAGTTGAGTCTTCATTAGTCATTCTCACTAAAGGTTTGTCAATTTTGTTCATCTTTTCAAAGAACAGACTCTTGCTTTCATTGATTTTCTCTATTGTTTTTCTATTCTTTATTTTGTCTATCTCTGACCTAATCTTTATTATTTCTTTCCTTCTGCTAGTTTTGTTCTTCTAGTTCCTTAGGGCTTAAAGTTAGGTTGTTGACTTGAGCTCTTCCTTCTTTTTTAACGTTAAGTATTTATAGCTATAAATTTCCCTCTTAGGACTGTTTTCACTGTATCTTGTAAATTTTGGTATGTTGTGTTTTCATTTCATTTCTCAAGATATTTTCTAGTTTCTCTTGAGATTTCTTCTTTGAGTCATTGGTTGTTTGAGTGTGTTGTTTAATTTCCACATATTTATGTGTTTTCCAGTTTTCCTTCTGCTTTTGATTTCTAGTTTCATTTCATTATGATTGAAAAAGGATATTTTGTATGATTTCAATCTTTTCAAATTTATTAAGACTTACTTTGTGACTCAACATATGGTCTTTCCTGGAGAATATCTCATGTGCACTTGAGAAAAATGTGTATTCTGCTGTTGCTGGGTAGAGTGTTTTGTAAATGTCAGCTAGATCCAATTAGTCTACAGTGTTACTGATCTTTTGTTTCATTGTTCTATACCTTATTGAAAGTAGGATATTGAAATCTTCTCTATTATTATAGATCTGTGTATTGCTCCCTTCAATTCTGTCAGTGTTTGCTTCATATATTTAGGAGCACTGATGTTTGGTGCATATATGTTTATAATTGTTATATATTCTGAATTGACTCTTTTATGATTGTACAATATCTTTCTTTGTCTCTTGTAACTTTTGGGGGGCTTGAAGTCTATTTTGTCTGATATTAGTATGGCTAAACATGTTCTCTTTTAGTTGCTATTTACATGAAACTTTTTTTTCTGTTCTTTCACTTTCTACCCATGAGTGTCCTAAGTCTACAGTGAGTCTCTTATAGATAGCATATAATTAAATCGTGTTTTTTTAGTGCATCCTGCCAATCTGTATCTTTTGATTGAAGAGTCTAATTTATTTACATTTAAAGTGATTACTAATAAAGACTTACTTTTGCCATTTTATTACTCATTTGCTGCTTATCTTATAGCTTTTTTTGTTCTTAATTTCCTCCCTCACTGATTTCCTTTGTGTTTGATTTTTCATAGTGACAAATTTTGATTCCCTTTTACTTTTCATTCGAAAATATTCTATAGTTATTTTCTTTGTGGTTACTATGGTATTACATATAACATCCTAAAGTTATAACAATCTATTTTAAACTAATACCAACTTAACTTGGTATTACATACAACATCCTAAGGTTATAGCAGTCTATTTTAAACTGATACCAATTTAACTTCGATATTGAATTATTTTCTGTTTTTTAGCCCTTACTGTATACCAGACACTACATTAAGCACTCCATACTTACTTCATTTGTTGTTGTTGTTGTTGTTGTTGTTGTTGTTTTGTTTTGAGACAGAGTCTTGCTCTGTCACCCAGGTTGGAGTGCAGTGGCACAATCTTGGCTCATGGCAACATCCACCGCCCAGGCTCAAGGGATTCTTCTGCCTTGGCCTCTGAGTAGCTGGGATTACAGGTGCCCGCCACCACACCTGGCTAATTTTTGTATTTTCAGCAGAGATATGGTTTCACCGTGTTGGACAGGCTGGTCTCAAACTCTTGACCTCAAGCGATTCACCCGTCTCGGCCTCCCAAAGTGTTAGGATTACAGGTGTGAGCCACCACGCCCAGCCCACACTTACTTAATTTTAATCCTTTTAGTAACCTTCTGAAATGCAAGTATTACTATTGGTATCCAATGAGGAAAGCAAAGCACAAGGAGATGAATTAATTAATTTAAAGTCACATGCTAAGAAGTGACAAAGTCCAGACTTATTCCAGGTCTGTCACACCCTCCCATGTTCCAGCCAGTACTGTGAACAGCCTGAATTTGTATTTCTTCTGCATTCACCAAATCAGGCATGGCAGCCACATGCCTTTGTTAAAGCTTGTAGCTGACTAGTTCCCTTCTTTTCAAAACATATAATTAGTGGCTTCCCTTTTTTATTTGACATTTAACATCGGTATATATGCTAACATGGAAGCACAAAAATGGTAACACAGAGTTGAGACTCAAAAGTGTAAACAAATAAAAAAAGTTATCTGAAATTTAATGTGGCCTACTTGTAGTAGAAATTTTTCTTTAAATAGTTAAAAATGTGTTCCAGTAATGAAGCAAAATTTGGGACTGTTTATTAAGGTAATATACATCAAAACATTATAAGTTGGATTGTAGGGGATTGTCTAATGAATATATTTTTTTCTTCTTTAATAGTCTACTGCCAGAAACATTAATTGGAAGTGTGTGTTCTATTCACTTGTTGGTATTTTATCGACAAATTCTTGGAGATGTGCTTCTGAAAGACAGGATGAGCTTGCAAAGTACTGGTAAGTGGGCTTTGTCACTTCCTTTTGTGCAGTAATGCTTCATACTCTGAGTAAAGGTAACCTATACCATCTTGTATCATCTGTTTCTGATTGTGACTTTTGGAATAAAATATTTAGAACAGCATTGATGTTAATACATTACTTATGGGACATCTTTGGATCCAAAGCATTGAGCTTTGTGAATTCAACACATATTCAGTTCTTTCAAACATATGTATTTTCACATTTCAAATTCTAGAGTTTTGAGATCCCAAGAGTCAGATATAGTCATATTTTCCCTTGATGTCTCTGAGTAATCTGTTTTTTCCCATGTGTTTGGTGTGCACATCATCATTTTGAAGAGAAACCAAAATCAACCAAAATAGCTGGTTCTTAGTGCATGAAGTGTAAGTATCAAATGGATTAGTTTAAATTGGTGAATCCAGATACAGAGTATTTGGGTGTCCTATGTACTGTCTTTATTCTTGCAACTTTTTTGTGTGTTTGAAATTTTTACCAAGTAAAATGTTAAAAAATAAGTTTAAAAATCAATGAGTCACCATACATGATTGAACCTACAAAGAGAAATGCATGTGTTATAATAATTGCCTTCAAAAAGAAAAGCAGTTTAATTTTATTGTCTCTTCTTTCAATTCAATAAATCAGTAACCAGATATATAATGAGTACCTGGTATGTGCCAGATATTATGCTAGGCCCAGTGATGAATGAGACAGGCATAGGCGTCCCAGGCCTCAAACACATAATTTCATCAATAATTCTTTCCACCCTTTTGAAATAAGTGCTGTGAAGGAAAATACACAACGAGAACATGCACTGGGAAGACTTGATTAATGTGGAGGGCAAGGAAAGGCTTCTTTGAGTGAGTAATATTTAACAAAAGATGTGAGAGAGGAATTAGACCTATGAGGGAAGTGTGTGGGGAAGGATTCTTTCTGGATAGAGGAGCCAGCATGTCTAAAGACCCAAGGAAAGAAGACATGCATGTGTTGGAGGGCTTGAAACTGAGGCAGGCCAGTATGGATGGAGCAGAGTGAGTGAGAGGCTTAGCACTTGTGGACAAATAACATTCATAGGCAGGAGTCCTCTCCCAGGGACTTATCACCTGGATAGATAGGTAGAAGTGGAACTCAAAGGCAGGGAAGCGCAGAAAATTCTCAAGGAATCATTATAACTCTAAGGGGGAGGACAGGTAAACCTTTAATCACCATTGCCTTTGAATTCATTTTCATGACTCTTGAGAAACTTCATGAATGATATGACCTCTTAAAGAGGATAAGGCTTGTTAGTTTTCCCAATAGATAAGAAGTTTACTCAGAATTGTTGACTTCATTTGAATTTAATCATTAGAATAAAATATCCTAATAATATCTAAAGAATGAATTTTTCTCTACTGAGGACACCAGATTATAGAATACCTTGCCCTTGCCATTTCAAAAGTGTCTGCTATGGTTTCAATGTGTCCCATCTAAAATTCATGTTACCAATGTAATGGTATTGAAAAGTGGGGCCTTTGAGTGGTGATTAGGCCATGAGGGCTGTTGCCTTATGAATGGGATTAGAGACTCTTACAGAAGGGCTTGACAAGGGAATTTGTCTCACTTACCCTTTTGCCTTCAGCCACATGATGACACAGTGTTCTCCCCTCTGGAGGATGTTGTAAGAAGGCCCTTACCAGACACTAAATGCCATTACCTTGATCTTGGATTTCCCAACCTCCAGAACTTGGAGAAATAATTTTATTTTGTTTATGTTACCCAGTCTCAGGTATTGCACTACAGCAGTGCAAACAGACTAAGACATGTCTTTCCTGGTGTGCTTCTTTGCACAGATTTTTCATGTGCTGTTATCTATTGTGAAATGTGAATATTCTCCCCCATTGTGTTTGGTCATATGGCCAGAATCCTCAATTCCTAATTCTTCCAGTTTCACCTACCACTGTCTGCTGGCTCCAGACACAAGTTTGGGTCCTTCCCTGAGCACTGGTGGACTGGTATCAGACCTGAGCAGCAGGCCCTCTGCCTCCTTTCCCCCAGTGCTTCCTGGTTTCTGCTCAGTCTCCCAAGAGCAGGGCTACCTCTAAGGGGAAGATTCCTTTTACCGTGCCACAGCCATAAGGGAGAAAGAGAAGTTGAAGAAAAACACAGAACAAAATTTTCTAGTCTTATTCTGTTCAGAGCCTCCTTGCCCTCACTCTAAAAGCTCCATTAATTTGGTCCAGGAACTCACCAGGATATGGGTATAGGGGCAAATGAAGGTTGAAGGGACAGCTTTGAGCTCTCCTGGAAGTCAAAGTGTGTAGAATGTGTCATCAACAAATCATTTGGCACAATAATTTTCATCTGAATATTTTTGTGTCTATTGCAATAAAACCCATTGAGTGAAGTTTGCATAAAATTCTTTCTGTTGTTTTGCATTTCAGATTTAATTAGCCATCCCATGCTGGCCACCTTCCCCATGCTCTTGGAGCAGCCTGATGTGATGGATGCCCTCAGGGTGGGTAGCATGCGTTGCAGTGGAAACCTGCTGGCTTATGGAAGCAGTTACACACTCTGTATTAATGAGTTCTGTCATCTGGTCTAGGCCCTTTTTTTTGTTACTAGGATGATGTCTCCCAATCCCTATCCATTGTCTAGGTAACTCAGTCTTCATCTTTCCCATCTTAGCATGAATTCCCAAGGGCTGCCTTCCCTGACCCAGGGAGCAGATGGAGTGCCTGCTATGTACACTATTTGCAATCTTTGCCCATTTTTTCCTTGACTTAGGATGGCCACTGATTGTGTCCTAAGAGCAAAAATGCAAAATGGTCTGTAAGATCAATCAGTTGAATTTCCAGGGGAGAATCAGGGCATGCACATCATCTTTAATTTAATTCCATGTGTGCTGTTTGCTGTCTGAAATAACTGTTGGGTAGTACGTTAAATCATATGAAATCTCCAATTTTCAGCCATTTTTGGCCTCTCTAAGTGGCAGTTTAATATGGGTTAGCCTAATACATCAGGGTCAATAAGTAGAAGAGCTGCATGCATGCAAGGCAGATACACAGGTAACATCACAAGTGCCATGGGGGAGGTATAACCCAGGACCTTGAAGATTTAAAGAAGGCAGCAAAGAAGGATCCAAATTCTGTTTTATTAGAGAGGTCCTGCATGAGAGAGCCTAATAGAGGTCAGGGCCAAGAGGATTTCGACCTGCTGAGATGGGGGTGAAGACATTGCAGGTGGAAGGGTTAGCATGAGCAGACATTTGAGGCAGGAAGGAATAGAGCTGACAGTCCAGCGTGGCATGTCAGATGCAAGTAAGGGAGTGGTTGGTAGATGGGCAAGGTAAGCCTGAGTCTTGGTGTGAGGCTGAGGGTGGTGGTAGGTGTTGGGTAGCCCAGGAAGGTTTCTTCTTTAGGCAAACTCTGCCAAGTGCAAAGAGGCAGAACATGTGCAGGAGGGAGGTGAACATATTAGGGGGTGACTCCTGCTGATAAAAACTAGGCCATGTGGACCTGACAGCAGAAACGGAAGGAGGACTCAGTCATCTACAAAGGTTCTTATTAGACTTTGAAACCAATTCATATGCTAGCTTGGCTGGGTTGGGGGGTGTCAATAGTAATAATGACATTTTCAACAGAGATAAGTTTAAGAAAATGTTCATGGTGCATATGATCTCCTGTAATTTTAGATAAGTTCATCTGGCACTATAGCTAGATAATGCAGAATTTCTCTTTCTTCTCCTATAAAGTCACTAGTATCATAATAATTATTCATTATACAGAACATATATACACTGATTCTTCAACAAAGATTTCACAAGAGCCCACTATGTATTAATGTAAGGCACTGTGCTGGCCACAGGAATATTTCCCTAGGTGTGTAACAGGAATCTGCACCTTGTTCTTAGGAGGAACCTTAGGAACCCTAATCTAGTCTAAAATCTGCATTTCCCTGATGAGCAGACAGCTCAGAGACGTGCAGTGACCTGGCAGGCCATGGAGCTCAGCCGTGACCCAGCCAGGGCTGTCCCTGCAGGTCAGCTCTGGGTGCACCCCTTATGTGCCACGGGCTGCTTGAAAGCATGAGGGTAAAGTTGTGCACATATGTTATTTAGCAAAAAGACCCCATTTGAGCCATAATAAGTATAAATATATATACATTTATATACCTGCCTGTGAAAAGATCTGGAAGAATATATTCCAGAGTATTGGTGAATATCTCTGGATGTTGGATTATTTTACCTACATTTTCTTAATTTTTTCACATTGAATTATTTGTGGAATGATAATTTTAAAAAAGAAAGTGGTGGTTGTTTCTACACTCATGAGCCTTCTTCTCTCCGTGGCATAGTGTATTACTTAGGAGAAGCTCGGCTATGCTGTGGTGGTTAGCACAGGTTTATTTCTCACCCATGGTATGTATCCAGCATGGATCAGTGGAAGACGGTGCTCCACAGTCACCCAAGGATATAGGCTGGTGGAGCCTCCACTGTCTCACAGCACCATCTGGAACAAGTAGCTGCCTCTGTTGCCAGTTGCTCTGCAGTAGAGGGAGAATGGAGAATTGTTCTTGGGCTTTCACTGCCTTTGCTCCAAAGGGGCCTGGGCCACTTCTGCTCACATTGCATTGGCCAAAACCAGCCACACAGTCCATTTAACTTCAAAGGAGGTATAGTCTTTTTTTTGTTCCAGAAGAAAGGAAGTGGATCTTGGTGAGGTAATAGTGACCTTTAACACATTTGCTGTTCCCAAATGAGTTAGTCTAAGTGAAACATCCTACTGTTTGCTGGTGGCTGAATGAAAAATAAGGTGGGACATTGATGTGTAACTAACAAAAATAGACAAATTTTACCAGACACTAAGTCTGCATTTGCTAAGTGATACTCATGTTAAGCCATATTATTAGGTTGGTGCAAGAGAACTGCGGTTTTTGCCATAAAAGTAGTAGCAAAAACCACAATTACTTTTGCACCAACCGAATAAAATTTAAAATGTACAGCATGTGAGCCTCCTAGTGTTTACTTACCTAGCACAGTTCAGTTTGTGGATGACATTTTAATAATAAGAAGAATGGCACTTGGCCTGTTTAGTAAAACACTCTGGTTCTGTAAGGGTCCTCTTCAAACTCCTAAGGACCCATA
Organism: Hylobates moloch; assembly: GCF_009828535.3. Lineage (NCBI taxonomy): Eukaryota > Metazoa > Chordata > Mammalia > Primates > Hylobatidae > Hylobates > Hylobates moloch. The sequence continues at coordinate 30,159,427 of NW_026652290.1, read as the reverse complement.
GCACAGCAGTTAATAGGGTGGAGGACCATAGTCCCCTCACGTGGTAATAGGTATGAACATTCCAAAATGTTCTCATGAGTGGCATAGTCTGTTATCTCCTGCTGATAGGAGGAGATAACAGCTCTATCAATGCATCATTTATTTTATGGAGAATCTCTTTATTGGTGCCATATGTTATATTCATCCCAGGGCCTCCCTGCTGAGAAAGGTCTGATGCTTTCAGGTTACTCATGATATCAGGTGCCAACAGGAGGATATCTACTGACATGCACAGAACCCAGACCCTGGAACAGGCAGCCGTGAGACTGGTCATATTCCACCCACACGTTCAGTTTGCCAGGAAATGACACAGTGAAAGTCTTAAATTCATACTTCTGTGGGACTAATTGAACTCTGAGGTTTTTATTTATTTAAAGAAATTTCTGTGAAGCCTTGTGGACAGATTAGAAATATTTACTTACAAAATTGTACTTCATTCTGTCTCATTCTGACCATTGTCATAATCATGACAGAGAGAATTGTAGAAAAGTTTGGTATTTGGCAGTGTTTTCTATCTTCATTACTGTCTTACTTGGAAAGCTTAATACTATTTTATTATTCAGGTGCTGTGTTTGTATAGTTTGCATGGATGTGTTAGTGTTTCACTGATTCTATTCTTAAGTTAGTTTTGATTTATAATTATCATGGGCTTCTACGGCATTTTTCACAGATACATCTGCCTAGTCGTTCTGGTGCTGGGTCATTTGCAGTAGATTCCTAATTACAGATTCACTTCTTGCTTGTGTAGAATCTGTACAGCATTTTTAACCCTGTCCATAAGTTTATTTACAGAGTAAATTTGCATAAGTGTTGCAAGGACTTGTTACTGCTTGGACTAATATAATATTTGTTTGCTCTTTAGAGTTCATGGGCTGAAAAAGAAAGTACATTAAAAAGATCAGAGAAGGTAATATGATTTTCCACACTGAACTTCATATTTGCAGTACCTGGTGTTTGCTTGCCTATTCTAAAAATGTCTCGTTTTTAGCAAAAGTAGCCGTAGTCATAATCCCTCTTAACCAGGGAAACTGTTTCATTATGGCTGCAAAAACACATTCCAAGAGGGTTATGCATGATCGTTAACTAATGTGAGAAGGAACACTTGTTCAAGACAGCCATTTCAGATTACTGAGTTTTATTTAAATAAAGGCGAAGTTTCTAAGCCAAAGTCTCTCAGTTGTGTATCAAATTTCTTTTATTTTTAAAAAACTTCTCTAGCTCTCAAAGCCTGTATCAGGTAAAGAGAAGGAAAAAAAAATGGACTGAGCTGTACCATATATTGAAAACAATGCACTGCTCCTGCTTATATTGCTGTAAAATCATGGTAATTACCAATCCGAACTTGCTTTAATCAGTGAGTAGTGGTTTGACTGCTCTCATCCAGGATTTGGCAAATGGGAAGGGCTAGAAGGAAAATCTTTTTGGCTTTTCAGGTCTTATGGTCTCTGTTACACTACTCAACTCTGGTGTTCTAACACAAAAGCAGCCACAGACAATATAAGTAAATGACCAAATGTGACTGTTTTCCTATAAAACTTTATTTATGAAAAGAGGTGGCAGTCCACATTTGACCCACAGTCCATACTTTACCACTCCTGATCTAAAGTATTCATTATCTACAAAGAAAATGAAGTAACAAATGAGCTGAAAACCCTAAAAATTAGGAAACAATTTATACATTGTATCCTTATTTCAGCCTCCATTTGATCAGTACCATCTACATACATGTGACTTTGCCAAAACTGTCAGGCTTAGTGCTATTCTAGTACAGCAGCCTTGGGCCTGTAGACATTGCCCTTATGTTAACATGTGTGGTGGGATGGGTGATATCTCTGTGTAGACTCTGCTGCCTATGGACAGCTCTGGCCTCAGCTTGCTGTGCTCTCTGAGATTCCCACCATGGCCTGTGGGCATTGGGGCTTGACATGGGTACAGCTGATACTGCACCATTCTTATCTGGGAAGGGTCTGACATCTGCATCACCAAAGGACCCGTCAACCTCCATCCCAGGCATTGCTGGAAATAAGCCAACAACTCTGGATCCTATGCAGAACACCTGCAACAATTTTCTTAGATAACATGACAGTTACCTCTGATATGCTGTCAGTAAGTAGGTTCAGCTGACTTGGCATTGTTTCAGTTATATTTACCCCTAACCACACTGGTGTCACCAAAATTAGACTGCAACACCTTGACAGAATGTGTGAGACACCCTCCATGGAGCTTAGGAGACACCCTGGTCTCATGGAGCCACGTAGAGGCTCTCAGGGAGAACTGCTCCGCTGTACTCTGTGTAACTCTGCTCACTTCCACTTCTGAAGTGCCATGTCCTGCCTGAGCAGCTGACTCAGAGCCGATACCTGCCAGGCACTAATGGCACCCTCCATCCTACCTCTTAGGTGGCTTTTAGTTAATAGAGTTCTTAGAATTTAACACTTTAAAAATAACAATGTTATTTGTGGGGGTGGTGTTTTCCCAGAGAGACAAAGAGTTCCTGAAGTCCACGTTTCTCCTGGTTTACCATGACTGTGTGCTCCCACTTCTCCACTCCACACGCCTACCCCCGTTCAGGTGGGCAGAAGAAGAGACTGAGACTGCACGATGGAAAGTTATCACTGACTTCCTTAAGCAAAACCAAGAAAACCAGGGCGCCCTCCAAGCTCTGCTGTCACGAGATGGAGTTCATGAACCTTTTGACCTTTCAGAGCAGACCTATGACTTCTTGGGTGAAATGAGAAAGAATGCAGTGTGACAGTGGCAGCCTCTAGCCCTCAGCTTCCCACGGAATCAGATGGATCCTCCACGATTACGTGAATAAAATGATGGAACCAAAAATCACTGTCACTTTACAACTTAGGTTTTACTCTTTTCTTTCTACAGACCATATTTTTAAAGATATGTTTATACAATAAATATTTTTTAAAACTATAAAATAAATTTTTATAAGGAATACTGTTATATCTAAATTTAAACAGTATTTATTTTTTCAAAAACAGCTACTTAATGGTATAGATTTCTATAAAAGCAAGATTTTGTCAAAAACAAAATTTATGATTATTCAAGAAAGTGAAAAAAACAACCTATAGAATGGGAAAACATATTTGCAAATCATCTAACTGATAAGGGTCTAGTATCCAAAATATTTAAATTTATGAGTGTTAATAAAATTTATCTTGTTCAATAAAGAGGAAGTTAAAGTGATCCATTTGAGAAAGTTGTATCACTTAATTCAGTCTGATACTTGAATGTGATTTACCCCTAATTAAGTATAAAAACAGAGTTGCTTTTGCCTTTTCAAATCAAGAAAATAAGTGCTCTGTCAAAAGAACAAAAAGAAACTTTCAGGCACTGGAGAGTGGAGTTGATTCACCCTTTCACGTTTTGTTGCATTTCAGATAAACTTGTGATTGCTGGTAAAATGTCCCAAGCCTTTCCTTTTAGTGATAAATAGTAGCAGCCTGCGTTAATTGAGCACCTACTGTGTGAGCATTTCTCATTAGCCCAGTTAATCCTCACACCTACTGTAGGAGATAGGTACTGTTTTTTTTTTATTACTGTAGAAGAAACAGGCCAGATAGATGAAGTAATTTGCCTAAGGTCACAGCTAATAAGTGGCACAGCTAATATTCCAAGTAAAGATACTGTGTATAGTTTTCTACAACCTAAGATGTTCTGCCTTATCAGTGCAAACCTTTTAGGATTCCATGTGAAAATAAAATAAGAGAAAAAGTTTAACCTAAATAATTAGAATCCCATTAGAGGTACTTTTTTTTTTATGGCATGCTGCCTTAAAAGAGCCATTTATTTTTAGAGATCTGTCATATTATGAAACTTCTGGGCTATCTTGGCTAACTTATCCTAAACCCTTAACCTAAATTTAACTTGAGCCCCAGTTTCAGAAATTAACATGGTATGAAAGTGTTTCCAGGCCAGGCACGGTGGCTCACGCCTGTAATCCCAACACTTTGGGAGGCCGAGGTGGGTGGATCACCTGAGGTCAGGAGTTTGAGACCAGCCTGGCCAACACCATCTCTACTAAAAACACAAAATTAGCTGGGCATGGTAGTGCGTGGCTGTAATCCCAGCTACTTGGGAGGCTGAGGTAGAAGAATTGTTTGAACTTGGGAGGCGGAGGTTTCAGTGAGCCAAGATCGCGCCATTGCACTCCAGCCTAGGCAACAAGAGCGAAACCCCATCTCAAAAAAAAAAAAAAAAAAAAAAAAAAAAGAAAGGGTTCCCAGCCACAAATGTGACAAGTGAGAACTGGGCATTGGAAAAGAGATTTCATTCTCCAGGAACTCATTTCAGGAGATCTCTCCCCGTGCGTGCCCTTCTGCCCTCAACCACACAATACAAGGCTGAGTGTGGCAAACACCTTCCTTTTGCCCATCAGCTGCCTGGGCACGCTTACAAAATGGTGCCACCACTTCTCTAGCACCGTGGCCCTCCCCAGCTCCTGCTCCCAGGGAGGGCTTTGCCTTTCAAATGGAGGTGGTAAGTGTGCACAGCGACTTTTTCCTACGCTGTTACTGAGTTGCCTCCTCTTACTCTTAGTCCCCTGCAGTCCTGTTTTTGCAAGAACATGAGCCCATATCACTCCTCACTGTGAAAGTCCTTTGTAGAAACGACTTTTAATTTCTAAGCTCTACCTTTTTATTTTTTATTTTTATTTATTTATTTTTTGAGGCAGGGTCTCACTCTGTCACCTAGGCTGTAGTGCAGTGGTGCAATCACAGTTCACTGCAGCCTCAACTTCCCCGGGCTCAGGTGATCTCCTACCTCAGCCTCCTGAGTAGCTGGGAGCACACACACGTGCCATCATGCTTGGCTAATTTTTGTGTTTTTTATTGTAGAAACAGGGTCTCACTATGTTGCCCAGGCTGGTCTTGAACTCCTGGACTCAAGCAATTCTCCTGCCTCAGTCTCCCAAAGTGCTGGGATTTCAGAGCCACCATGCTTGGCCATCTTTTCATTTATTTTTTTTTAACCATTTGGCTTATTCTTAGCGTTAAGCCAGGGGTGGGGCATTTTGAGTGAAAGAAAATGCTAGCGAATTTCTTTCAGTGCATGTACTCCATGGAAGAGAAGGCTTTTTATTAGAATGCATTTTCGAAGACTGTCTTCCATGTTCATTTGAGAATGTGTCATGAGCTGACAAATATGGACAACTTCATAGTTTCTGACACATTAGGAAAGTATAGGGACACCAGAGAAAAAGCTTAAGTGAAGCTTAGGCCAGAAAGTGAGGTACATACGGAAGGGAGAGACCCAGGGGTGTGGGCATTTCTGCCATTAAGAGACTCCACCTTCTCTTCAGTCAGTGGAATCTTTTTTTTTTTTCCCAAACAACAAAATTTCTGACTTTAAATGCCACTTACTGGCTTCCAAAACGGAAAAGGTTGTCAAGGAGCCAAAAACATCCTGGAAATGAGTCCTCCTGGGTCTGTCTCAAGGAGTGTGACTTTAGCAACTCACTGAACTAATTGTTAAGAGTCATGGTGGTGGGGGGCGGGCAGCAGCAGGGTGAACAGCAGGGCTTTGCTGAGTGACCACACATGTGGTGCCTACCTGCAAGGCCAGGGGGACTCACCACACCTGAACCATGGGAGGGCGGGCAGGGCAGGGAGTCTGAACGGTGAACTACGTGGCCCACTCCTCTCCACCCTCCCAACCTCTTAATTGGTTGAGTGTCATATCCATCAGGTCTGCAGAGGTGAAAAATGTTGCAACTCGCGTGCCTGGGTGCTTGGAATGAAAGTCAAGGGGCAGAGGCAGATATTAAAGAGCAGGTATAGTCTCTGCCTTCAATGTTTATGATCTAATGTGCAAGGCCAGAGCAACTCACATAAAACCAGTTGACATACATGACCCTGTGTACAAATGGAGCAAGTTTGACTTGCCAACCTGGTAGCAGTTGGGAAACTATCAGTTTAACAGAGGAAGCCAGCAGTGTCCTCTGCCAGTTGAGGGCTTTGTCAATTTACAGCATTATAGGATATCCTTTGCTGTGAACTGCCTCAGCTTCCTCTTGCATGAAGCATTCTAAGTTGGGAGGCTTTCTTGGGGTGTGGAGGTGATCAAAGACAGCTGTCACCTAGCTGCTGTGATGTGTTTCCTCAAAACAAAGAGGCAGAGAAAGAACCTTACTTAGGGCACTTTGCATCTAAGTGTTACAATTATCCATTCATCATTTATCAACAAGTGTTGAGCACCTGCCATGCTCCAGGCACAGCAATGGGCTTTGAAAATACAGGACAGGCAAGATCTCTGTCCTTACAATGCATGAGGTGGACAGTAATCAGCCAAACACAAAAATTAATTCCAACGGTACTACGGTTGGGGCTGTTAGTGGCCCTGTGGCAGGCACGAAGTCAATGGTAAGTGTACAGGTGTTCCTTCCTATCCTCACTCTCTCCCTCTCCCAACCCCACTGTCTGTTGTTGGGGACCAGTTAGATTCAAATACATTTTCAGATGAATCCCTCACTATTTGAGCTCCCATATTTACTATCTGAAACTCAAGGACACATGGATTTGGTAATACTGTATCCCTCAAAACTCAAACTTGCTCTCTGAATTCTGATATTTGAATGCAGTAACCAAGTCAATTTGGATAAAGAAGGATGGGTATAAAGATAAGTGAATGGGCCAGGCACAGTTGCTCACACCTTTGGGAGGCCAAGGCAGGCAAGGTGCTTGAGCCCTGGCATGCAAGACTAGCCTAGGCAACATGATAAGACCCCATCTATACAAAAATTAGCCAGGTATGGTGGTGCAGGTCTGTAGTTCCAGCTACTCAGGAGGCTGAGTTGGAGGATTACTTGAGCCCAGGAGGTTGAGCCTGCAGTGAGCTGTGATCACACCACTGCACTCCAGCCTGGGCAACAGGGAAACCCTGTCTCAAAAAAATAGTAAGTGAATGGCAAGTGAAAGGCTATAGGCTATACTGTCTCATAGGCAGGAAAATGGAGGTTGAGTATGTTCTGCTCAGTGATGACTGATACTGAATGAGGCATGCAGGTCTGTGTGCAGCAATATAAAACAGAAATCATTAATGGAATACAGCTCACATTTGGGACTTTGATAGTGTGCCTGTCATTTAGCCCTTTTCTGATACTCTGTAAGACAGACTGGACCTTAACCTGCTCATTTGCATCTGACTTTGCCAGCAAAGATTAACTTTGCAGAACTTTGCCCTTTCAAAGAGGTCATTTTGGGGAATAAAAAGGTCTCCGTGCTTTCTGAGCTCTTCTCCAGGTAGGCATCTCTGGATGACCCAGACATTATCCCACTGAGTCCTTCCTCTTTCCTGGCAACTGTTCTGTACTTGCCCAACTCCAGAGACACAAGAAGCCAGACTCAATTCTGCCTCATGGCTACGAACATTAATCACAGAGTCTTCCCGAGTCTATCAGTGTGTGCATTCTATCTACCCCATTTGAGAGTTAAAGAGACCTTGATTTGTAGAAATAATAGTTGCAATCTCGTTGTGTCTTCCAGGCGAGAGCCAATGGGACATGTGTGTTCTTGCAGCAGGAAAGGGGAGAGCTCTGCTCCTATTTCTACAGTGGGAGGCTACTGTAGTGGATACCTGGTGTTTCTGCTGCCCAGCCTCCATGTACTTCTCTCTTGGTAACATCACCTCCACCTTGAGTGGCATTGTTCAAGTCACTGGATGAAGTCTCACCCGAAGCCATTATTACCTCTCAGCTTCTCACTTCCTAAGGTAATAAGTTCCTTTCATCACTAAAGCCAGCTGGAATGGGTTTTTCTAACTTTTGTTATTGAAAGAATCCCAATGGATACAACTGTCTATTCTTTCCCCCAGGTATCTCTGGATTTCTTCTGGCCTGTCTCTTCTTTTTCATGCAACTAGTAAATGGTTTCTGAAATATAGACAAAGCAATTTCTTAGTGGGAAAAGAGTTTAATAAAGAGGAGTCAAAAAAAGAGATAAGCAGTTGTCTCCAAAGTCTTTACGACTGTTTTCATGACTGTTTCAATCATTCAAAAACATTTATTGAGTACCTTTTGTGTATCAGACAGTATTCAAGATGGTGGACATGGCTGCGGTTCACCACATGAACAAAGTTTTGGCTCTCCTTAAGCCCACATCCTAGAGAGAGGGACAGGGGCAGGGAGACAAACAATAGGCAAATTAATACATCGGGGAAATCTTGGGTAGTGAAAAGTGCTTGCAGAGTTAAGCAGGATGTTGCTATTTGGGCTCTGGTCAAGCAGAGAAGGATACTCCTCCTCTTCCTTTCACGAAATGCAATTAACAGCCCTAGACAGAATGCATGGAGAAGGTAACTGAGGATTCTAGGAAAAAAAAAGAAGCAGGAATATTTGGGAAGGAAACCAGAATTCAAAACACTACTAAGCTGTTGGTAAGTTTCCCATTTTCTTTCCTCTGGTACCTCTCAGCCGGTGTCAGAGACCACCTGAAACCCAGAACTGTACACAGGATGCAGACAAAGACATCTCCAAAAGAATCCATGTTTCTGGTCTGAGGAATGGGAAAGAGAGCCCCAAAGAGTCAGACAGAGTGTAGAAAATCTCTGTTTTTTGTTTGTTTGTTTATTCTTTCCTTCCTTAGCCCTGGGCAATCTCGTGACAGTGGTGGTGGCAATGGAAGTAGCAGCCAGGCAGGTACCTGGAACTCTGGGAAAGGGGAACCTTTGTCTCTGACCAGAGGAACCATGATCCTAAAAGCATGGGGGGGAATAATTTTCACCTTTGTGTTTCTCTCTCTCTCTCTCTCTCTCTCTCTCTCTCTCTCACTCACACACACACACACACACACATACACACACACACACACACACACACACACACACACACACACACACTGCTTTGGTCCTGAAGACAGACCCAGTTACAAGAAGTGCACAGCAGAGAAGGAAAATGAAAACCCTGGTCTTTAGCCAGAGGACCAAGGCATAGCTTCATTTCTTAACATACTAATTGTTTCAGAAGGTGGAAGTGGCTCAGGGCCTCTCAGCTTAAGAGACTAAGGGGTTATGGGTTGTATTATTTTCTCCATTTCATAAATATGAGCCTAAGAAGGTTGTTTTTCTTCTTACTTAAGCTTTTCCTACTATGCCGTGTTGTCCATGGGCAAGTCAAAGGTATCCTACAGCCTGTAAGAGTGGCACAGTGCTTACTTGCAACCTTTAAGAGAGGTGGCAAGATGTGGGATTCATGGAGAAATCCCTCCTTTGCTTGGATTAATCCTGTAAACAAGGTGGTGTAGGTAAGACTGGGGTTGGCAGGTGGGATTAGGGTCTCCCTTACTTCCTAGTTTCCATAGCCTGGGAAAAAGGGATGATCAGTCTGGTTTGAGATCCACTGGGGGGTTCATTGCCTTTCTTTGCAATGCCTTTACTCTTAGCTTCATTTGTCCAAACTCCTCTCTCCCTTGGCTCTCCCCAGACCAGGCAAAGGCCAAGCTGGCTGGTCTCCCCAACTGTGGCCCTGAGGGCAGGACCTGGAATTCACCATTTCTGCTAATGAGATCAGCACATGGCCTCTTCTAATTACTCCAGCCCTCACGCAATCTTCCCCACATGCTCTCCACACCAGGGAGCAGCAGGGGGCAGGAAGAAGGGACCCCAACCCCGAGCATCCTGAGCAGACTCAGGGTGGGTCGGGAAAATGAAGGTTCGCCAATTCAAAGGTGGAGGGGAAAATGGTTCAGCCTTTGGGACTTGCATTTGGTGTGAAAGGAGTTGCTTGCCTCTGGGTCACAGCCCTGCATTCAGCTCCCCTACTTGCCTGGGAGTCAGGAAGAAACTTCTTGGCCTCAAGCCCAGTTAGGGGCAAGGCACTGGCTGGAAGGAAGGCCAGGGAAGGAAGGAGGTTGTCCGCTAGAGGCAGCAGCCAGCCAGCCCAGCCCTTCTCTGGTGCCTGCTGGTGTGGTCCTCTCTCAGAGAGTGGGGGGCCTTCATCTGCCCCATGAGGAAAAGAAGAGTGGAAGACCATGGAAAGGAATCCAGAAAGAGAAGGAAACACCAAGTCCCAGGAGCATGAGCTGGAAGGGAGGGCTGCTCCTCCCAGGGGAGGCTGGGGACTGAGAGCTGCCCCCAAGAGTGGAAATGGAGGGAGCTGGGCAAGACCCAGCATTGTTAGTAACCAGCTCTGTGGCCTTGACTTGACCTCACTGATTCTCAGTCTCCTCACTCGGAAAAGGGCAAAACAGCCACGTGCAGGCCGTGGTGGGCACCTGGGCTGTCTGCAGATAGCTTGGCTCATTGTTGGTCCTCAGTACACAGCCCTCGTAGCCAAGCAGCTCGAGCCTACACTCTGGGCCCAGGGGAGTGGCTGTCGCTGGCATCCCCTGGAATAACATGCTCCAGGAGTCAAAGATTCCTTAGTTGGAAAGGTCTAGAAAGAGACTCCCGCTCTGCTCCCTCCTGCACCAGCGCTGTGCCCCGCCGCTGGCCAGGCAGAGCCATTCGATGCCGCTGGGCCGCTCACTGAGGATCTGTTGGCTGCAGCGAGTGGAAGGACCTGCTCGGCTGGAACGTTTTTTGTTTTTGTTTTTTTTCCCCTCCCAGGCGACGTCCGATGGGTGTGTCGGGCAGGAGGTGATATTTGACAGGCTGCGCGCGGGAGAGCTGCCGCGGAGCGCCCAGCAGGGGCTGACAGCATGGCCTCGCGCGACCCTCCCGTCACCAGCTACGCCCCGTCCGACGTGCCCTCGGGGGTCGCTCTGCTCCTCACCATCCCTTTCGCCTTCTTCCTGCCCGAGCTGGTGAGTGCGGCACCCCCCGGCCACCTGCAGAGAGGGAGGGGGAAACCGGCCTCGGACCCAGACCGGACCGCGCCGAGAGACGGGGGAGCAAGCACAGGGGCTGCGGTGGCTGCCAGTCTCCCACCGGGCGCACAGCGGGGTGCAGCTGTACTCAAGAGGCAGATTCCACTCTGTGCCCCGTCTTATGCCGCCAAGGGGCTTCCTCCTTCCAAAACAAAACCCACTTGAGTGTGGAGGCCTGGGGGGACGTTGCTAAAATATCCAGGATTCCCGGGAAGATGTTGGAAATGAATTTTAATTACATGGCTTCTTTTGTCCAACTATTTGTGCCTTTCAGGTTTGAAGTGAGGAGACTGTGTTTCTCTCTGAGAGCAGGTCTTCCAGTGTTTTCTTAATTGTCATGTCTGCTGACTTTGAAATTTGACTTTTGTGGGGTCTCCCACACAAGGTAGCTATGGCAACATCTGCCATAAAACAGTCGTTTGAGGCACCCTGGTTGCAAATGAGAACCTGTCGCTGTGTTACTCTCTGGGGTGCCCTACGACTGAGTCGTGGCCCGAGCCCTGGGGATCCTGCCTGCTCCCATCTGCAGAGCTGTGGGTATGCAGTGTTCCACACTGCACAAGTCCCCTCTGAACTGGCTGGCCCCACATCCTCTTCACGGAGGAGCACACTCAAGTCTGGGGTCCAATCAAGGCAAAGAAGTGTTTTCTTTTTCCAGCACCTTCTGAAATATCTAGCTTGTGGGTGATATTTTCTTACCTGCCCTGAATTTGGCAGTGCTGTCCCTGAGCAGGGGGGAAAAGATAGAAAGTGGATCTACTTTTAAATCGGACGTAACCAACCCTTCTCATTCTCATCATCTGCCTGCAAAGTTGGGCCCGATCAAGCCACTTTTAGGCAAACTGGCTAACGGGTGGCCATTGATGGCAACCAGAAAGAGAACCAGGCAGTGTGGGCCTAGGATCTGAGTGGCTCCAGCTGAAACCCCACCTAAGAGGCAGGTTTCTGCCAAGGCTACCATCCCCAGCACAGCGTGGGCATCCTGCCAGACTGATGACATAACCGTGCTCTGATGAGTCCTACGTGCCAGGCCCTGGGTGTGCCCCTCACCTTGGAGCAGCTGCATGGGTGACCGGAGTACTGGTTGACTCTGCCTCTTTTTATTGAGCCTGTGGTTCATGTCAGTCCTGCAAGCCCCTGGTGACAGGGCACTGCCTCCTGGTGGTTTCCTGTCTGCCGGGGAGAGACTCCTGAGCATTTCCTCCCAATAATTGGATGGTGGCCTCAGCAAGGAGGGACCATCTGAACTCTCCAGGCCAAGGAGGGGTCCAGGCCTGCCACTAAGAGTTGGACCTCAAAGAACAGGCATTTACAGGCTGGGGGGAAAGAGAGGGAAAGGCCTAGAGGCCAGGGGAGAAGTCCTGGAAGGAGGCTAGAGGCACGGAGTTTCTGGAATCAGGACAGCACCCAGGGTGAGAACCGTGAGAGGTCATGGTGGCCCCACCTGTCCTGCTCCTGCCAGTGAAACTCCTGGAAGAGCAAAGTGCACGCTTGTGTTGGGCTCTGGGGCCTTACGTGTTGTGGCAGGTGAGGGGCTCAATGACAATGAAAATTGACATTGGCCCAATTTTCTTCATTTATTTGTATTGTTAAGTAACGTGAGATTTACAGTAAAGCTGCAATAATAGTAGAGAAAGTTCTGTGTACTCTTCCCTCAGCTGCCGGTACTGCCTGCATCTTCCATGGTACAACTCTTGAAATCGGGAAACTAACACTGATACTGTGCTATCAAGTACTCCGTAAACCTTACTCCAGTTTTGCTAATTTCCTCACTAATGTCCTTTTTCTGGTCCAGGATCCCACATGGCACTTAGTTGTCATATCTCCTTCATCTCCTTTAATCTGGGAAAATCTGGGTCCTTATTTTGACACTTCTGAAGAGTACTGATTAGTTTTTTTTCTTTTTTTCTGCTTTTGAAAAATTTATTTTTCCATAAATTATTGGAGTACAGGTGGTATTTGGTTACATGAGTAAGTTCTTTAGTGGTGATTCGTAAGATTTTGGTGCACTCATCATCCATGTATACACTGCACTATATTTGTAGTCTGAGACGATTCCCTGCCCAGGCTGGATCATGGCCGACTTTGGTCACTGCAACCCCACCTCCAGGTTCATCCATTCTCTGCCTCATCTCCTGACCTCGTGATCCGCCTGCCTCAGCCTCCCAAAGTGCTGAGATTACAGGCGTGAGCCACCACGCCCGGCCCATATTTGTAGTCTTTTATCCCTCACCCCTCTCCCACTCTTCCCCCCAAGTCCCCAAAGTCCATTGTATCATTCTTATGCCTTTGTGTCCTTATAGCTTAGCTCCTACATATCAGTGAGAACATATGATGTTTGGTTTTCCATTCCTGAGTTACATCACTTAGAATAATAGTCTCCAAGCTCATCCAGGTCACTGTGAATGCTGTTAATTCATTCCTTTTTGTGGCTGTATAGTATTCCATCATATATATATATATATATATATATATATATATATATCTCACAGTTTCTTTATCTACCCATTGATTGATGGGCATTTGGGTTGGTTACACAATTTCCCAATTGTGAATTGTGCTGCTATAAACGTGTGTGCAAGTATCTTTTTTGAATAATGACTTCTTTTCCTCTGGATTGATACAGAGTAGTGTGATTGCTGGATCAAATGGTAGTTCTACTTTTAGTTCTTTAAGGAAACTCCACACTGTTTTCCATAGTGGATGTACTAGTTTACATTCCCACCAGAAGGGTAGAAGTGTTTCCTGTTCACCACATCCACACCAACATCTATTGTTCTTTGATTTTTTCATTATGGCCATTCTTGCAGGAGTAAGGTAGCATCACAATGTGGTTTTAATTTCCATTTCCCTGATCATTAGTGATGTTGAGCATTTTTTCATATGTTTGTTGGCCATTTGTATATCTTCTTTTGAGAATTGTCTATTCATGTCCTTGGCCCACTTTTTGATGGGATTTTTTTTTTCTTACTGATTTGTTTGACTTCCTTGTAGATTCCAAATATTAGCCCTTTGTCAGATGTATAGATTGTGAAGATTTTCTCCCACTCTGTGGGTTATCTGTTTACTCTGCTGTCTGTTCCTTTTGCTGTGCAAAAGCTCTGTAGTTTGATTAGGTCCCAGCTATTTATCTTTGTTTTTATTGCATTTGCTCTTGGGTTCTTGGTCATGAAATCCTTGCCTAAGCCAATGTCTAGAAGGGTTTTGCCAACGTTATCTTCTAGAATTTTCGTAATTTCAGGTCTTAAGTTTAAGTGCTTAATCCATCTTGAGTTGATTTTTGTATAAGGTGAGAGATGAGGATCCAGTTTCAATCCCCTACATGTGGGTAGCCAATTATCCCAGCACCATTTATTGAAAAGGATGTCCTTTCCCCACATTATGTTTTTGTTTGCTTTGTCAAAGATCAGTTGGCTGTAAGTATTTGGGTTTATTTCTGGGTTCTCTATTCTGTTCCATTGGTCTATGTGCTTACTTTTATACCAGTATCATGCTGTTTTGGTGACTATGGCCTTATAGTATAGTTTGAAATCAGGTAGTGCGATGCCTCCCGATTTGTTCTTTTTGCTTAGTCTTGCTTTGGCTATGTGGGCTCTTTTTCCTTCCATATGAATTTTAGAATTTTTTTTTCTAATTCTGTGAAGAATGATGGTGGTATTCTGATGGGGATTGCATTGAATTTGTAGATTGCTTTTGGCAGTATGGTAATTTTCACAATATTGATTCTACCCATCCATGAGCATGAGATGTGTTTCCATTTGTTTGTGTTGTCTGTGATTTCCTTCAGCATTGTTTTATAGTGTTCCTTGTAGAGGTCTTTCAACTTATTTGTTAGGTATATTCCTAAGTATTTTATTATTACTATTATTATTTTTTGCAGCTATCATGAAAGGGGTTGAGCTCTTGATTTGATTCTGTGCTTGGTCGCTGTTGGTGTATAGAAAAGCTACTGATTTGTGTACATTAATCTTGTATCCAGAAACTTTTGCTGAATTCTTTTATCAGTTCTAGGAGCTTTCTGGAAGAGTCCTTAGAGTTTTCAAGTTAAACGATCATATTATCAGCAAACAGTGACCGTTTGACTTCCTCTTTACTGATTTGGATGCCCTTTATTTCTTTCTCTTGTCTGATTACTCTGGCTAGGACTTCCAGTACTACGTTGAAGAGGAGTGGCGAGAGTGGGCATCCTTGTCTCATTCCAGTTCTCAGAGGGAATGCTTTCAACTTTTCACCATTCAGTATTACGTTGGCTGTGGGTTTGTCATAGATGGCTTTTATTACATTAAGGTATGTCCCTCATATGCCAATTTTGCTGAGAGTTTTGACAATAAAGCGATGCTGGATTTTGTCAAATGCTTTTTCTGCATCTATTGAAATGATCATGTGATTTTTGTTTTAAATTGTTTATGTGGTGTATCACATTTATTGACTTGCGTATGTTAAACCATCCTTGTATCTCTGGTATGAAACTCACTTGATCATGGTAGATTATCTTTTTGATACGTTGTTGGATTCAGTTAGCTAGTATTTTGTTAAGGATTTTAGCATCTATGTTCATCAAAGATATCAGTCTGTAGTTTTCTTTTTTGGTTATGTCCTTTCCTGGTTTTGATATTAGGGTGATGCTGGCTTCATAGAATGAATTAGGGAGGGTTCCTTCATTCTCTATCTTGTGGAATAATATCAAAAGGATTGGTACCAATTCTTCTTTGAATGTCTGGTAGAATTTTGGTGCGAATCCATCTGTTCTTGGACTTTTTTCGTTGGTAATTTTTAAATTACCGTTTCAATCTTGCAGCTTGTTATTGATCTGTTTAGCGTATCTAGTTCTTCCTGATTTAAGCTAGGAGGGTTGTATTTTTCTAGGAATTTATCCATCTCCTCTAGGTTTTCTAGTTTATGTGTGTAAAGGTGTTCCTAGTAGCCTTGAATGATCTTCTGTATTTTGGTGATGTCAGTTGTAATATCTCCTGTTTCATTTCTTAGTGAGGTTATTTGGATTTTCTCTCTTCTTTCCTTGGTTAATCTTGCTAATGGTCTATTAATTTTATTTATCTTTTCAAAGAACCAGCTTTTTATTTCATTTATCTTTTATGGGTTTTTTTTTGTTTCAATTTCATTTAGTTCTGCTCTGATCTTGGTTATTTCCTTTCTTCTGCCGGGTTTGGGTTTGGTTTGTTCTTGTTTCTCTAGTTCCTTGAGGTGTGACCTTAGATTGTCTGTTTGTGCTCTTTCAGACTTTTTGATGTAGGTGTTTAGGGCTATGAACTTTCCTCTTAACACTGTCTTTGCTATATACCAGAGGTTTTGATAAGTTGTGTCATTATTGTCATTCAGTTTGAAGAATTTTTAAATTTCCATCTTGATTTTGTTTTTGACTCAATGCTTTCAGAAGCAGGTTATTTAATTTCCATGTATTTGAATGGTTTTGAAGGTTCCTTTTGGAGTTGATTTCCGGTTTTATTCTACTGTGGTCTGACAGAGTGCTTGACATAATTTCAATTTTCTTAAATTTATCAAGTCTCGTTTCATGGTCTATCATATGGTCTATCCTGGAGAAAGTTCCACGTGCTGTTATACAGAATGTGTATTCTGCAGTTGTTGGATGAAATGTTCTGTCAGTTGTAATATCTCCTGTTTCATTTCTGTTAAGTCCATTTGTTCCAAGGTAGTTTAAATCCATTGTTTCTTCATTGACTTTCTGTCATCATTGCCTGTCTAGTGCTGTCAGTGGAGTATGGAAGTCCCCCACTATTATTGTGTTGCTGTCTATCTCATTTCTTAGGTCTATTAGTAATTGTTTTATAAATTTGGGAGCTCCAATGTTAGGAGCATATATGTTTAGGATTGTGAAATTTTTCTGTTGGACAAGGCCTTTTACCATTATATACTGTCCCCTCTTTGTCTCTTTTAACTGATAATGCTTTAAAGTTTGTTTTATCTGATATAAGAATAGCTACCCTTGCTCGCTTTTGGTGTCCATTTGCATGAAATGCCTTTTTCTACCCTTTTACTTTAAGTTTATTTGAGTCCTTATGTGTTAGGTGAGTCTCCTGAAGGCAGCAGATAGTTGGCTGGTGAGTTCTTATCCATTCTGCAGTTTTGTATCTTTTCAGTGGATCATTTAGGCCATTTACATTCAATGTTAGTATTGGAATGTGAGGTACCATTGCATTCATCATGCTCTTTGTTGCCTGTCTACTTTGGTTTTGTTTTTGTTTTTTAACTTGTATTTTTGTTCTATAGGTCCTTTGTGATTTATGCTTTCAAGAGGTTCTGTTTTGATGTGTTTCTAGGATTTGTTTCAAGATTTAGAGCTTCTTTTAGCAGTTGTCGTAGTGGTGGTTTGGTAATGGCTAATTCTCTCAGCATTTGTTTGTCTGAAAATGACTATATCTTTCCTCCATATATAATGCTTAGTTTTGCTAAATATAAAATTCTCAGCTGATAATTGTTTTGTTTGAGGAGGCTGAAGATAGGTCGCCAGTCTCTTCTAAGTTGTAGGATTTCTGCTGAGAAATCTGCTGCTAATCTGATAGCTTTTCCTCTATAGATTACCTGGTGCTTTTGTCTCACAGCTGTTAAGAGCCTTTTCTTCATCTTAACTTTGGATAACCTGATGACAATGTGCCTAGGCAAAGATCTTTTTGTGATGAATTTCCCAGGTGTTCTTTGTGCTTCTTGTATTTGGCTGTCTAGGTCTCTCACAAGGTCGGGAAAGTTTTCCTTGATCATTCCTCCAAATATGTATTCCAGGCTTTTAGAATTCTCTTCTTCCTCAGGTACACCAATTATTCTTAGGCTTGGTTGTTTAACATAAACCCAGACTTCTTGGAGGCTTTGCTCGTATTTTCTTTTTTTTTCTTTGTCTTTGTTGGATTGGGTTAACAATAACAAAGACCTTGTCTTTGAGCTCTGAATTTCTTTCTTCCACTTGTTAAATTCTATTGCTGAGACTTCCCGGAGTATTTCACATTTCTAAAAGTGTGTCCAAAGTTTCCTGAATTTTGACTGTTTTTTCTTTAAGCTATCCATTTCCATGAATATTTCTCCCTTCACTTCTTGTATCATTTTTTGGACTTCCTTTGCATTGGGCTTCACCTTTTTCTGGTCCCTCCCTGATTAGCTTAATAACTAATCTCTTGAATTCTTTTTCAGGTGAATCAGGGATTTCTTCTTGGCTTGGATCCATTACTGGTGAACTAGTGTGATTTTGGGGGTATTGAAGAGCCTTGTTTTGTCATATTACCAGGGCTGGTTTTCTGGTCCCTTCTCATTTGCGTAGGCTCTGTCAGAGTGAAGGTCTAGGGCTGAAGGCTGTTCAGATTCTTTTGTCCTACAAGGTGTTCCCTTGATGTAGTATTCTTCCCCTTTTCCTATGGATGTGGCTTCCTGTGAGCCAAACTGCAGTGATTGTTGTCTCTCTTCTGGATCTAGCCACCCAGCGAATTTACCTGGCTCCGGGCTGGTGCTCCGGATTGTCTGCACAGAGTACTGTGATGTGGACTGTCTATGGGTCTCTCAGCCCCGGATACCAGTGCCTGTTCTGGTGGAGGTGGCAGAGGGTGCAGTGGACTCTGTGAGGGTCCTTAGCTTTGGTGGTTTAATGGTCTATTTTTGTGCTGGTTGGCCCCCTGCCAGGAGGTGACACTTTCCAAAAAGCAACAGCTATAGTAGTATGGAGAGGGACCAGTGGGGGGTGGAGCCCTAGAACTCCCAAGATTATATGCCCTTTGTCTTCCACCAGAGTGAATAGGGAAGGACCATCAGATGGGGGCAGGGCTAGGCATGTCTGAGCTCAGACTCTCCTTGGGTGGGTCTTGCTGTTGCTGCTGTGAGGGGTGCAGGTGAGATTCCCAAGTTACTGGAGTTGTGCACTTAGGAAGATTATGGCTGCCTCTGCTGAGTCATGCAGGTTGCCAGGGAAGTGGGGGAAAGTTGGCAGTCACAGGCCTCACCCAGCTCCCACACAAACCAAATGGCTGGTCTCACGCCCTGTGTACCCCCCAGCAGCCCCAAGTCTGTTTCTAGGCAGAGGGCAAGATGGGTTTGAAAACTTGCCCAAGGATATCCTCCTCCCAAAGCAAGAGAAAAGGGCTTTAGTTCTTCCCCCGCCTGTAAAGTCTGCACACTCGATTCGTGACCTCCCCTGAGTTCTGGCCAGGTCCCCTGAGTTCTGGCCAGGAGGCATCTCTCCCCATTCAAATTGTTACAAAGCTCAGCTAGAGAAGTCCTTCCCCCTGCTCCTCTGGCCACCCTCCCGATGAATCCCTGTGGCGCCAGGCAGGAATGGGCTGCTTGGGGACCCAATGAGCTCCCAGGGCCTTTCTGCTGCTTCCTCTACCCCTATATTTTGCTTGGCTCTCCAACTTAACTCAGCTCCAGGTAAAGTTGGAAACATCTCTTGCAAACAGACCTTCAGCTTCTCCAGTGGGGGTGTGTGTTTGGAAGAGGAGGCTCTCCCTTTCCTACTTCCTCATTTGGGGCACTCACAGTATTTGGGGTGTCTCCCGGGTCCTGCAGGAACAGACTGCTTCCTTCAGAGGGTCTGTGGGTCCTCTCAGGATTGCTGGTCTGTTTTTGCAGTCGATCTGTAGCTAAAATTCACAGTGCAAGCCTTTGCATGCTGTTCTGTCCGGAGCTGTAGTCTAATCCTGCCTCCCATCCGCCAGGATCCCCTCTGCCTTCTGATTAGTTATTTTTGTACAATGTCTTTTAATTTGATCTTCTCTGATGTTTACTCATTATAACTTCATTTATTTTTAATTCAGGAGTAATCCTATTCATTATCGAAAACTGAGAAAGTTCAGAAATAAATATGATCCATATGTGTGCACATACTCATATACGTGTACACACCTATTTAATGGGGTTATTCTGTACCTGCTGTTCTGTACCTGGTTTTCCCTTAAATAAGCATTCTTAGCATGGAACTAGAATCACGTGTGCCTTATACCTGGGGTGAGGAATGGGAGGTAAATGGGAGAGAGGGAGAATGTTGAGGTGGGTGGGTGATTCTGATCCCATTGACCAGAAGACATACTGGCTGGAGAGGCGAGTACAGAATCAGCTTAGCACAGGCCCCTCTTCTGCCTTGGTCTCCTGGGGGTGCAGCTGCTGCTGCCCACTGGGGCTGACCCCAGAGCACCAGGCCTTGGGGGCCCAGCAGATTCTGTCTCAGGGCCTAAAATCTCACGGACAGGCCTGTTTTTCTAAGGATGTGAGTACAGAGAGTGGGTTGTAAAACCAGGCCAGCAAAGGGACAAAGAACTCGAAATCCAGTAATGGGATTCTGATGCTATCCACGGTGGGGGCAGCCCAGGGAGGACCTTTCCCTCCAGCTGCTGCTGACGAGATACCCCAAGGACTTGAGAGCAGGCCCGTGGGACAGACTTTCCATATGAACAAGAGGCCAGATGTGCCAGGAAAGCATAGTCAGATGGGCTCACACAAGGCCCCGCCTCCTCCCCCAGCTTCCCTAGGCCCCAAGCCACCCTGCTAGCCAGGCCGGATCCCCTGTTTCTTGGTGATGACAGGCAGGGATGGGCCAGGCCCTGGGGAGTCTGCAGTTTCTCTACCACCTCTGCTCCCCTGAGCTTGCTCTCATGGATCGTTGCCTAAAATGGTTTATTTTCAAGTCTTTGCCAGTAAAGTTCACATTTTTAAACTTATTTTGTAGTAATTATAGATTCATAGGAAGTTGCAACGATAGTTCAGAGAGGCCTCCTGTCCCCGTCCCCAGCTTCCCCTGGTGGCTGCATGTTTCCTAACAGTAGTACAGTATCAGAGCCCAGAAGCTGCCCTTGGTACTTGGGGGCTCCACTTTTCTCACATGTGTAGATTCAGGGAATCACCACTGCATCAAGGCACAGGGCTGCCACTCACCACAAAGAGCTCCCTCGTGCTACCCTTTCAGTGTGCACCCCCTACCCTGCCCTCCCTTGCCCCCTCCTGAACAAACCCCTGAAAACCACAAATTTCATTCCTACAATTTTGTTATTTCCAGAAAGTTATATAAATAAATGAAATCACACAGTATATGGGTGTTTGAGGTTGGCTTCTTCCGCTCAGCCTAGTGCTCTTGAGCACCATCCAAGCTGCGGCCTCTGTCAATAGCTCCTTCCCTCTTACTGCTAAGTAGCATTCCGTGGTCTGGCTTTGCCGTCATTTGTTTAACCATTCGCCTATTGAGAAACAGTTTGCCTGTTTCCAGTTCTTGGCTGTTCCAAATAAAGCTGCTGTGAAAACTTGTGTGCAGGCTTTTGTGGGGGGGTAATGCTCAGTTCTCCAGGGAAAATGCCCCTGTATGATTGCTGGGTGGTGTAGTAAGTGTACACTTTATTAAGAAACTGACAAACTATTTTCCAGAGTGGCTGGAGAATAACTTCTGCGTTTTACATCCCCACTAGAGACTGATGAAACTTTATCAGTAAAGTTCATGTTTTATGTAGTTTACTGGTGAATTTAGATTTCTTATTTAAAGACAATATTAATTTTGAAACAATCTCCAAATGCAAAAAAGGTTTGAATGGGTGAATTTTAAGATGAGAACAGACATCCATTTACTTTCTCTCTCCTTCATGTAGCAAGTGTGTGTGCCTCTGGGGAGCCTGGGGTGGGTGCGGCTCACACCCCTGCCCTGCTCTGGAGCCAGCTGTCTGCAGGTGCTGGGGGCCAACCATGCCATACCTGTACAATGCGAGGTGATTCATCAGCTTTTTTATAAGCTGAAGGGTGGAAGCTGCAAGCTCACCCAGGTGACTGTGAACAAGGAAATGCTTTATGAATATGACTCCAATAAATTATTTTAACTGTCAACCTTGTCACTAGTTGACTTATGAGATTTTTGACTAGTTTAAAACAAACAGCTAAGATTTCTAGAGGTTCAGAAAGTTAAAAGGGGAGACCATGCAAACTCTTTGTTTGATGTTAGATGTTTTCCTTTCAGCTGCTTAACTCGCCAGCACATTAGTCAGAGAGAAATCCTCTGAGCCCTTAGAGGTTCATCCCGAGCTCTTCCAGTTTGGCGAGTTCGTTGTATGTCTTACCCAAATGGCCAGTACCACCTTCATTCCAACCTGCTGCTGCTTCTACTCTGTTTATATGGAAGAGCCTGTCTGAAACTCACTGAAGCCAGGGGCCTCCCGGGAGCCCCCTAGGGCCAACTCTATGTGGACTGAAAGTGACTGGATGGGGCTGGGAGAAGAAATTAGGGCTCCTCTTAGGCCGGACCTTGGGGCAGGCATCTTCCTCTTCCTTCTAACTGTGCCTTAGAAGTTGAGTTTTCCAGTAGGAGAAATCATCTCCCTTGCTTTCTTCTGCTCCCCCATCAGTTCTCCATACTTCCAGGAGCAGCAAAGTTAACTCAATTTACCCCAGTTTATTTTATAATTTTCTTTTCATGCTTCAGCCTTTCTGTCTCTGTCCCTCTCTTCACTCCCCTCACTGCCATGTGGCCTCTTCCTGTCCTTGGTCCGGCTCCCACAGGGAAGCACCCTTGTCTTCTGTTCTCCTGCAGGACATGGGAGCCACCAACCTCTGTGCCCATGGGACCATGGGGTCCCATTGGAATAATGGCCGAGGATGTCCCCTGGAAGACAAGGACGGGAGAACATGAGGAAAGGGAAGGCCTTGGGCTGGGGAAGAGCAAGGCCTCCCAGGAGAGAAGATGAAAAGGGCCATGGGACAGGAGTTGGATGCGAACCTCCCCACACTGCCTGTGGCCACCTTGGCCTTCCTGCCCCTTGGCCAGGCCCAGCCCCTACTCTGGGAGGCCACTGTGTATTCAGGTTCAGTAAAATAGAGTCAGTCAGGATGGGGCCTAAAGTTTGGCTCTGCTTCTTCATTGCTGTGAGACCCTGGGCAGGTTACTTAATCACTCTGAGCTGCAGTTTCGTCAACAATGGAAAGAGAAACAATAAATAGAAACAAGGATCCTATAAGACAGCTGTGGGGTTTGAATGTGGACTTCATAGGAAATGTCAGGACATGGTGAGTGAGTGCTCCATAATGCCAGCCCATACTACTTTAGCGTTGGCGGTCATTGGACCTCTTACTAGAAAGTGCATTGTAAGACAAGTAACAATTGTAAGTCAACAAGTGTTTATTGAAACACTACTGCCACTCTAGCCCCATGCTCTGCTCTTAGGGGCATACAAAAATAAGACAGTCATTGAGGGGATAAGGTAAGGCATGAGCCTCTCTTAAAGGAGTGGTGCAACTAACACACTGAAGATGCAACGAGCACTCCAGGACAGGAGACAGGTGAAAGGCAGGGGCTGCACAGCCACAGCTGCCCAGAGGCCCTGAGAGCCAGTTGGTGTCGGGACAAGATGATTCAAGGAGGAGCTTGACATTCTTGAAGGGCTTGGATTGATGGGTGACGCATTTTCTTGTTCAGATTAGGACTGCCTAGGACCAGGAAATTAACAAATATATAAAGTCAGGGTACAAGAAAGACTTAAATCCCCCACTTAAATCCCAAGTATTCATTCAAGCTGAGCACCTACTCTCTCTCTGCCAAGCACTGGCAATACAAAAATAAACAAGACAGACATGGCCCCTGCCTATGGAGCCTGATGCGTCATGAGGGCGGTGGAGAAGAGCCAAGGAAATCTGTAAAGGCGCCGTGCCTGTCACGGTCCAGTAAGAAACAGAAACCATGATAGGTGCTTCATGTGGAGGGCATTCAATACAAGGACTTGTTGACACAGTTGTTGGAAGGCTGGATGAACAGAAAGGGGCCACTGAACAATCCAGAGAATAACAAGTGCTCACAGTGCCTGCCGCCCACCCCCAGAATCAGGGACAGAGGGGCAGCGAGGCTGATGCTCAAACCTATAGATGAAGCTGTCTCTGCCTTGCCAGCGCTCAGAACAGTGTGGGGGTGCTGGGAGACAGTGGTCACCCCAAAGAAAGGGCACTGGGACCCTCATCTCCAGCTGCTGCTGCTGATTCTGGGGAGACAATGGCAAGACTTGGAAAAGAAAGCAGGAAGCCCCCACTTCTCTCCTAACATCCCAGCCTCCCTCCAAGTCCTCCCCTGCCAGAACCTAGTAAGGAATCAGCCACCGAGGGAGCCCACACCACACAGCAAAGAGACGCTGGGAACCACCTGGCCTGGCCCCGCATCCCTGGCCACTCCGGCCCCTGTCTGAACTTCCAGCCCTGGTCTTTCCCTGGCCGTCCAGCAGGACCATGAGCAGCCGTCCCTGAACCAGTGACCTCTCTCAACTCGGCCAAGACAAACAACCAAGCACACTGTCAGAAGGCCAGCCCACCCGGAGGGGTCCACAGCATTGACGGCTGCCCTGAAGGAGCCACCGGCTGCTGGCATGGAGCCTAACAGAGAGGCCCCGGGCAGTCTGACCCACTGGACCCAGGGCGAGCCCCAGACAAGGAGCCTTGCCAGTAGAAGTGCTGGCTCTCTCCGCCATTCCCAGGAGCTTTCTCCCCAGAGAACCTTCCCCTGGGCAGGGCAGATCTGTGGGAGTCAGGAGAGGCTCCTAGAGTGTTGTCCAGATTGGCAACACTCAGGGCAAAGGGCCCTAGTGCGGAGGAGCTCCAGGACCCTGGCCTTTGCCGCCTCATCTCTTTCCAGCCCCTCCCCTGCCTTGTCCATCCCTGCCAGCCAGCTCCTAGCCTCGGGCCCTCTTTGCCTCCTGAAGAGACCAGCCTCTCCCTCAGTCACCACCTGGTCAGGGTCCCCCATCTCAGCCAGAATGGATGGCTGCTCAGGCCCCACACAGGCCCCACCCCATTGGACAGGGCCAGCCCTTATACCACATTCCACAGCACTAGCTCCCTGTGGCATCACTTCCTGTCCCCTGGCCACAAACTGTCCCTAGAAGATACCAGCGGGGTCCCAGAGTACAGCCTCAGTGGGATCCCCAACCAGAGGGGCCAAATATCATGGGTCTGGGACTCCAGTCTTCAGACCTCTTTCAAAGAAGGCTGGATTCTTTGAGCTTTGCTTTTTCACCTCGGCACTATTCACAGATTCCCCCCACCAGCCTCCCTCCAACACTGCGCATCTGGACTCTTTCTGCCCCAGTGATGTTGGGGGAGGCATGGAGGGGGATGTGAATTAATTTGAGCACCGTCCTCTCTGACAGCACATATCTTAGTAGTCTGTCCTATGTACCAGGGCAGTGGGGCATCTCAGGATGACAAGGGGTGCCGGTGGGGTCAGGGAGGAGGCAGGGTAGTGGGAAAAGCCTTCCCGGGGAATCCTGAGGGCAGGTTGCTCCCTACCCTACTGGGAGAATTTCTGGGGCCTGGGAGGTGATGGAGCAGGAAATAGGTGAGGATGAAACAAATACACGTCTGTCACCATTTGATTCAGGCTCCTGGCAGGAATGCCAGTCTGTGGCTGGGCCACAATGGAAGGCCCAGAAGGTAGCAGGCGGTGCCACCTTCATGGGCATCTGTCCCAGGAAGCTGAGGCTGTGAGCAGCTAGTGAGTGGTGTGTAGAGCAGCCCCCTCCTCCTTTCTCAAGTGAGTCAGTGACATGTACCAAGCACTTGCTTTATGCCAGGCTCCGTGCTTTACTCCAGGGACAGAGACCTCAGGGCACACAGTCCTGCCTGCAGGAGCTCAGAGTTCCAACAGGAGGCAGGGAAGAGACAAAAAGAGACAATGAAAGTGGAGAGTGACCCTAGAGGAGGTATGCTGGGGGGCTTGGTAGTCAAGGGTGGCTTCCTGGAGGAGGTGACATGGTCTGGTCCCTGCCTTTCAGGGTCTGGTCATAGATAGACTGGGGATCAGCTGGGGAGAACCAAGCAGGCAATCCATCAACCAGTACTAAGTGACCCGGTGCCTAAGGAAGGGCAGGTTATTAGTCACAAAAAGTCTGTGGGCTCCTGAGGAGAAAGGAGGGTATGGGGACTTCCCCTGAGCCTGAGTCCAGGGATCATCAGGCAACTTCTTGGGGGGCACATGGGCAGGAACATGAAGTTAATCAATGTATGGGGACCAAACAGGGAGAGTGAGAAAGAGGACACTGGGGCAGAGGGCCAGGGAGAGTGGGGAAGCCCAGCCACAGGGCCACGGCGGGAGCAGGATGCCTTCCCCTTGCTGCTTTACAGCATTTCTGTGCTTTTCTAAGGTACACAGGTAGACAAAAGGGAAAATATGCCCCCCCAAATGCTGTGTTTAATTTTGTCCTCTTCCTTGTTTTTAAGAGACAAGAAGAAAAAGGGCTTTAGACTTTGGATGGAAAAGAATGTTCTAATTAGTCAATTTTATGTGACATTGTAAATCTGTGCTGTTTGGTCAGTAAAAAGTGAAGGCAGTCAGTCTGAATGGGCGGAAGTGGTGCTGGGCGAGGAGGAAGCAGGACTGGGGATGCCTGGCCCTGACTCAGGGCCCCTCCCAGACTGCACTTCCTGCGACTCTGGTGTGCCCATCCCAGAGAGGCCGGGCGCACTGCCAGCCCCATTCTGTGAGTGCTTATGAGTACCAAGGACGCCCTTACATGACTCGCTCAGCCAGGAGCAGCTGCGGACACGAGTTCCCACCAGTGCTGGATGGAAGTTCCTGCCAACACTGTTATCCAGTGGGAGATGAGACCCGGCCCTCACTGGAGGCCTTAGGAGCCTGGGCTGGCAATTTCCTGCTAGCCTTAAAGCCACAGAAAAAGAAAATTCTCCCTCCATGAGTGAGGATGCAGTGACTCAGGGTTTGGAAGTGTGCTAGGTTGAACTGCAGAGTGTGGAACTTTCGTGCAATGCTACTTGTTTTCAGGGTGCTCTTGGGGTGCTGGAGACAGACCTGCCACGCCCCTACTGGGTAACTGAGGATGCCCCTCTGCCTTTTAAAGCCAGCATCCTCCTGTATTCAAAGCACAAAGGAGATAAGGACGGCTGCTCAGGCTTCATGAGGCTGCAGGGCCAGTGACATGGGGGTGGGAGCTGCCTCATGGGCTGTAAGCAGCACTCAGGTGGGCTCTGGGTCTCTGAGCCACCCACAGGGAGACTTGCAGTCAGGTGAACCCTGCCCAGGAGCACCCAGCACAGCCTGGCTGGGTCCCTGACCTCCAGCTGTGGCACTTGGGGTACATGAGTGTGGAAGACCCTAGCTTTGGTACGGGGAGTTCCAGCCGCACAGAGGTAGGGCACTCCAGGGCTCCTCCCACTCTCCCTGACAACGGGCCTGTCATCTCACCACATTTCCCTTCGCCTTCCTCAGCAGCTCCCACTCCCACCCAGACCCCCGCATGGCCCCTCAGGCCCTGGGATGGGGCTCCTGCTGCAGCTGCCAGGCTGGGGCCTGTGCTGGGCTGTGGCCTACCCATGGGACAGTGCTGTGAAGGGGAGGAGTGGTCCAGGGGCGGGCAGGAAGGAAGGCACGCTGGAGCAAGGGTTTCCACAAACTCACCCACAGAAAGAGAGAGATTTCCATCGCAACCTGGTACACTATAGGCGGGTGCGGGTGTGTGTGTAAGTGAAACAAAAGATCCAGGAAACAGTATTTCCCTTTCCTGTACACAATACGCTCCTATACTTTATATCCTAGTCTGCTTAAGTTCTTTTTTTTTGGGGGGGGGGTGCAGAGTCTTGCTCTGTCACCCAGGCTGGAGTACAGTGGTACAAGTATAGTTCACTGCAGCCTCGAACTCCTGAGCCCAAAGGATCCTCCCCGCACTCTGCCTTCCAAGTAGCTAGGACTACAGGTGTGCTCAGTTAATTTTTTGAAATGTTTTCTAGAGACAGGATCTCATTTTGTTGCCTAGGCTGGCCTCAAATGCCTAGCCTCAAGCAATCCTCCCACCTCAGCTTCCCAAAGTGCTGGGATGACAAGTGTGACCCATTATGCCCAGTTGGCTTCAGTTCTTAATGCTGGTTGATAATCCTCTAAATGGAGTCACGATCCATGAATGAGTCTCACTCACAGTTTGCCAGTCCCAGGGCTGGGGGAAGTGATGGAGGCTTGGGGAGCCCAGCATAAAGGCAGAGGGTGGGTGTCCTGAGTGTGGCCTTGGAGTCAGGGGAGGCAGTGGAGTGTTTGAAGAGAGGGTGAGGGGTATGGGTGACCTGCACAGACTTGAACCCCAGGGACTCCTCAGCAGTGCTGTGAAAGGGTTGTTGCCGGCTGGGACTGGCCTTAACAGAAGGGAAATGCACCATCTCGTGTCCTGCGAACTGGGTCAGCAGCTCGGTCATGTCATCTGGGATGTAGCTCCTTTCAGCTTTCTCCTCCTCCATTTCATAGCTCCAGGTTCACCACTGCACAGTAATGGCCAGAGCAAGAAAGGGACCATTGTGCCCTGTGCCCCCTTCTTACACACCGGGTAGACTTTCCCGCTGTCTCGTTGACCAGGACTAAGTCAAGTATGTGTCGCTAGTAGGGAATGTGATGAGCCTAATGGCGTGGGCACCGACATCCCCTTACTGGTGAGAGCCCAGCTGGGGAACTCACTCCACAAAAACAGTTTATAATGAGAGAACTCGCTCTGCAACAAGGCATTTGCTGCAGCGTCATCTGTGACAGGAAAAAGCTAGAACACTCCACATACCCTGACTAGGGCCTAATTGAGTAAATGAGGTTTTATCAACTTGATGGAAGATGATTTTGACACTGAAAATACAGTGGACCCTCATAACTCCTGGATTCTGTATTTGCACATTCACCCACTTGCTAAGATGTGTTTGTAACCCCCAAATTAATACACTTGGCGCTTTCACAGTCATTGACATGCTCCAGCAGCGAAAAACTTGAGTTGCCAGACACGCACACACGTTCCCAGCTGAGGTCAAGCAAGGTGACACTCTGCCTTCCTGTTTGAGTTCTTGTGCTATAAGGTGTCCTTTTCGAGGTCCCCTTAGTGCTGCGTGTTCAAACTCCCACTCATTTTGTGTGAACAGAACCAAACTCCCAAGGGATGCTAAAGTGGCAGGAACACGTGCACATCTGTTTGACAGAGCTGTGACTCTTGAGGCATTTTGCATGGCAACTGCCTGATGGGGTCTGAAGCACAGCCCCGGGGTAGGCCTTGTCTTGTTTTTCCTTTTTTTTTGAGACAGGGTCTTTCTCTGTCACCTATGCTGAAGTGCAGTGGCACAATCAAGGCTGTCTGCCTCCCGGGCTCAAGTGATCCTGCCATCTCAGCCCCCTGAGTAGCTGGGACTACAGGCATGTGCCACCATGTCTGGCTCATGTTTGTATTTTTTTAGAGACAGGGTTTTGCCATGTTGCCCAGGCTGCTTTTGAACACTTGGGCTCAAGTGATCCCCACCTTGGCCTCCCAAAGTGCTGGGATTACAGGTGTGAGCCACTGCACCCAGCTGTTTTTTCCTTTGAAGGGTGTGCATCGAAGAGCTATTTGGACACCCGTGTTCATAGCAGCATTATTCACAATAGCCAAAAGGTGGAAGCAACCCAAGTGTGTATAAGCAGATGAGTGGATAAACCAACTGTGACACACATATGCAATGGAATATTATTCGGCCCTGAAAAAGAAGGAAATTCTACACATGCTACCACACAGATGAACTGTGAGGACATTATGCTAAGCAAGAAAAGGCAGTCACAAAAGGACAAATACGGCATGATTCCATTCGTATCAGGTACCCAGAGTAGACAGAAAGTAGAATGGTGGTTGCCAGGGACTGTGGGGAGGGAAGAGTGGGGAGTTGTTGTTTAATGGGTGCAGAGTTTCAGACCTGCAAGATGGAAAGCACTCTGGAGATGGATGGTGGTGATGGGTGCATGACAGTGTGAATGAACATGAATGCCACTGAACTGTACACTTAAAAATGGTTAAGATAGTGGATTTTGTTATATGTATTTAACCACAATTTTTAAAAAGAGAGAGAGGTATCTAGTAGACAAGAGAGCCTGGACTTAAATAGCATGCACTCTGCATACGTGAATGCGAGGGACTGTCGTTTCCTTCATCCTGAAACATCACAGTGGCAGAGGGAGCCTGCAGGACATCAAGGTTCCCGCTGTGGGCAACGCTCACGTGAGTCCTTTACAGAGCGCATTCCTGCCTGGCCCGTGGTGGGACCAGGGGACCCTGGCTCACTTGTGTGCTGATGACATGAGCCGCACCCATCTTGACTGGGGTCTTTTCCTCTCAGCCTGAAGTTTTTTAGGCTTTATGAAGTCTGTGGTCACCTGAGTGCCAGGGAAGAGAAGGAGAGGCAAAGCTGTCATAAAAATTAAGAGACGCAGTAAGAAAAGGAATTTGGGGTTGGCAGTACATGAAACCTGCCATGCTGAAGCAATGCTCAGCTATGCAGAAAAACCTGCCACCAGGTACCCACCCCTGGCACTCCTCCCTGCTTCTCAGCTCCTTGTCTGCCCCACCCCAAACCCACACCTCCCAGCCACAGCCCAGAGCCCTGGCCACACAGACCTGAGACCGTTCATCTTTTTGACATATCCTTCACGGTTCCCAGGGCGTCAATACTCAGGCAGAGTCTGTCTCAGAACCTCAGTGTGTGATCCCAGCCCCTGCAGCAGCCCCTCTCCCGCCCATGAGGGGCTTCCAGCTGCTCTGTGCAGGTGAGCAGATCCACTCTCTCCAAAGGCCATCCTCCTTATCTCTTTCCCATTCAGAATTCTCCACGAGCCTCCAACGCCCACGCAGCTTTCTTTTCTTTTTAAATTTACATATTATTTGTTTGGGGTTAGTTTAAACGTGAACATGGTCCTATATTCAAAACTGTCTCCAAGCCAAGAGGTTCTGCTTCCCGAGTCCAAGGCACTGACTGGCTGATTGGGTCTCATTCTGGAAATATTCTGTTCACCTGCAACAAACGCACGTGCAGACACTCACACGTGCATTTTCTTATTTTTCTGCACAAATCATAGCACACTGGGCACACTGGTCTGTGCCTTTACAAATTCTTGGAGCTTGTTCCATTTTGGGTTATAGAATTTTCTCTCTCTCTCTTTTTTTTTTGTTTTGTTTTGTTTTTGAAGATTGCAGAGTGTTTCACTTTGCAGACATAATTGATTTAACTGGTCGCCTCCGGATAAAGGGGTCATTTCCTAGCTTTTCTGTAATCAACAGGCTGCAATAAACAACTTTTATATTTGTCATTTTGCTCACGTGCATCATTTGTAGGACAAATTCCATCAGGTGAAATTACTGAGTTGAACAGTATGTGCATTTAATGTTTTGATCAATATTGCCAAAATAATAGAGTCGTTGATGGCACAGTTATTTAACCTGGAGGTGGCAATGGACTTCAACTGGGAGGTTGCAGACGGACACTGGGGGTCTGCGAGTCCCCAGATTTGTAGGCAAAAATTGTGTGTGTGTGTGTGTGTGTATGTGTGGTGTGTAGGTACATTTTTCTTGGCAACAAAAGCTATCATCAACTCATAAGAAGGGTCTGTGCTATCTAAATGTTATCTCACCCACCCAGCTGAGTGATCTCCCATCTCTCCTTTCCAAAAGTGAATTTCCCATCCTTTAGAGAAGCGTCTCTTGGACATGCCCTCCTCTGTTTCTTTCTCATGGAACATCCCTTCCTGCCTTCTGTGCCATTCCAAATGGTTATGGCTACTACAGCCAACATTCACCATGTGCCAGACAGACTCACCAAACCCTCACAAGGGCCAGATGATAGAGGGGCCATTGAGACCCCCACCTCCTCTATTTGATAGACAGGGACACAGAGGCACAGACAAGCTAAATGACCTACCCACCAGGCAGAGCTGGGATTCAAACCCAGGAGGAATGGCGCTGCATGGTGCATGGACTGGAGGTGAGAGTAGAAGCAGAGAGCTGGCCTCAGGCTTTCTCAGCCCTGGCCACCCCGCTAGGGAACTCTCAACAACGCAGCCTCCCTTACCTGTTCAAGCAGACTCTCTGGGGCAGGACCCAGACCCTGGGGCTTTCTTGAAGTCCTCAAAGTGTTCTGGCAGTAGCAGGACTTGGAGTGCTGCCTGGAGGGTAGTGCTCAGGTATGCGTGTGTTTGAGAAGCTCTTTGCCCCCACAACACATTTTTTGCCAGCTTCTTTTTCTTTTAAAGCAGTTTTCAAAATAATAAGCATCCTCCAAAAGTGACCAAAGAAGTTTTTGTTTTAAGTATCATTTTGAACTCATGGATTTTACCTTAGTTGATGCATTCCAATCCATCATAGCTGTAAGAAGCTCAAGCCGTCCCATCTTTGGGCAGCAGGAGCCTGCTGAGTCCTTTTGACTGGACCTCAGGAGCCTTTGGAAATTTTCTCACTGTCTGGTGTGGTAACATCAAGGCTCAACCTCCCTCTCCAAACCTGGCATCAGCCCTTTCTTCCTGGACTCCAGTCTGGGTGTTGTTACCCCAGTTCTTACATTCTAGCTCTTAACCAACTTTCTAAATATGAAGGAGCTCTTCATGTTCTAGAGAAGAATAGGTTTTAAAAACCTATTGTTAAGCTCCATCTTTCCTTAAGAAGTCCTTTCAAGTTTCAGTTCAGCCTCTTGGAAAATTCGTATATGACTGTGTGTGTTTGCTTATAAGAAAAGGATCTGCCAAAGTTGTGCTTGAAATCTACTTGCTCTAAATGGCTCGCTGTAATCAAATATTTCTCCACTTTGAGGGCCAGCCCCAACTACTGAAAAATATCTCCTGCTCTGAGGAAATACAAAAATAAGCATTAAAATGGGAAAGCAGTTTAGGCCACCAGGAAATTTGGAAAGCCAAATATGAGCTTTAAGAAAAAGTAAAAACAAATACTCAAAGTTTTCACAACTATAAGGAATCCAACCTAGACTACTTGAGACAGAAATGAGATCACGAACTCTACTGGGTTTCAATCCACCTGCAGCCCTTGGCTCTGGTCTCTCCTCCTGTTTAGGAGGTAGAGGGGTGTGGAAATAAGAAGTGAGTGACTTTCTTCTGCAGAACATTGATTCTGCAACACTGAAGCCATTGCAGGAAGGTTCCCATGATGTTTGAGCAGATTCCCAAATGCTCAGAGGCCCCTGGCCTGTTGTGAAAGGTAGGACAAGGATCCCTAAGCCATAGCTGGAACCCAGAGAGAGGAGGCCACTGATGGGCTCCCTGAGACTCCAGGTATGATGTCCCCATCAAGGCCTCTAATGCCCCAGGCAGACCTTGGCTGAGTCTCTAACAGGCCACCCTCTGGCACATTCTAGGAGCCTCTACCTGGCCCTGCCTTTGGCCTTGAAACCTGGTTTTTAGGGCAAGAACCACAAGTGTCCTACACCATGTCCAAGTCCCACCATGCACTGCCTGTGTGACCTCAGGCCCCAGTCCCCTCCGGTACAGTATTACCTCATGGACTGTGGCAAAGATTAAATGCGCAAATGTAAGTAACATGCATATGGCTGTGTCTGCCCAGGCAAGCTTCAGATGGCAAGAGGGGGACCGGGACCCCTCTGCAGGCACTGACTGGCAAGATGGGACTGAGGTTCCCTTGCTGTCCCCATGCCTGGCACAGGTGAGCTGGCAGTAAGCAGTGGAAAATATCGAATGCTAGTTCTCTGGTCTTTCCAAGGGAGTTAGAATTGTTGTGTGGACTAAATGAGGCAGTCTGAGTGAATGCATTTTATCAACCCTAAAGTACCTGGTGAACCACTAATAACCAGCATTGTTTGGGTGCTGTTCATGTGCCAGCATCTTAATGCGCTTCTCATGGCTTCTTGGCAAGTGCCTTAAAGCTGAGCCCTGGTACGTTTCTGAAGCATCAGCAGCCCTTGTCACTGGGATTGACATGCAACAGCACAGTTAAGGGGGAGCCAGAGGACAGCGGCTTCCGTTCCTCACCACCCTCTCCCTAGGACAAGCCAGCCTTGACTCATTCTCCGGCAGTCTCAGACCAGCCTAGGACTTCCAAAATTCACTTGGATATTGATTGTTAAGGAGGAATTTGCTACCAGAACTGGTGCTTTAAGAGGTGGCCATGCTGCTGGAGTTGTTTTCCGGCCCCATAAAGCTATGATTGTCCTCCTTGCTAAGGAGTCTCTGCCTTGTGGTCAACTTCCTGTTTTCTTCTGGCTTCTCATCTCCCTTTTCATTTTTCTCCTTAAAAGACCGTGAATATTCCATAAATCCAAAGACAACTGCCAGACAACAGCATGTGGAAGCCTCAGAAGGGAAAGGGTGACATATCTATGTCTACGTATTGGCCAGTTGTAAGATACGAACTGCTGGTCCCAGAAAGCTAAGGATATAGTTTGGAAAGCAGAACTGAAGTTGTATATCTTTTGGCTGAGCTATACAGAAGGGCGTGAAGGTGGGGCACAGTGGCTCATGCCTGTAATCTCAGCACATTGGGAGGCCAAGCCAGGAGGATTGCTTGAGGCCAAGGGTTTAAGACCAGCCTGGGCAACACAGCAAGACCCTGTCTCTACAAAAAATAAAATAAAAATTGGCCAGGATTGGTAGTATGTACCTGTAGTCCTAGCTACTTAGGAGGCTGAGGTGGGAGGATCATTTGCTCTCAGGAGTTGGAGGCTGCGGTGAGCCATGATTGCACCTCTGCACTCCAGCCTGAGTGACAGAGAGAGACTCTCTCAAGAAAAAAAAGTGAGTGAAGTTGTTTGGTCTAGAAAGTTTCTAATACATCATTCAGAACTGAGCTACCTCCACGGACATGAGCTCCCAATAAAAATTCACTAAATATAAGAGGAAACAAGTGAACAAGAATAGAAGTTAATGGAAGCCACAAACTGCAGAATCAAGCTATTAAGGCCAAGTGAATGGAATTTTCAGATATTAAATGCAGAATGAATACTCAGCAGGAGTAATAAAAAGATATCCACATCTCAACACATGGTATCACTGTTTCACAAACTGCAGAATGCCAAAGACACAGTGAAGACTAAATATAGCCAAATAAGGAAGACAGATCCCTACAAAGCAAGAGTTCACCTGACAGCTGACTTTTCAATGGCAACAATGGAAGCCAGAATCAACAGAATAATATGGAAAAATATACAACACAGTGGAAATATATCTTGGAAGTGCGGAGAGAAAATAATTGTCAGGGGAAATTTAAGGACGTTTTCTAATAAATCAAACAGACTACTACCCTCTGACCTTCACTAAAGAGACTACTAAAGGTTGCACTCCAGGAAGAAGGAAAATTATCTCAGGAAGAAAATCTGGAATGCAAGAATATCTTCATGACTCAAAATAGAGAAGAATTTCTTAAACTTGATAAAAACATAGTCAATAAAGGAAAAGATTGACATATTCAACTGCATTAAAATTACGGGCTTAGTTAATCAGAGGAAACCATAAAATATGTGAATGCTAGCAGAATATATTTGCAATGTTTATGACAGTCCATGAAATCCACACCATTAGCAATAATTCCTATGAATCCATAAGAAAAAGAAAAATGTATTTAAAAATATTTAACTGATTAAAAAAATACAAAACTTTACAGAGGAGGAAATATTAATGGCTAACAAATATATAAAAATAAGCTCTATCTCATTAGTAAACAATTACACAGTGTCAGTGAGCAACAGGGAGTGTCCCACAGCATGGTGTGAGGTTAGTGGGGTGAGGGGATGTGGTCCACTGAGGACTCCAGGTCCTTTTTAAAGAGACAGTCACAACTCATTTCAGCCTACTCTGGCCTGAGAAACGGGTACACTGTGGCCAGAACCATGGATTTCTAAAGAAATGTCCCAAATCTGGATTTTCCATGTGAAACATCCTGTTTTGAATATTGGGAACTTATTCAGAATTGTTTAAAAGTGTATATGCCAATACTGCTTGAGCCAAAAGACACATTCACAAGCTCGACTTGGCCGAGAGTCCCTCTGTTCGTGACCTCTGCATTAACCCCTTGAATTTTCTAACAATCGGACCTGACTTTACCGTGACTCAGAGGGGCCAGCCTTCCTTCCCCATTTCCCTCTTGGTTCCCTCCTAACTTCACCTGAACTTGTAACTAGAGACAGAAAAGAGACACCCTGCAAAGGGAAACATACTCCACACTAGCTAATGAAGCCCCTTCTTTTATGCTTTTATCTTCCAGATATTTGGGTTCCTGGTCTGGACCCTGGTAGCCGCCACCCACATAGTATACCCATTGCTGCAAGGATGGGTGATGTATGTCTCGCTCACCTCGTTTCTCATCTCCTTGATGTTCCTGTTGTCTTACTTGTTTGGATTTTACAAAAGATTTGAATCCTGGAGAGTTCTGGTAAGGACCAGCAGCATGGCTCTTCCTGGGTGGACGTTCTGGGTTGGGTGAGGACGATTGGCCTTTCTGGGCAGGGAGGGATCCTGGGCTAGGCTCCTATGGAACCAAGATTTTTTATCTTACCATTTTTACTAACACGCCAAAATGAAGACATTTATCCACAAGAGTAAATAATTCCTTGTATTCCCCTTCACTGTCTTCCCTGTTAGGAGAATACACAATGACCTGTGATCAAGCATATTCCAATGTGTTCCCCCTAAATTTTCTTCCTGATAAAATCCTTGGAGCAACGCTGAAGAAAAAGCTAGTAGGAAAAAAATCACTTCATTCTCAAGGCCCTATCACAATCCCTGTGACAGGTTATTTCTTCCATATCCCAAATGAATTATATGCAAAGTATATATATATACTTTAATTGTACTCTACAAATAATTTTGGATGTAGATACTTTCATTTAATATTACATCGTTAGTTTTTATTTATTGCATCATCGCAAAAAACCATTTAAAATTGTTCCACACTGAACAATTGAAGACATATTTAAAAGTACAGAATATTGTATTATAGGCCCTCATGTAGCCATAACCCAGATTCCAGCATTATGAAGACCTTAACACATTTGTTTCATCTAGCCTTTGTCCCCACTAAGGAATTTTAAAGCAAACCCCAAACATCATGCCATTCTATTCCACACACTTCAGTATGTTTCCAAAAAAACCCTGCAAACTTTCTCACATTATCACATGTATACAAAGTAAACAATTCCTCAGCATACTAAGACAGTATACAGTGGTCCCCCTATCTCTGGAGGATAAGTCCCAAGACCCCCCCCAGGGGATGCCTGAATCCTCAGAGAGTACTGAACCCCAAATTTGCTATGCATGCATTTCTTTTTCCTTCTCTACAATTTCACAGATAGACAATTCATTCTTACTATAGATCTTAACAACCTCAGCATATTTTTTTCTTTTCTTATTAAGTTGAAAACTTATACTGTTTAACTTAAAGAAAGCACTCTATGACTTCTTTTTGGCATATCCAAATTGCCAGCATCACTACTCTTGCAGTTTGGGGCCGTTATGAAGTAAAATAAGGATTCTTTGAATGCAAGCACTGCAATGCCACAACAGTCGATCTGATAGCCCAGATGAGTACAAAGTGTCTAATATGGGTGGCATAGATAGTGTAGACATGCTAGACAAAGGTCTGATTCACATTTCAGGTGGAACAGGGTGGGACAGTGCAAGATTTCATCATTGTACTCAGAAAGGCACACATTTAATCATTAATTTCTGGAATTTTTCATTTAATATTTCAGACCAAGATTGACTTTGGGTAACTGAAATATACTGATCTTTATTAATCTGCCATTGCTTACGACATAGATATTACATTAAAAACACTGTGTATTAGTCTATTCTCACATTGCTATAAACAACCAGAGACTGGGTAAATTAGAAAGAAAAGAGGTTTAATTGACTCATAGTTCCTCATGGTTAGGGAGGCCTCAGGAAACTTACAATCACGGTGGAAGGTGAAGGGTAAGCAAGGCATGCCTTGCATGGCAGCAGGAGAGATGGGGGAGGGGAAGTGTCATACTTTTAAACCATCAGATCCCATGAGAACACATTCACTATCATGAGAACAGCATAGGGGAAACTGCCCCCATGATCCAATCACCTCCCACCAGGTCCCTCCCTTGATACATATGGATTACAATTGGAGATGAGATTTGGGTGGGGACAAAGAGCCAAACCATATCATTATACCACTGGCCCCTCCCAAATCTCGTCCTTCTCACATTTAAAAATGCAATCATGCCTTCTCAACAGTCCCCCAAAATTTCAACTTATTCCAGCATTAACCCAAAAGTCTAAGTCCAAAGTCTCATCTAAGACAAGAGAAGTCTCTTCTGCCTACGAGCCTGTAAAATCAAAAAGCAAGTTAGTTACTACCAAGACACAATAAGGGTACAGGCATTGGGTAAATGCTCCCATTCCAAATGGGAGAAATTGGTCAAAACAAAGGGGCTACAGGCCCCATGCAAGTCCTAAGCCCAGCTGGGCAGCCATTAAATGTCAACATTCCAAAATCTCCTTTGACTTTATGTCTCACGTTCAAGTCACGCTGTTGCAAAGGGTGGGCACCCAAGACCTTGGGCAGCTCCACCCCTGTGGCTCATCACAGTACAGCCCCTGCAGCTGCTTTCACAAACTGGCATTGAGTGTCTGTGGTTTTTCAAGGTGACCAATGCAAACTGTCAGTGGACCTACCATTCTGGGGTCTGAAGGACAGCTCTTCTCACAGCTCTACTAGCCAGTGCCACAGTGGGGATTCTGTGTGGGGGGTCTGACCCCACATTTCCCTTCTGCACTGCCCTAGTGGAGGTTCTTCATAAGGGCTCCACTCCTGCAGCAGACTCTGCCTGTACATCCAGGCATTTCCATACCTCCTCTGAAATCATGGCAGAGGTTCCTAAACCTCAATTCTTGCCTTCTGCATGCCTGTAGGTCCAACACCATGTGTCAGCTGCCAAGGCTTGGGGCTTACACCCTCTGAAGCAATGGCCTGAGCTGTACCTTGGCCCCCAACTGCTGGAGCTGGGGCAGCCGGGTTGCAGAGTGCTGTGTTCCAGAACTGTGCACAGCAACAGGACCCTGAGCCTGGTCCACAAAACCATTTTTCCCTCCTAGGTCTCTGAGCCTGTGATGGGAGGGGCTGCTGTGAAGATCTCTGAAATGCCCTGGAGATATCTTCCCCTTTGTCTTGGGGACCCTCGTTACTTATGAAAATCTCTGCAGCTGACAGCCTGAATTTATCCCCAGAAAGTATGTTTTTCTTTTCTACCACATGGTCAGGCTGCAAATTTTCCAAACTTTTATGTTCTGCTTCCCTTTTAAACATAAGTTCCAATTTTGGACCATCCCTTTGTGAATGCATATGACTGTACACTTTCAGGAAAAGTCAGGTCACATCTTGAATGCTTCAATGCTTAGAAATTTCTTCTGCCAGTTATCCCAAATCATCTCTTTTGAGTTCAGAGTGCCACAGATCTCTAGGGCAGGGGTAAAACGCCACTAGTCTCTTTGCTAAAGCACAGCAAGAGTGACCTTCATTCCAGTTCCCAATAAGTTCCTCATCTCCATCTGAGACCACCTCAGCCTGGATTTCATTGTCCATATCACTATCAGCATTTTGGTCAGAATCATTCAACAAGTCTCTAGAAAGTTCCAAACTCTCCTACATCTTCCTGTCTTCTTCTGAGTACCCCAAACTGTTCCAACCTCTGCCCATTATCCAGTTCCAAAGTTGCTTTGGAATTTTTTTATAGCAGTGCCTGACTCCAGGTACCAATTTTCTGTATTAGTCTGTTCTTACACTGCTATAAAGAACTACCTGAGACTGGGTAACTTATAAGGAAAAGAGGTTTAATTGGCTCACAGTTCTGCATGGCTAGGGAGGCCTCAGGAACCTTACAATCATGGTGGAAGGCGAAGGGGAAGCAAAGCACACCTTACATGGCAGCAGAAGAGAGTGAGAGAGGGAAGTGTCACACTTTTAAACCATCAGATCTTATGAGGACTCCCTCACTATCACAAGAACAGCATGGGGAAACTGACCCCATAATCCGATCATCTCCCACCAGGTCCCTCCCCCAACATGTGGGGATTACAATTCGAGAGGAGATTTGGGGGGGACACAGAGCCAAATCAAATCACACTGCAAAAAAAAAAAGCAGGAGTCTAGGGGGCTGGCCTGCCTCATTTGCTCATTCTTTACAGCTGTGTAGCCAGAGAGGAAAATGCTCACCTGATTGACGTGGCCATGCGTGGCTCTGCTCTGCATTTCCAGGACAGCCTGTACCACGGGACCACTGGCATCCTGTATATGAGCGCTGCCGTCCTGCAAGTACATGCCACGATCGTTTCTGAGGAACTGGACCCGAGAATTTACTACATTAATTCGGCAGCCTCGGTGAGTGGGCTGGCCAAGGACAGCAGTCTTGGCTGGAGGATGTTTTGTGCAGGAGGCCTAACTTTGCTTGTGCTGTATAGACCCTGAGCCCTCAAGTAGAAGGAGCCATGGGGGCAGGGGAGAGGGATATGTGTCCCTGTAAACCTGTGCACCCACGTTCAGGGGTCCTCTTTTACCTTCTATTGTTCCCACTCTAGCTTTCCTCTCTCTTAGACCCCCCCCACACTGTCTGCAGAATTTTCTTTTTCCAAAACACAAATTGGAACAGGTGTCTCTCTCCTACTGAAAATCCTTCGGTGGCACCCACTGCCTTTGGAATGGGGCCCGCATCCCTCGGCATGGCTGAACTATTGAGAGATGAAGCAGGGAAGCGGAAAGTGGAATGCCAAGGTCTCAGGGGAGAGGGCATCAGGGAAGGCCCTGTCAAGAGGACAGAAGGAGGCAGGGGCCACCAGGCAGTTACCCCTGCTAAGGTCCCCTGTGTGCCCAAGGGCAGCCAGGAGGGTGGTGTAGCTGGGACAGCTGGCCATGGAGGGCTGCAGGGGCCATTGCTGGTCTTGCAAGTTTAGGAAGTTAAACTCACCTGATGAGGAGGGAAGGGGGGCAGACAGGCTGGAAGGCAGCTGAAATATTTTGTGGCCACCCCAGAGGGTCACAGTGCACTCCACAGTGGGTGGCATTTACCTCCATCTAACCCATGTATGTGCTACTCGTCTATCTTGCTGCTATCTGCTTCTTATCTCTCAAATGTAAGCTCCATGAGGGCAGGAATTTTTGAATATTTTCTTCACTGTTATACCCACAGTTGTTCTTGAAGGAAAGCAGGTGCTTAAAAGATATTTGTTGACTGACTGACTG
This sequence comes from Hylobates moloch, assembly GCF_009828535.3. Lineage (NCBI taxonomy): Eukaryota > Metazoa > Chordata > Mammalia > Primates > Hylobatidae > Hylobates > Hylobates moloch. The sequence goes on along the minus strand of NW_026652290.1, from coordinate 30,118,611 downwards.
AATGAGGAGCGTGTGAGTGGACAGTGGGGCAGAGTGGGGCTGGGATGTTTGGCAGGGCCCGAAAAGTATTGAAGGTGACGGCCCTACCCTGAGAAAAGAGCAGAGCCATCATACAGCTTCAACGTGGGGCAACATGATTGTGTTCTCCCCATGAGTGAGAAATGTCCTCACTTGTCCACTTCTGCCTGCCCTGCCCAAATGGTGGAGCAGATTCGAGAGGCAGGGCAGGCAGAAGTGGACAAGTGACACCATGAGGAGTCCTGCCGAGGGATGCCGGTGGCTGAGACAAGGGAGAAATGAATGTCCCAAGAGCTAGGCAGGGAAATCTGTAGCCTTTGGGGTGGCTTTGCATATGGCTGGCAAGGGAGGCAGGAGGAGCCAGGGGCCACAGGCGTCAGGCTCAGGCAGTGGGGCGAGAGGAGGACCCTGGGGCCCACTGGGCTTGTAAGGCTTGTGAGGAAACGTCAGGGGCTCAGTGTGAGCCAGGAAGAGCTGGAGGAGGCCTGAACATTCACAAGGAGCTGATAAGCAGCCGCTCAGGACAGAGTTCTGGACCAGCGAGGGGAGCTGTAGGAATGTTCAGAACACAGGTTTGCTGGAGGTGGGCAGAGGAGAGCGGGCCTCAGGCAGGAGGTCAGCGTGGGATATGGGCCCAGGGCTAGGGTGGAGGTGAGCCTGCTTCACAGCCAGGTGCAGATGAGAGAGACTGCAGTCTGGAAAGGACACCAGGATGGCCCCGGGAGGCCCTGATGGAAAGTTTCCAAAAGAAGGAGTTGTTGGCCAGGGGTTGCTGCCCTCAGGCCAGGCAGGAGGCGAGGAGACAGGGTCATTCGTGGCCTCCTGGGCAGTGGGGCTGAGGGTCCCTGAGCGGGGGGAGGAGCTGGCGCTGCTGTCTCTAACGGTCACTCTCCACCTCCTTCCAGTTCTTTGCCTTCATCACCACGCTGCTCTACATTCTCCATGCCTTCAGCATCTATTACCGCTGATGCACAGGCACCAGGCCAAAGGGGAAATGCTCTTTGAAAACCCCGATTATTGGTCCCCAAAAGCAGCTTCCAACGTTTGCCATCTGGATGATAAACAGAAGATCCACTAAAACGTCCACGGGATTAACAGCGTCCTTGCAGACTGAGCAATGACACCACATTTTGTTTGGACATTTAAATTCACTCTGCTGCATAGGAGGAAGGTTTTCTTTTTCCTGGGAAAACAACTGTCTCTTGGAATTATCTAACCATGAACTTGCTCTTCTAGACAACTTACATCAAAGCCCTCACTCCACTAATGGAGAATCCCAGCTCCACTAATGCCAAGTCTGTTTGGGAATTTTGCCTCAGCTGTGGGTTTCCCTAGAGTAGATGCAGGGGTATACTCAGTCTGATTCTCTCTCTCTCTCTCTCTTTTTTTTTTTTCTTTTTGAGACGGAGTCTCACTCTGTCACCCAGGCTGGAGTGCAGTGGCATGATCTCCACTCACTGCAAGCTCCGCCTCCCGAGTTCCTGCCATTTTCCTGCCTCAGCCTCCCGAGTAGCTGGGACTACAGGCGCCCACCACCACGCCTGGCTAATTTTGTTGTATTTTTAGTAGAGACGGGGTTTCACCGTATTAGCCAGGATGGTCTTGATCTCCTGACCTCGTGATCCTCCCACCTCGGCCTCCCAAAGTGCTGGGATTACAGGTGTGAGCCACTGCGCCCAGCCTGATTCTCTTAAAATTGAAGAGGTGCCGCCAAGGCCTTCAGATCTAATGCAGATGCACAGACCTTGTTCCTGGTCCTTGTTCAGCCTGCGCTAGGGAGCCGTGGTCCCGAGTTCCCAGGGAGGCTGACAGGGTCAAGCCACCCTGCCCACCAGCCTCCCACTTCCCCTCCCCTTTCCTCTCCAGCATTGGGATCCAAGGAAAATCTGCATGAAGCCAATTTTGAGGGTAGATGTGTGGGGAAAATAAATTATTATACAGTAAGACCTGGGGCTTGAGGGGTGGGGAATGGGGAGGGAAGGGCACAGCCTGCTCCTCCATGAGTCTGACATCTCAGAAACTGAGCAGCTGCCGGACGCCTGGGTCAGGACTCCAAGACCCCACCTCTTAAGGACTGGTTCCTCAGAAAAGACCCTCAGGGAAAAAGGTGAAAACATTACATCCATGGATTGTCCTGCCACAACCACATTGGAAGAAAATGCTGCCGCATCATCTCAGCGAGGAGTGAAGGACCCATGTCCCAGGGACCACGCTCCTTCACCTGCACTCACCTCCCTCACATTCTCTTAAGCACCCAGTGGCCCTCCGAAGCCTGGCGGAATGGTGGTGCCCACGGGGTTGGGCAAGGGCTCACCAGGACCTCAATGGGCAAAGTTGTGCACACTAAAATATCAAATCAAGGTGCTTGGTTTTAAAGTAAATGTTTTTCTAAAGAAAGCTGTGCTCTTCTGCTGACCCAGACGAGTAGAGCACAGCCCTGTAACTGCACGTGCCTTCTGTCATTGGGAACGAAATAAATTATTACGAGAAAGGGACTTGTCCTAACTGGTTTGAGACCTTACAGTTTTGTATCAACCTTTTTCCCCTCCTGAGGTTTGCCCGGGCAGGGACAGAACTACAGGAGTCATGGGAAAGAAAATTCTGGCTTCACTACTGCTCATTGCTCACTTTCTGATCACTGTGATACTTTTCTTTTTTTTTTGCAACCTGATACCTTGAAAAGCCTCCATGTGTCTCTCCTTTTGTTGCCTGGCAGCTGTCTAGGATGATCACTGTTTAATATTTACTAAGTAGCCACATGCAAATAAAAGTTGTTTGTATGGTAAAAAGGAGCAGTTGGTCGACTTCATCTTGTTAGCATCTGGAACTGGCCATCAGGCTCTAGGTGCTGTCAGTGATTTCAAGAAAAGCACCCCTTGGAGCATTTCACAACCTAAGTTCTCTGAGGGTGGGATCCCAGCCCACCTGGCCTTGCTTCTAGAGCAAGAGCGAACGGAGGTCACGTTTGACTCCAGGGCTTTGGGTTTATAATGTCATTTGTACTTTAGTAAGGACAGTTTGGGTGCAAGTTCCAGAAACCAAACTCACACAGCCTAGGCAAAATTGGGAGTGCACCAGTAGGGGCTGGGAGAGGTGAGCAGGGCTCAGCAGGAGGAGAGCTGACCCCCCCTCCATGGCTCTCTGCTGCACATTGGCCATCATCTCCTGCCACACTGCAAGACTTGTCCAAGTCTCAACAAACACCAGCCTCCCATCCCATGTGCAGACACTAGAGGCTCAGCCTGGGCCCCCAGAGTCCATTCACCCGCAGCTGTTGCAGTGCTGCTTTCTGCCTTGAGGGGCAGCCCTCTTCTCAGTGTAGGAGTCTCTCCAGGCTCTTGTCTTCTGGAGGGAACACCCCGAGGCTCTTGGCAGGCTTCTCAGGCCCCAGCAGGAGTGGGCTATCGGAGAACCTGCCCCGATAGTCACGTAGGTTCTTTTCTATTTTCCCTAAGTGTCGGCCAGCTTGAGAAATAAAGGGACAGAGTACAAAAGAGAAATTTTAAAGCTGGGCGTCCGGGGGAGACATCACATATCGGTAGGTTCTGTGATGCCCCACAAGCTGTAAAACCAGCAAGTTTTTATTAGGGACTTTCAAAAGGGGAGGGAGTGTGCGAATAGGTGTGGGTCACAGAGATCACGTACTTCACAAGGTAATAGAATATCAGAAGGCAAATGGAGGCAGGGCGAGATCACAGGACCACAGGACTGGGGCAAAATTAAAATTGCTAATGAAGTTTCGGGCACCATTGTCATTGGTAACATTTTATCAGGAGACAGGGTTTGAGAGCAACCAGTCTGACCAAAATTTATTAGGTGGGAATGTCCTCTTCCTAATAAGCCTGGGAGCGCTATGGGAGACTGGGGTCTATTTCACCCCTACAGCTTCCACAATAGAAGACAGCCACGCCCAGGGGGGCCGTCTATAGGCCTACCCCCAGGCACGTATTCTCTTTCCCAGGGATGTTCCTTGCTGAGAAAAAGAATTCAGCGATATTTCTCCCATTTGCTTTTGAAAGAAGAGAAACATGGCTCTGTTCTGCCCGGCTCACTGGCGGTCAGAGTTTAAGGTTATCTCTCTTGTTCCCTAAACATTGCTGTTACCCTGTTCTTTTTTCAAGGTGCCCAGATTTCATATTGTTCAAACACACATGCTCTACAATTTGTGCAGTTAACGCAATTATCACATGGTCCTGAGGCGACATACATCCTCCTCGGCTTATGAGATGACAGGATTAAGAGATTAAAGTAAAGACAGGCATAGGAAATCACAAGGGTATTGATTGGGGAAGTGGTAAGTGTCCATGAAATCTTCATAATTTATGTTTAGAGACTGCAGTAAAGACAGGCATAAGAAATTATAAAAGTATTAACTTGGAGAACTAATAAATGTCCATGAAATCTTCACAATCCACGTTCTGCCTTGGCTTCAGCCAGTCCCTCCGTTTGGGGTCCCTGACTTCCCATAACAGTGGGCTCTGGCATGAGCTTCACAGGCTTTCTCCTTTCCAGGTTCTTCACTCGTCTTTTCCCCTGGGTTTCCAAGGATCCTGCACCCATCTTGTCTCAGGGCTGGCTATGGGGAAACTTAGACCCAGACACAACCATCTCCTGAGGCCCCAGCATGTGCTGGGCACTGGGGTGCAGTACCTTGAGACACAGGGTCCCACCAGCCACACCAGATGCCCCACACCGAGCAAGCAGCTCTGACTGGCAGCTTTGTCCCAGGACAGCCAGAGCCTCTGCTTTGGCCAATAACTGGGCCATGATCTTTAAAAGATAGAGGGAAAAGCACAATAAAATGTTAAAATTTGAAAAACAAACACATCCTAATCTCTGGGGTTGGCCCCAGGGAAACTGGTGGCCCTGCTTCCCTCCCCAGAAGGAATCTGCAGGGAAGCATGTCTCTAGACATGCTAACTAGATGCTGTTAGCATCTACATGCTAACTATGATGCTAACATCATAACTAGATGCTGGACTTGAGAGTCAAAGGCCAGCTCCTGTTCAAAGGCAGGGACTGTGAGGGAGCATTACCAGTTCCTCCCCCAAATCTGCAGAGCTCAGATCCCAATTTGTGCTGCTAGATTCACTCAGTTGGATCTAGTCCTCCTTGGCACACCAGCAGGTGATGAGCTCCCTTGCTCCAGAGCCTCTCTCCATCCATCAGTCATCTCCAGTGCTGCACGTGCCTCTGTCCAAGCCTGATTCCTGACACTGTGCCTACCCATCACCCTCCATCACTCCCTGGGCTGGGAGAAGGGTGTGATGTTTCCGTGGTGATGCTGGACCACCCCCATGCAGAGGCTTAATCTCCATGAACTTTTACTGATTCAGTGGCCCAGGACTCTGTGTATAGGTATGAAATGGGATTGTAAACCCCTCTATCTCCTATGTATGTTTGTGTTCTCAGAGAAGGAATGTTGGAATTAGTGGCAAAATACCTGGGGTGAATCAAGGCACCACGTAGATGCCTCTTCTATTCTAACTTACCTGCCAGGAGGGTCCAGGAAACACACTGGTTTCTGAGTCCACATCTAGGATCTCCATCCCCTGAAGGGCCTCCCTTGCTGGGTCATGGCCACTCCTCAGAGGCATCATGTCCTCATCTGATAGACGAGGAAACAGTCCAGATTTCACATCCAGAACACATGGCAGTCAACACTTAGGTTAAGGCTTCTTAAATGCCAACCTGTGTATTTCTCCACCTTTTCTTCCTCATCTCAGCCCTTAGCCATAAGAAGTTTTCAAAGGACAGACCCAGCTTATCGGAACATGCAAAACATCATCCCAGGAACATTAACTGTCCCGGGGCATTCTGTCTTCTCAGGTGATTCGATAAATTAAATGTGTGGTTTTAAGTGTCTGAAACTTCTGTGACAGTCAGTGCCACGGACACCCATTCCTGCCTTCTCCTTTGCTAGCACACTCCTGAGATTGTACTGTGCCTGGGCTCCCTGGCAGCCAGGGCTCAATTCTGGCCACTGAGAGAGAAGCCAAGGGCTGCTCCAGGGCTGGGGCTGCTTTCCTGATACATGGCTTAGACTGACTTTCTGGGGACAGAAAGTCTGAGACGGAGAGCCCTGTGCATGCAGGAGGTTTACTGCGGGGGCTTTTGGAAGATGCACCTGGGACAAATGAGGGAGGCAGGATGGGGCAGTGGGAAAAGCTGGCTGGCAATGAGGTTGCAACTGAGGCTGTGGCTGACACTGCAGGGAGTTCTGGAGCTGGTTGGCCCTGCAGCTGCCCTGCCTTGAGTAAAGTGGGCAGAGCCTTTGTCTCTCACATCAGCCGGTAGTTCCCAGGCAGGGGTGAAGGCATCTGTAGCAGCTGCTCTCCCCAGCAGCTGTAGGGAATGCCTTAGCTTGAACGGGTGACCTGGGAAGGATACCACCACATCCACTACACTGCCACCTCCTCTTCCTGCCTTGGACAAGGACTTCATGGCCAAAGAGATGGCAAAAATAGAAGCCCAGATGCTGGCAGCTGTTCGACCAACACCAGCCACCTCTTTGCTTGAACTTTGTAAGAAGTCCAAGATGACAAAATCCGTTTCCCACCGTGGTCAGCTCATGACACATACAGCTGAATGCACTGCAGCCTGGTAAAAGTATTCTTTCCCACCTTCCACTTCCTCCAAAGGCCCACCAGGGCCTTCCCTCCAAAGCATGGTCCTCCCTCAGGCCTGATCCAGAGACTGTACCTCCAGAATGGACCTGGAATTGGTCTTCTTCCTCCTACCTCCCAGGCCCTGCCCACACCCTCACCATTGGGTACTGCAGAACCTGCATCCCAGAGTCAGGCAGCATCTCCAAAGACTTGGGCCAGTCTCTCAGCCATGGTCAGATTCTGCCCATCTCTGACCCCAAATTCTTCCCTGCCCTCAGGATAAAGTTCGAACCTTTTGGAAAGTGACCTCCCAGGCCTTAATTACAGGTATGACCTTGCCTTACGTCCAGCTGCAGCTCCTGCTACCTGCATCGCCCAGCCCTGATGGTCCAGTGTCAGCACGGCAGCTGCAGCCAGCTCAGCCCTGCTGTTGCATCCGTGCACGCAGTGGACATTCTATTCCCTCTCCCTGGGAACATGAAGCCCTCTTCTTGTCTGTAGGAAAAACTCTTGTTATCTTTTAATCTCAAAGTCTTCCTCAACCCCCCCAGCCCTTCCGTGCAGTTAATCATTGCCTCCTTGGACGCCTCTGCACCCGGGGTGCACGCTGTGGTGTGCTGTGCTGCGCTGTGCTGCGTTACCCACTCATGCAGTGCTGGTCTCCCCTACAAGACTATGAGATTCCATGAGCAGGAATTTGGTTCTTGGATGTTTTTATCATCTTTGCCCTTCCCTATGCCCAGCACCCTCCCCTGATGCCACCAACCTCAGCTCTGAGTGCTCTGCTCACACTGTTGACAGGAATGGGGACTTGCAAAAGCCACAGCCAGGCTACAGGGATGGATGACATGGCTGGCTCTTAAGCCCTCCCAGTCCTCACCCCCAACCCGCAGTCTACATCTCAGGGGAAAAGCGGTGTTCTCTGCTTCTTTCCTTTTCTCCTTGGCCTGCACTATGGTGGATTAGGTCCTTTCACTTTAGCTTCCCATCTGTACAAAGAGGAAGAGACTGGCCTGCCACTGCCAGGACCCAGTCCAGCTTTGGTGGCCCTACAGGGCCATGCACCATGCACATCCAAGGATGTCCTGGCTGTAGGGAAGGCTGGCCAGCTGAGGAAGGGCCCAGCTTGATTCCAGGCCACCCCTGGCTCTGGGCCCAGCACTAGTAGCTGTTGACTTAAAAGGAAGAGTTTGAGGCATAAAATATAAAGAGTTTACTTGAGCCAAAGTGAGGACAGCTGCCTGGAAGACTCAGACCCAAGTAAGCTTGGAAATAAGCTTCATTGGGTCTTTGTTATAAGAAGTTTTTTAAAGGCAAAAAGGGGGGACAACAAGTGGGCTGATATAAATCCATCAGGAATTCTCACTGGTTTATAGAAATAACTTTGAGGCTGAGTACAGTGGCTCACACCTATAATCCCAGCACTTTGCGAGGCCGAGTTGGGCGGATCACTTGAGGTCAGGAGTTTGAGACCAGCCTGGCCAACATGCCGAAATCCTGTCTCTACTAAAAATACAAAAAAATTAGCCGGGTGTGGTGGTGGGTGCTTTTCCCAGCTACTCAGGAGGCTGAGGCAGGCGAATCACTTGAACCAGGGAGGCAGATGTTGCAGTGAGCCAAGATTGCACCACTGCACTCCAGCCTGGATGAAAGAGTGAAACTCCATCGAAAAAAAAAGAAAAAAGAAATAACATTGATTCGTGATTGGCTCTACATTGTGAGGCTATACTGCGTGGTTTAGTGCCTGGTGTGGCTTTATTAGGTTAATTTGTAGCTCCTTATCGTTGGCAAGCAGTTTCAAGAGTACATAGCTCAAGGTTGATTACTATCTCATTGTATTGCCTCTCTGGGCCTGGCAATTTAAAAGGACTCTCATACCTCAGGTAAAAGTTCTTTTCTTTCTTCATAGTGCTGATAAAAATGCGTTAAGTGCCACCAGAACCCCAAGGACCTGTGTGTGAGGACCTCTTTTGAGGGAACTGCTAGAACAATGGCTTTAAAAATGCCAGAGCTGAACTGGAGAAGCAGCAGGATTTGGGGGCCGGGAGTAGCAATTGTGGCCTTTGAGTGAGATGGAGCAGGGGTCTTCACTTTCCCCCTGGAGGAAGCTGGAGCTGGCTGGAGCAGCTCTGCTGCATCTCCTTCCTCTGCCTTTGCTTCTTATGTGAAGACTGACATTGTGACTTATAATAAGAAATGGAGCTCCTAAAACCCTTGGGATCTCCAAAGTGATATATGGCTTTTTGTAACTAATGAGATGACTAGGAGGGTGGGGGCTCCTGGGTGGCCTCGGGATGGTGCTGGTTGTGAGGGAAATCAACCGTGTGATTAGACGGTTGAAATACTCAGCCCTACTGACTGCCGACTTCTGGTTTGGGAGAAGAGCTGGGGATGGAGTTAGTCACCAGTGGCCAATGATTTAATCAATCATGCCTACAAAATGAAGCCTCCATTGAAAAATGCCAACATAATGAACACCTCCAAAAGGATGGTGTTGGGAGAGCTTCTGGGTTGGTGAACACATGGAGGTGATGGGAAGGTAGTGTGTCTGCAGAGGGCATGCAAGCTCCATGCCCCTTCCCCATACCTGGTTCCGTACATCTCTTCCACTGGCTGTCCCTGAGTTTTATCCTTTTTATTATTATTATTTCAATAGTTTGGGGGAAACAGATGGCGTTTGGATACATGGATAAGTGCTATAGTGGTAATTTCTGAGATTTTGGTGCACCCATCACCTGAGCAGTGTACACTGTACCCATTGTGTAGTCTTTCATCCCTCACCCCCTTCCCAGCCTTCCCCCCAACTCCCCAGAGACCATTATATCATTCTTATGCCTTTGCATCCCTGAGTTGTATCGTTTATAACTAAACTGTTCCCCTGAAGTCTCTGAGCCATTCTAGCAAACTATCCAGTATGAGGAGGGGGTTGTGGAAACCTCCAGTTTTTAGTTGGTCAGAAGCACAGGTGCCAAACTGGACTAGCATTTGACATCTGAAATGGAGGTGGTCTTGTGGGACTGAGCCCATAATGTGTGGGATCTGATACTAACTCCAGGTAGACAGTATCAGAATTGAGTTAAATTATAGGACACCCAACTGGTGTTCCAAGAATTGGAGAAGTGGTTGGTATGGGGAAAATGCCCACACTTCTGGTATCAGAAGTGAAGCATTGAGAGCAGCAGTAGGAAGGAAACAGGATTTACATCTCAGAAACACACTGTCACTTTTAGGAAGAAGGAAGCATGGGGAATGACTCTCTCAGGGTCAACTCCCACAAGCTACCTGACCCAGGGTCCATATCTGGAGATCAGGGAAGCAGGAAGAACATGAAGGAGGCCACTTCTGCTTCTTTCTGGCCTTGCCAACTAAGGAAACTCCTGCCACTGCTAAAAGATTCAAATTTTTGTTCATAAATTGGAATGCATAGGGGTTCCTACACCATATGTCAAGGTATAGTTACATCAAGGTGGCTAATGCCATCCTGTCAAGGGGTTATTCCAAGGTTAGGTTAAGTCAAGGTGCAGTTAGGTTAGGTGTAATTACAACAAGGTGTAGCAAAGTCAAGGTGCATTTACTTCAAGGTTTAGATATGGCAAGAGGTAGTTATGTCAAGGTGCCATCATGTTAAGTTGTAGTTACGTCAAGGTGGGTGTTATGGACTGAATTGTGTCCCCCCCGCCAGCTCCCAAATTCACATGTTGAAGCCCTAACCCCCAATGTAACTGTATTTGGAGACAGAGTTCTTAGGAGATAATTAAGGTTAAGTTGAGGTCATAATGATGGGACCCTCATTCAATAGGGCCGGTGTCCTTATAAGAAAAGGAAGAGAGCTCACACTCTCTGCCATGTGAGGACACAGTGACAAGGCTGCCACCTGCAAGCCAGGAAGAGAGCCCTCACCAGGAATGGAATCACCTGGCACTTTGATCCTGGACTTCTAGCCTCCAGAACTGTGAGAAATAAAATGTTGTTTAAGTCATCTGGTGTTTTGTTATGATGGCCCAAGCTGACAAAGACAGTGAGGCTATGCCAAGGTGCAGGTGAGAGGTACATGTGCAAGTATGCCTGAAGAAGGTTTGAAAGCCTATGAAGAATCATTACTGATTTGCATCATCACACCTGGCAGCTACCAGGTGCCACCTGGTGACATTCCCTCAGCCATGAGAGGAAACAATCCCGCCGCTTTTACATTAAGATCATGGAGCTATTTCTCGCTGCAGAGTTAAGGCCCTGTTTAAGAGAAAATAACTGGGGAGCCCGCTGGAGGCGGGGATCTGGTTGAAAGCTGGGTTCGGTTACTCGAATGCACCACTGGGTGGCGCCTGGGCTCCGCGCGAAGGCTGGGAGGGGCAGTCCTCGGGTGACATCAGGTGGGCAGAGCCAGGAGCCCGGGCCGACCCAGGCACGGTCTCAGGATCTTACCGGGAAGGCACCCCATGCAGGCGCAGGAGTGACACGGAGGTCCCTGGAAAAAGGTGCTTCCACTTGAAGCCCCTTTTTGCTCAGTAAGGTCACTGAGCGCCTGCGGTGTCCCAGGGCACGCCTGCGCTAAAACGGGACACCGGCTCACGCTGGCGGCTCCCGGGGCAGCTGAGGGATCGTGGCTAAGGACGTTGGAGTCTTAGGGCTACAGGGGAAGAATCATAACTGTTCACACGTTGTTAAAAGCCCACCTGTTTCCTTTATCAGCCGCTGCTGTCTGGTGTGTATCCAGGTCTCTAGAAGCTTCCAGGGGCACCTTGACCTGCCCCAGCTCCCACCCTCCCTCTCCAGGGCCGTATAAGACGAATTTACACAGGTGTTTCTTGCACCTTGGATCCTATTATTTGGCCCCACCTGCTGCTGAAGTTCTGCCCCTGGGTCCCAGGAGGGGCTGCCCCAGCAAGCACTGACGCCCCCCATCTGGGACACATGCCCTTCTCTCTGTGCCTCAGTTTACTTCTCCGTGTACTGATGGACACAAAGATCCCCTCCAAGGCCCTCCCAGGTCACTACCACCTCCTAGAGAGGGGCAGAGTGTGCCCCTGGGCCACTTTCGTGCAGTGAGAGGGCACATCGTGAGGCCCGAGTCAAACCCAGGGCCCCTTCCTTTTATTTTTTATTTATTTATTTTTTCAGCCAGGGTCTCACTCTGTTGCAGAGGCTGGCGTTCAGTGGCTAGATCATAGCTCACTGCAGCCTTGGCCTGTGAGGCTCAAGCGATCCTCCCATCTCAGCCTCCCGAGTAGTTGGGACTACAGGTGTGCACCACCCACCTTGCTAATTTTTCATTTTTTGTGGAGACAGATTTGGCCATGTTGCCCAGGCTAGTCTCAAACTCCTAGGCTCAACCATCTGCCTGCCTCGGCCACTCAAAGTGCTGGGATTACAGGTGTCCGTGCCCTGTCCTGGGGTCCCTTCTGAAGGAGGCTCCTTTGGTGTGGATTCAGGAAACACAGATGTGGGAGAAGCTGAGATCTTCCAGGAAGGACACAACTCTGGGAGCACATGCCTGCTGAGGCAGCCATGATGTTTGCTTTCAGCCAAAGCTGGAAGATTTAGTTCTGTTGCAAGCATGGCTGCTGAGCATCTGCTGGGTGCCTGTTCCTGGGCCAGGGCCTCCTGCTGTCCAGAACCTGGAAGGCTGGGAGCAGAATGAGGCAGATCTAGAGGACTCACATCTTAGGGTGAGGGGTCACCAGCCCCTGCTGGAAGTGGAGGGGAGGGACTTACTAGAGGCCTCCTAGAAAGTGTGACCTCCCAAAAGTTACTAGAATGATTGTTGGTCAAGCACATGGACCCTTCTGGTCTAGGATCACCCTGCTGGAGCTCTGGAGGATGAAGGGCAGCCTGTGGGGAGAGTCCGCTGGGAACGGCATGAGGAAGGGCACCGGAACAGCGGCAGCCAGCTGGCTGGTGACCAGCGAGAGTCTGGGCCAAGGTCTGGCTCACAGGGATTGGGTGTTCCTGTGACTCCCCACAGGGAATGGGGAGCTCTGGATGGGGGTAGGGGTTTAAGCAGGGAGTGGCAGATCCTTGTGCCTGCACTGGCCACCAGGGAGGGTGACCACTGCAGGGAGGTGACCTGAGTCTCTTTGAGAGCTGTGTCCTTCTCAAGAATCTGTGTACTTTGAATTCGCTAAGAACTAAACATTGCCATTTTGGGTCCGCATCATGATATATATTATATCATTATACTTTTTATTAGGCTTAGTAACTGTTATAATAGCAGTGTTCTCATGGAGCCTTGGAGGATCAAAGCCCTTGCACGGATGTTTTCTCCATGGCCATTGGGATGTCTACTTGTCAGCAGATGTGGCAGATATTCGATGACACCCTCACAGTCCCCCAGGGAGTGATGACTTGTGGATGAGGTTGGCCGTAGGGCTGCCATCTCAGAACCCAGTAGGCCCAGGGGTGGTATCTCCGAAGGATCCGAGGATTCTCCTTGATGACTTGCGAACTCAGCAGGCTCCAGCTCGGTGGCACTGGGGGAAGGCTTCAGACCCCAGCCTGTCATCCCTGCATGGAGCCCACATCTCCAAGGAGGCTGGGAGGTCCTGTTTGGGGGTCAATTTAAATGTGAAGGAGCAGAATACAGAGAGTTTGGGAACCCAAGGACGGGACAAAAGACAGAATCAGGACCCAGTCTTAAATACTCTTTGACAGATTGCTGGGCACCTACTCATGGCAGGCTGGGCCCTGGGTACTGGATGCTAGGATGAATGAGAAAGGGCCTCTGCCCTTGAGGGGCTCACAGACACCGGAAAAGACAAACCAGGGGAGTCAGAAAGAGGAAGAGCAAGGTGCTGGGGAACTGAGCCCCGAACCCCATTTCCCACTCTTACTGCCCGTGCCCCCTGCATGTGATCATGGCCAGAATTTGTCCCTGCCTTGTGCCTTTAACTGTGGGGAATCCTGGAATTTTTTAGAAATCCAATTTCGCAGAATAAAAGTTTTTCTTTTTCAGAGGTGATCCACTAAAACTTTAACTTCATTTCATTTTATGCTTCTTTAAAATTCTTTGATGTAAATAACTTACAAATAAAAAAAAGCCAAATTTAGTTTTGGAAATTACAGCCTGCATAGTTCACACATATGCGTGCACACATGCACAGGCACACACACAGGGTGCCGCCCACCGTGGGAGCTCAGCCTGAACTCGCACATGTGGATACATGTGCTTGGGCTCAGAGCCCAAGCGAAGGCCAGAAGAACAGCTGTCGCTGTGTGAGAATTGGCTGGAAGCTGCAGGGAACCCCTGTAGGAGCTGTCGGGGAGCCCTCCTGCCTCTGGCCACCGGTGTTGGGGTGGGTCAGGTAAGGAGTGATGGAGAAAGGTGGAGGGATGGTGGACAGGACGGGCGCTTCCCCAAGCATAGCCTGCTGCTTTCTTACTGCTTCCCCTGGGCTCATTTCAAAGGTGCCTGCGGTAGCACAGCCAAGTTGGTCACTGGGTCCCATTTCCTTGGTATGAAGGTTTGGGTCCAGCTCAGCTGAGGGAACATGGAGGGTGAGGGAAAGGACATGAGGTGGGACTCAGGACGTGCCAGGCACATGACATCTGGTCCTTCCACCCCACCACGGCCCTGGGCAGGGTTCCTCACCCACCTGGGCTCAGAGAGGTCAGGCTGCCAGCCCACAGCTCACAGGGTGGGTGACTGAGGAGGTTGCATTCTGGCTTAGATCTGACATGCCGAAGAGCCATGGCCTGTGCTACCAAGAGGAAGGTTCAGAGGAGCCGGGGCTCTTCCCCTGACCTCACAGGCTACTGCGTCCTCAGACAGCTTGTGTGACAAATGGGTAACATTTCCCATGCGTTTAGGAAGAGGGCAAGATCAGCAAGGTTCCCCCGAATAGCCTCCACCTTTGGGAACCACTCTCTGCAAAAAAAAAAAAAAAAAAAAAAAAAATTGTATCGTATTCTATGCATTCCATGACATGTAAAAGGTTGGGAAGTAAATAAAATATAAGAAGGTTCTACTATGTGCCAAAGCTTCTTCTGTTTTTATTTTTTGGCTTCCCTCCTGCCCAAGTGCAGTCACAACACCCAAGGCAGGTGGACTCCTGGGCCCACGGTGTCTGCGTTTTCAGCTCTGAATTAGGTCAGAGTATTCTGCAGCCCCACTTGCACAGTTGAACCACCTGCACAGCAAAAACCAGCCAGCCTCTTAGGCATCTCTTACTAGTGCAGGTTACATGAAACACTTGTCTTTCATTTCAGACACAGAGTGGAAATAATACTGTAGAAATAAATTCATACTAAAGTGTGAATGGTAAACATAAGCCATTTCTTCCTTTGGCAAGTATCTCTTGAGAGCCAGCTGGTTAGGAGTGAGAGACTTGTCCTGGGCAATTCACTCACCTTTTTGCCTTCTGTTGTGAGAATTAAATAAGGAAATATGGATCAAGAGCCTGGCACAGTAGAACCTTCTTGTATTTTACTTCCCAATCTTTTTACACATCATGGAATGCATAGAAAATAATACAATTTTTTTTTTTGCACAATGGAATAAAGTAGGGACTTAGTGAAAAAAATCATCACATTACCTTTCTGTATACATTTAACTATGATAAAAATAATTTTAAAGGTATTGGGAGGCATTAAAGGTGGAATTGATACGAAACATCAAAATAAAGGCTTTTTAAAAAACGTAATGCGAAACTTGGGCTTGCATTTACGTAAATACTTTTTCGTGTAAGTCCATTTGCTTGAACCAGCTACAATTACTGATTAAGATTATTCCTTAGGTGAGCGAAACTGCCAACAAGTTCTGCAGGCAATGGGGATAGCAACTGCCCTTCCCAGTAGGCACACACATGCCCATCTCAGAAGGATTTGCATGAGTTCAGGAAGGTTTAGGTGTTAATGTCTCAGTGTTAAGAAGTCTGCACATTTGGAATTTTCTGCAGATAATACATTAGAGATTTGGGACCTAGCCTCTGGTGTGTAATTGCATAGTTACTTTAGACTTGTGGTTTCAGGTTGAAATCTAAGTTAACAAACTGTTGGAACATTTAAGAGAATATAAAGTTCATCATATTTCAAATTTAACTTACTTGATACAAAGGCTCATTTAAGACACTGAAAACCAATTTATTCTCAGATCACTGACATAATTAAAAAGGAAAATGAGTATATTAAACTTATAAAGGCAGTTTAGAATGTTGGAAGATATTTCCTTAATTAAATTTGCAATTGCACCAAATGTTGGCAAGGTGAGGTGGTTCAAGCCTGTAATCCCAAAACTTTGAGAGGCCGATGCAGGAGGATTGCTTGAGGCCGGGAGTTTGAGACCAGCTTGGGCAATATAGTGAAACCCCCATCTCTACAAAAAATTAAAAAATCAGCTGAGCGGCCGGGCGCCGTGGCTCAAGCCTGTAATCCCAGCACTTTGGGAGGCCGAGGCGGGCGGATCACGAGGTCAGGAGATCGAGACCATCCTGGCTAACACGGTGAAACCCCATCTCTACTAAAAATACAAAAAATTAGCCGGGCGTGTTGGTGGGCGCCTGTAGTCCCAGCTACTCGGGAGGCTGAGGCAGGAGAATGGCGTGAACCCGAGTGGCGGAGCTTGCAGTGAGCCAAGATCGTGCCACTGCACTCCAGCCTGGGTGACAGAGCGAGACTCCGTCTCAAAAAAAAAAAAAAAATTACCTGAGTATCATGGCACATGCCTATATTCCCATCTATTCTGGGAGCTGAGGTGGGAGGACTGCTTGAACCCAGGAAGTCAAGGCTGCAGTAAGCTGTGACTATACCACTGCACTCTAGCCTGGGTGACAGTGAGACTCTGTCAGAAAAAAAAAAAAAAAAAAAAAAAAAATGATTTTCATCAAAGGCCTATTAAAAGTGATTTCTGGCTAAACATTAGTAGTAAACAATCCAAAAGTATAATTAAGAAAACAATTTCATGTAAATAGCATCAAAAAGAAAAACATAGGAGTAAATTCAATTAAAAAGTGCAAGATTTGTACACTGAAAACTACAAAACACTGTTGAAAGAAATTTAAAAACTCCTAAATAGATAGAAAGGAATCCATGGTTATGGATTGGAAAACCTAATATTAAGAAGGCTACATTTCTCAAATTTATCTACAGAGGAATGCAATCCCCAGCAAACCCCAATGGGAAATGGCAATTTTGGAGAGATTGACAAGCTGACCCTAAAATTCAAGTGGAAATGCAAAGGACCCAGAATGGCCCAAATGATTTTGATCTTGAAAAAGAAGGACAAAAGTAGACAGCTCACATTTCCTACTTTCAAAACTTAGTACAAAGCTACAGTAATCAATACAGTAAAAGTGATATTAGCAAAATTGTAGACATCACAACAACAGAATATAATTAAGCGTCCAGAAACAACCCGCCACGTTCACAGTCAATTGATTTTTGACAAGGATGCTTTATTAGTCTGTCCTCACACTGCTGATAAAGACATACCCAAGACTGGGTAAATTATAAAGAAAAAGAGGTTTAATTGACTCAGAGCTTCACGTGGCTGCAGAGGCCTCACAATCATGGCGGAAGGTGAAAGGCACATCTTACATTGGTGGCAGGCAAGAGAGAGAATGACAGCCAAGCGAGAGGGCCTTCACTTTATAAAACCATCAGCTCTTGTGAGACCTCATCACTACCATGAGAACAGTATAGGGGAAACCACCCCATGATTCAGTGATCTCCCACCGGGTCCCTCCCACAACATGTGCAGATTACAGAAGCTACAATTCAAGATATAATTTGGGTGGGGACACAGCCAGACCATATCAGATGCAAGAACAATCCAATGGAGAAAGAATAGTCTTAGGCCAGGCGCAGTGGCTCACGCCTGTAATCCCAGCACTTTGGGAGGCCGAGACAGGTGGATCACAAGGTCAGGAGATCAAGACCATCCTGGCTAACACTGTGAAACCCCGTCTCTACTAAAGATACAAAAAAAAAAAAAAAAAAAAATGTACCTGTAATCCTTGGGAGGCTGAGGCAGGAAATCGTTGAACCGGAGAGGTGGAGTTGCAGACTGAGCTTGCACCAGTCACTCGGCGACAGAGTGAGATTCTTATCTAGTCCTAAAATGTTATATATGGTGCGATTCAATTTAAATAATACTCTTGAAATGACAAAATTTTAGAAATAAAAAACAGATTAGTGGGCCATGGGTTAAGGAGAGAAGTGGGTTTGGCCAAAAAGGGCAGCATGAGGGATCCCTGTGGGGAAGGAGATGTTCTCCATCTTTTCTTTTTCTTACCTTTTTTTTTTTAAAAAAAAAAAAAAGAAAGAAACAGGGCTCTTGCTGTGTTGCCCAGGCTGGAGTGCAGTGACTGTTCCAGCATTTAGAGTACCTGGTGACAGAGGTGTTAGGTATCTGCATCCACATTGCTCCGATCATCTAGGTGGGGCTCTTTTATACACCTTGTCACCAAAGATAAAAAGACCAGAATTGTTTACAAACAAGGTCAGAGTGGGACTAGTGATTCCCAGGTTGGGGTTTGTTGCTGTGCCTTGTCTTCTGTCATAGTGGCATCTGTGCATCTTTATCCTCCACGCGTCTCTGTCAATCCATAGGAACAGAACGGGTTGCTAAATCTGATAGAGAAGGCCTTTAGTTTTGTTTTGGCAGTTATAGGACTTAATTTTGTCACCCGGCCAAGTTAGTCCAGAATTCTGATCTATCCACATGTGATCTTTGGCATCTGCTGGCCTCATAAAGGAAGGAAGGAAGCTTCTTCTGACTTGGGAGCCCTTTGTAAGATCTGGTGAATTGGCAAATGTTTATATCATGAGAATCAGATTAGGACTGTTTTTGACCTTTGTGAGATTTGTGACATTTGTGAATGTCAGTGATGGAATCAAAGCACAGGGTTTGATTGCAATACCTCATTGGTATGTTACCTAAGAAAAAGTCCACTCTGTCAGCCCCAACACCTGCTGCTTGCCTGATCCCCGGAAGGGAGGGGCAGTGGGGCAAGGCCCAAGAGAGGCAGGGTGGCTGCCAAAGCAGCAAGGGTCCCTCTGCCATCTGCTTCTCCTTGAATCTGCCATTTCCAGGGATGTTCTGTTCATCGGAAGGGCACCCCAGCCCTCGGGGCTCTGCCACTCTGCCCACTACTGCACAGGGGGGCTGTGTCCCTCACCCCCATCAAACACAAGGTAGGTATTGCTAGGCCCTGGCACCCCAGAGGGGTGTCAGGACCACCCTGGAACACCCAGATATGTATTGGCTCAGAACCATGAGGCTGACCAGGGGCTCCTCCCAGCAGGGCTGAAGCTCCCTGAGGGCAGGACCCTCCTCACCTTCTTGTCTCCAGGGCCCGGCACAGGGCCCAGGAATAGCACATTTCTTTGATTCTAATATGTGAATCTTGTTCACACTTAACCCTAAAATCAGCAGCATCTTATAATCGATGGTGTCTGACCACCAAGGCTAGCAGGGGTGTATTTCTTTTAAATGGTCTGTGAGATAACAGCTTGCCTTCTAGCCATTGTCATCTTGGGTTTGACGCGCGAACTGTTTACTCTGAGTGTCCATGGGAATTCAGGAGTCCTCATGGCTGGGACAAGGCTGCAGAGTCACCCCATCTTAGATATGAAGAGACCCGGAGCATGGGATAATTGGCTTGCTCAAGGCCATGTGGGGTGCTTTCCTGGGTCATGCACCTTCTCTGCAGATGGTCGGCATGCCCAGAAATCAGACAAAGAATAAGGCATCTTGTCTTGTGGGGGGCGGTTAGGGAGGGGAAGGCTGGAACCTTGAAGGTTCAGAGCCTGGGAGTCTGGGTCTTGTGTGCAGGATGACCTGCCCCACCTGCTGCAGGGCCCTGAGAACAGAGCCAGTTTGGAGACGGGAGCCATCCTTATTCCGGCAAATGCCAGAGGCGTCTGTGTGTTGAATCATCATATCCTAGAGTCGTGGAGAGTAGCTGGGAGGATGAACATACAGACAGGGCTGGGCAGATGGATGGAGAGACAGCGGCCAGTGTTCGTTGATTGACTGACTCTCATCTTGTTACTGACTTGCTGTGTGACCTGAGGCAGGCATGGCCCTTTCCTCTCTGGGCCCAGGCCTCCCTTTTAGAACAGAGACTGCTCTTTCTTCTGAGAATTCCATATCAATGCCACAGAGGAGAGAAAAAGGCAAGAGATGACAGAAGGAGGGAAAGGAGGCCGCTGAGTCAACACTAGGATTTCAGAAGCCAAAACCCTCCCACGGGGTCCTCCCAGCTCATCCTTCACAGGCCTCATGGACACAGCCAAAACACAAATTAGTGAGGTGGTTTTACATGTAATATTTTCTTTTAGAGACAGGGTCTCACTCTGTTGCCCAGGCTGAAGTGCAGTGGCACAATCACAGCTTACTGAAGCCTCGACCTCCTGGGCTCAAGCAACCCTTCTGTCTCAGCCTCCCAAGTAACAGAGTACAGGTGTGCACCATCACACTCAGCTAACTTTTGTAACTTTTTTTTTTGAGATGGAGTGTCACTCTGTTGCCCAGGCTGGAGTGCAGTGGCGCGATCTTGGCTCATTGCAAGCTCTGCCTCCCAGGTTCACGCCATTCTCCTGCCTCAGCCTCCCACTGGGACTACAGGTGCCTGCCACCAGGCCCAGCTAATTTTTATTTTTTTTTTTTGTATTTTTAGTTAAGACGGCGTTTCACCGTGTTAGCCAGGATGGTCTTGATCTCCTGACCTCATGATCCGCCCGCCTTGGCCTCCCGAAGTGCTGGGATTACAGGCGTGAGCCACCGCGCCCAGCCTTTTTTTTTTATATACTTTAAGTTCTAGGGTACGTGTGCACAACGTGAAGGTTTGTTACATGTGTATACATGTGCCACGTTGGTTTGCTGCACCCATCAACTCGTCATTTACATTAGGTATTTCTCCTAATGCTATCCCTCCCCCAGCCCCCACCCCTTGACAGGCCCCAGTGTGTGATGTTCCCCACCCTGTGTCCATGTGTTCTCGTTGTTCGACTCCCACCTATGAGTGAGGACATGCGGTGTTTGGTTTTCTGTCCTTGTGATAGTTTGCTTAGAATGATGGTTTCCAGCTTCATCCATGTCCCTGCAAAGGACATGAACTCATCCTTTTTATGGCTGCATAGGATTCCATGGTGTATATGCGCCACATTTTCTTAATCCAGTCTATCATTGATGGACATTTGGGTTGGTTCCAAGTCTTTGCTATTGTGAACAGTGCCGCAATAAACATACGTGTGCATGTGTCTTTATAGTAGCATGATTTATCATCCTTAGGGTATATACCCAGTAATGGGACGGCTGGGTCAAATGGTATTTCTAGTTCTAGATCCTTGAGGAATCACCACACTGTCTTCCACAATGGTTGAAACCCAGCTAACTTTTTTATTCCCTGAAGAGACTAGATCTCTTCAGGAAATAAGAGTGTTGCCCAGGCTGTTCTCAAAACGCTTGGGTCAGGAGACTCTTCTGCCTCAGCCTCCCAAAGTACAGGGGTTACAGATGTGAGCCACCACACCCAGCCTATATGTAATCTTAATTACAATGTAGCATTCAAATAGATGCTGGTCCCGGCTTCTCCTTTAGGTCCCACCCCCGGTATATGCAGCACAGACAGGGGCCCTGATTGAAGTCCTTTCTTGCTTCTCTCCTGCACAGGTGGATGCCCCAGGACTCTCTGGGAATGACATCTGCCCCACTGGCTGCTTCTGCCCTAAGGGAACAAGCTCTCCAGTGCCTTGTCCTCCTGGGTTTTACTCCTCTGTTCCAGGCCTGGGCGGCAAGGACCAGTGCCAGCCGTGTCCCTCAGGGCGCTACTGCAGCCGACCAGGGCTGACCAGCGCCCTGGAGGCGGGGATTTGCGATGCAGGGTAAGGGGGCGCTGGCCCTGAGCTCCTCAGAAAGAGGAGGGAGGAGGGTCCCCAGCACAAGCCAGAGCCTGCCAGGGCCTCCAGGTCACAAACTAAAAGGTCCTAAATTCTCGTGGTCTCTCCGCAGACCCTCTGGGGAGCACAGGCCAGGGTGACTCTCTCCCTGCCTGCAGGCCTCAGACGTTCCGTCCCTGGACACAGGGCTGAACAGGACACACCCTCACAGGCTGCTCAGCACTGACCTTCTGCAGTCCAAGGAGCCCTGGGTGTGCCGGACCAGCCCCAAGGTCTCCCTCTTCCTCAGGGCACCTCCACTCCCTCCACAGCCACTGCTAGGCCTTGGTCTTCACCCCATTGGCCAACATCCTCTGCCAACGTGCATCCAAGGCTCCCAGTAAGTGCATTTTCCCTCATTGTCCAGAGGGCTGGAGACTGGCCATGACCACCAGAGGCTCCAGCCAGATCCTGTGTGCAGGACGACCTGCCTCACCTGCTCAGGGGTCCTGAGAACAGAGACAGTGTGGAGATGGGAGCCGTCCTTATTCTGGGAAGTGCCAGACATTTTCCAGGACTGTTTTCCTGAGGCCCCTACTACTTAGTTTCTCATGGTAGGGACAGAAGCATGTTTTAAGGTTGAGGAATCAGAGAACTCCTGCTGCATTTGCAACTCCCTCTGGTCCTAGGGATGGCCCAGCTCAGCCTCTGACCCTCAGCTCTGGCCACACTGGCTGTCCCTGCAGCACAGCCTGATATCCAGGGCTCCAAACAGCCCGGCCGGCAGCTAAGGGAGTTTCAGCCACAGTTCTGTCTCCCCAGGTACATCTGCCGGGAAGGCAGCGCTGTCCCCTCACCCTCCGATGGAAGCCATGGATACACACATCCCCCTGGCTTCCATTGTCCCCCAGGGGCCCACAGGGAGCTGCCCTGTGAGCCTGGCACCTTCAGCCCTCTGCCTGGGGCTACCTGCCTGCCCTGCCCGGAGGGCACCTACTGCCACCAGGCTGCCACCGTGGAGCCCACCACCTGCCCCAAAGGTAACATCCTCAGGCCACCTTGCCCTGGCCCTCCAAGGCAAAGAACATTGGCATCTCGCACCCCTGGCTCCCTGAGCTCAGGTCTGTCCAGAGCGCCATGCTGGGTGTTGAGTGTCACCTAACCCTGCGCTGCCACCGGTGATCCACCTATGAAATGGGCTTATCATGTGACAGAGGGAGGCCATTGGGGGAAGGGTGTTGGGGGGGCCACAACACCTGGGGACTGTGCCAGCCCCTGCCCTGCACGGTCTGTGTTGGGCACTGCTCAGCTGTCCCCAGCGTGTGGCTGTGCAGGGGGAAGGAGGGAGCACACGGGACACGGTCAGGTGGCCTCCTGCACTGTACTTTCCTGTCCTGAGAGGCTGGACGCTGGGGTCGGCTCCGCCCTGACTCAAAGGCACTGCACCCCTGGGCAGACCAAACCCATTTGCAAATGAGACCGTGGTGCCTGGTGCCTGTGGGAGCCCCATCCCAGCAGGAACACCTCCAGAGGGGACTGTGGCGGGTCTGGTTTGAGACTCTAGGTCACCTCTGGGGCATCTAGTGGTGCCTGTGGGCTCCAGGGCAGTGCAGGGGTGACAGGGACACATGGCCTCATTTTCTCCAGGACAAGAAGCTCTTTCCCTCTCAGCCCTGCAGAGCCAGACCACACCTGCCCTGGGCCCACCTCTCCCTAAGGAACAGCCCGTGCACACACAGACACAAACATGTGCTCATGTGCACACACTCATGTACACACCCATGCTCACACACATTCACATTTCTCAAACTCACTGTAACGTCCATTTTCACTCACACCGTTACACTCATACCCTGTCACACTCACACTCACTGGCACACACACTCCACTCACATTTGCTCACATTCCACTCACATTTGCTCACACACACACTCACTGTCACACCCACACCTCAGCTGCCCGGACACAGACTCCACCCCACTGGCCTGGATTCTGGACCAGCATCCCCTTCAAGCCCTCTGGCTGTGGCCTCTGCACCCTCGGGGCTGCCCTAACTTCTCTTCCATAAAGGATGGGAGGTTGTGGAGTGCGGGGCAGTCATGGGATTGGGACACTGGCGCTCACCCTGGTCTTGTCTGCAGGTCACTATTGCCCAGCCAGGACGTCCTCTGCCCGCCCCTGCCCAGAGGGAACCCTGAGCCGGCGGGAGGGTGCTGTATCCCCTGGGGCCTGCCAGCCCTGCCCTGCAGGGAGGTACTGCCCAGGAGAGGGCAATGGGCAGCCTGAGGGTAGGTACCCATGCCCACACAGAGTGTGTCCTGGGAACTGACCGGGTGGCCAGGGGACTGGCCCCATGGCATAGCCTGCTGGCTGAGAACAGGAGGCCACTGGGACTCCTACGGGAGGCAGCTTGGTGCTGCAAAGACTGAGAGAGGTGCCAGGGACACAGAGCAGGCTTGCAGCATCACACAGAGCTCAAAACCAATGCCCTGAATCCTTGCTTCAGGGTGTCGGGGTCCCGAATGTCCAGCTCCTCCACAGGGCTGCAGCACAGGCCTGTGGCTCCCACCCACCTCCTCATGCCACTTCCTGCTCCTCCCCTAAGAGGTCTCAGCCCCATGGCCAAGAGCAGGGCCACTGAGCCACGCCTGCCTCACTTGGAGCTTAGTGCTGATGTGATGCCAGACAAGGCCCTTGCCCTCTTGGGCCTGGGTCTCCTGCCTATGAACTGAGCTGACAGTAGCACTCACCTCCTGCAGCTACTGTGTGGAGTGAGGTCATTGCTGTCAGGAGCTCGGTCTGGCTTGGACAGTGCCCACCGCTGTCATCCCCAGTTGTCACTCCTCACGCTGCTGGCGTCCTTGCCAACACCGATGCCAGAGCTGTGTGGACACCGCCAGCTGCAGGCTGTGGGCCCCGGACACCCAGGCTGCTCTGCACTTCCTTGCTTCCCCTTTGCTTTCTTCCTTCTTTAATTTCAGTGACTCTCCAGGGTTAGGGACAGCAACCAGAGGCAGGGACTTACTGCGGGGGCAAGACCTGGGCCTCCCACAGTCAGGTAGGTTCAGATACAAGCTGGGGAGACTTCTATCCTGAAATCCCACACCCCTCTGTACCCAAGGGCCCTGCTCGGCCAGTTACTACTGTGAGGGGGGCTTTGCCAGCCCCACGCCCCAGAGAAACTTTGCCTTTTCTCTCAACGGACCTTGCCCCAGAGGCCACTACTGCCCACAGGGGACGCTGTTCCCAGTGCCATGCCCCGTGGGGACAAGGAGCAGCCCAGGCGAGCATCTGTCCTGGGCCCAACCTCCCTGCCCAGCCATGTGTCCCCAGTGTGATGTTCAGAGCTTTGTCCCCCACTGGACCCGTAGACACAAACAGTGCAACCAGAAGCCCCTGTGGCTGCGTTCCCCAGGGGACACTCAGGCTGAGCTGTGAACGGGAGACCTCTCCCCCAGGACAGGGCCACTGCTCTGCCCACAGCCTGCACCCTGGACCCGCAGTGCCCACTGTTCTAGCTCCAGGGCACAGCAGTGAGCCAGCAGGGAAGAAGGGCCTGTCCCTCTGGGGTTGCAATTCCAGAGGGACACAGAGCCCATGAACTGCCACCACCCCCATCCAGGCGGCACCTCCCAGGGCAACTGTGAGCCCTGCCCTGCTGGCTCCTTCTGCCCGGCCTCAGCTCGTCCACTGGGTCCCACGAGACTGACTCTGACTGCCCCTCGGACCCCGGAGCCTACAGCCCCATGGCTCTCCCCTGCCCTCAGGTACCTCCTGGGAGCTTCAGGAGGGAGCTCAGTCCCCAGGGCCCTGAGAGGCTGGGAGTCCAGCCACAGACTTGAGGCTGGAGCTCAGCTTCCCAACTGTGGGCATCAGGCCAGCCCTCAGTGCCTCAAGGGAGGGACTCCAATGCTCCCATTCCCCATCCTTTCCCCACTGCCCCACCCTGCCTCCAGGCCACCTGCCCTTCCATTCCCTGAGGCCTGAACCAGCAGGAAGGAAGGACACTGCACTGACCATCTCAGCGGCTGGCACCCTGATCATATCCATCCTTGGCCTCAGAGATGCCACTTTGTGTCCAACGCTCAGGGTCACTTCTGCCAGCCAGGGACTGCCTGGCCTGCCCTGTGCCACTGAGGGCACTACCAGCCCTCCCTGGGCTCGGACGCCTGCCTGCCGTGTCCACTAGGCTTTTACTGCCCACATCCTGGCACCAGCACACCCAGGCTCTGCTCAGCACATGCCTACTGCCCAGCTGGTATGTCAGAAGCCCTCAACTCCACACATGTCCCAGGCCCTCTTCCTCCTCCCCAACACCCCGCCTGTCTGCCTTTCATTCATTTATATACACCCCATGGACTGCCTACTGTGTGCCAGGCACGAGGCTCACACCAGGACTACCAGAGGTGAAAGCGCACCCACCTCCAGCCTCCCCTCTGCCCAAGCCTCCCCGCTCCCTCCAACCCTGTTGCTCTTCTTCTCATCATCTGAGTTTGAGTCCAAGTGCCCTGCACACACTGTGCATGAGCCACACTCACACATGCTCACACACACACACACACACACCTTTATGCACATGTGCACATTCAACATTCACACATGCTGTCCCCAGACAGCGCAACAGACAAATAGGTGTCCACAAGAGTTCACAATGCGTGTCATATCTTAGGTAAACCTAGGAGGAAATCCTCCTGCCGGTTGCACGTAGCCTTTGTGAGCATTTGATCTGTGGGGGATGTACACACGTGCTCCCCCCATGACCGTGGTGTTAGAGGTGTGTATGCCCCTTTCAACGGAGGCTTTTACCCCAGATTGTGTAGAACATCCCAAGTTCAAGGAAGCTGGTTCATTGTCCCCAAGAGTTCCTGTTTTACTAGTCAGCCCCCCTGCTACACCCATGAGCCCTGTGAACAGTTAGGAAAAGAGGGTGGCCCTGTTGGGAAAGTGGGGACTCGCTCACTCCCCTAACTCCACACTCCTCTTCCAGCCTCTTACCTCCTTTCCTGGTCAGATTTTTTTTTTTTTTTTCAGTAGATCAAGCTGTGCCATTTAGAGCTTTTTCCCTATCAGGGGCTTTCTTCTCCAATTTCCCGGCAGTGTGTGCTTAGTGTGCGCAGCCAGCCACATGCACCGAGACAATGCTGAGGCTGTCAAAGCCCTGCTCCCAAGGAACAGAGCCACAGATGTGACAGGCAGGCGGGGTGGTGGGAGGAGCAGGGCGTGGCACAGGCACATCCCTCCCTCCAGGTCCCAGGGCAGGCCCAAAGGAGGAGGGAGTAGGGCTAAAGGCAGCTCCCAAGTGAGACCCACTTACATGAGGTCCTACCGGCAAGGCTCCACCCAGTCCCAGCGAGCCCGCAGGGGTCCACTGCACAGTAAGCGTCTTACTGAGCCTCTGGCTAGATGCAGCGCTCCTCACCCCAAAGCAGCTTTGCTGCTGTTTGAAAATCCTCCACTAGGAGGTTGCAGTGAGCCAAGATCGCGCCACTGCACTCCAGCCTGGTGGCGAGTGAGACTCCCGTCTCAAAAAAAAAAAAGAAAAGAAAATTCTCCACTAGGGTTACCCCTCTGTGATAAGCACGGTTTTGTCCTCTTCCACTTTGTAAAGGACAGTCATCCCATGGGGAGAGACCGAAGTTGCCTGGCAGTGATTTCATTCATATCATTGGCCCTGAGAAAGCAGCATAAAACCCCAGCACCTCCTGGGGCAGCGAGATGCTGGGGACATTGGGGGTCCATCGTGGGTCAGACCACGGGTGGAGGTCACCAGTCCACATGCACTGATGTGACTTGAGCCCCTGGTGTCCATCTTCACTCAATGTCCCCCCCTTCTCCAGGTCCTCCAGGGACCTTCACTCTCCAGGATGTCCTCAGGCCTCCGGGAAGAGAGTGACTGTTCCGTTTGTCCCCCGGGTCACTACTGCAGGTCAGTCACTGCCCAGAGCCATTCACCTCCTGCCACCGGGTCAGACTGCAGTGGCTCACAGCCCCCAGCCTGCTCTGCTTGTCCTGACCTGTGGCCTTGCACTGTGGGTGGGAGAGCAGGCTGGCTGCCCTAGTTCAGGTGTGGGGACCTGGGGGTGAGACCACAGCCCTGCCTAGCCTCCCAGGCCTGAGTGGGGAGAGAAAACCTGACTCTCAGGTAAAGGAGAGATAGAACAATTAGCACAGGACTGGATTTAAAAAAAAATTAAAGCAAAATGCATTCAAACTGAGGGAGGATCAGCATAAGGTGGAAACTTCTGCTCAATTCTTGCCTTAACTTGGGGAAGCTCCTTGCAAGCAAAATTCTCTGCCTGCAGGGGACACCGGTGTGCTACATGCACATTCAGGAGAAAGATGGACAGTTCTTCCTTCTCCTGCTTCCAAATTTTCTTCCATATGAAAAGCACTTGTAATCAGTTGGTCTGGGAGAAACAATAAATGGTACCTTTAAACAGGATGATCAGACATTAGGTCTGAGGGCACCCAAATTCCGCCTGAACATCCTATGTCCACTCGGTGTGGCCTGGCTTCCACATCCGGACGGTGGGGACATTCTCATGGATGAATAGAAGTCACTGGAGAACTCTGGATCTGGGTCAGAGACAGACAGCTTCTAGGACTGGATGGGGGTGGGGTGGTCCCTGACTCTCAAAGTGACCCTGGGCCCACACCCAGAGGGATCCACAGTACAGGGGTCTCTGGTCTAGGATAGTCCCCAGCACTTGCTGAAGGCAAACACCTGCAACTCCAGAGATGGTGTCTGGCTCATCCACAGAACAGTTGCTTGATATTTCATGCAGAAGTGAACCTGCTGCGAAGCAGATTTTTTTCTCTGCTTAGAAGGTGATAGCAGAGGATTCCTCAGGCTCTGTCTGGAGGCTGGTCTCCCTTGGCTCAGGAAGTTCATCCCTAGGTCTAGCCTGCTCGCTCCTGCTGTGAGCTGGGGATCAGACTCAGGTTACCTTGGAGCCTAGGACTAAGCCCTTGGGGACTCAGCAGGCCCCAGACATCCCAGGAACAGTGCAGGAAGCAGGTGCAACATCTGCCAGTGCCCTCTGTCCCCATTTTTACTGCAAGTCTAGCAAGGCCACTGAGCTCTCGAGGAGAGGTTTGTCTGTTGTTGGCAGCCCTGAGTCCTGCTCCTGGTCCACTGAGCAAAATATACTCCAAGGTGGAAAGACGTGTGGGAAGCTACTCCTTGCTGGTGGAAGCACACAGTGGGCGCTGTGAGCCTCATGCTGGGCCTGGGCCAGGGATCAGCCTCCCGCCCCGCTGTGCTGCGGGCGCCTCACCTTGTCTCTGTTGTATATCCAGGCTGTCCATCTAAGGGAAGAGGCTGAGCCACAAAATATAATTTAAAGAGTTTACTTGAGCCAAAGTGAGGACAGCTGCCCAGAAGACTCAGACCCAAGTAGCCTTGGATCTGAGCTCTATTGGCCTTTGTAACAAGCAGGAGTTTAAAGGCAAAAAGGGGGATGTTGGGAGAGGGCCGGTACAAAGTTGTTTGTCAGGAATTCTCACTGGTTTACAGAAAAAAACATTAGTGATTGGCTAGACATTGTTAAGCTATAGAGCAGGGGTTATAGTGTCTGGCAAGGCTTTAGTAGGTTAATTTACAGCTGCTTGTGGCAATAGCAAGCAGTTTCAAGAGATGAATACACATCTCAAACAGGGATTTGGATGGGATTGCTGTCTCATTTTTTTCTTTTTTTTAATTATTATACTTTAGGTTTTAGGGTACATGTGCACAATGTGCAGGTTTGTTACATATGTATCCATGTGCCATGTTGGTGTGCTGCACCCATTAACTCGTCATTTAGCATTAGGTATATCTCCTAATGCTGTCCCTCCCCCATCCCCCACCCCACAACATGCTGTCTCATTTTAATGCTGTCTCATTTTAACGCTGTCTCATTTTAACGCTGTCTCATTTTAACGCTGTCTCATTTTAATGCTGTCTCATTTTAATGCCTCTCTGGGCCTGATCATTTGAAAGGACATTCCTCAGATACAAGTTCTTTTCTTATCTCAGGGCCCATTCAAAGTTCTCGTGGGGCACAGGCAAAAGCACATCTCCCTGTGGGCACAGAGAAATCTGAAACCTGGGTCGGGCTCCCCCCAGCCCAGGGCCCAGACTCCAGGGCTCAGATGGGCCCCTCCTTCCTGGCTTCTCACTCTACTCCCTCTCCTGGCCAATTAAAGGTGGACAGGTGTTGGGAAAATGTCCTGCTGGTTACTTCTGCCCACCTGGGACCTCTGAAGTGGGAACGTCAGGTTCCAGGCAGCCCCAGATGCTGCGTCCCCAGAGATAGCTGTGCACGGAGCAGTGTCTGCCAGGTAACCACCCTCGCATCTCGCCTGTGGGTGTGAAAGAAGCACAGGACCACCTGCGCATGGAGTTCTTTAATTGTCACTGACAGACTAAAAACAGGTCACCCCAGTCGTCCTACATTTAACATGTGTGTGCACACGTGTGTGCATGTAACATGAATCTGCTCCCTGTGCAATTCAGATGGTGGCTGATTTGACAAACATACAAAGCAAGTGCGCTGGGACGAATGCTCAACCCTCTCAACTCCTGGACAGCACAACCCCAGGCTGCCCCTGGACAGGGTCCCCCACAGTCCTGGCACTGTCCCCTGCCTGCCTTCACGGGTGCCAGCATGACCCCTTCGTTCTCTAGGATTTTACTGCCCTGAGGTCAGTGGAGAGCCCATTCCTTGTCCACCTCACACACTGGTGGCTGACCCTGGAGCCAA
Source organism: Hylobates moloch (assembly GCF_009828535.3). Lineage (NCBI taxonomy): Eukaryota > Metazoa > Chordata > Mammalia > Primates > Hylobatidae > Hylobates > Hylobates moloch. The sequence goes on along the minus strand of NW_026652290.1, from coordinate 30,088,427 downwards.
GCAGAAAGAAGACTGTGGGCCTTGCCCCCCGGGTGCTGGTGCAAAGCAGGTGAGGCAGGGGACAGTGGGACCTGTGTCACAGCCTGGAATGTGCTGCTTCCTGAGGGAGGCCTGGGGAAGCTGCATCTGGGGAGAAAAGTGAGGGCAGCCCTTGCTCTGCAGGCACCCCGGCCATTCAGGCCTGCCCCTCTGGCCACTACTGCCCTGGAGGAAGTGAGACCCACTCAGGAGCTCCCCAGGCCTGCCCTGAGCATACCTACCTGGCAGCAGAAGGAGGCCATAGTCAGGCAGAGTGCCTCCCCTGCCCCGCCGGGTACCACTGGCCATGGCCAAGTAAGAGCCTGTCTGCAGGTTGGATGTGGGGGCCTTGGGGAGGAGAGGGAAGAGGCTGTCAGGAGCCCCTCGGGCAACCCTTCTTAGCCTGATGCTTTTGCCCCCAGGTCTCTCTTCCTTTGAAGACCACCCATGTCCTCCGGGCCACTGGTGTCTAGGTGACCAGGGTGCCTTTCTCTGCCCACCTGACACCTTTAGGTCAGAGCCAGGGGCATCAGCACAGGAAGACTGTGAGCTCTGCCCTCCTGGCTACCACTGCCCAGACCCTGAGCTTCAGCGTCATGCAAATGTGTTTGCCATCCCCTGCCCAGCCGGATCTGAGTGCCCAGCAGGTGAGGCTGCAGGATGACCCCAGCCCCTTTCCATCCCTCCCCTCATTCCTGAGGCTCAGGCCTGAGCTCTGCAGGAAGCCCTGATTGAGCTCAGGCCACAGATGTGGCACAGTCACACCTGACCAGCCCCCACAAGGCACACCCAGTCTCTGGTGGCATCCACACCACCTGGATGTCCCCAGACCAAGGTGCCTTCAAGCCACCTCTTCCTCCCTGTCTGGGTCAAGGAGGAGGCCGGCCAGAGGTTTAACTAGAAATAGCATGCCCAGTACAAAGTGTCCAGTACCTGCCACACCTCAAGGCACGACCGAAAGCACCCTCCTGTTGGCTGCCCTCAGGTGAGCTGTGGCCTCAGTGCCACTGCCCTGTGCGTCCTCATCAGAGCTCCCACCTCCACCTCATGAAATGCATCCTCCTTCCCCGCCCCGGCTGCTGGCTGCACAAGGACACGGGAACTTCCTGCCATTGATCTCTGTTCATGACACTACCACCCACACGAGTCACCCTCCCTGACCACACGAGATCTCCCTTGACCTGCAAGCTCCCCACTCCTTCCTGGCTCCCACACTGTTCCCCACTACCTCAGAGGCCTCACCCTACTGCTGTCCTCCCTGCCCAGGCCCCACCTGGGGAACCTGGGGACCCTCCTGAGTTCTCCTCCAGCTCTGGACCTCTCCTGGCTTCCAAATGCCATTGATGGGTGAAGAGGGGACTTGGGGTGTCCTCCAAACCATGCTCACATTGTGGCCTGCTCTCCCGCATGCCTGGCCCTGTCTCTTCAGGTGCTGTGGCTGAGGCCTCAGACGGGGGTGCCCCCCCTCTGCCCTGGGGGCTATGCCTGCCCTGCCAGCTCTTCCACCTACAGTGGCCTGGGGCAGCGGTGAGTTCCTTCTTCCCACCCCCCAAGGGTCTGAGCCCCAACCTCAGCCCCGGAACTGCTGTCAGCACCCTATGTAAGGCCCCACCATGACAAGCCTGTGTGCCTCAGAAATCCAGCCAAAGGGCAGGGCCCAAAAGCAAGCCCTGGTGACCCTGTGCCTGGGCTTCCCAGCTAGGGCCAGCCCCTGCCTCTGCCCCAGGGAAGGTGGGGTGAGGAAGCACATTGCCCTGGGATGCCCCTGTCAAAGTGCAGGCTCATCCTGGTGGGGCAGCCAGATGGAGCTCACAAAAATACAGCACGCCTAGTTACATTTGAATAGCAGGTAAAGGACAATACATTTTTACTATAAGTATGGCCCATGCAATATTGGGGGTGCAATTCTACTAAAATCATGCTCGGTGTTTATCTGAAATTCGAATAGGACTGGACATGGAGTATTTCATCTGGTAAGCCCCATCTCGTGTCTGGGACTAACACCCTGACATCAGATCCACTCCACAACACCCCTCTGCCCAGGGTGGAATGGGGAGGCAGTGCCGGCCTGGTTAACTGGGCATGGCTCATCCACCACCAGAAAGGCAGCTTGGTGCTGTGGCCCCACCAGACACAAGGCAACCCCAGGACCCCTGACTGGGACAGTAGCAGAGTCCCCCTCCCCCAGCAGCTGAGGCCACAGGCCAGGGAAAGTCGGCCCCTGCTAGTGAGAGGAGAACCCATCGCACACACAGGTTCCGGCAGCATGAACCAGCCGGGCTCTGTCTCTGCAGCTGTGTCTTTCCCCATTACTGCCCCCTGGGCAGTGCCCAACCTCGTGCCTGCCCTGGGGGCTCCGAAGCCCTGAATGGGACCGGCCTCAGGGTCTCTGAGGAGATGTGCTGCCACCTCTGTGAAGCGGGCATCTACCGCAGCAGGGCCCTGGATGCCCTACCCTGCCAGCCCTGCCCGCCTGGATTCAGCTGCCCCCAGGGTGAGTCCCTGGGAGGCCTGGGCAGGAGCAGGGGGACCGGGACTGGAGGTGACCCAGAGTGGAGATCAGTGAGGCGAGTGGAGGCGCAGGCAGGGAGGGACCCTCAGAGCCTGCGGACAGCCCAAGAGGCCTGGAGCAGCCCAAGACACAGACCCAAGAACATGTGGAGGATGGGGACACAGAGCAGGTGAGTGTCAGCTGCCTCCGTGTCAGGTTTAAAAGTCCGATAGACACAGGGCAGAGCAGCATGCACACAGATGTGTCGGAGCCAGTGGCCCAGGCACTCTGGAGAGTAGGAAAGCCACTGCCCAACTCCCCGCACCTGACTGAGAGGGAGACCAAGGGGCTGTGGGGGCTGAGGGGGTTATAGGGTACAGAGCCCTCTACTGCCCCCACAATCTAGATTCTTCCCCCATTTGCTGCGTGGTTTCCCCCTCTCCCTCAGCAGGCACATCCCTACCCTGGACACCCCCAGTCCACTCTCAGTCCCTGCCTTGGCTGGGGCAGAATTTCCCCTCTGTGTTCCTCCAGGGTCAGAGAGGTACCAGGGCCATCCCTGCCCGGTACCAGGGCTACTACTGCCCTGCAGGGACTCGCAGCCCAAGGCCCTGCCCAGCAGGGACCTTCAGAAGCAGCAGCGGGACCAGGGCAGCTGAAGAGTGCCGGCTGTGCCCTGCGGACACCTTCAGTGCCCTGCCCGGACAGGTGGGCTGCCTCACCTGCGGGAGCGCCGCTTTCTCTCCACCAGGTGAGTGTCAGGTCTGCCTGCTCCAAATGCCCTGTCTGGGGCCTGCAGCTTTGAGGGCCCAAGATGTAAGGTTTCAGGAAACAGCCACCTATGACTGAGTGGAGCTGTTCTAGGAAAGCTGCAGGTGAGGGCAGGAGCCTCTCTGTGACTCCCACGCACTGGGTTGGGTGTGTGGATGGAGCAAGTGTGTATGCAAGGACTCCAGCAGGCAAAGGGGTGGGTGTGAGGAAACCAACTCAGACCAGGCTCAGCCACTTGCTCAAGGTGGCTCAGTGGATGGGGCCAGCACTGCTCTGAGGCCGTCCAACAGGCTGCAATGCTGTGTCGCCCTCCGGAGAACACCCTTGTTCTGCTCACCCAAGTCAGTCCCTGGTCATAGGGTCAAGGGCAGAGCTGCAAGTGCAGCTCCCAGCTTTGAGCCAACAGCGCTGCTGATGTCTCCACTTCTCCCCATTTTGAGGTGTGGCCTTCTCATGGTCTTTGTTGTGGCACCCATTTGTATGCAGTCCACTGTAAAAACAGAAGTAACCAGATAATCTTGCAATAGGTAATCCAAAAGTTACATGCATCATACATAGTTAGCCTTAGTGGGGGCTCCAACTGAGGGCTGACCCCAGATCTCTGCTGATAGCATTGGCAAGCTTCCTCTCTTAAGGCAATGGGAGTGCTTACCACATGCCAGGCATGTTCTAATGCTATCTGATGTCAGCTTATGTGATCCTCATGACAACTCTATGAACCAGGCACAGTTATGATTATCCCTGTGTTATGAGTACGTAAACTGAGGCACAGAGAGTTTAAATAACTTGCCCACATCAGACGGTTAGTGGTGGCAGAACCAGGATTTGAACCCAGTCAGGCTGACTCCCAAGTTCCTGCTGTCAACCGCCACACCATGACACCTTCAGATGGTGTGATTTGAGGTGCCCAGGGATCTGCCATCGTTTCTTATCTTCCAGCTGAGGCATTCTATCTCTGAGGTGACCAACCCCTGAATCTTGTGACCTCCCACCCATTTACCTGGAGACCAGGGGCTGAGTAAAGTGGGTCCCAGAGGTGGTTGTGTCTAAATTACATTTCACTGGTGGGTTCGTAACAATCACGTACAGCCATTTGTGTGCTTTTCCGTTATTGAGGGGTATATTTTTAACTGGGTTGGACATGTGATCGTAATGTTGGTAGTGAAATGACCCTTAGATAACACTAAAACCTTTTCCAGGCTAATATTATTGCAGCCATTCTCTGTGACATGGAACTCTCTAGGCTGTGTTTGTCTGCTCTGTCTGCCATAGCTTAATCCCAAAGACGGTGGGGCTTGAACAACAGAAACTTACCTCCTCAGAGTTCTAGAGGCTACAAGTCCAAGATCAAGGTGTCAGCAGGGTTGGTTTCTCCTGAGGCCTCTCTCCTTGGCTTGCAGCTGGTCACCTTCTCCCTGTGTTCCCACATGTTCTTTTCTCTGTGCCTGCATCTGGTGTCTCTGTGTGTGTCCAAATGTCCTCTTCTAATAAGGGCAAGGGTCACATTGGAGTAGAGCCCCCTCCCACATCTTCATTTTGACCCAGTTATCTCTCAAGAGGCCCCACCTCCAGAGACTGTCACATTCTGAGGTACTGGGGGATAGGGCTTGTGTGTGTGAATCTAAGGAAACACAATTCAGCCCAAAACAGGGACCCTAATCGCCTCTGGGCTCAGCACTGGAACAAACGATGTTCTCCTCAGGCTGTGTCCCAATTATGCTTCTTTGAGTCTACAATAAGTCCCACTCCAGTTGATATACTCTCCTTTTTTATTTCCTGCAAATTTTGTTGATTTGTTATATATATAGTGTATGAGTTAAGGTTCAAAATAAATTTTTCCCAAATAGATATCCAATTGGCATGGAACCTAACATGAAATATTACCCAGGTTTGTCATTAATCAAATGTTTCATAAACATGCAGGTCAGTTTGGGAATCTCATGTTTGTTCCACAGGTGTTGTATTCTATCCTTGTATAGATATCACCCTGTCCTAATCACTGTAGCTACATAAGTCTTAAATGAGTAGTCTGTCTTGCAACTTTGTTCTTTTCAACAACAATGGCTATTTGTGGTCCTTGCATTTCCATATAATCAGATTATTAACATCTACAAAGGAACCTGCTAGGATTTCTATTGGGATTTCATAGAAACAATTGATCCATTGGCAGAGAAATGACATTATTACTATTTTCAGTCTTCTAGTCCTTGAACATGGCTTATCCTCCCATTTATTTATGTCTTATTTTTCTAAGCAGATTTTTGTGGGTTTTTTTTTTTGTTTTTTTTTGGGGGGGTAGAGATGGTGTGTATCTCGTTAGATTTATTATTGGACTTTTTATGTTGTAAATGCACAGGCACAAGACAAGAGTCCCCCTTGGTTGGGGGTGACCTTGTCTTGTGCCCGTGCCTGGGGCAGCTGGCAGGAAGGGCCACGTTCCATGTGGCTGGGAGGCTAGCAGAGGAGCACAGAGTCCCTCCCCAGGCATACAGCCCTGGCAACAGCATTGGAGCCCCTCCTTTCGTGTCTGGAGGCTCTGGAGCTGATTACTTTTGAAAAGGCAGCGACTCCTTTAGAGGGAGCCACTTTATACAATCAGCCACTTGGTGCAGAAAGCCCTGTGCTGGCCCACAGCTCAGCCAGCCCCTCCTGGATGGAGCAAAGCCCCCTATCCCCCTTATGCCCCCTACCCACCAACTGCAGGCCTCACTTTAGACAGCTCATGCCTGTTTAGAGGTTTCCCCTTTGAACCCAAGTCTCCAGTTACCGGTCGGTCCCAATCCCACATTTCAACCACAGAGTCAAGACCCCAAGGCCAGCCTGGCCCTCCCAGTCATGTGTCGGGAGCCTCAGGCACTGTCTGCCCGCCCTTCTCATCTGCACCCTGATTAGGCAGCTCTACCTGACCCTGAGGACCCAGCCTCTGGGAGGGGACAAAACTAAGGGGATGTGTCCTGCCACTTCATCTCTGCCACACGGAGGCTGTTGCCAGCCTCTGGCTTTGGCCCCTCCACTTCATCCTGCCCTGGCTGGCCTCCAGCACCCTCAGGGGCCCTAACTCAGCTGGCGCTCACTTTCCAGCAGCCTCTCCTGTCTGACCCCGCTCCTGCATGCACAAATGGCTCTGCATCCTGCTGCCTTCCAGCCTAGCAGTTCCCAAAGCAGGGCCTTTGCACCAGCAGTATCAGCATCACCTGGAAATGTGTTGGAATTGCGCATTCTCAAGCCCTACCCCAGGCCCACTGAGTCAGAAATGCCAGGGGTGGGACCCAGCCATCTGCACTTCCACAAGCTCTTCAGGCACCTTTGAAACCCACTCAACCTAGCCCGCCACCAAGGCAACCTCAGCCAAGAGCCCCTCAGCTTGGGTGAAGGGCCAGCCCCATGGGATAGCCTGGGAGTCTATCCCTCATGCCAGCAGCCCTGCCTGAGGCCAAAGCCAGGGCCCCCGACAGGCCCTAGGACACAAGCTCCCTCCTCCCAGTAGCCAAGAACACCAAGTCCCTGGCATCTGTCTCATCCTCTAACTTCGCTCCCTCCCTCAGGGCTGAGTTGCTGGGACAGCTCCTAACCGCTCCTTCCACTCCAGAGATCAGGACTTCCTCGGAGCAGCCCCAGCACCCTCTCCCCCTGGCCTCCAGCCCCAAACCTCCCATAGCTCCTCCAAGCCCTGTGAGCCTGACACACGCCAGCTGGCCCACCTCCCCACCCCTGCAGGTCAAACCTGCCCCCTTCACACCTGAAGAGGTTGAGATGCTGACCAGTAATGCGATCATGGACAGAGTGCAGGAGGCAGGGCAGGGCTCACTGCCGAGGTCAGATCCATTCTCAGTCAGAGGCGTGGTTACTTCATAGAAACCATCTCAACTCATCTCTGATTGGAATAGTCAGGCTCCCTCATCCCCAAGAGGCCAGGGCTTCTCCCAGGCAGAGGGCAGCCCAGGCCTGAGGCCTCCCAGCCCTCCCCAAAGAGGGTGTGACAGCCCTGGGGTGCAGAAGAAAATATCCAAACTACCCATATTCATGTTTTCTTCTCATTCATTTTTCATTTATATTTTAGTCTATCTTTTAAGTGTAGGAAAATATATGCCATAATTTTTTTACAATAATTTTTTACTCTTGATGGAGCATGATCAAGTTTGGCTACCACTGGCCTAAATACTCTGGCTGTTTCAATGGGCGTGTAGCGTCCCTGACTCAACCCCCAGGGAAGAGGCTGCAGTTCCCCTGTCCTCCCCTATCATGGATCCACACTCTCAGGAGAGTGTCATGGAAATGGCCTCATTTGATGCTGTGTCCTCTTGTAGACCCTCTGTACTGGCCCTGGTGATCAGCCTGTTCTCCTGAAACACTGGTCATTCTGACCTCTAAACTGCAGTGTCCTCCCCGCACCTACTTCACAGCCAGTCTCACTACCACCTCCTCCGGGAAGCTATCCCTGACTAGTCCCGAGCTAGAGCCCCAGTCATCTCCCCAAGGCAGCCCATTGTCCTCTGTTACTTTTGTGGGTTCCCTTGACCCTCAAGCCTCACCCTAGACTTAGCATAGTGTGTAAATGACCTCCTGAGTAAAGTCCTATTCCCCTGAGGCCCTGCCTTGTGTCTCTGGAATGTTCTGTAATGCTGACAGCGTCCCACACCTGGGCCTGCAGAAGTGCCAGGGCCAACACTGTCCTGCGATCCCCTCCGCAGGTGGCTGAGCACTGTGTGCCTGGAGACGTGCGCCTGGCCGCCACCCAGGAGTGTGTGTCCCTGCAGCAGCATGACTGCACCTCCTTCTGCCACCCGGTGGGCGGGGAGCTCAGCACTGAACTGGGCATGTAAGTGAGGAAAGACAATTAATCGTCCTCTGGCAGGCCCTCACTGTCTCCACAGGGCCCGTCCTGAAGGGTGTCAGTGGACCCAGCCCTGATGGGAGCTTGAGCCAAACACAAGCTCCTTCCAGAAGCTTCCCTGGGTCAGCATCCCCAGGGGGCCCCGCCAACACCTGCCAGGGCAGAGCCACCCAAGGCTGAGGAGATGCTGGCCTCTGGCAGCCTCTCCGCACCCACCAGAACAGCCCCCAAACCCTCCTTTCCTGCAGCTGCCAGTGCCGTGAGTATGTCTCAGCGGAGGATCTCTGTGACGCCCAGTGTCTGGCCCAGGCCCCCCAGCTCTCCTTGGCCTGGGGCCCCAGCAGGGAGCTGATTCTCAGGGTGAACAGCGAGGCTGGGGACAGCATCCAGATGGTGAGCCCGGCTCAGGGAGGCTGGGTGGGAGCCCACCCCTCCACTCTGGGGTGGGGATCAGGAGACGGAGCCACCCAGGCACCACGTCTAAGGAAACCAGGTGGCAGAGGGAAAAGGCCACATGGTGACTGGTCTTCCCCACCCAGCCCTGCCATCTGCATGGCTTTCCAGTCTGCAAGCTGAAGGCAAGGGCAAGAAGGAGGTAGCAGGTGGTATTTTGTACATTAATGTCAATCATTCTGTTTAAATGCTAAATGAGACCCAAGAAAGCATCAGCTTCACTTTACAGATGTGTGAAGTGAGGCCTGGATGCAAGGCATCATCTGCCATGCCTTGACTCAAGTGGTACACGCTCCTCGGCCTCCTGAAATGCTGAGATTACAAGTGTGAGCCGCTACACCCGGCCATGTGCGTATCTTTTAAATATACGTAAGTTATTTATTTATAGCTAGCCATCTGCTTCTTAGAATATGCTTAATGTATTTGCACGTCATTTTAAGCCTACCAATAGTGCTTTGTATGTATTGTGCATATATGTACACAAATATATATTTCATGTGGAATATATAGTTCATATCTGCATATTACATCATGAATTTGTTTATAATAGCTGTTTCATGTCTTATGCATGAAATCTCCAAGTAAAGGGCATCTAAATTCAGTACAATTAGAAGTAGAATAAAATGTTGCAAATAAGATCTTTGAAAATGTCCTCTGATAGACTTCTGTGGCTGCTTATCAGGGGAATATACCCAGGTTGTGATGGTCAGGACATAAACTATACACATAATGATTTTCCCTAAGTACTAAGAAAATAATCTCCAAAGGAGTCTGCATCCTTGAAGTAAAACATGAACATGCCCGTATCCTCACATTTTCACTAATGTTTGGCATAATCCAAATTTCTAAAATTAATAAACAAATATAAAGTGTTATTTTGTGTCACTTATTAGGTCACTAATATTTCTGAGTTGCTCTTCATATATTTCTAACCCATTAAAGTTTTCTCTACTTTGAATTACCTCTTCATATTGTGTTCAGAGTCTGCATTTCCCAAGTTTTTGCTAGGTAATATAAGAGTACCTTAAAAAGGAATTATTACTATTGTAGAATGAGTATTATGTGTGTCAAAGGATCCTAGTTTCTTTTTAATATTTATTGAATATTAAATAATAAATATTTAATATTTATTAAATCCCATTTTTCCTTAGAACTCCACATAGTCAGCTGAGAACATTATCATTTACATAAACACTACGTTTCTTAGCCTGCCTTGCAGGTCACTGTGACCATGGAACTAAATTTGGGAAAGTGAGATGAAGGCACGATTATTTGCCTGTGACTTCCAGGGTCTTTCCTTACAGGAGGGTATCTTTTGTCCTTTCTACTCCTCTTTCATTACTACAGCTTGGATGCACTTATATTTCCTGGAGCTCCAGCAGCTCTATGTGACTATTAGTAAATGAGACATGCCCTAGGTAAAGCTGGGGGAGTGTGGAGTCCCAGTGGCTCATGAAGCAGAGTTGCCACACCAAACCCGGATGGCCAAGCCTCTGTCTAATTTTGTGTGAGCAAGAAGTATACTAACTTGTTTAGGTGACTGTTATTTGGGAGCTCTTCTGTCACCTTCAATTGAGCCTCTTTTTTTCACAAAATTATTGTTTATTCAATAAGAACACATTTATCTTGAAATACTTTTTTTTTAAACTTTTATTTTAAATTCAGGGGTACATGTGCAGGATGTGCAGGTTTGTTACATAGGTAAACATGTGTCATAGGAGTTTGTTGACATATTATTTCATCACCCAGGTATTAAACCCAGTATCCGTTAGTTATTTTTCCTGATGCTATCCCTCCTCCCACCCTCCATCCTCTGGTAGGCCCCAGTGTGCACTGTTCCCTTCTATGCGTCCATATGTTCTCATCATTTAGCTCCCACTTATGAATAAGAACATGTGGTGTAATATTTGGATTTCTGTTCCTGCATTAGTTTGCTAAGGATAATGGCCTCCAGCTCCATACATGTCCCTGCAAAGGTCGTGATCTTATTCTTTTTATAACTGCATAGTATTTCGTGGTGTATATATACCACATTTTCTTTATCCAATCTATCACTGATGGGCATTTAGATTGATTCCATGTCTGTGCTATTGTGAATAGTGCTGCAATGGACATATGCATGCATGTGTCTTTATAATAGAATGATTTACATTCCTTTGGTTTTATACCCAGTAATAAGATTGCTGGGGTGAATGTTATTTATTTCTCTAGGTCTTTGAGGAATCATCACACTGTTTTCCACAATGGTTGAACTAATTTATATTCCCATCAATGGTATAAAAGTGCTCCTTTTTCTCCATAACCTTGCCAGCACCTGTTATTTTTGGACTTTTTAATAATCGCCATTCTGACTGGTGTGAGATAGTATCTCATTGTGGTTTTTAATTTGCATTTCTCTACTGATCAGTGATGTTGAGCTTTTTTTCATATGATTGTTGGCTGCATGTATGTCTTCTTTTGAAAAGTGTCTTTTCATGTCCTTTGCCCACTTTTTAGTGGGATTGTTTTGAATTTGTTTCTTTTTTATTTTATTTTATTTATTTTTTCTTTTCTTTTTTTTTTTTTTTGAGATGGAGTCTCACTCTTTTGCCCAGGCTGGAGGGCTGTGGTGCGATCTCGGCTCACTGCAACCTCTGCCTCCTGGGTTCAAGCAATTCTTCTGCCTCAGCCTCCCAAGTAGCTGGGATTACAGGCACGTGCCACCACGCCCAGCTAATGTTTATATTTTTACTAGAGATGTGGTTTCATCATGTTGGCCAGGCTGGTCTTGAACTCCTGACCTCAGGTGATCCTCCTTCCTTGGCCTCCCACAGTGCTGTCATTACAGGTGTGAGCCACCATGCCCAGCCAAGTTTCTTACAGATGCTAGATATTAGACCTTTGTTAGATGCATAGTTTGCAAAACTTTTCTCTCATTCTTTAGGTTGTCTGTTTACTCTGTTGATAGTTTCTTTTGCTGTGCAGAAGCTCTTTAGTTTAATTAGATCCCATTTGTCAATTTTGGCTTTCGTTGCAATTGCTTTTGGCATCTTTGTCATGAAATCTTTGCCCATGTCTATGTTCTGAATGGTATTGCCTAGGCTTTCTTCTAGGATTTTTATAGTTTGGGGTTTTACATTTAAGTCTTTAATTCATCTTGAGCTGATTTTTATGTAAGGAGTGAGGCTGGAGTCCAGTTTCAATTTGCACATATATGGCTAGCCAGCTTTCCCAGCACCATTTATTAGAGAATCCTTTCTCCATTGCTTGTTTTTGTCGGGTTTGTCAAATATCAGATTGCAGTAGGGATGTAGTCTTATTTCTGGGTTCTCTATTCTGTTCCATTGGTCTATGTGTCTTTTCTTGCACCAGTGCCATGCTGCTTTGGTTACTGTAGACCTGTAGTATAGTTTGAAGTTGAAGAGCATGATGCCTCCAGATTTTTCTTTTTGCTGAGAATTGCCTTGGCTCTTCAGGCTTTCTTTGGGTTCCACATGAATTTTAAAATATATTTTTTTTCTATTTCTGTGAAGAACTTCCATGGTAGTTTAATGGGAATAGCATTGGATCAATAAATTACTTTGGGCAGTATGGCCATTTTCATAATATTGCTTCTTCCTATACATTAGCATGGAATGTTTTTCCATTTTTATCCTCTCTGATTTCTTTGAGCAGTGGTTTGTTGTTCTCTTTGTAAAGATCCTTCACTTCCCTCGTTACCTGAATTACTAGGTACTTTATTCTTCTTGTAGCAATTGTGAGTGGGAGCTCACTCATGATTTGGCACTCAGCTTGATTGTTGTTGGTGTATATAAATGCTATAATAATTTTTGCACATTAATTTTGTAACTTGAGACTTTGCTGAAGTTGCTTATCAGCTTAAGATTTGGGGGCTGGGTGCGGTGGCTCATGCCTGTAATCCCAGCATTTTGGGAGGCCGAGGCGGGTGGATAATGAGGTCAGGAGACCAAGCCCATCCTGGCTAACATAGTGAAACCCCGTCTCTACTAAAAGTACAAAAAATTAGCCAGACGTCATGGCACATGCCTGTAGTAGCAGCTACTCAGGAGGCTGAGGCAGGAGAATCGCTTGAACCCGGGAGGCGGAGGTTGCAGTGAGCCAAGATTGTGCCACTGCACTCCAGCCTGAGAGACACAGCAAGACTCCATCTCAAAATAAATTAAATAAATAAATAAATAAATAGCTTTTGGGCTGAGATGATGGGGTCAAACAGAGATAGTTTGACTTCCTCCCTTCCTACTCGAATACACTTTATTTCTTTCTCTTGCCTGATTGCCCTGGCCAGAACTTCCAATACTATGTTGAATAGGAGTGGTGACAGAGGGCATCCTTGTCTTGTGTCAGTTTTCAAGGGGAATGCTTCCAGCTTTTGCCCATTCGGTATGATATTGGCTGTGGGTTTGTCATATATGGCTCTGATTATTTTGAGGTACGTTCCTTCAATACATAGTTTATTGAGAGTTTTTAACATGAAGGTTGTTAAATTTTATCAAAGCCTTTTCTGCATCTATTGACACAATCACGTGGCTTTTGTCTTTAGTTCTGTTTATGTGATGAATCACATTTATTGATTTGTGTATGTTGAACCAACCTTGCATCCCAGGGATGAAGCCTACTTGATCATGGTGGATAAGCTTTTTGATGTGCTGCTGGATTCAGTTTGCCAATATTTTATTGAGGATTTTTGCATCAATGTTCATCAAGCATATTGGCCTGACGTTTTCTTTTTTTGTTGTATCTGTGCCTGGTTTTGGTATCAGGGTGATGTTGGCCTCATACAATGTTAGGAAGGAGTCCCTCCTTTTCAATTGTTTTGGAATAGTTTCAGCAGGAATGGTACCAGCTCTTCTTTGTACATATGGTAGAATTGAGCTGTGAATCCATTTGGTACTGGGCTTTTTTTTTTTTTTTTGGTTGGTAGGCTATTTATTACTGCCTCAATTTCAGAACTCATTATTGGTCTGTTCAGGGATTCAATGGTTCAATCTTGGGAGGGTGTATGTGTCCAGGAATTTATCCATTTCTTCTAGATTTTCTAGTTTATGTGCATAGAGATGTTTATAATATTCTCAGATGGTTGTACTTCTGTGGGGTCAGTGGTAATATCACCCTTATTATTTCTGATTGTGTTTATTTGAGTCTTCTCTCTTTTCTTCCTTATTAGTCTAGCTAGTGGTCAATCTATTTTATTACTTTTTTTCAAGAAACCAGCTGCTCGATTCATTGATCTTTTGAATTTGTGTGTGTGTGTGTGTGTGTGTGTGTCTATCTTCTTCAGTTCAACTCTTATTTTGGTTGATTCTTGTCTTCTAGATTTGAGGTTTGTTTGCTCTTGGTTCTCTAGTTCTTTTAGTTGTGATGTGAGGTTGTTAACTTGAGATTTTTCTAGCTTTTGAATAAGGTCATTTAGAGGTATAATTTCCCTCTTAATATTGCCTCAACTGTGTCCCAGAAATTCTGGTACATTGTCTCTTTGTTCTCATTGGTTTCAAAGAACTTCTTGATTTCTGCCTTAATTTCATTATTTACCCAGGAGTCATTCAGGAGCAGGCTGTTCAGTTTCCATGTAGTTGTGGGACACTTCTGAGCTTCACGAGTTATTGTAAAGCAGGTCTGGTGGTAACAAATTTTCTCAGCATTTGCTTGTCAGAAAAGGAGCTTATTTCTCCTTTGCTTATGAAGCTTAGTTTGGCTGGATATGAAATTCTGGTTTGGAGTTTATTTTCACACATTCACTCATCACTTCCCTGGGCAGGCGAAGGGGTTCCCCTTGGCTTTGTGTCACTTCTGGGTGGGCTGTCACCCTGCCCTGCTTTTTTCCATTCTCCATGGGTGGAGCTGTTTTCCTGATCAGTTCCAGTGTGAGTACTTGGATATTTCAGTTGAAGGTGCTGTATTTATTCATCCCTTTCATTCTTCTCTGTGAGAGCCATGCACCATAGCTGCTTCTAGTTGGCCATCTTGGCCCCCTTCTGGCTGAGCCTAATTCTATGTAATAGAGGTTGTACATAGATATGCCCTATAAACACAGATTATAGAGAAGGATCATACATGACATGTGCAATATGGCTTTGCATGTGTCATGCATCAGTCAAAATTATTCTATTTTTTACTTCAGGGTATCTTGACTATAGTGTTTCATATGTATTTCTATTTTTCTCTGTATCACAATTTTAGATCACTGAATGGACTGCTGGGCTAGACCTGGAAAATTCTTCTGCCAAGTGTACTATATGTCTCGGTTCATGTCACTGTGTGATATCGGTGTCCTTGTGACAACTGTAGGGGGATACAAGAGCAACAGTGAAATAAAGTCATCTCTCACAGCTGGCATGTATATTCCTATAAATTTATGTGAACAGGAAAATAGACACAAATTGGAACCATGGAATTCAAAAAATGGTCTCTTAAATGAAGTCACAGAAACTACATGGAAATTTAATTTAAAATGTTGAACTCTGTCCTCAGTTGTATGCACCTCTGCACAACAGGTCTATCTTCGGGAAGGGCAATGTATTTCTTCTCACACTTTTTTCCTTCTGTCTTCTCAAAAGCTTCATGTGAAAGCAGAAGACTCATGAGAAGACATCTAGGGACTGGCCCTAAAGTGCTTTTCTCCACAGGAATGTCATCCAGGCACTACATGCAGGAGTCTCAGGTGCCACTGGGTTCCCATCCTCAGTGAGGCAGAGCTGGGAGAAGGCACGCAGCATTCAAATTTCCTTCAAGTCACTTGCTTAAGGTATACATTGAAGGTTCAAACTAAATTGGAAATCTTTTTTTTTGTTTTTTACAATTAGCACTTTATTTTTTGTTTTTAATATATATATTTTTATTATACTTTAAGTACTAGGGTACATGTGCACAACGTGCACGGTTGTTACATATGTATACATATGCCACGTTGGTATGCTGCACCCATTAACTCGTCATTTACATTAGGTATATCTCCTAATGCTATCCCTACCCCATACCCCCACCCCACAACAGGACCCAGTGTGTGATGTTCCCCTTCCTGTGTCCAAGTGTTCTTATTGTTCAATTCCCACCTATGAGTGAGAACATGCAGTGTTTGGTTTTTTGTCCTTGTGATAGTTTGCTGAGAATGATGGTTTCCAGCTTCATCCATGTCCCTAAAAAGGACATGAACTCATCACTTTTTATGGCTGCATAGTATTCCATGGTGTATATGTGCCACATTTTCTTAATCCAATCTATCACTGATGGACATTTGGGTTGGTTCCAAGTCTTTGCTATTGTGAATAGTGCCACAATAAACATACGTGTGCATGTGTCTTTATAGCAGCATGATTTATAATCCTTTGGGTATATACCTAGTAATGGGATGGCTGGGTCAAATGGTATTTCTAGTTCAAGATCCTTGAGGAATCACTACACTGTCTTCCACAATGGTTGAACTAGTTTACAGTCCCACCAACAGTGTAAAAGTGTTCCTATTACTCCACATCCTCTCCAACACCTGTTGTTTCCTGACTTTTTAATGATCGCCATTCTAACTGGTATGAGATGGTATCTCATTGTGGTTTTGATTTGCATTTCTCTGATGGCCAGTGATGATGAGCATTTTTTCATGTGTCTGTTGGCTGCATCAATGTCTTCTTTTGAGAAGTGTCTATTCAGATCCTTTGCCCACATTTTGATGGGGTTGTTTGTTTTGTTCTTGTAAATTTGTTTGAGTTCATTGTAGATTCTGGATATTAGCCCTTTGTCAGATGAGTAGATTGCAAAAATTTTCTCCCATTCTGTAGGTTGCCTGTTCACTCTGATAGTAGTTTCTTTTGCTTTGCAGAAGCTCTTTAGTTTAATTAGATCCCATTTGTCAATTTTGGCTTTTGTTGCCATTGCTTTTGGTGCTTTAGACATGAAGTCCTTGCCCATGCCTATGTCCTGAATGGTACTGCCTAAGTTTTCTTCCAGGGTTTTTATGGTTTTAGGTCTAACGTTTAAGTCTTTAATCCATCTTGAATTAATTTTTGTATAGGGTGTCAGGAAGGGATCCAGTTTCAGCTTTCTACATATGGCTAGCCAGTTTTCCCAGCACCATTTATTAAATAGGGAATCCTTTCCCCATTTCTTGTTTTTGTCAGGTTTGTCAAAGATCAGATGGATGTAGATGTGTGGTATTATTTCTGAGGGCTCTGTTTTGTTCCATTGGTCTATATCTCTGATGGGACGTATCTGAAAATAATAAGAGCTATTTATGACAAACCCACAGCCAATATCATACTGAATGGGCAAAAACTAGAAGCATTCTCTTTGAAAACTGGCACAAGACAGGGATGCCCTCTCTCACCACTCCTATTCAACATGGTGTTGGAAGTTCTGGCCAGGGCAATCAGGCAGGAGAAAGAAATAAAGGGTATTCAATTAGGAAAAGAGGAAGTCAAATTATCCCTGTTTGCAGATGACATGATTGTATATCTAGAAAACCCCATCGTCTCAGCCCAAAATCTCCTTAAGCTGATCAGCAACTTCAGCAAAGTCTCAGGATACAAAATCAATGTGCAAAAATCACAAGCATTCTTATACACCAATAACAGACAAACAGAGAGCCAAATCATGAGTGAACTCCCATTCACAATTGCTTCAAAGAGAATAAAATATCTAGGAATCCAACTCACAAGGGATGTGAAGGACCTCTTCGAGGAGAACTACAAACCACTGCTCAATGAAATAAAAGAGGACACAAACAAATGGAAGAACATTGCATGCTCATGGGTTGGAAGAATCAATATCGTGAAAATGGCCATACTGCCCAAGGTAATTTATAGATTCAATGCCATCCCCATCAAGCTACCAATGACTTTCTTCACAGAATTGGAAAAAACTACTTTAAAGTTCATTTGGAACCAAAAAAGAGCCCGCATCACCAAGTCAATCCTAAGCCAAAAGAACAAAGCTGGAGGCACCACGCTACCTGACTTCAAACTATACTACAAGGCTACAGTAACCAAAACAGCATGGTACTGGTACCACAACAGAGACATAGATCAATGGAACAGAACAGAGCCCTCAGAAATAATGCCGCATATCTACAACTATCTGATCTTTGACAAACCTGACAAAAACAAGAAATGGGGAAAGGATTTCCTATTTAATAAATGGTGCTGGGAAAACTGGCTAGCCATATGTAGAAAGCTGAAACTGGATCCCTTCCTTATACCTTATATAAAAATTAATTCAAGATGGATTAAAGACTTAAATGTTAGACCTAAAACCATAAAAATCCTAGAAGAAAACCTAGGCAATACCATTCAGGACATAGGCATGGGCAAGGACTTCATGTCTAAAACACCAAAAGCAATGGCAACAAAAGCCAAAATTGACAAATGGGATCTAATTAAACTAAAGAGCTTCTGCACAGCAAAAGAAACTACCATCAGAGTGAACAGGCAACCTACAGAATGGGAGAAAATTTTTGCAACCTACTCATCTGATAAAGGGCTATTATCCAGAATCTACAATGAACTCAAACAAATTTAAAAGAAAAAAACAAAACAACCCCATCAAAAAGTGGACGAAGGACAGGAACAGACACTTCTCAAAGAAGACATTTATGCAGCCAAAAAACACATGCAAAAATGCTCATCATCACTGGCCATCAGAGAAATGCAAATCAAAACCACAGTGAGATACCATCTCACATCAGTTAGAATGGCCATCATTAAAAAGTCAGGAAACAACTGGTGCTGGAGAGGATGTGGAGAAATAGGAACACTTTTACACTGTTGGTGGGACTGTAAACTAGTTCAACCATTGTGGAAGTCAGTGTGGCGATTCCTCAGGGATTTAGAACTAGAAATATCATTTTACCCAGCCATCCCATTACCGGGTATATACCCAAAGGACTACAAATCATGCTGCTATAAAGACACATGCACGCGTATGTTTATTGCAGCACTATACACAATAGCAAAGATTTGGAACCAACCCAAATGTCCAACAACGATAGACTGGATTAAGAAAATGTGGCACATATACACCATGGAATACTATGCAGCCATAAAAAATGATGAGTTCATGTCCTTTGTAGGGACATGGATGAAGCTGGAAACCATCATTCTCAGTAAACTATCGCAAGGACAAAAAACCAAACACCGCATGTTCTCACTCATAGGTGGGAATTGAACAATGAGAACTCATGGACACAGGAAGGGGAACATCACACTCCGGGGATTGTTGTGGGGTGGGGGGAGGAGGGAGGGACAGCATTAGGAGATACACCTAATGCTAAATGACGAGTTAATGGGTGCAGCACACCAACATGGCACACGGATACATATGTAACAAACCTGCACATTGTGCACATGTACCCTAAAACTTAAAGTATAATAATAAAAAATAAAAATAAATAAAAAAAGAGATTTGAATCTAGCACAGTGCTTCTCAATTGTGGCTTTATTGACATAATTCTTTGCTGAGATATTGAGATAATTCTTTGTTGTGGGCCACCAATTACCAATGTTAACATACTTCTACAAAGTAAAACTGCTGCAAGCATTAGATATTAATAAGTTTTACATTCAGAAACCACTCCAATATTCATTGAAAATGACCACTTTAGGAGTTAATTAGAATTCAACATCATTTTTGTTTCTAAAATAGTCTTGTTGGGAGTATCATGTTATTCTCTAAAGAAGTTTCATTCAATAGCTATTTTATCCAAGAGTTAGCTCCCTGAACAAGGAAGCCAGTGTATTCATATGCAAGTTTATCTCATGTTTATAACTAAAGTCAACAAAACATGTATCTCTGATGCCTAATAGTAACAAAGAGGAGTAATGAGTCACTGTGGTTTATCCCAGTTCTAGCATTGTTTCCTGCTTCCAGTAGTTCTTGGAGCAGCCAAAATCAAATCTTCTTTTATGCAAATATTCCAAATGCATCTGAAATGAGTTCACTCAGGTTTCCTCAGCAGAAACCCCAAAATTACATAAATACCTTCTTCTTTTTCCTCCTTCCTGCCTCACAATCCCTCTTCCTTGAGGAAAATAATTGCTACATCAGTGGTCTTCTTAGTTCTCATTCTACAGTATTTATGGAGTAATCAGGATCACTTTTCCCTCTGTTTATAACAATACAATATGATGCCTATAATTTCTATTACTTCATCTCATTCTCTTTCCCCTCTTGATGGAAACATGCTGTAAAATTAAAGCAAAATTATGCTTTTCCCTTAGCCTGGTATGTGTTGAACTGCTCTGCAATGGTTCTTCTTCCCAATTTCAATGTGGGGAAGTCTATAATCTTACTACTCAGATCATGGCCAAGGACCAGCAGCATCAGGGTCACCTGAGAACTCACTACAAATGAAGAATCTCAGGCGTACTGAATCAGAACATGCAGCTTAGACGAACTCCCCACTGATTTATTTGGGGAAGGGAAGTTCTCTTCTATCTTGATTGAACATGACATTAGATGTGTTTTGCAAAATTACCCGTCCCAGATATTGGTTCCTCCTTCATTTCTGTGGCTATATTCGAAACAGAATCTTTCTCGCCACTGGTAGCCTGAATGGGATTTGAAACAAAATAATCAATACATAAAGTAGGTTTCATAGACTATATAGTTAATAGTTCAACATATAAATGAGACTTTACCTTCTCAGCTGGTTATTTCTGAGAAGACACTGAAAAGCAAAAGGGATACATAATCACACATATGTACATATGATAAATGTTATCCATACATTAATGCATGGATAGCATGTTAATATCAAGTTATATCCTCCTGCCTGTATTACTGTAGGCTTTGATATTTTATACTTTGTTTCTTGGGACTAAACATGAAGGAAATACACTGAAGAAAATAGGAATACAGGCTTCAAGAAATAGACACTGACAATATCAAATGTGATATGACTTGCTCCATATGTCTAAAACTAAAATAAAACCATGTCAATATCAATGTGGATATGCTGAGTGATGAGGACAAATGTGATCTAAAATCAGAGTCCAACTCATATACCTGGGAATCAACGTCAAAGCAGGTGATACATGCACCTGCATGTCTTTCATGCAAGATATCAGAATGATTTAGAACATTTTACTGCAAACATTCATCATGCTCTTTAACTTGATCGATCAGTGAGAAGGTACACAAATATAATGACACTTTAGTTGAATGTACACTTCATATCTCTTCAGTGGAAGTGTCCTAACTTAATCAGCTTGGATATATGTTTGGTGAATTCTAGTATGTAATATTCATTATTTCTCACACCCATATGGTGTAGTAATATGCCTACATCTCTTGTATCTTCTAGTTTAGCCTTCTGAAAGTTTCTTCATCCACTCATGGCAACAAGGTATAATATATAAGCTTCATCAAAAAGTACAACAAATTACCAAATTTGACATACAAAATAAAGTTGCTACAAGCATTAGATACAAATAAGCTTTTACATCTGGAAATCACTCCAATATTCATTGAAAATAACCATTTGGGAGTCAAGTAAAGAATTCAACATTATTTTCACTTCTAAAATAGTCTGGTTGAAGTATCATGTTATTCTCTAGAGAATTTTTATTAAATTGCTATTTTATCCAATAGTTAGCTGCTTGAAAAACAAAGCCAATATATGTATATTCATGTTTATCTCATTTGAATAACTAATATCAACAAAACATATAGCTCTGGTGCCCAATAGTAACAAAGAGGAGTAATGAGTCACTGTGGTTTATCCCAATTCTATCACTCTTTCCTGCTTCCAGTAGTTCCCGGAGCAGCCAAAAATCAAATCATCCTTTATGCAAATATTCTAAATGCATCTGAAGTGAGTTCACTTAATCTTAGAGTCATAATTTAAAAAATCATTTTCTTTATACTCGTGAAGACTCCTGAGGTTTTTACATTTCCTGGATTCAGCAGTTCGGCCTTCTCACTGTCTCTTCGTCCACTTTTGCAAAAACATACACGTCAATGAAATAATGTGTAATCAGATTCCTATGAAAATAAACTAATTTTCTAAATCACTAGAGACTTCTTTTCTTATAAATAACCAACCAATACGACATAATGCATATATATATATATATATATATGTCATGATTGTCATGATTATTGGCAGTTATCCGTTTAGTACTCTAAAAATGCATTCTTTGATTCCTTTTTTCTAAATCTAGTTTCATATGATATACCATAGGGGTCTCTCAGGTTCTTTTACGAAATAACTACCTCAGCAAACACAGCTTTAAAAAAAAACCAAAAAACAAACAAAAAAAAAACACTTTCTAGATTAAGCTGTATCCCAATATGCTAACTGATGTGAACGAAGCATGTATCATTGATGTGCAAAACTTCTAGGGAGGAGAAATGAGACCCTGTGGGTCACCCTCATCCTTTCAACTTCTGCTTTCCATTAAGTGACTTCCCACAAGTCTCCTCATCAGAAACCTCCAAATTACCTAGCTAGCTGCTTTCTTTGTTTACACCTGCCCAATTTGACATACACACTTTTTCGTTCATAAATCTAATATCCATATTGGTGGACTTGATTTTTTGACCTCCACATTCGTTTCTTCATTATTTTCACCACCACTGTATTGTGACATCTGTACAATCCCATTCTGACACATGTGAATATAAGGTTTTGCTTTATTAAAATGTTAAATGTGTCAGACATTTGACTAATGTGTACAAATTCCTTCTTCACAAAAGCAGCCCCATGGCCTCCTCTCTCCCATAGACACTGTTTCACAGCTGTTCTTCACTCACATCAGTTTGAGTATCTATCATCTCTCATTTTGTCTCTATGCTTTCACCTCATATTATGAGTTATTATCATAGGCTCAGCAGCCTATCTTACCTATTTTCCTCTCCAGGAGACAGTACTGAGCAGTAGATTAGAATTTTCCAGGATATGAACACTTTTACGTACACAACACTTTGTGGAGCTATTTTAAGTTTAACTACCCATAACACTACTATGTCTATGCTTTCCAGAGAAACAAGCTCTGAAATTTTATTGAATATAACCTATTTAAAAACTTCTTTAACTACAATGACAGTCTCTCCTTGATGCACCAAAATCTTCAGAAATAACTTGTGAAGACTTGAAAATATGTCAGTAATTGACATGAAAAATGAAGCATTGACATAATTTTTTGCAGGTATAAGTAAGTCAAGCTGAGATCCTTACTAGATCCAAGAAGAGCAAAGTATATTAGACCGGAAATAAATATGGAACAGAAACATTTTCATTTGTAATGAAAATTCCTCTATTTACAGTTTTCAGGAGAGAAAAAAATACACACACACACACACACACACACACACTCACACACAAAAACCAGAGCAATATGGCTTTACAGGGTGTTTCTTCATCAAAGGCCTATTTGTCATTTGACATCCGGGAACACTCTATAGGGATCAACAAAGGGGTTCTAAATTGTGATCTGAGTAGTTTAGAGTTTAACATTCACGAAGGGGAGCCGAGAGGACAAGTAACACTTTGATCATTGGCCATTTCCTCTCCTTACTGTTATTACCTGAAAAGCACACATTGGATTTTCTCAGAGTCAGGACATGTCAAAAAGACATGCTTTAAGGGGGAAACAGTTGCAATCAACACAGCCATGGGAGAGATACAGCTATGCTTGCTAGGATTTCCAATACTTCTGTTTCATTCCTAATATAGTACAAATCAATAAAAGCAACCACATAAGCATATCCATGTTGGTATGTCATCACATTTAAGTCCATATGGTATCAGCATGAAGAGAGCATAATATGCTGTAGTCATCACATGGCATATCATGAGATCATACAATAAATCAAGAAATACCTCACTGGGTCAATGTGGATAGATCTGAAATATATATCACTGATTTTACAAAGACCAAGTTGCATACATTAAGTGCACTGCCTGAACTTTTCTACAAGTTTGTAATACACAAAATCAAGTTCTACATGTTATCTATGAATGTGCACTTATGTTGTAAGAGGTTTTTAATGTGCATTTGGGTGATTTCTTTTTTTTTTTAAATTAATTCAAGCTCTTGGTTACATGTCGGCAGTAAGCTTTAATATTATAGAAAACCCAAAACCGTAACAGCTCAAAATCACCGTTTTAAAAGGCTGTGTCTACCAAAGAGTCAGGAAAGCATGACTACTTACTTTCTTCATTTTTAAAACTCAGAGGTACCTCATGCACACTCCCAAATAAAACTGCACAAGTTCCTTAGTTTAATTAGATCCCATCTGTCAATTTTGGCTTTTGTGGCCATTGCTTTTGGTGTTTTAGTCATGAAGTCTTTGCCCATGCCAATGTCCTAATGGTATTGCCTAGGTTTTCTTCTAGGGTTATTATAGTTTTAGGTCTTACTTAAACATTTAAGTCTTTAATTTGTCTTGAGTTAATTTTTGTATGAGGTGTAAGGAAGGGGTCCAGTTTCAGTTTCCTGCATAAGGCTAGCCAGTTTTCCCAACACCATTTATTAAATAGGTAATCTTTTCCCCAGTGATTGTTTTTTGTCAGGTTTGTCAAAGATCATATGGTTGTAGATGTATGGTGTTACTTCTGAGGCCTCTGTTCTGTTCCATTGGTCTATATCCCTGTTTTGGTACCCGTACCATGCTGTTTTCGTTACTATAGCCTTGTAGCATAGTTTGAAGCCAGGTAGTGTGATGCCTCCAGCTCTGTTCTTTTTGCTTAGGATTGTCTTGGCTATATGGGCTCTTTTTTGGTTCCATGTGAAATTTCCAGTAGTTTTTTCTAATTCTGTGAAGAAAGTCAATGGTAGTCTATAGCACTGAACCTATAAATTACTTTGGGCAGTATGGCCATTTTCATGATATTGATTCTTCCTATCCATGAGCATGGAATGTTTTTCCATTTGTTTGTGTCCTCTCTTATATCCTTGAGCAGTGGTTTGTAGTTATCCTTGAAGGGGTCCTTCCCATCCCTTGTGAGTTGTATTCCTAGGTATTTTATTCTCTTTGTAGCTATTGTGAATGGGCGTTCACTCATGATTTGGCTGTTTGTCTTTTATCGGTGTATAGGAATGCTTGTGATTTTTGCACACTGAATTTGTATCCTGAGACTTTGCTATGTTGCTTATCAGCTGAAGGAGATTTGGGGCTGAGATTATTTGGTTTCCTAAATATACAATCATGTCATCTGCACAGACAATTTGACTTCCTTTCTTCCTATTTGAATACCCTTTATTTTTTCGACTTGTCTGATTGCCCTGGACAGAACTTCCAATACTATGATCAGAGTGAACAGGCAACCTACAGAATGGGAGAAGATGTTTGCAATCTCTCCATCTGACAAAAGGCTAATATCCGGAATCTAAAAAGAACTTAAACACATTTACGAGAAAAGAACAAACAACCTCATCAAAAAGTGGGTGAAGGATATGTTCAAAAGAAGACATTTATTCAGCCAGTAAACATATGAAAAAAAGGCTCATAATCACTGATCATTAAAGAAATGCAAATCAAAACCACAATGAGATACCATCTCATGCCAGTTAGAATGGCAATCATTAAAAAGTCAGGAAACAACAGATGCTGGAGAGAATGTGGAGAAATGGGAATGCTTTTATATTGTTGGTGGGAGTGTCAATTATTTCAACCATTGTGGAAGACAGTGTGGTGATTCTTCAAGGATCTAGAACCAGAAATACCATTTGACCCAGCAATCCCATTACTGAGTACATACCCCAAAGATTAAAAATCATTCTACTATAAAGACACATGCACATGTATGTCTATTGCAGCACTATTCACAATAGCAAAGACTTGGAACCAACCCAAATGCCCATCAGTGATAGACTGGATAAAGAAAATGTGGCATATACACATCATGGAATACTATGCAGCCGTAAGGATGAGTTCATGTCCTTTGCAAAGACATGGATGAAGCCTGAAACCATGATTCTCAGCAAACTAATACAGGAAAAGAAAATCAAACGCCACATTTTCTCACTCGTAAGTGGGAGTTGAACAATGAGAACACACGGACACAGGGAGGGGAACATCACACACCAAGGCCTGTCAGGGGGGTGGGGTCCTAGGGGAGGGACAGCATTAGTAGAAATACCTAATGTAGCTGATGGGTTGATGGGTACAGTAAACCACCATGGCACATGTATACCTATGTAAGAAACCTGCATGTTCTTCACATGTATCCCAGAACTTAAAGTATAATACAAAACAAACAAACCAACTTTAATTCAGGTTGTTGGTTACCTGTAGGCAATGAATTGTAGTAGTATAAAAGATTCTAAGGCTAAAACAGCTCAGAATCATTGCTTTAAAACCCTGTATCTTCCAAAGAGTCACCAAAAAATGATTAATGACTTTATTCGTTTTCCAGAATCAGAGGTATTCACACACACCCAAACTCACAAACAAAAGCACACACGCACATACACATGCAGAAATTCAAGCTGGTAATCAGAGCATGTGATTGGGTGAAGATTCGAAGGTTCTCAGTGTGACAACACTGACATAAAGAAGTTGAAGTTCTAACACAATTGTAATGTCAGCAGGTATAGCTTTTCTCTAGGTAAAGGACAGTATTGCAACCAGAAATTGAAGCACTGAAAAATATTTATAGTTTCAAAATTCACCTCCTTGAACCCCTAACATGCATACAAATTCCACACTGGGATCTTTATCACAATCTAAAAGGAAAAGCATCTGAGCTAGAGCTCACATTTTTAAAATTTCTTTTCCTTATTCTTCTAAATATCATTTTATAAGCATAGACACTAACAACAGCATCAGCATCATTTAGATCAAATCCTTCTATCTCATTGGGGTAAAAGAAGTAAGAATCAGAAGACTATGAACATTTCCAATATATTCATATCCTTCTTTCCAGAAGAAATTTGTATTGGCAAATTTACCTTTTCCTGGAGGTGGTGAACCCTTCCTTCTTATGGCTACTTTTGAACTGGGATCTGCTTCTTTCAGGGTAAGCTGAATGAGTTTTACAACATAATGATTAATATATCATGTATATGTCACAAAGCATTTTGTTAATTAAAGATGAAAATACATTTGTTTACCGTGGATAAAGGAGGTCGCTCAGAAGATTCTACAAAGCAAAAGGGACACATAATTAAGTACATGTAAATATGACACAGCCCACCATCCACTATGTAGTGTTTGTATCCAGCTGAAATCTTCATGCTTGGTCTTGAAACTGTTACCTATTAGGCTCTGGGTTGCTTTTGCTCTTGTTTTGGTTAGCATACAGACATGACAGGAATATACACATGGAAATCACAATATAGGTTTCATAAAACATGTAGTCCAGATTTCAAGAGAGAGATTAGGTTTCACATGACTACAACTAACACAGAAAAGTACTTCTACCAATGTGATCCTCTTAACTGAAGCCAAAAAACGTGATGTTAAACAAGAGGACCAAATAGGACCCCAGAAGGATAAATGTCAAAGCCCATGGTAGAACGCTATGGTGTACCCTGAAGAAATCACCCAAGAATCATTTATACTAAAATACTACAATAGTTCTCCTGTTCTTCATTTTGTCCTCTAACTTAAAAACTATGAATTTCATTAAAATGTATCATT
This sequence comes from Hylobates moloch, assembly GCF_009828535.3. Taxonomy (NCBI): domain Eukaryota; kingdom Metazoa; phylum Chordata; class Mammalia; order Primates; family Hylobatidae; genus Hylobates; species Hylobates moloch. The sequence continues at coordinate 30,061,290 of NW_026652290.1, read as the reverse complement.
CACTTCTGCTTGCAGGATGTATTCTCAGTTCATTAGTTCAGATATCTACATACAGAAGCATAGTTAACAAAAATACTCATGTTGTCCACAGTCATGCAGGCTTCTGGTGTTTTTCCATTTCCTGGATTCTCAACTTTAGCCCTCCTGCCATCTCTTCATTCACTTATGCAAAAAATGTATACATTACACTCCAAATACCTAATGTGTAATTAGATTCCCATAAAACAAACCTAACCAAAATATTTGAAACATCAGAGGCTTTTTTCATCTTAATCACCTTTTATATATCAAAATATTTGCCATAATTATTGACAGTTACATTTTAACAAACCTGCACGTTGTGCACACGTACCCTAAAACTTAAAGTATAATAATAATAAAATTAAAAAATAAATAAATAATACTTAAAAAATATATTTCTTGATTGTTTTGCTTCCACAGTCAGTTTGACATGCAGTGCATCGCATTTTGCTAACATGAAGCACCTATCCTATTGTTGATGTGTGACCCCTACAGAAAGAAGAATTGAGTCCCTGTGGTTTACTCTCATTCTTCCACCTTCTGCTTCCAGTAAGCTCTGAAGCAACAATAATCCAATATTCTGTTCGAGTGTGAATATACCAGGTCCACATAAAGTGAGTTTTCTCAGGTTTCCTCATCAGAAATCCCCAAACACCTAGCCAGATGCTATCTTTATTTACACCATCCCACCCCACTTGCACTCTTTTTTGTTGATAAATCTAATCTCACTATCTGGTCTTCATTCTTTGCCTTCCACATTTTGTTCTTCATTATTCTCACCACCCCTGTGATCGAACCAGTAAAATCTCATTTTTATAAATACGAAGATATGGTTTTCCTTTATTAGAATATAAAAGTTACAGAAAATGGACTAACTTGTACAAATTCCTTCTTCACAATAGGAGCCCCATGTCCTCCTCTCTCCCACAGACACACTGTTTCATAGTTTCTATTCACTCACATCAGTTTCACTGAGTATCAACTCTCATTTTATCTTTACGGCTTTAATAATATGACAACCTACAGAATGGGAGAAAATTTTTGCAACCTACTCATCTGACAAAGGGCTAATATCCAGAATCTACAATGAACTCAAACAAATTTACAAGAAAAAAACAAACAACCCCATCAAAAAGTGGGCAAAGGATATGAACAGACACTTCTCAAAAGAAGACATTTATGCAGCCAAAAAACACATGCAAAAATGCTCATCATCACTGGCCATCAGAGAAATGCAAATCAAAACCACAATGAGATACCATCTCACACCAGTTAGAATGGCCATCATTAAAAAGTCAGGAAACAACAGGTGATGGAGAGGATGTGGAGAAATAGGAACACTTTTACACTGTTGGTGGGACTGTAAACTAGTTCAACCATTATGGAAGTCAGTGTGGCGATGCCTCAGGGATCTAGAACTAGAAATACCATTTGACCCAGCCATCCCATTACTGGGTATATACCCAAAGGATTATAAATCACGCTGCTATAAAGACACATGCACACGTCTGTAGACTACTTCTGATTGAAACTTGAAACTCTCGGAATGCGGCTGTGTTATGATTCCATGTTGGAGGGAGTCGGGATGTATGTGCTTTGGACAAGCTGGTTCCAGTTACTGCTGCCAGACTTTTGTTTCAGAATGCATCCAGAAGAACTTATCAGGGATTTCAGTACAAACTAAGTATTTCCACAAGGAGCAGATAAGAAGACCACAGTTTTTCTCACACATTACCCTTAGGTTTTGACAATCTGTAAAAGTGTGGGCACATGTACTCAGAAGTCAAGACCATTTTCCCTGACCCTGTGCACGTAGCTTCTGCAGTTACAAAAGAGTTACGTAGGATCTTGGTAGATTTGTTCCTCCATATTTGGACACCAGACATACCAATCACATCAACAGCCCACATTACACCTCAAAAATGGTTCTTTTGAAAAGGGTACCGCCAAAGAGCTTTTAAAAGTTAAATCTAACTGGTTTTTTAGTAATCTTACTTGTTAGAATTGATACTCCCTCCTTAAAATTCTCACATTTTTTATTTTTGCCACATCACTTCCTCTGACTCCTCTCCTACCTTTCTCTAGCCACTGCTCATTCTCCTTTACCAACTCTTTTTTTCCTGGGGGCGGGAGGGAATGTTGACATTCCCAGGGTTTTGTCACAGGATAGCTTCTCATTCTACGTCTGCACCATGGACAGCTCATTGAGATTGATGACTTTGCCTAATAATTATAATAACATCATTCTACGTCTGCATCTCCAACCTCAGATTTGGAGGGAAGGGAAGTTTTTCTTCCCTGTTGACCAGCTGTACTTCTCCATTCAGTGAACACATCCTACTCCTTTCTCGTGTGCAGTATAAAGGCCAGTACACAACCTGGAAACCTATGAATGATCCAAGATTTCTCACTCCCCACTAATGTTTTACAAACGTTCACTAAATCATATTAACTGTACCTCTTTTCTGCTTCTGTTTTATATTTCTACTGCCACCAAATAAATATGTTTATATTTCCTAGATCAACATGGCCTCTTCACTGATGGTTTTCACATGAAAAAAAGTCCCTATCAACTATTATTTTTTTTATAAATAAAAAATTAAGTAAAACAAATGAAGAAGGCATAAGGGCAAGAAAAAGACCAACATTTTAAAATGAGTAAATAGAGAAAATTTGCTTTATTTTACCATGGATGGGTGAACACCTTACACTAGATTAATAGTAGTTCAAGCACTGAACTACAAGGAAACTACAGCTTTAACTACCGCAAAAGCTTCCTTTCTCTAGCTTACTTTCTTGTACTCAGAATACAATATATAATATATGTAACATACCAAATATGTATTTTCAACAGCATGGGATTGGCAGCACTAAATCCCATGTTGTTCAAGGGCCAACTGTAATTATTGATTCATTTACTAATTGCAAAGAATTTATTTTACAAATTAAATAGAAGTTCTAATTATATAAAAAGTCTAATTCATTATTATGTGACTATAAAAAAACATACAACATAATAACTTAAAAATTTGTTTTCTTATTTACACAAAAAGATAATCTAGAATATTAGGAACCATAATTAATAATTTTTTCAAACAATACTGAGATTATAAATTACCTACAATTAACTTTTTAAATAATTATAAAATCTAGACTACTAAGTATTTTTTAAACGTGTGCAATTTAAACAGTGATTTTTTTAAACTGCTTTTTTGTAATCAAAACATCTTTATTCTTTTTTATCTATGGTAGTACCATCAAGAGTAATTACTATCAGAAATCTTACCTGGATTGCTATTTATAGAAAGCTCTTCATATTTCTTTCTTTTGTATTCAGAAATTAATTCGAAAATGCTATGCATAAAAATAAATGAAATTAATATTTTAATACTATTATCAAAAACATTTACCAAATATACTAAATTATTAGAGTATCTTGAACAATATCAGGATGTTAATTATCCTATACACTTCTCTTCTGTAAGCTCTACAAACTTCGTAGTACCTTTCTAATTAAATAATAAAAACAGGTGAAGTACTCATGAAGTGAAGGCAGTATAGCTCAGCAAACTATTTCACATCAGCTTGACATAATGGAAAGTCACCTTCCTGGCTCTATAGCCAACAGGTATTTGCTCTTAAACAAGTTGCTTCTCTTAGGCACAATGTCTTCTTCTAGATTTTACTATCTTCTTTCACTAGGTTGTTACATAGATTTAATGAAGTAGCATTTTTAACATTCACAGAGAAATAGTAAAGCAGTGGAATTTGTTCTTGAACTTTATTGCTGAAACTATTTTGAAATCCCAAATCAAACCCAATGTGTATTTTTTCATAGGTTCTAATATTCAAATGCTTCAGTTTAAGAAAAATGTTAAGTCCTAATTCTGCTTATTGTTCTATTTGTGGCTTATAATTCAGGGCATCTCAACTATTTCATAATTCATAAATAAATTTATGAATACATTATTTCATTAAAATAGGTAACACGACTGTTCACTATTATTGAGCTCATCAATTCCAAGGGCAGAAAACTAACAGATGTCAAGATCTGGCTTGGGCTACCACTGTTACTTCTCTACAGACTCTAACGAACCAGCAGATGTTTGCTAGAATGATGGCTAATCTCCATCAGTGCTGTTATCTCCAATTGACACGGAAGACAGAACCCTACTTTCATTTTTTTTAAGTTCCATGAAGTAGATGAAAGTTGACATTTTCTCATTTCCAAGATACATACTAACAAAATATTTACACAACACCCCATGTGTTACTTATCTCCATTCTCAGTTTATAGATCACCTTACACAAATATTTTTCTAGTGAAAAATCACAATTCTAATATAAGGGGCCACTCATTTTGTTTTGATTCAAACTATGACTTAGCTAGCCAGCAAACAGTCAAATGACCTTTCCGTGACTGCAAAATATGAAATGCTTCACCATGCTAATTTTCTCCGTATTGTTCCAATTTTAGTATTTGTGCTGCCAAAGCAAGCACAAAGCCTTACTTTTACCTATAAATGCTGATAAGTCATGGATGAGGGTTAGCTCTGTTAAATCTTACTAACCAACTTGAGACTTAGATAATTCCGATGAATGGCTTCCTGTGAGGTAGAATCCGAAAATATTTTACAAACTTGAGATAGTGATGCAAGCAGCTTGGGAGATCTTCATTATTATAGAAAACACATCACTTGAGGGGCCAACCGCAAGTTGATGCCTCCTACTCTAAGGAAGGATGGCATAGAAGCTTCCACTACCTGAGAAAAGCTCTTACACTGTTTATTTAAAAAGTCTCAGGGTACAGATCTGGTAGCAATAAAGAAAAAAACTGTCATCTCTTTCTACATTATTTGAATATCTCTGACAGTTTAGAACCATCCCAACTAATATTTGCTTTGAAGAGAAAAAAAAAAGGGACTCAAAAAATAACTCACCATGAAGGTCTAGAAGCCCAGGTTAAAATGTGGGCTTTACATCAGGTTTTGAGTGTGAGTGAAAGTGTCAATTTGCTCAGTATGTATGTTGATAAAGTTAGAATATCCAGCTAACAGAGCAAGGTTCTGCTGTTTTGCAAACAATGGCTGAGCATGTAAGTATGTGCAAGTGAACTAAAAAAAATAGTTGTAACTTTGAAGCCTTTTTATGGATCAACATGAAGATTGAGGGATCTCAAACAGAAAGGGCATCCTGGTGGCAAAGGTTAATCATTACCAGACTGCAAGAGTACTTTCAATGGCAAGAAAGCAGCAACAGAATCAGTGAAAACAAAGCAATGATTAGAATGTCCTTTCCCCTTCTCCTTCTGACTTGTAGACACTGATTGTCTTCCTTGGACTTAGGGAACCCCTTAGGTTCTTGAAAAATTCAATGATCAGGCTATAGTAGATGGTCCCCAGTATACAGCACAAGATTTTTTGATAAACTGGACATTTTGAGACCCAAATAACTAATTAGAAAAATCAAAGATGTGAAACTACTTTATCCTATGCATAGGGGTTATACTTGAAATAAAATGTACAACATTGGAATCCCTAAGGAGAAAAGTCCTAAAAGTTCCAATATCAAGAATCCTGCACCTACTGCTACTTACCTAGCCTTTTGCTTGATTTCTGGCTGACAAAGTGGCACAACTCTCGAAAACTTAAAAACTTGAAAATTTGTCACTTGAAAACTACTTGAACCAAACTATGAAATCTCACCTGATATATAAGATGCAATTGTTACAATTATTTTAAACTTCAATTTAGTGTTCACTAGCCTTTTTATGTAAAGACTTACACTCTATTCTCAGCCTCAATGGCATAATCTTCTGCAGTCTTTCCATACGCATCTCGAGAAAACACATCAATATTGTGCTGCAGAAGAAGAATGACTATATCTTTTTCTCCAAGAGTAACAGCAAGTATGAGGGCTGATCTAAAATAACAGAGAGGTAATTAAAAACTTTAATGACATTTTAAAAGCTAAGTTTATATACTTTATCAACTTAATATGTTGCCTGTCCATGTAGAATTAACCCAATTACGTGTACTAAGAAACAAGCATCTTGGGTGCTCAAGGGTTTATCTTTGCAAGTTACCACAAAGGTTAAAAGCAAGGAACAAAAAGGAAGCCTCTTGTCCCACTGTGGTGTGACATAAAGTTGCTAACTTAAAGTCCTTTGATGGGCAAGAAACTATGCTCAGGCCACCTATCTACAGTAGGCAAATTTCAGTGAAAAATTATTCATTTCTTCCCTAGTCTGATACTATATATTATAATGCAAAATCAGCTAAAGGGTCAGATAAGAGCTATCTGTAGGCTTAAAACAATAATATTAATAGGAATGCTAATAGTAGTAGGTGTAGCTTCAGTTAATGATGCTGATAAGCATGTGCTAGGCATTTAAATAAACACTATATATGGAGGATAATAATATATCCTTCAAGGGTGGTTGTGTATAAGTAACATCATATATATATAAAATATATATATAGTATATTACATAGTATCTATAAAATATATAATATACATTGTATATTATATATTATCTATCAAATATATACTGTATATATTATATATTATATATGATGTTACTTACATTATATTCTTACATATGTGTGTGTGTATATATATATTATATATATATGCACATACTTATATGCTCAGCCATTGTTTCCAAAACATCAGCACCTTGCTCTGTTAGCTGGACATTCTAACATTATATATATATAATGTTACTTACACACAGCCACCCTTGAAGGATATATTATTACCCTCCTTTTCACAGAAGAAAACATACTTGGTGATAAGTAATGTTACCAAGGTCACACATCTAGCAGGTGGGAAAGCTAGGGATTAAACCCGGTCCTGTGCGAACCTAAAGCTTGTCTTCATTAAAGTAAAGTTTTACCCATTTAAAGCTATCTTTTCTCCCTCTCCCCATATCAATTAAAAACAACATCAAGACACAGTAGAAATGAAAAACTAACATGAAACCCCTTTAGCTAACATAAGATCATACAATCAAAAGCATCACATTATTACATTATAAATAACACCACATCATATTACAAATAACAAACATCTATCAATATACAGAGCTTTCTATATATAGAAGCCTTTTATGTGTATAATGTCTATAGAGAGAGACGAATCCTGCTATACACTGTTCTTTATGTTACTCCGTCCAAATAATTGTTTTTCTACCTAAGTGATAATCTGTGTTGATATTTCTCACTATATCCCAATGATTAAAAGTTAGTCTTCTTATTAATACAATATTTGTGATTGAGTGACCGCTACCACTCTAAAATGACACTCAGGTTTAAAAACAACACAATAAGAACTAAGGTCTGTACTGCTAAGATAATCAATTGCATTTATATTTGCATTTTTCTTCAATAAAACTTCCACCATTTTCAGTTTTCTTTTACTCACGGCGAGTAACAGTGGTGGATATTTATACTGTAAAACAACAGCAACAATTTATAATCACAAAATTACATATTTATCAACTGAACTGAAAACCTTATGTAAGATCCTGCGAGCTTAAATATATACAATTGAAAGGACATAAGAGGTAGTCCCTTTCTTTTCACTCCTCGGTGCTTTTCTATGTTCTGCTCCTTCCCCTGGAAACAACCTCCTCTGCCTCACCACAAGAACTCTGGTCATCTCCAAAACTCACTTCAAACATTTCCCAGTTCCAAGAATCTTTGCTTCTGTCACAGCATTTAGCATGGCATGTTTCAAGGATTTTATTGTTTCCCACCTGAACGAAGAGCTTCTTGAGGAAAAGAGCTGTATTTTTTTCTCTATGTCCCCAAACTCTAAGACACAGTAATAAATGTCTCAGGTATTTTTATTAATGATCTAAATTATTATCTATAGAGCAATGTTTCTTAAACTGTTAATATATTCCAAAGGATATTTACTTAACCAGAAGTTGAACATTATACCCCAAAAGAAAGACTCCATGATCACCCATGTTTGAAAAATGTTACAAAACTGTGCATTATGTGTCTAGTATTTGAGAAATCTTTTGAACTTCACCTAATCCCTATTTGTAAATACTTATTTTGGAGAACATTAACATTTGAGAAATGAGAGTTTCAGGGATACAGTTGTGAGAGCGTACCAGTAAAGGTGGAGGTTTCCTCTGGGTGATACACACTTGCCTCATTCTCTTCTATCGATGGTGTCAGAATCTCAGATGACAATGTCAGGTGCTCCTGATCCCAGAAGCTTTGTCATCTGAGATTCTGACACGATTGACAGTTCATTTGAAGCCTATCTCTTTTTAATTTGGAGGGTCGGGCTCTGAATTAATAGAGATAGGCTTCAAATGAACTTTCACTGCTTATTATTAAATAGTCCATGAGTTCTCTCTAGTAATATTTTTATCTTAGCTGTCAGAAAGCTCTGTATGAAATGTTATTCTCAATTACAATCTTAGGACCCTGATGCAAATATTTATGTAATTATAATCTTAGGACCCTGGTACATAACTCCTTTAAAAATTTATTTGTATTCTAGTTTCCATATTAATTCTTACTTTTTACATTTTAGGTAAAATATAAATCAGAAATAAAAATACAATGGCTTATCAATTAAAGCTCTAATAATGACCTATATGAATTATTTATAGCATAATGAAAGCCACTAAATTATTTGCATCTTTTATTTATTTATTTATTTATTTATTTATTTATTTATTTATTTGAGATGGAGTCTCACTCTGTCGCCCAGGCTGGAGTGCAGTGGTGCCATCTTGGCTCACTGCAACCTCTGCCTCCCGGATTCAAGCACGAGCAATTCTTCTGCCTCAGCCTCCCGAGTAGCTGGGACTACAGGCGTGTGCCACCACACCCAGCTAATTTTTTGTATTTGTAGTAGAGAGAGGGTTTCACCGTGTTAGCCAGGATGTTCTCAATCTCCTGACCTCGTGATCCACCCGCCTCGGCCTCTCAAAGTGCTAGGATTACATGTGTGAGCCACGGCGCCCGGCCAATTACTTGCATTTTTAGGAGGCAATGCTGAAGAGAAAAATATAACGTTGCCTGCAATATGCATAACCTATGCAACTATACCATGATTCACCTTAAAAAGCTTACACGCATTCTAATGGGAAGATGATTATTTATGGTATATATAATGAAAAATAGTTTATAAAACACCACCATCTAAATTCAAAAGTTCAACCCGATTACCAAGGGATTTATATAAAATATAGACTCTATATTTAAATAAATATAAAATGTCTTGAAAACCTTGAAATATTTACTAAAATATATTATAAAACAGGGCTTGTAAAGTCATCTCTACAGAGGCAAGGGAGATGACCTGAGGAAGTGAAGTACCTAGGTAGGCACAGTAGCAAAATGGAGACCACATGCCTCATAGAAAGGGGCAACCTCTGCATAGCATCCTAAACGTGAGATAGGCTCAAGGGACACCAGATTGGATTCTTGAAGAGAAGCCTGGAATCCAGATCTGTGCACGAGTCTCCTAAACCTTCCATGTTGAGACCATTTATAGAGGCAAACAAACACATCTATGGGACACATTTAGACTACAGATCTTGTATTTTTATATTTGCTATGGATATGTCTCCAAGCGATTGTATATAAAACAAGTATTTTCATGTAAAATACTTCCTTTCTTTAGTTTCAGATTTTTTTTTTCCAAAATAGGCCCAAGAATGCAATAAAAATTGTTACTAAGAGTCATAATACCCACTTTGAGCACTTTTACAACATTCATTCATTTATAATTTGTTTAATTTTCCCACATTGTTCACCAAATGGGTAATTAGTTCATAGGACAGCTGCAACTAAATTATTAAAATAATATTAAATTATTATTCTAGTTTCTATATTGTAACCTAATTTCTTTTATTTTACGTAAAATATAAATCAGAAATAAAAATGCAATGGCTTATCAATTAAAGCTCTAATAATGACCTATATGTATTCTCTGTATTCTTACTAACTTCATGGTTTTCAGTGTTTAAAACTGCTATCCTGATTATGCCATAGTTCTATGTACTTAACTGACATACTGAGGCTGTCTGCAACAGAGCTTCAGCTTTAAAAAATGGTTTAGAATTTTTTACTATTGTAATTGAGAGAACCCTGCTTTTAATAATGATGTATTGACCTAATCACCAGAATGATAACAAAGAGACTCAAAGTCCTGAAAGAGTCAGTCTCTACTTATTAAGAGTCCATAACAGCAAATTTCTAATGACCCTATGAATGGCAGCAAATAAGTGATGGTGGCAAGGAAAAGGTGTTATTCTTACGCTGATAGATACTGCAAATAATAGTCCTTTTAACTTCCCAACCACAGAGGTAGAGACAGATAAGGGTCAGGCTAATATTATTGGAAAGGAGAAATTTAAAGGAAGCAGCATCTATCATCCAACCCTTCTAGAGATTTTTTACGTGTTTGAGATATGGGAATTTATATTACACTTATTTATTCAGTGGTTCTTAACCAGCAGCGTACCAGTGTCTGAAGAAATTTTTTATTGTTGTTGTTGTTGTTGTTGTTGTTGTTGGAGACAGTGTCTTATTCTGTCGCTCTGGCTAGAGGCACCACCATGCCCAGCGTCAAGGAAATATTTTAAAACATACATGTCCAGTAATATTTAATAGTAAATATTAGATTTACTGTATTAAAATCTTCAGGGACTATCCTAGACTTAGAGATTTGCTTGTAATTCCCCAGGTTACTGTCATGCACAATTCTAACTTCGAACTAGCACAGTTGATAATCGCTTCAGTCTCATCTCTCACCCACGTGGCAAATTCTCTTTATCATTTGGGATTTGGCCAAAAAGAGGAAAGAGCAAAAGATAGAGCCATTCACTGAAAACTTCATTTACTTTCCCTGGGTAGGGGTAGAGAAGAGATTAGTAAACTCAAAATCCAATTTGAATTCACTATTTATAAGCTCCTTATCTCCCACCTGCCCATCAAGACATTCTGGACTTGAGAGCAGAGTTTAGATGCTTATCGAAGTGGCTGTTTCTGCCAGAATTGAATAATGTCCATTAATTGTGTGTTCTCTCTGCTGAAGTGTGTGCCACTTCATCACCACTATTCACTGCCAACCTGGTTTCCTCAGAGTCCTCCCAAAATTGATCCCTAGGCAATTTTACAACTCACAAACTCTTTCCCAAAGTAAGAATAATTATCCCCAAAACTGAAGCGATCCTTGTCTAAACATATAAATTGAAAACAAACGGCCGGGCGCGGTGGCTCACGCTTGTAATCCCAGCACTTTGGGAGGCCGAGGCGGGCGGATCACGAGGTCAGGAGATCGAGACCACGGTGAAACCCCGTCTCTACTAAAAATACCAAAAAATTAGCCGGGCGTGGTGGCGGGCGCCTGTAGTCCCAGCTACTCGGAGAGGCTGAGGCAGGAGAATGGCGTGAACCCGGGAGGCGGAGCTTGCAGTGAGCCGAGATTGCGCCACTGCACTCCAGCCTGGGTGATAGAGCAAGACTCCGTCTCAAAAAAAAAAAAAAAAAAAAAAAAAAAAAAAAAAAAAAAAAAAAGAAAACAAACAACAAAACACACAAAAACCCTCTCCACAGTATTTTCCCTCATTACCTTATTTCCAAATTAGCTTGTGCATTTCTGATTGCTCTCCTTTTCTTCATTTTTCCCTCTTAAGCCTTTCCACAGAGGAATCACTTTCAAATGAAATCACCTTCACATACAATACTTGTCAACAGCAACAAGATGTACATTTATTGTGAAATGCTTTAATTTTCTTTGAAATTTAAAATAAAGCCTATTTATAAGGGCCAATTTTACTTTCCTGTGTCACTTCACACCGATTAGAAAAAAAGTAATTTAGTGGGAAAACACTTAACTATTACCTTTCCCAAATTCAGTTGTCATGAATTATAAATTCATTGTAATTCATTTGTTTTCATAATTATTTACCGTAAGTGCATGAAAAAAAGCTGTACCCTATAATGCTTCTTTAAAAGTTCCAATATTTAAAGTAAAACCTTAGACAGTTAAGGCATTTCAAAATATTCTCATTGAAGGAATGTTTGAGCTTCCAAATATGAAAAATTGACCCTTACATGTGTCAATGTTAAAATAAATGCATTTCAGATAGTTTGAAAATAACGTTGGTTGACCTATACCTTGCTGCATTCTTCAATATTTGTACCATATAAAAGAAGTTTTTCTATCATGGATGTATCTTCATTATACACAGCATAGTGTAGAGCAGTCCTTCCAAAGACATCCATAATATTTGGATCAGCGCCATTTTGCAGCAGAATAGTTGCACAAGCCTCCTGCCTCAGTTGCACAGCCTGTCAGTATTAGACTGAGAAACATGCAAATACTGAAAAATCAAAATCAACACTCCATAGGATTTACCAACTAGTTATATAGTGGTATTCCAATGAGATAAATTCATTTTATCCTATGTACTTAAATCAAATCCATCTCATGCTCAAAGAGTCAGCTACTATATACCTTGATCAGAGGTGTCCTGCCTTCACGGTCGCAGAGGTTAAGCTCACATCTTCCAGACACCAGGAGAAATACCATTTTCGGTTGGCCAGTGGCACAGGCCAAATGTAGGGCAGTCCTGTGAGAGTGACAGGACTTTTTAAAACATGTAACTGTAAGCATTAATTAGCATGTTATTTCTCTGTCTTCAAAACAAACACGTAATTTTCTTGTGAAGAAAGTACAACATTTGTTAGCACTTATTACTCACCACATTAGTGAAAGAGCAGATTATTTAATAGAAAAAGCTTGGCTTTTGGATTCAGTTTAATTGGGGCTTAAAATTTACTGTAAGCTCTGTCACTTAGCTGTTATTTAGCCTTTCTTTGCTTCAATTTCCTTATCAATAAAATATATAAGAGAATAGTAGCTATCCCACAGAACACTGCTGTGATGCTTACATAAGAATCTATGTACAGCATTTAGAACACTTTCTAACACAAATAACAGCTCAATAATTTTTAGATATTACTACTTACAAAGACATTTTAATTAAGTAAAATGATACAAGCATATCTACACTGAGGTATCTATTAAACATTAGATGTATCATTGTATTTCAGTCATTCTCAGATGCTCATTTTCTCACTATTCTCTTATATAAGCTACTATTCTCTTACATATTAACATCTCCTGACACTGGAATACTGTTTACAATTCATTATTTATTACAATCATAACTGACAACATTTTAAACATTATCTTATTGATATATAAAGTAATGTGGCATCACCCAATCCATGATGCCTTACGTTAAGTGGGATATAGTACATAGAAGAGGCAGTTCTACTCATATAGTTGGCACATAAAGTACTGTGGAAAAAGAAGGCAAAAATAAAAAAACAAACTTTTAAAACAAAGTAATTCTTACTTCGATTTTCAAAAAAAAAAAAAAAATCCAAAGAAAACTCAGGATTCAATGAATAGGTATGGCTCATTTTTTTCAATACTTACAGAATGTTATGGAAATTAGGTATTTGCAATGATTAATAGTAGTATTTGAGACTGTCATAAGTTTTTGAAATGGCAGTTAAAGGTTCTTTTACTATTTTCTAACTTCAGAATTGCTTTTGTTTAAAAAAAAAAAAAAAAAAGGAATAAAAGATCCAATTGGGATTCAGTCCTAATGCTTCCATTTTAAATCTCAGCTTGCTCAGGCTGGGCAGGTAAACATGAAGTTGTTAAGGGTGGAAGAGTCCTGAGAGATGGTGGAATGTGTCTGCTACATAATAGGTATTCAGGTTATGCTTGATGAATAACTGGATTGAAAGAATGCATACATACAGTTGGGGAGTTTATTATGAAAAAAACTATAAATTAAAGCAGTGCTTTTGGAATAGTGATAATCACTTATATTTGCTCGTTTTCATTTTCATGAGGACACTGATAAACTAAAATAATTAATTTAAAATTGTTTGCTTATATGTAATAAAACTATAATAAAAACCTATTTATATACTAAAATCTATGCATAATAAAATAATCAAGCACAAATAAAAATATTCCCTCTGCCTCTGAAGAGGCTAAAAGTTCACAGAAGATACCAATAAACAAAAAAATAAAAATAAGGCCTGGCACAGTGGCTCACACCTGTAATCCCAGAACTTTGGGAGGCCGAGGCGGGGGGATCACCTGAGGTCAGGGGTTTGAGACCAGCCTGGCCAACATGGTGAAACCCCATCTTTACTAAAATATACAAAAATTAGCTGGGCATGGTGGCGCACACCTGTAATCCCAGCTACTCAGGAGGCTGAGGTGGGAGAATCACTTGAACCTGAGAGGCAGATTGCAGTGAGCTGAGATCATGCCACTGCACTCCAGGCTGGGCGACAGGGCGAGACTCCATCTCAAAAATAAACAAACAAATAAATAAATAAATAATAAAATAAAATAGGAAGTGAGAATTATGTTTTTCTTTGCAAGATTTATATTTCTTCTTTTCCCAAGGATAATTTCATTAATAAAAAACATTTACTAGAAGTTTTAAACATACTGATCATTTATACATCACAAATAAGAAAAAATGTCACAATACACCTGCCAGAAAAGAAGAAATGTTATATTTTGTACACATATTTGGCTTACAAACACCATAGACTGTTTGTGTGTATGTATAATCAAACCAACTTTTTTTCAGAGTACATCTTCACACCTCAACATACATCTGTATCTACTGACATCTGCAAAGGTCCCATATTGTCCCATCCTATGGATGCACTGAAATTTATTGATAAATTTATAAAATATATAAAATCCATTATAAGGAGTTTTCCAAATACATTGCTATTTTAAGCAGTGCTGAGAAAAACAAACTGCATGTATCTCTATTTCCTAGAGATATTTTAGTATAATGGAATTGATGGGTGAAGGGCACATACATTTTTAAAGTGTGATACCTACCAACAAAGTGTCTATTTGAAAAGTCATCAGAAACGTAAACTTTAAACAGCAGTATATGTACTGCTACTCTTTACCCTCACAAACTTGTGGATAGAAAACAGTATTTCATTCCTTTTTTAACTTAAATACCTTCTCCTCCCAAGAATACTAAATATTTTTTCCCATGTGCATAGGTTGCTTGAATATCTGAAAAAAAAAATGCTTTGCTCTATTTTAAATGAGAGTTCTTGTTTATTTGAAGAATTTCTCTGTAAAATGAAAATCACTTTTTAATCTAATATGTATATACACATATTGTCTTTTGTTAATTTTTTCTTATAAACTGAATGTTTTTTTATTTTGCTAAATCGACCTTCAGAATGTGTGCTTGTGATATTTGTAGGAATATAAACATGTATCAATATAAGTAGGCATTTGTGTTTTTTTCTGTTATCTTTCTTATTTTGTGCATTTAAAATTTTTAATCTACATTCCATAACGAACTTATTTCTGTGACATAAAAATCTAGCCAGATTTCTCCAAATAGTTAGCAGGCACTTCATTTATGAGTAATTCATCTTTTCCTACTAATATGAAATGTCACCATTATCCAATTCTATTAGATTGGTGCAAAAGCAATTGCGGTTGTCGCCATTACTTGTAATTGCGGCAAAAACCGCAATTGCTTTTGCACCAACCTAATAAATTCTTACACATATTGGTGTGTTCCTGGATTTTCTAACCTGTTCCATTCACTGATTTGTTGTTTCAGCTGTTAGTAAATAACTTGTGGAAATTAACAGCACATTTTCATATCTAGAAAGGCAAGTCTTTTTTGACTCCATTTCAAAAGTTTTCTTAATGTCATCACAATAGTAAAAGACAGCATGAGTGATTCAAAAATGTTAACACTTTGATAACTTTATTTGGATTATGTAAAATTTGCAAACATAGAAAGAGCTCAGAACTTTAGAAAAATGTGTCTTTCTATTCAAGAACACAGACCATCTTCCCACTTCAAAGTTTCCCTCTAAGGTCCCTCAGTGAAAACCACATTGACATAGGTGTCCATTGATATCAAATAAATATTGGATTTTTATCCAAAAAATTTTTAGTCAGGAAGTTGATATATTATGGAAATGATTTCTCTCATTATGCACCTTTCCATAATGTATGTAACATTATGCTTTAAAATGTGTACATTAAAAATAAAACGCTGTACATGCTGAATTTTATTAGTGAAATCACTTTAAAATGATTTCTAAAGAAGAAGCATGGTGAGTGATTGGAAACCAGCTGAAGTTTTGTTTTAGTTTTGCTGCTCGTGAAAACGGCCTGGGTGCTCGCCCCCGCCAAGGTTTCCACATCCCAGGTGCGGCTGAGCCTGCCAGGAAAGGAAGTCCAGCTCCTTTGGTGACAGGACTTGCCCCCCTCACCTCTGCACCCCTTTCCCCCACCCCACTCACCCCACACCTCACCCCCACCTCCAGTCCTCTATCCCATTGAACTCTCACCCCATTTCCCCATCCCACACCGTCCACGCCCCTACCCTCCAAGCCTTCATTCCATCCACCTCAGCCCATTCACACCCCCACCCCATGCACCCCCTACTCCCCACTCCCATCCCCCAACTCACTCCACACCCCGCCACCCCATATACCCCCACTCCCCAGGCCCCGCTCCACTCACTCCCACCCCAGCCAGGCACCCCCTAGCCCCCGTCCATACCCCGAGCCCGGGACCATCCGCCCCGCAGCCCTCAGCCTGGAAGGGGGTACTTCTCCACATCCACAGGCCTCCTCCTGCAGCCCCGGCTCCCGGCCCCCATTACCTTTCCTTCTTGTCTCTCTCATTGGCATCATGATACGTGAGCAGAAGGTACTCCAGTTTCTCCAGATTACCATAGAAGACAGCTCTGTGGATCGTCCTCAGATGAGACGATTTAATGTGGTATTGGGGAAATGAGAAGCCATCCCAGCACAAGCGCTCCCTGACGGCGGGCCACCTCTCTGGCTCGTAGTCTTCCACAATCGTCGCTGCAAATTTTAGCCTGGGAACGCTCCAGCCCTATTTCAGCTCGCCTTCGGGGATCGCCGCCTCCGAAGCGCAACAAGCAACGCAGTCTGTCCACGGACCTTCGCACCTCGGCGCCTCCCGCCTCTCTCTCAGCAGAAACGCCCAACAGAACCGTTAGGACCAGCGAGCACGTGCACCTTAGCCGGCCCCGCCCAACAGGCCCGAGGCGGAGAAACCGCCCTAACGGCTCTCTCGCCACGCCACGTGCAGGCGGCGGTTGCTGCGGAGGCGCCGCGGGCTGGTGTGGCTCCCTGGAGCGCGAGGCGCGCCCTGCCCCAGGGCTTGGATGACTGTCGCCCGCGAGCTCTTCTCCTCTTCCACCGGCTCCCGACGCGCGGAGCCCCCCGCGCTGGGCCCTCTGCAGCCCAGGGATGGGGTTGAGTGGTCCTTCTCCCCCTGATGCCGCCACTGGGCCCACAGCCCGACTTCGCCACTGCGCCACCTCCGGGGTCCGCGCTGATGGGCGCGAGGCGGGAGCACGGGATCCGGGGTTGCCACCGCTGCAGCCAGCGCACCACTTGCAAGTGGCAGCTGCAGCTCGGGCTCCGGCGGGGGCTGGCGGGGCTCTCCTGGGATGGCCTCCTGGGCCCTGAGTGCGCCGCCCATCCATCTAGCCGGAGGGTGCGCGCCTCCTGCACCCCGGGCCAAAGCCCATGCCCGCCGCTCCTGCCGCAGACTGCCTGACTTGCCGCTGCTGGGCTGGCCCCGGGGTCCGCGCGGCTGGAGGCGCAGTCCTGGTCGGGGATTCCCAATCCTCGGCGACCCCTGCTCCATGTGCTGGTGGTGGCTGCAGCTGCAGCGCCCGTGGGCTGACGTGGCTTCCCGGAGCTGCGGCAGGCCGCGCCCAAGGGCCCCACAGGCTGCGCCGCCCTTGCCAGCTGCTCCTGACCCGCGCCCAGAGTGCAGGACCTGGCGCTTGGCACTCTGCAGCCACGGGGATGAGGCTGAGCGCCGATTTTTGGCCTCGTGGCGCCGCTGGGGCCACAGCCTAACTTCACCACCCTGTCGCCCAAGTCGTGTGATGGGCACGTGTGAGGAGGGGCAATCGAGGTTCCCATGGCTGCTGCCTGCATGCCACTCCGTGGCCACTAGGATAGGGCAGAGGAGCCGCCAGGGGATGAGCACGTCGTGGCCATCAGGATGGGGCTGAGAGTCTATCTTTATCCTTATGCACCTGCCCAGCCGACTTCCCGACAGCCACTACCGCAGCGTCCTGTCAAGGAGTCCTTGCTGTTGGGGTGGGGATGGGGAGGGCATGGAGAATCAGGGATGGTCTGGCCATTGCTGCTGGTGCCTGATGTGCAGGTGGCAGCTGCACCTAGGGCACGGGCTGGTAGGTCTTCTCTTTCGGATGGTCTCCAGGTGGCCCATTGTGCCGTGGCCAAGCCCGAGGGTCCACTCCACCTTAGCCCGCACTAGGAGTCCAGAGGCCACAGTCGCGGGTACTGCCGGCCAACCAGAAGGGGATCAGCAGCCAGTTCAGCTTTCCTGCCTCTGCAGGGCCGGGTTGACAGTGGTGGCAGTGTCTGGCTGACAGTGGTGGCAGTGTCTGGCACCAGAGTCCGCTGGTTGGGGCAAGGGGTGGGCAGATAGTGGTTGCCTGGCCACTGCAGCCCAAGGGAGACATGCAGGTGGCAGCCGCACTATAGGTGCAAGAGCAGGCTAGCAGGGTTCCCCTGGGATGGCCTCTGGGTCGCTGAGTGTACTGCCAACCTGGCTTAAGAGTCCACTACTACTCCACCCTTGCCTGGAGCACAGACCATGGCACTGGGCACTCTGCAGCCACACACATGGGGCTGAGGGGTGGTTTCCTGGGGTGAAGCCACTGACACACTGACTGCCTGACTTCATGCCATGTGAATAATTGCAACCATGTGAAGAATTTCATTAAATGTAAATTAAGCACATATATTAAAAGAACAAAGCTGGAGGCATCACGCTACCTGACTTCAAACTATACTACACGGTTACAGTAACCAAAACAGCATGGTACTGGTACCAAAACAGATATATAGACCAATGGAACAGAACAGAGGCCTCAGAAGTAACACCACACATCTACAACCATCTGATCTTTGACAAACCTGACAAAAAACAATCAATGGGGAAAAGATTACCTATTTAATAAATGGTGTTGGGAAAACTGGCTAGCCATATGCAGAAAAATGAAACTGAACCCCTTCCTTACACCTTATACAAAAATTAACCCAAGATGGATTAAAGACTTAAACGTAAGACCTAAAACCGTAAAAATCCTGGAAGAAAACCTAGGCAATACCATTCAGGACATAGGCATGGGCAAAGACTTTATGTCTAAAACACCAAAAGCAATGACAACAAAAGCCAAAATTGACAAATGGGACCTAATTAAACTAAAGAGCTTCTGCACAGTAAAAGAAACTATCATCAAAGTGAACAGGCAACCTACAGAATGGGAGAAAATTTTTACAGTCTATCCATCTGACCAAGGGCTAATATCCAGAATCTACAAAGAACTTAAACAACTTTTCAAGAAAAAAACAACCCCATCAAAAAGTGGGTGAAGGATATGAACAGACACTTCTCAAAAGAAGACATTTATGCAGCTAACAAATATATGAAAAAAAAGTTCATCATCACTGATCATTAGAGAAATGCAAATCAAAACCACAATGAGATACCATCTCACGCCAGTTAGAATGGTGATCATTAAAAAGTCAGGAAACAACAGATGCTGGTGAGGATGTGGAGAAATAGGAATGCTTTTACACTGTTGGTGGGAGTGTAAATTAGTTCAACCATTGTGGAAGACAGTGTGGCCATTCCTCAAGGATCGAGAACTGGAAATACCATTTGACCCAGCAATCCCTTTACCAGGTATATACCCAAAGGATTATAAATCATTCTACTATAAACACATGCATACATATGTTTACTGTGGCACTATTCATAATAGCAAAGACTTGGAACCAACCCAAATATTCATCAATGATAGACTGGATAAAGAAAATGTGGCACATATACACCATGGAATACTATGCAGCTATAAAAAAGGATGAGTTCATGTCCTTTGCAGGGACATGGATGAAGCTGGAAACCATCATTCTCAGAAAACTAACACAAAAACAGAAAACCAAACACCACATGTTCTCACTCATAAGTGGGAGCTGAACAATGAGAACACCTGGACACAGGGAGGGGAACATCACAAACTGGGCCTGTCGGGGGACAGGGGGGTGGGGGTTAGCAGAGGGATAGGATCAATAGAAATACCTAATGTAGATGACGGGTGAATGGGTGCAGCAAACCACCTAGCACGTGTATACCTGTGTAACAAACCTGCACATTCTGCACATGTATCCCAGAATTTAAAGTACAATAAAAAAAAAATTTTTTTAAAGAAGACACAAGAATTCTAAGTGGGCACATACCTAACATCTGAAATTTAACATATATGGAATTAAAATGGTTAGAACTGAAAAGAGAAACCCACAAACCCACAATTGTAGTTGGGGCCTCCATTATAGTTGGAGAGTTTAACACTTCTCTCTCAGTAATATAAGGCAAGCAGACAGAAAATTAGTAAGGATGTAAGAGAACTGTATAACATATTAACAAACTAGATTAGAATGATATTCACATAGCACTTCACCTCAAAATAGTAAAATATACATTCTCTTAAGTACATATGGAATAGTCACCAAGATAGCCCGTCCTGGGTCAGAAAACAAACCTAGATATATTTAAAAGAATTGGAATCATACAATATATAATCCTTGATTACATGGAATTAAATTAGAAATCAGTAATAGAAAAATAAATGGAAAAACACTTAAATACTTGGAAATTTAAAAACTACTTCTAAATAACTGGAAGGAAATTTGAAGGGAAATTAAAAAATATTTTGAACTGAACGAAAAATGAAAATGCAACATCATAATTTGTGGGATGTTAGCTAAAGCATTGCTTACAGGGACATTTATAGCACTAGATGCTTACAATAGAAAAGAATTCTCAAATCAGCAGTCAAAGCTCCTTCCTGAGAAGACAGTGCTGCTTGAGCTGATAATGGTCAATGTGAGATTAAATGAGTTAATGTAAGGGAAGTTATCAGAATGATGTTATACATAGAAAGAACATAGTAAGTGCTTTCGAAGAGTGGATGAAAGGTGGTGATAACTTAGAGAAGTGGAGGTGAAGATGAGAGATGTGGATAAAGATATTTGGGAGTAAAAATCAACAAAATTTGGTGATGGATTGGATATGGAGTGGGGAGGGGGAGGGGGGTATAAGCATGACACCAAGTCTGACTTCCACATCTGGATGGATGGTGGCAACACTCAGTAGGATGGGGAATATCGGAAGAGGACCAGGTTTGGAGGAGTTGACGTGGGCTTGGTTTTGCTCATGCTGAGTATACTGCTAACATCCAGCATGAAGAAAGTGCCTTTATTTCATCTGAACTTGGGATAAATGAACTTATGTTATGATAGTGATCCTCCCTCACTTCTGTAATACATTTTGCACAAAATCACTGCCACAAATGAGTCAGTAGGTGTCCTCCATGACCAAGAAGAGCTAAATTGCTTTCTTTTTCGTACATAGAGCCTGCATAGCAAGATTATCCTAAGCAAAAAGAACAAAGCTGGAGGCATCACGCTACCTGGTTTGATATTTTTTCCTGTACCTCTCCTTGTTCTCATATATAAGAACATAAAAAAGAATGTAATTTTATTTTGAATAATATATCAGAATAATGAAATGTACTTCATGAAACAAATTTATGTCAAATTTCCAAATTGAAAGTTATGGAATATATTTAATAGCTGCACAGATATGCATGCCGTTTATAGAAGAGTGCTTCTTTAATAAATCTAAACCTAGCTATGAATAAAAAGCATTGTTGCTAAAACTAACTAATAAGACACCACTTCCAGTAATGGCTGAGTCAGCTCCTCTTAGGCCAACCCACCCAGAGATAGCAACTGTAAACTCTGGGCAAAATAAAAAGCAACTACCTGAAGGCACTGCAGAGCATTCAGAAGTGGGCAGACACTGGAGAGGAGCCTCAAGCCTGTAGTCCACTGCTTTATTTTTTTTTCTCTTTGTTTTCTTTTTTGTTCCTCTCTTTTCTTTTTCCTGTCTTCCTGTATTAGTTTGTTCTCCTGCTGCTGATAAAGACATAGCCGAGACAGGGCAATTTACAAAAGAAAGGTTTATTGGACTTACAGTTCCACGTGGCTGGGGAGGCCTAACAGTCATGGCAGAAGGGGAAAGGCACATCTCACATGGCAGCAGACAAGAGAAGAGGGCTTGTACAGGGAAAACTCCCACTTTTAAAACCATCAGATCTCGTGAGATGCATTCACTATCACAAGAACAGTGCAGGAAAGATCTGCCCCCATAATTCAATCACCTTCCACTGGGTTCCTCTCATGACATGTGAGAATTGTGGTAGTTACAATTCAAGATGAGATTTGGGTGGGGACACAGCCAAACCATATCACTTTCTGTGTGTCACTTGAGCGTTTTTTTTTTCTTTTTTTTTTGAGACTGAGTTTTGCTCTTGCCACCTGGGCTAGAGTGCAATGGCACGATCTCAGCTCACTGCAACTTCTGCCTCCTGTGTTCAAGCAGTTCTCCTGCTTCACCCTCTCAAGTAGCTGTGATTACAGGTGCCCACCACCCCACACAGCTAATTTTTTTGTATTTTTAGTAGAGATGGGGTGTCGCCATGTTAGCCAAGGCTCCATCAGTTCCCCCAGCCCTGGGACTGGCAAACTGTGAGTGAGACTCATTCATGGACTGTGATTCGATTTAGCAGATTATCAACCAGCATTAAGAACTGAAGCCATAATGGCTCACACCTGTAATCCCAGCACTTTGGATGGGAGGATTGCTTGAGGCTAGGCATTTAAGGCCAACCTAGGCAATAAAGTGAGATCTTATCTCTAGAAAACATTTCAAAAAATTAAATCCCAAGTATTCATTCAAGCTGAGCACCTACTCTCTCTCTGCCAAGCACTGGCAATACAAAAATAAACAAGACAGACATGGCCCCTGCCTATGGAGCCTGATGCGTCATGAGGGCGGTGGAGAAGAGCCAAGGAAATCTGTAAAGGCGCCGTGCCTGTCACGGTCCAGTAAGAAACAGAAACCATGATAGGTGCTTCATGTGGAGGGCATTCAATACAAGGACTTGTTGACACAGTTGTTGGAAGGCTGGATGAACAGAAACGGGCCACTGAACAATCCAGAGAATAATAAGCACTCACAGTAGCTGCCACCCACCCTCAGAATCAGGGACAGAGGGGCAGCGATGCTGATGCTCAAACCTATAGATGAAGCTGTCTCTGCCTTGCCAGCGCTCAGAACAGTGTGGGGGTGCTGGGAGACAGTGTTCACCCTAAAGAAAGGGCACTGGGACCCTCATCTCCAGCTGCTGCTGCTGATTCTGGAGAGACAATGGCAAGACTTGGAAAAGAAAGCAGGAAGCCCCCACTTCTCTCCTAACATCCCAGCCTCCCTCCAAGTCCTCCCCTGCCAGAACCTAGTAAGGAATCAGCCACCGAGGGAGCCCACACCACACAGCAAAGAGACGCTGGGAACCACCTGGCCTGGCCCCGCATCCCTGGCCACTCCGGCCCCTGTCTGAACTTCCAGCCCTGGTCTTTCCCTGGCCGTCCAGCAGGACCATGAGCAGCCGTCCCTGAACCAGTGACCTCTCTCAACTCGGCCAAGACAAACAACCAAGCACACTGTCAGAAGGCCAGCCCACCCGGAAGGGTCCACAGCATTGACGGCTGCCCTGAAGGAGCCACCGGCTGCTGGCATGGAGCCTAACAGAGAGGCCCCGGGCAGTCTGACCCACTGGACCCAGGGCGAGCCCCAGACAAGGAGCCTTGCCAGTAGAAGTGCTGGCTCTCTCCGCCATTCCCAGGAGCTTTCTCCCCAGAGAACCTTCCCCTGGGCAGGGCAGATCTGTGGGAGTCAGGAGAGGCTCCTAGAGTGTTGTCCAGATTGGCAACACTCAGGGCAAAGGGCCCTAGTGCGGAGGAGCTCCAGGACCCTGGCCTTTGCCGCCTCATCTCTTTCCAGCCCCTCCCCTGCCTTGTCCATCCCTGCCAGCCAGCTCCTAGCCTCGGGCCCTCTTTGCCTCCTGAAGAGACCAGCCTCTCCCTCAGTCACCACCTGGTCAGGGTCCCCCATCTCAGCCAGAATGGACGGCTGCTCAGGCCCCACACAGGCCCCACCCCATTGGACAGGGCCAGCCCTTATACCACGTTCCACAGCACTAGCTCCCTGTGGCACCACTTCCTGTCCCCTGGCCACAAACTGTCCCTAGAAGATACCAGCGGGATCCCAGAGTACAGCCTCAGTGGGATCCCCATCCAGAGGGGCCAAATATCATGGGTCTGGGACTCCAGTCTTCAGACCTCTTTCAAAGAAGGCTGGATTCTTTGAGCTTTGCTTTTTCACCTCGGCACTATTCACAGATTCCCCCCACCAACCTCTCCCCAGCACTGCCCATCTGGACTCTCTCTCTGCCCCAGTGATGTTGGGGGGAGGCATGGAAGGGGATGTGAATTAATTTGAGCACCGTCCTCTCTGACAGCACATATTTTAGTAGTGTGTCCTATGTACCAGGGCAGTGGGGCATCTCAGGATGACAAGGGGTGCCGGTGGGGTCAGGGAGGAGGCAGGGTAGTGGGAAAAGCCTTCCCGGGGAATCCTGAGGGCAGGTTGCTCCCTACCCTACTGGGAGAATTTCTGGGGCCTGGGAGGTGATGGAGCAGGAAATAGGTGAGGATGAAACAAATACACGTCTGTCACCATTTGGTTCAGGCTCCTGGCAGGAATGCCAGTCTGTGGCTGGGCCACAATGGAAGGCCCAGAAGGTAGCAGGCGGTGCCACCTTCATGGGCATCTGTCCCAGGAAGCTGAGGCTGTGAGCAGCTAGTGAGTGGTGTGTAGAGCAGCCCCCTCCTCCTTTCTCAAGTGAGTCAGTGACATGTACCAAGCACTTGCTTTATGCCAGGCTCCGTGCTTTACTCCAGGGACAGAGACCTCAGGGCACAGTCCTGCCTGCAGGAGCTCAGAATTCCAACAGGAGGCAGGGAAGAGACAAAGAGAGACAATGAAAGTGGAGAGTGACCCTAAGGGAGGTGTGCTGGGGGCTTGGTAGTCAAGGGTGGCTTCCTAGAGGAGGTGACATGGTCTGGTCCCTGCCTTTCAGGGTCTGGTCATAGATAGACTGGGGATCAGTTGGGGAAAGCAAAGCAGGCAATCCATCAACCAGTACTAAGTGACCTGGTGCCTAAGGAAGGGCTCATCTTCTGGAAGCACAGATGAAGGTTTCAGTTCAAACTGAGGGTACTGAGTGGACCTCCCTGGGGTAGCTTTCCACTAGACTCAACTCTCTCTGGGTTCTAGAAACATCTTAAGGCTATAGCCTAAGTTCCATAGAACTCCAGACTTGCTCCAAGAAATCAGAGCCTTAAATAAGCCAGAACAGGGGCTATGCGTGTACCCCTTGAATTCTAGCTCCATGCTCTCCGATGCAGTAGCCACTCACCACGAGTGACCATGGAGCACCTGGAAAGTCGTCAGTTCAAAATGAGATGTGCCAAAGTTAAGTACACATGGCATTTTGAAGACTTCGCACAAAGAAAAAAATATGAAATATTCCTTATGTGTTAAAATAGTAACATTTTAGATATTGTGTGTTAAATAAAATATTTTACTAAACTTAATTTTACCTGTTTCTCTTAACTTTTCCAGTGTGGAGACCAGAACATTTAAGATTACGTGGCTGGCATTTCTCTCAGGCAGTGCTGTTTCTGTTCACACCTGTGCTGCTCTGGGTCCAGCTCCTTGTGGGCTCTTGCCTCGTGAGTGCTTCTCATGGGTTCACAAAGAAACTGGCGGCAGCATAACTGGCACAGAGGAACATGCGCCAGATGCGGCTAAGCCCAGAGAACCAAGCCCTGGAACCTTCAGAACTCATCAGTGACTGGAAACTGGTCTCACCCTCCACTAAGAACAGCTTCTGAAATAAATGAGGATGCACACCATTCTCCTATTTGAAACTCAAGCTGGAAAACCCCCAAACCTGAGAACTCTCAAAATATATTTGCTCTGTCATCACAGAGCATTCACAGATATTATTGCCACTGCATTGAGGCTGACAGAGATGCAACCGGCCAGGACTTCAGTTCTGAGCTGCTTCCTCTCCCACCTTGCTGCTGAGCAGATGGTTCTCAGTGATTAGACATAATAGAATGAGGCTTCAGCACTGATTTTACTCATCTGTCTACGTAATGCATTGTCTGCAGACACCAGGCTTTCCTTTCCTGGGAAGTCTTTTCCTTCCCTCTTTGGATTCTGCCTCCACTGCACTGCCCACGTGATCTGTCACACTTCCATTCCTCTCAAAACACCATTACAGATGTTTATTTGCTGAGGCCAACTTGGGCACATTTGAATACTAGGCTATATTGGAGTGTTTTGCTGCCCTGCAATACAACCCGGTTACTAAAAAAGCAAAGGCATTGAACCTATGTTTAAAACCTCAGCTCATCTGATTACTCTGTTAGTGGAGAGTGAAGGCTGATGCAATCCTAAATCTGGCAGCTTCAGCTACCAGGTGCGACAGGAAGTGAGCAAAGTCAGGCATCTGAGAAGCAAGACACAAGAAATGGTTGTCATGGCACCAGTGAAGTCTGAGGGCTGGAGTGACATCTTGGGGTATCTGGGACCTGACTCCTGCACCCCAGTGCCAGGTACACACAACTGCTCAATATCAATTAGTCAAAGGAACTGACAAACTCAGTATCAGCTAGTCAAAGGGTGGAAGAGTTGATTATAGAATGCTCAGGCCCTCTGGATCCTAGGGGCTTCTGTCGTATCTTCAGAGACAGAGATGTTGCCCCAGATGGCTGGGAGCTGGCCTGGCTCTATCAGTCAGGCCTCAGTGTTGCTCTAAGCTGGCCTGGCACCCACAGCCAGGCCATGATGTTCTCATGTGGAACACGATTTCACCAGTATCAACAACAGACAAGGCCACTCCGTGACCATGATGAAGACAAAACCAAGACTATAATCACATAGACAAAACATATTGTCCACATCACAAAAATTGCCCAACATCATTAATGAGTAACTGCCCCTTCTTTACCAATGGTAGCTTTAGATTCACTCCATTCCTCTTACTTTCTAGGTAAGAACTGTTAACGATATCCAGTTATAGAAGTAGCCCTGCTTACTGAAGGTATCCAATCCAGAGCTAAGCTCTGCTTCCTTGGTCCTAAACCCTCTAAGTCCTAATGCTGAGATAACTGCAGCTTCCCATGGCGTGTGATTTCCCTTATTTAATGGGTAAATAAATCCAACTTTGTTCAACTGTGTGTGTGTTCCTGAATGGTCTTTGGCTAAAAGGAATTAACAGTCCTCAGCCATAAATGCCCCTTCACAGGCTAGCAATGCCTCTGGTAGCCACTATGCCTAAATCATAGGTAGAAAGGAGGAAAAAAGGAAACAGACAACAAGAGGGAGAAATCAAGGGTTGTCAAGTTCCATTCCAGGGTGACAAATAAAGATGACTTCTACAAAGGGCACTTTCCTGTGGCCCACCCGAGGCTATATGCAATGTTCTCCTCCTTCCTCCTACCAAAGAAAGCGCATCAGAAGACAGAAATGGATTATTATAGGATTAACCATGAGCCTACACACACAACCTAACCATTCACTAACTCCAGTACTTTAACAAATTACTTGTCACGCAAGTTACAACTTATGGACACAGTTAAGGAACACAAACTATTCAAAGCCCTATAATCACCTTGAAGTAGGAACAAGGCCTAGAGCCAGAGAAGTCTGTTCCGCTTTCCAGTGGGTGACCTGAACAAGTTACTTAAACTAAGCCTCTGTTTCTCACTCAGCAAATTATAAGAACAAACACCATAAAGATGCCATAAGCTAACAGGGCAAAAACCCAAATAGTACCTGGCACACATTCAGGTTCAAATATGATAGCTCCCTGCTTCCCCTCCTTGCCACTTTAGGATAAAATTTGAAACTACTTATAATAGTTCAATAAAAATAGTACATCAAAGCAAAGCCCAGTCCCTGAAATAAAAGGTAGCTTCTTGGAACGATTACTCCAAACTTAGCTTTTTTGTGGAGCTTGCCTGTCTCCATTAGAATTTTCCCATAAAAAGTCGCAACATGCCATGTCTGGCACTTCTTGAGAACAATATAAGAGTATCCTCCCAGATACTACAAAACCCCCAACCTGAAGACCAGGGGTTCCAGGGCTGGCTCAGTCACTAACTAGCTCTGTCTGTGACAAGTGACTTATCCTATTCAGGCCTCCTTCTCCACTGTAAACTGACAGCTTATTTAACTGTAATTAGAAGCACTTTAATGGAGTCAAAGCCAGCAAAGACTCCACGTAGGAAGCTGTTGCCAGAGTCACCTGTCAGCCACTTTTCCCACCCATGACTCACCTCTTGCCCACCTGCCCACTGTGTTCCTCCACTACATCATTCCTCTGTCAAGGTGCCTGTCAGGCTCACCAGGCTGGAAGCCTCTGGAGCACAGGAGGATCTTACTCATCTGTGTCCCATCCTCTCCCGAACTGGCCCATGATGGGAGCTCAAACAGTCTGATTAATGAAGAATATATAAACTTAATGAGAGATTGTAGCTGAAACCAAACTGAATAGATTTTATTCAAATCAGAGTGATTTTCCTCCTTTGATACGTTCCAGAAGTGTGACCGCTTACCTTCGTTATAACTATTTCCCAAAAACCAAACTTGCAGCTCACCCTTGCCCCTGGGATTCATCATTAATCACATGTACTGGCATGTGGGTCACAGGAAAAAAATTGTTTTTTCCATCTAATTTATTCCATCTAACTCCCCAGAAAGATCGCATTTAATGAGCTTTAATGAAGAATCTTTAGTCAAAATGTACCTTGCTGTACGTGTGCCTAAAGCATAGCAGGTGTTTTGTTTTCAAGAGAAGAAAACCCTAACATCGACATTCAAAGAACTACAGATCCATCACAGGTGCGAATGCCTGTGAAACCCACAGAACATTTACATGTGATGTGGTGCATGCAGGTGTTTTTCAGAAATTCAGCTTAACTTTGTTATCTTTATTCCTAAATTTAATCCATGCCACAAGAGCTTTAAAGGATTATGTCAAAAATTAGTTCTATCAAGATCTCAGCTAAGATGTAGTGCCCGTTTTGTGCAAAAATTATAACCCAAATTAAAAGAAAATAGAGTATTCCTAACAATAGGCTTCCTAACAATATGTGAGGCAACTATTTTTAAAGAGCACCTTGAGAGTGAAGAGGGAATTCTGAAAGAAATAAGCATCTTTAATGCCTTCTCTCCTGATTAACTTTTATTCTACAACTTGATTTAGCAAGAATTTAGATGCCAACATGTCTGATCATTATTATCCAAGCATCAAAATAGAGAGTAAAATGAGGGAAATGACTGTTCCAAGTATTGTGCAAAGTTAGCAAGGGGAAATCAGGGTTCTCAGCATCAAGACCCTTTAATAGCAGGATGGATTCCTTTGAGCCTTGTCTAGAATGCTCACTGAGCTGGTCAGGCCTTTCCTTTCCCTGTTATGAGGCTCTTTTCTGGAGAGCTGACTGTTTATTAAGCAGATTGTCTGCAGATTACAGAGTTGGGGGTGCTAATGAGGAAATTCAGGTTACCTTTTTTGCTGCATATCAGCTTCCATGACTAAAGAAGGGTTGACTAATATAAAATGTGGAGATAATCTGTGACTTTTGTTTATCTGTGTTACCCTTCATGCATGAAGAAAATTAATACCTTGCCTGACAAAGGGCTATGGCATATTTCCTTAGATAACTGACATATCTGGAAGACAGCGCTCCCAGAAATAATGAAAGTATTTACCTATTCTTTGGTTCAAGATTTCTTGAGTGAATTCCACCCCTTATCACAGATCTGATGTACGCTGGGTGGGCAAAACTGATTCCTCTTCCATCTTGGCTTTCCTTCTGTGGCCATTTAAATTTAAATTCTACAATAAAGACAAAAGAGTCAAAATGGCACCACACTGTTTTATTTAAACCTGCAAACAATATAAAGAGGTAAGGACTTCTGACGCCAAACCATGCAAGTAATAACAAAGGAACAGAGAAAAATATTAATAACAAAATCATTAAAAATAAAAAAACAAAGTACTTCACATTTCACAGCAGTGCTTTGGCAGTACTGGCAAGCATTTCTGGTCAACTGCTTCCAACAGCAGGAATATGAAGAAACCCCCAGATCTTAGCAAAAGTGTAACCACATTTTCTCCCTGACAGCTTACATTCCAAGTCATTCCATACCATACCGCTCCACTCCACAGTTTTATAAACCTGATCTTAAGATGTAACTAGGTATTATGTGTGCTCACAATAAAAACTAACTAAAAACAAAACAGAGGGTAGCAGACAAGTAAACAAAGTTTCCAGTAAGGCATCAGGAGATCACTGCTGGTGGGCCCCTCACTTTACCAGCCTAAAGAAATTTTGATTTTTATTTCTCAGCAAACTCAATATTCAGAAGCTTTACCAGCAGACTCAAGTCAAAGGTTTTAAATACAGTTCACCTCTTTTTTTTTTTTTTTTTGGTAAATATTTCATATAAAACATGAACTCAAGTTCTACTTCATTTAAAAAACTGAATATTTTAATAGTAAAAATATATGTTTATATTTCTCTTTTTAAAAAGACATTTAATAACGATACTTCATAAGACTGGATTTAACTTCCCCTCCCACTCTTTCCCCCACCCCCCGCCACAAGTTGTCCACCCTGGCAGAGATACATTAAGGCAAAGGCTCCTAGAGAGGTACGTCCACCTTGGCTGTGGGCTGGAGACTCAAGGTGAACACACTCTGCTCCTTGCAGGGTCAACAGAAAGGCTTCTCCCTCATGTTCACTGAGCCATCCTGCATCCCAAAGTAGACTCTCTCGGCCATGTTGATGAATAGGCCTGTGTCCACCACACCTGCAGGACAAAGGACAGAAAGAAACATTGTTTCGGCCTCCCAAAGCAAAAAGATACTCAGACTGCAGGGTCACTGGAAGCAACTGTCATACACAGCATTGGACGAATGACAAATCTAAGGCCTTTCTCTCCCACAGAGCAATGAAAAGAGATTCTGATTATCTTCATTTCTTCTTGCCACCTCTTTCTCCCCTCCCACTTTGGCCTTCTTTCTGTACCCAAACATGCTAAGCTTTGTCCTGCCCTGAGGCCTTTGTTCATGCTGTTCCCTCTGCCTGAGCCAGTCATTGTCAAGCACTTCAAGGCGCTGGCTCGGCTCTGTCCTTCAGACATATCAGATGGCAAGTCATCCTCTAGAGACCCTCCATGACTACTCCAACCAAGGAGCCCCACTACCAGTTATTTTCAATCACACCACCAGCCTTGAAAGATTTCCTCGGAATGGGAGGAGATATTTACAAAGCATATTGTTAGGTAACAGGGGTACCTTAATGGCGCCGGTTCCGGGTTCTTCTCCCCTCCTTGACCGGGCACTGTCTGAACCCGCCAAAGGAGGGCCAATCAGAAAGAAGCATCTCCCGCCTTCCCTTGGGCCCGCCCCACGTACGCCCAAGGGATATAAAACCCAGCACACCAGCAGCTCTCTCTCTTCTCTTCTCCTCTCTCTCCTCTTCTCTTCTCTCTCTCCCCCGTGCGACCTGACCTCTACCTCTCCAATAAAGATCTCTTGGCTGCCACCGGTGTCGTCTCTGACTAGCCTGTCGCCCTTCACATATACCTGACAAATGACTCATATCAAAAATATAAACAATTTATAAATCATCAAGAAAAAGACAGAATCCCCATAGAAAAATGGGCAAAAGACTTGAAGAAGTACCTCACAAGAGAAGCTATCCAAAATGGCCAATAAACATTTTAAAAGATGCTCAAATTCATTCACTGAAAGGAAATACAAATTACTATTACAAGATATCACTACACACACACTGGAGTGAGTGTAATGAAATTTTGCTGGGATGCAAAGACATTCATACACATTGATGGTAAAAGCTGAGCTGGCAAAAGCACTTTGGAAATGTTCATCTTCCAAAGCTGACGGATTCACACCTAACCATTCAGCAATTCTACTCCTAGATATGCCACTGTTAGGCATATATATGGTCATCAAAAGACATGTGTAAGATGTTGATAGCGGCACTTTTCCTATTAGCTAAAAACTGATAATACCCAAATGTCCATCATGAGTAGAACAGAGGCTGGGTATGGTGGCTCATGCCTATAATCCCAGCACTTTGGGAATGAGGCCCAGGAGTTCAATGGAGCTCCAGATGGAGCTGGTGGAGCCCAGGAGTTCGAGACCAGCCTGGGAAACATAACATAGAGATGGCAGCTCTACAAAAAATACAAAAATTAGCCAAGCATGCTGGCACATGCCTGTAGTCCCAGCTACTCGGGAGGCTGAGGTGGGAGGATCGCCTGAGCCCAGGAACAGAGGTTGCAGTGAGCCATGATTATGCCACTGTACTCCAGCCTGGGTGACAGAGCAAGATCCTGCCTCCAAAAAAAGAAAGAAAGAGAAAAAACTAAAAGAGTAGAATAGATATAAACTTTTTTTCACACACATACAGATGATGGAATATGACTCGGCAGTGAAAATTAACAACTACACACAATCTTTACCAAGAATATTTACATATATGCACACATACTTCAATGACATAACACTTTAACTGTAAGAGAAAAGGTATAATGGACCAGGTATGCAGGGAAACAGATACCTACACACACTGCTGGTAGAAGGCTAAGTGAGTACAAGCTACAGACGGCAATTTGGTACCATCTAACAAAAATCACAGGCACATTAATCCTTTCATCTAGTGATTCCCTGCTAGCAAAAATCTGCAAACATAAATGACCACTAGTGGTGATCCAGTTAAGTAATAATGTTACATAGGTAAAGTGGAATACATGCAGGTATTCAGAAAAAAAAGAAACAAAGAAGCTCTTTTATAAGCCAATGTGTAATAATCTCCAAGACAGGCAAGGCAGGAAACAGAACATGTATAAACCAGGCTACCGCTAGTGTAAAAAGGGGTGGGGTGGGAGGAGTTTCAATTTGTGTGTTTATGAAAGTCCATCTCAAAGGCCACACAATTTTGGTAACACTGGCTGCCTCCAGATAGGGTAACTAGTTGGTTGGAAAAGTGGCAAAGAGGATTTGCCACTGTTTAACTCATAATTTTAAACTACACAAATTCAAAAGGATAAACACAATGAAAACTTGCAGGAAAACGGCAATAGAAGACAGGATTAATATGCAGCACCCACTTGGACAGACAGAACAGTGTGTGGAGACGCACATTGTGAACTTTTGCTCCAAGAACCACCACAGGAACATACCAGGAAAACCAAAAGAATTCACAGACCCTTTGAAAGAAGTGGCTTGCTGCTGCAAACTCCGTTAAGACAGCCAAAAAACTGTGAGTTCCCAAAGTGTGAGGGGGGAAAAGTTTGCCTCTGAACATACATCCCCACTGGGGAACCTGAAAAATCCAGATCACAGGAGACGGATTTAACCTTACCTAGAGCTGAAATGGATTTAGAGAGCTGAGCAAACTATAAAAGTAGAAGCAGCAGCAGAAAGAGCCCTGTAGACACTCCCAGTCCCCAGCTTGAGTCCAAGGAAGCCATCCCTGGCTTTATCTCACAGGGGTCCTTGGGGAAGAAAAGGCAGCCAGCAGAACTGGGGAGGGGCCACAGGGTGAAGGAAGCTTCTAGCTGAACTTCGTAATAATTTCAACTGAGCACAAATTTTCCTGAGCAGAATGTGGTGGGGGACAAATGGGAAGTGCAGATACAAATGAAGAACCCACAGCCAAAGGTGCAGGCAGGCAGGCAGGGAGGGGCGAGGCCTGAGAGGCCTGCCTGCTTTCTCAGTAGGGAGGCCTGTAGCCTGGGGCAAGATGTCAGCCCTGCTCACCATGGTGGGGCATGGCGGGACTGAAACTGGCCTTGCTGGCTGTGTGGCAGCTGGGTGGGGGTCTATCACTGCTGGCTTTCTCCTACTTCCCTGGCAGCCTGTATGACGCAGAAGAGGCAGCCATAATCCCCCTGGGAACATAACTCCACTGATCTGAGAACCACTCCCCCGCCCCCCACAGTGGCCACAGCAGGCCCTGCCCAAGTAAAGTCTGACTCAGACCCACCTAACTCTGCCCTAACCTGATGGTTTTTCTCTACCCGCCCTGGTAGCCAAAGACAAAAGACATAAACTCTTGGGAGCTCTATGGCCTTGCCCATTACCTAAGAAACCAAAATACTTATCCTGGCCAACGTAGACAAGCTTGTATCCCCCCTATACTACTGCAGCTGATGCTTTCTTGAAAGCACCACCTCCTGGCTGAAGGCCAGCCAACTCAAGCCACTACAGAAACTCGTAACAGAACAACCCTGCTCCAAAAAGAGGAAAACAACAGCTAATTCCACCGCCTGCAACATCCTGGCTAACCAGAGATCCTGAGTCTGTCCACGTGGCAACTTCACTGCTAGCATAAACTAGCATTCAAGAAAACCAGTGCACTAAACAAAAATACAACCAGGGACTCCCACAGAGTCCACTTCACTCTCCTGCCACCTTCACCGAAGCAGGTGCTGGTATCCACAGCTCGGGGACCTAAAGACAGATCACATCACAGGACTTTCTGCAGACATTCCCCAATACCAGCCTGGAGCCCGGTAGCCCCAGTGGGTGGCTACCCCCAGAAGGGCATAACCACTGCAGTCCAGCTCTCAAGAATCCTCATCCTTAGGGGAAGGTGAAGAACACCCCATCAAGGGATCACCCTATTGGACAAAAGAATCTGAACAGCAGCCCTTGGGTTCCAGATCTTTCCAATGAAACAGTCTACTCAACTGAGAAGGAACTAGAAAACAAATTCTGGTAATACGACAAAATGAGGTTCTACAGCACCTCCAAAAGATCACACTAGCTCTCCAGCAACGGATCCAAACCAAGAAGAAATCTCTGAATTGCCAGATAAAGAATTCAGAAGGTTGATTATTAAGCTACTCAAGGAGGTACCAGAGAAAGGTGAAAACCAACTTAAAGAAAATTTAAAAGGACTCCAGAGAAACAGATATCATAAAGAAAAGACAATCAAACTTCTGGAAATGAAAGACACATTTGAGATATGCAAAATACACTGGGAAATTTCAACAACAGACTAGAACAAGTAGAAAAAAAGAACTTCAGAGCTCGAAGACAAGGCTTTCAAATTAACCTAATCCAAGAAAGACAAAGAAAAAAAGAATCAAAAAAAATGAACAAAGCCTCCAAGAAATTTGGGATTATGTTAAACAACCAAACATGAGAATAACTGATGTTCCTGAGGAAGGAGAGGAGAGAAATCAAAAAGTTTGGAAAGTTTACTTGAGGGAATAATTGAGGAATACTTTCCTGGTGTTGCTGGAAATCTAGACATCCAAATAAAAAAGCTTGAAGAACACTCAGGAAATTCATTGCAAAAAGATTACCACCTAGGCATATAGTCATCAGGTCATCTAAAGTAAGACAAAGGAAAGAATCTTGAAAGCTGCCAGGCAAAAGCATTAGGTAACCTATAAAAGAAAGCCTATTAAATTAACAGCAGATTTCTCAGCAGAAGCCCTACAAGCCAGAAGGGATTGGGGTCTTATCTTTAGCCTCCTTAAACAAATTAATTATCAGCCAAGAATTTTGTATCCAGCAAAACAAAGCTTCATAAATGAAGAAGAGATACAGTCATTTTCAGACAAACAAATGCTGAGAGAATTCGCCACTACCAAGCCAGTCCTACAAGAAATGCTAAAGTGAGTTCTAAATCTTGATACAAAACTCACAATATGCCTGAATAGAACCTCCTTAAAGCATAAATTTCACAGGACCTATGAAACAATATTGCAGTGCAAAAAAACAAGGTATCCAGGAGACAACTACCATGATGAATAAAACAATACCTCATATCTCAATATTAACGCGGAATGTAAACTGCCTAAATGCTCTACTTAAAAGGTACACAATGGGCCAGGCTCAGTGGGAGGCCAAGGCAGGCAGATCACCTGAGGTCAGGAGTTTGAGACCAGCCTGGCCAATATGGTGAAACCCTGTCTGTACTAAAAATACAAAAAAATTAGCCAGGCATGACGGCGGGCACCTGTAATCCCAGCTACTCGGGAGGGTGAGGCAGGAGAATCGCTTGAACCTGAGAGGCGAAGGTTGCAGTGAGCCAAGAACATGCCATTGCACTCCAGCCTGGGCAACAAGAGTGAAACTCCGTCTCAAAAAAATAAAAAGATACACAATGGCAGAATGCATAAAAATCCACCAACCATGTATCTGTTGTCTTCAAGAGACTCACCTAACACATAAGGATTCACATAAACTTACTGTAAAGGGGTGGGAAAAGATATTCCACACAAATAGAAACCAAAAGCAAGCAGGAGTAGCTATTCTTCTATGAGACAAAACAGACTTTAAAGCAACAAGTTAGAAAAGACAAAGAGGAACATTATATAATGATACAAGGATTAGTCCAACAGGAAAATATCACAATTCTAAATATATATGCACCTAACACTAAAGCTCGCAAATTTATAAAACTGTTACTACTAGACCTAAGAAATGAGATAGATGGCAATACAATAATAGTGGGGGACTTCAGTACTCCACTGACAGCACTAGACAGGTCATCAAGACAGAAAGTCAACAAAGAAACAATGGAATTAAACTATACCCTGGAGCAAATGGACTTAACAGATACCTATAGAACTATCCACCTAACAAGTACAGAATATATATTCTTTTCCTCAGCCTGGAACATTCTCCAACATGACAGGCTACAAAACAAATCTCAATAAATTTTTAAAAATCTAAATTATATCAAGTATTCTTGCAGATCACAGTGGAATAAAATTGGAAATCAACTCCAAAAGGAACCCTCAAAACTATACAAATACATGGAAATTAAATAATCTGCTCCTGAATGATCTCCGGGTCAACAATGAAATCAAGATGGAAATTTAAAAATTATTTGAACTGAATAATAATAGTGATACAACCTATTAAAACCTCTGGGATACAGCAAAAGCAGTGCTAAGAGGAAAGCTCATAGCCTTAAATGCCTAAACCAAAAACTCTGAAAGAGTACAGATAATCTGAGGTTACACTTCAAGGAATTAGAGAAACAAGAACAAACCACACTCAAACCCAACAGAAGAAAAGAAATAACTAAGATAAGAGCAGAACTAAATGAAATTGAAACAAAAATACAAAAAAGATAAATGCAACAAAAACCTGGTTCTTTGAAAAGATAAAATCGATAGACCATTAGTGAGATTAACCAAGAAAAGAAGAGAGAAGATCCAAATAAGCTGAATTACAAATGAAATGGGAGATATTGCAACCAATACCACAGAAATACAAAAGATCATTCAAGGCTGCTATGAACACCTGTATGTGCATGAACTAGAAAATCTGGAAATATACAAGCCTCTTAGATTAAAGCAAGAAGAAACAGAAACTATGAACAGATCAATAACAAGCAGCGACACTGAAACAGTAATTTAAAAAACTGCCAACAAAAAAAGTCCAGAACCAAATGGATTCACAACTGAATTCTAACAGACATTCAAAGAATTGGTAGCAATCCTACTGAAACTATTCCAAAAGATGGGGAAAAAAAGGGAATCCTCTCTAAATCATTCTATGAAGCCAGTATTACCCTAATACCAAAACCGGGAAAGATCATAACAAAAAAAGAAAACTACAGACCAATATCCCTGACGAACATAGATGCAAAAATCCTCAACAAAATACTAGCTAGCCAAATCCAACAGCATATCAAAAAGATAATATACCATGATCGAGTGGGTTTCACACCAGGGATGCAGGGATGGTTTAACATATGCAAGTCAACAAATGTGATATACCACATAAACAATTTAAAACAAAAATCATATGATCATCTCAGTAGATGTAGAAAAAGCATCTATCAAAATCCAGCATCCCTTTATTATTAAAACCCTCAGCAAAATCAACATAGAAGGGACACACCTAAAGGTAATAAAAGCCACCTATGACAAACCTACAGCCAATATTAGACTGAAAGGGGAAAAGTTGAAAGCATTCCCCGAGAACTGGAAGAAGACAAGGATACCCAGTTTCACCACTTCTATCCAACATACTACTGAAGTCCTAGCCAGAGCAATCAGACAAGACAAAGAAAGGGCATCCAAATCAGTAAAGAGGAAGTCAAACGGTTGCTGTTCACTAATAATATGATCATATACCTAGAAAACCCCCAGGACTCATTCAAAAAGCTCTCAGATCTGATAAATGAATTCAGTAAAGTTTCAGGATACAAAATCAATGTGCACAAATCAGTGGCACTGCTATACACCAACAGCAACCATGTAGAGAATCAAATCAAGAACTCAACCCCTTTTATGACAACTGCAAAAAAAATAAAATACTTAGGAGTATACCCAACCAAGGAGGTGAAAGATCTCTACAAGGAAAACTACAAAATACTGCTGAAAACTACAAAATACTGCTGAAAACTACAAAAACTACAAAATACTGCTGAAAAAAACCACAGACAACACAAATGGGACACATCCCATGCTCATGGATGGGTAGAATCAATATTGTGAAAATGACCATATACTGCCAAAAGCATTCTACAAATGCAATGCCATTCCCATCAAAATACCGCCATCATTCTTCACAGAACTAGAAAAAAAATCCTAAAATTCATATGGAAAAACAAAGAGCCCACATAGCCAAAGCAAGACTAAGCAAAAAGAACAAATCTGGAGGCATTACATTACTTGACTTCAAACTACACTATAAGGTCATAGTCACCAAACAGCATGGTACTGGTATAAAAACAGGCATATAGACCAATGGAATAGAATAGAGAAGCCAGAAATAAAGCCAAATACTTACAGCCAACTGATCTTCAACAAAGCAAACAAAAACATCAAGGGGGAAAGGACACCCTATTCAACAAATGGTGCTGGGATAACTGGCAAGCCACATGTAGAAGAATGAAACTGGATTCTCATCTCTTATACAAAAAATCAAATCACGATGGATCAAAGACTTAAATTGAAGACTTGAAACTATAAAAACTCTAGAGGACAACATTGAAAAATCCCTTCTAGACACCGGCTTAGGCAAAGATTTCATGACAAACAACCCAAAAGCAAATGGAACAAAAACAAAGATAACTAGGTGGAACTTAAAACAGGGAACTTCTGCACAACAAAAGGAACAGTCAGCAGAGTAAACAGACAACCCACAGAGTGGGAGAAAATCTCCACAATCTATACATCTGAAAAAGGACTAATATCTAGAATATATAAGGAACTCAAATTAGCAAGAAAAAAATCCCATCAAAAAGTGGGCCAAGGACGTGAATAGACAGTTCTCAAAAGAAGATATACAAATGGCCAACAAACATATGAAAAAATGCTCAACATCACTAGTGATCAGGGAAATGTAAATCAAAACCACAATGCAATACGACCGTACTCCTGCAAGAATCAAAAAATAATAGATGTTGGCATGGATGCAGTGAAAAGGGAACACTTTCACACTGCTGGTGGGAATGTAAACTAGTACAACCACTGTGGAAAACAGTGTGAAGATTCCTTAAAAAACTCAAAAGTAGAACTACCATTTGATCCAGCAAAACCACTACTGGGTATCTACCCAGAGGAAAAGAAGTCATTATATGAAAAGGACATTTGTACACACATATTGATAGCAGCACAACTTGCAATTTCAACAATATGGAACCAGCCTAAATGCCTATCAACCAACGAGTGGATAAAGAAAATGTGATATATATACACATACACACACACACCATGGAATATTACTCAGCCATAAAAAGGAATGAAATAATGGCATTCATAGCAACCTGGATGGAGTTGGAGACCATAATTCTAAGTGAAGTAACTCAGAGATGGAAACCTAAACATCGTATGTTCTCACTTATAACTGGGAGCTAAGCTATGAGGATGCAAAGGTGTAAGAATGATACAACGGACTCTGGGGACCCAGGGGAAAGGGTGGGAGTGGGATGAGGGAGAAAAGACTACGCATTGGGTACAGTGTACGCTGCTTGGGTAATGGGTGCAACAAAATCTCAGAAATCACCACTAAAGAACTTATCCATGTAGCCAAACATCACCTGTTTCCCAACAACTACTGAAATAATTTTAAAAATTAAAAAAAAAACTCCCAAAGACAGCTCCCAATAAACAAATGAAATGGAATAGTGATCGAGTGACGAAAAGCCAACAGGCAGAGCAAAGAGTTGCTGAACACAAATAAAGGTCCGTGACACCAAACTGTGCCTATGCAACTGGATCCTCCCAAAGATGAGCAAAGTAGCCACTCAAGACCTGTTTTCAAAATGTCTGCAATATAAGGAGAAAACTTCCACTGATCCAAAAAACAGTTAAACCAGGTTCAGAAAAGGCTTTAAAGAAAGAGCAGAGATGAACGGGCAGCAGTCTAAGGTAAGACTTTAGAGCAACTTCTCTTTAAATTACTGAGATGCTGGGTGTGACTGACCTCCCCAAACTCCCCAATAAAATATAGTGGAAAGAGCAGAGGATGCTAAATGTGAACCTAGGGGAAAGAACTCCAGTAGCCCTGGCCCTTCAATTCAGTCACTCTGCTCTGGGTGGAACACAACAAAACATCAAAGGGAGTTGTTCTCGAAGCGTCCTCACATACTGTGTACGAATGCACATCGTAATAGAGATAAACAGGGAAACTCGCCCTACTTCTGTTCTCCTGATACTGGTCCAGCCGTCAATCTAATGGACTCAATCAGGAAAAGAAAAAATGAGAAAAGATACAGCAAACCACTCTGATTGTCCTGTAGATATCGCATTATATGATTTAATAGTTGGCCTCTTTTATCATTTTCCTCACTTTAAGTTCCTAACAAAACTCTGAACGTCTTTAGGATGCAGCTTCTACATACTTTTTTTTGAAGAATCACATATGAGGGAAATTTCCTTACAAAGGACATTTCAGAATCTTAAGAAGCCAAGAAAGGTCTAACCAGGAGCAAGAGTGACACCTAGTGGGCACTGCAAGAAATTCACCTATACGGCACCCACATTGGTGAGCCCTTTCCTCCTGGGGCCCTGGGTTTGTTTGCATTATCACCAAGGGCAAGTTCTCCCATTTTACTAACAGTGATTTGCAAATCTTCTCTTCCTCCTACCTTCTTGGCTGTTTAGTTCTTCCATTAAAGAGAGAACACTAACCAAGAAAATGAGTATAAGCCAACTCATCTTTTTGACTTAACGTGGTAAAAGACTGTCAATAAAAAACTAAAATAAAATAACAAACTAAAGTAGAATTGGGGCCAGGCACAGCAGCTCACACCTGTGATCCTGGCACTTTGGGAGGCCAAGGGAGACACTGAGGCCAGTTCAAGATCAGCCTGGACAACATCGTGAAACCCCGTTTCTATAAAAAATTCAAAACTTAGCCGGTCTTGGTGGTGTGCGTCTGTAGTCCCACCTACTGGGGACGCTGAAACGGGAGAATTGTTTGAGCCCAGGAGGTCAATGCTGCAGTAAGCCTTGATCACACCACTACACTCCATTCTGGGTGACACAGCGAGACCCTATCTCAAAAAATAAATGAATAAAGTAGAACTGGAAGAACTAGCTTTTCATTACACAGCTTATATTCACACTATTTTAAATCCCAACTAGCACAGGTATATCTTAGAATCTTAGTATATTTAATTAATAGTAACAATAGTACCTTTCTTTCAAGGGATTTATTCATTCAACAAACACTTTCCCTTCTGCAATGGGCACTGTTTTAACTCATTTAATCCACCCAACAACCTTATAAGGTAGGTACTAAAATTAACTAGCCCCTTCTATATAGGAAGAAACTCAGGCACAGAGATGTTAACTAACTGCTAAAAGGTAGCACGCCAGAGCACAGCTGGGTTAGGATCCTTATCCAGAATACTTTGCTCCATTAAACTGGCCTGAAAGGTCCTGTCACCCAGTTCTGGCCCAAGAATACTCCGTGACAGGGAATATTCCGTTAGCCTCTTAGTCTCGCAATATCCTAAGAAGCTGATACCTCTCAAGACTGCCTCCTCCTTTTAACCCCCCTGTATGAGCCCTTGATACCTCCTCTAGCCTGGACCAGGACTCCAGCCTCATAACTCATCTCTACACTGCCCACCCATCCTTCACGCAGGGCCCCATCCTGGCTCTTATTCCATCATTCCCTGGTACAGCTGCATTAGAGGCTCCCCAAGGCTCTAAATGTTCATTTCACACAGCCTCTCCTCGCCTGGTGCTTCAGCAAGTAAGCATTAAACATTCGGGGTCTAGTGGCAGACAACTTAGGGTGTCCATCTTGGTGCTGTCTTTGGGCAAATGGCTTAACCTTTCTCAGCCAGTGCCCTCCTCTGCAACTACCTCATCAGAGTGGGAATCAAAGGAAACATT
The DNA here is from genome assembly GCF_009828535.3 of Hylobates moloch. Lineage (NCBI taxonomy): Eukaryota > Metazoa > Chordata > Mammalia > Primates > Hylobatidae > Hylobates > Hylobates moloch. Next base: position 30,018,714 of record NW_026652290.1, on the reverse strand, counting down.
TTTAGACACTTAGCACCATGTTTAACTTATGTTATGCCAAGGCATAGATGAAAAACCACCTCTACAGCATAGAACATCCTCACATTCTCCCAAAAAGAAACTTTTTGTGCACTCTAGACTCTTGGTATTCCTCTAGTAGAATTGGGCACATTCTATCTTATTTGTAGGCATGGCTTCTACACATACACACAGATTTCCCCAGGTTTACATCAATTCTACTTGAGGACAGATTACAAGTCCTCCAGATCGAAGTATCCCCTGTAACACACAGCACAACATCTTGCCTTTGGCATGCATCCAATGAATGTGGATTAACTGAGTCACTTCCCCCCTGCTTAAGAAGACAGCCCACAAAAAAAGGCTGCAGTCTAGCTCCCGGAAGGAAAGTTTCTACCCAGGGATGATGGCCTTATTTCAAGGCAAGTCCCCTCTGAACTTCCATCAGCTTCAGGACTATCCCAACTCAAACAGGCTGTGAAATGCGCAAGCAACAAAGCTGCTAGGTAAGCAACAATTGTTGGGGGAAGGGAATACGGCAAAGGAGGTGCAGTTAAAAACCCAAACATGGTATAAAGGGAATTCTTCCTTCCAACCAAGCCTTACAAAGCCCATGTCCATTGTGCCTTCTGTGGCCAGATGCAGGGGCCAGTTACGAAGGGCATGGGTGTGTATATGCCTGGTGAACGCCACTCATGTTACCTGGGATCATTTTGATAGCTGTGTTCACTTCACTCCATTTGTGTACCCGGTCAAACTTCCAGTCCAAGATAAAATTCCCATTATCTGTCACCACAGGACCCTAGAAGATAATTTTCCACAGTGACCAAGTATGCAGATACAGGTAGGCAGAGAAGGACAGGAAAGTAGAGGGGATAACCAAAGACAAGGATGCATTTTAACCTGCTCCCACTTTATGCTTTCCAGAAGGTGTGCTGTGAAGTGGTAATAAGCAGGAGCTTTGAAATCAGAAAGACTTAGATTGGAGTCTTTTTTTTTTTTTTTTTTTTGAGAGAGAGAGAGAGAGAGAGAGAGAGAATATAAGCCTCTCAACAAATGTATCAAGCTATTTTTACTCACATGAGCTCCCACTATGACTACGTGAACACGTCACAATTATCACCACATTCCTATCTGATTTCTGGTTCATTGTTCTTACTTCCTTAAGTTAGTCCAAAATTCATTGTTCTTATCTGCTTCCTTAAGTTACTACTTGGCTAATAAGAAAAAGGGCAAGAAACAGAGTCCAAAAGACAATAAGAACACTAGCAGCAATGTGGCTTTCAAATAAGAACTCTGACAGGGTCAAGGTTGAATGACTTCTCAATTTCGTGCTGCATTTCTTTCATGCGCCAACAATCTGAATGTCAGTCAGAGCACTGTACAACCACTAGGAATAGAACTACAGTTTTTTTTTAAAGTCACAGAAACACTGGGGACAAAATATATCAAAATAAAAATGTATCAGGGTAGGGTGACAGATCTTTTCGATATCCTCCAAAATGTTTATGTAGTTACATATGTAACTGTGGTTAGCTTCTGGATTGCTGTCTTTGCTTATTTGTTTATTTAAGTATAAAAAAGAGGGAAAAGTTCTGCGCAATCCACTTTAGAAGCTAAAGAGAAACACGAAAAATTTGGACCATCTGGAGTGTATTCCTGGGGAAGAGTTCACACACCACAAGAAATTCTACTTCTTGTCACATTTAACCACAGAATGAGAAGAAAGAAGAGGGAGAAAAGAAGTTACACCATGGAACCTAAAAAACTTTCTGCTCCAAACGGGTTCCCAAAGCCAGTGTTTCACAGCTGCCAATCAGGGTGTTCCAGGCCTCAGGCACAAAGGTCAGATTACCTGTGGGATGTCAGAACCTGAGGCACAGGGAAAGAATCATTCCCCTATCTGTACAAAGGAGATGCACTGTATTAAGTGTGGTCTTGTCTACACAAGTTTGAATGCAGAAACTAACAGGCCAACTCTCTGAAAATAAACAAATACATCAATTAAAAATAAACAAAAGCCAATTGCCTGGTGGAGACACACAGGACCTAACTGGAACAGAAGGGAGCACACCACACTGAAAACCTGAGTGCACCCAGCACACCCCTGGCCCAGCCAGGCCACTCACAGCCTTGTTGACAGCCATTCGAAGTTCAACCACGCCCCCAAACTTCTGGCTCACAGCTCGGCTCACTGGGACATAGGCCATTGGGATGACCTCGATGGGGATTCCCTTGTGCCACTGATCCCCCAGATTCTTCGAATCTTTCCTGGAAAGAAGGAGTCAAAAAGTACAATAAAAGTAAATAAGTTCAACAGTACAGGCAAACACCAAATTCAGGAATGGGGTTAATTAGATGGTGGGAAGGCAAGGAAAGTGATCAGGGGCAATATACACATGGGGCTTCAAACGAATTACCTGTTTTACTATATAGGAAAAGAGCTATTTGAAATAAATATGACAAAAAATGTTAAAATCTGATATTGCTGGCTTGTGGGTATGCAGGTGTTTAATATTTATGCTCGTCCTGTGGCTATATTTCACAAGTAAATATACACATATAGCCGGGCGCGGTGGCTCACGCTTGTAATCCCAGCACTTTGGGAGGCCGAGGCGGGCGGATCACAAGGTCAGGAGATCTAGACCACGGTGAAACCCCGTCTCTACTAAAAATACAAAAAATTAGCCGGGCGTGGTGGCGGGTGCCTGTAGTCCCAGCTACTCGGAGAGGCTGAGGCAGGAGAATGGCGTGAACCCAGGAGGCGGAGGTTGCAGTGAGCCGAGATCGTGCCACTGCACTCCAGCCTGGGCCACAGAGCGAGACTCCGTCTCGTAAAAAAAAAAAAAAAAATATATATATATATATATATATATATATATACACATATACATATTTGAAATTAACATGCTCAGCACAAGTGCTTTTGACTAGATTCCTTGAAGGAGCATCTGAGAGCCTGGTCAAAGACTATCAATGACACCAGTCACCTGCGGCAAACCCTGACCCAAGAAGAAGCAGGGCATGCTGAGTCACTGCCCGTGGGCAGGGCACATCCTGCCTCCTCTGAGGCTCCCTGTGAGGATACAGTGAGTGACATGACACATGAGAGCATGCTCTGCTAATAGGGTGACAAGCTGTTTCCCCGTTCCACTGAACACATGAAACAATGCTAGAGATCACGGCTGCAGACAACTGCTGTGATTAGCAACATCTACCTTCAGCCTAGAAGCAGAACATAAGGTCTCCTAGACACTGTACTAAGTCCTAGCCATCAGTCTCAGAAGGTCAGAGAGTCCCTGCAGCTCTCCATTTCCTCTTTCACAAAAATGGGGATGAGGCTTGGGGGTCCAATCTACCTCCTCAGTTGGCAGTTCAGACACCAGAAACTGTACCTGAAATCAGCGATCACGATGAAGCGACTAGCATAGCCAGCCACAATCTTCTCCTGGGTCAGGCAGCCTCTGCAGATAGGAAGAAAGCAAAGGAACACAGGAGTAAGACAAAAATCTCAGTTTGGGAACTAAGGTCAAATACAGGAATCCCAAATCCACTCAGTCCTGGCACTTAAAGAGAAACTTAACTTTTAATTTTTAAAGGGACATTCCCAGTCCCATCATGCTGCTCCTAGTAAATGGACTCTAGAAACATTACCCTGTGTCTGGGAGAAACCTAGAAAGCAGACAAGGTTCCCATTCAGGCCAGGCATAATTCCATCCAAATGCATCTGAGACGGAGCACTGTGTTCAGGGAGACGTCATCTGGACATGGCATGAATGGTTGGGTCTAGAAGCTGAGGAGGGCACGCTTTGAACAACCTGCAAGTCGACTATTTGCCAATGAGGGTGATGAAGTGGAGAGAGCCCAGGGCACTGAACCAGCAGATCTGGGTCCAGATCTACCTCTAGGGTTTAGCAGCTAAACTATCTCACATCTGCAGTTGACAGGATTAAGTAACACATAAGAAAATCTAATAAACAGTAAAGTGTGATTTTAAACAAATGCTGCATCACTCAATAGTTTGCTTGATTATAAGAACCAGCAGAACAGGATTTCACCTTTTTCAACTCACCATTCCCACCACTCCCCAAATCAGCACTTAAGAAATACCCAATTAATGTTTTCCAAAGGAACAAATAATATCCCTAACTGCTCACAGAGGTAAGCACGGCTTTAAAGCAAAAGTCACACACTGGTACCCACAGACCTAACAATCTAGCCCAGTATTATTTTGATTTGGCCTTCAGTTTTTAAAGTCTGAATCAACAAAAGAACACAAATTCACAGAGAATCCATTACGATGAATGATCTCACTAAAGAGGCCCGGGTTCCTTGTCACTAAATTGCTGCTAATGACCAGAAATGCTGAGTTGGGTCTAAGGCCATATGCTATCAATATCCTAGGAGAAAGACAAACTTGCATATGTCACAGTGGCAATTTGTTTACTCTGTATCCATCTTGCTTTGCTAAGGATTAACTGGCAGATACTCTTTAGCACAGAAGCCCCCATAACACTCACCCGCCGCCCTTGATGAGATTGAGATCAGCATCTACTTCATCAGCACCATCGATGGCAAGGTCAATCTGTATCGGGGGGAAGGTAAATATATAAAAACCACTTGAGGGGAGCCTCTGCTAATTGCCTGAGCATGCAATAGCTTATCAGATACTCAGCAGCCCTATTAGCTAATTCTAGTACTCCCATTTAACAAATCAAGAAATTGAGCTACAAGAGGTTAAGCTGCTCCACTAGGATCAAAGGGAAACAGCATAGGACTTGGGACTCTAACCGGGGTGCAGTTCTTACCCACAAGACTATGTTCTCTTTTCTGATTGATGGGCTTCTCTGTGGACAAGCTGGCGTTATTTAGAGCATGCATTCTCAGTGTGGGTGCTATCACCTCCCCCAAGAGGCAAAAATTAGTTTTTGGTGGTGAATAAAAAATCTTAGACATTACAATGAGTTTTGTCCCACCAAAGGGTCAATACAGTAATATCTGTGCTACTAAATTCCATTGGGGGTGGGAAAAATGCCAAAAAAAAAAAAAAAAAAAAAAAACTGATTCAGAAGTCTCTGTACTAACTGTGAGCAATCTCACAGGCAATTTCAAGTGGACATGAAGATCAAATGAAGAGACACATAAGAAAGTTGATGTGTTCCTGAACTGGAAATTATCTGGGGCATTGCCACTAAGAACCCACTTGTCTAGGCTTGCCCACTCCCTCTATTAGGAAGCTCCACCACAAGCCCCCAAAGCGGTTGAGGGGCAAATTGGTTCATCTAGCTTTCAAAAATCAAAATCAAGAAAGTTACACATTTCTCATCACTCAGGGTACTCTGCATGGACAATGTAGGAACCCCAAGTATATTTTTAAAGACAGCAAGCAGTATGCAGGGTACAAATTCTATTCATGATGCAGTGATTAAGTTGCTTGGCATGGCTGGCATGGCACAGGTATAAAAAATACAGTTCCATATGGGTCATGCTTGCTTCCAGCCTTTTACAGATTCTAGCCTTTGTCTGAAGTTACAGCCAGCACTGCTCTCCCCAGGCCTGCATTAACCCCAGAGCCAGGCTGCACTGTGGCAATTCTCAGGGGTATGGAAAGTGGCAACCTTTTCTGTCTGGGCTCCAGGCCCACCTTCAGCCCAAACCACTCTCTTCACAGCTGCTGAACACATGATCAGCCTGTGCCCCTGGCTCTGCCCACAGAAATCCCCAAGTCCTTCCCATAGTTCTTACTAACCCCCGTGAGGCCCATGTGTATGAGAGAAACATGGGCTACTAGATCACCATCAAGTCTCAATCCCCTGCCTGGTTTTCCAGGTGCCATAAAACCATCCCACTTTTCCTATCCAGCTTTGCTTTCCCTCTGCCCACTATGCACCAACGCAGTCCACTCACTCTGTCCTATCACCCCAGCCAGTCCGAGCAGTGTCCATTTGCCCACATGGAGCTGTTCCTGTGGTTCCCATCTACCACTCTCTGGAGTGTTCTCTCCTGCCCTTGCCACCTGGCCTTTACAGCCCAATTCAAACTTTACCTCTTCCCAAAAAACTCAAACTAGCATTAGTCTAGAAGAGATGTGCCTGAGTTCAAATTCTGATTCTGCCACTTAAAAACTGTGGCATTAGCCATATGACTTACCCTCTCTGTGCCTTTTTCACATCTATAAAATGGGAAAATTATGGTATCCTATCTTCAAGAATATTGGAGATGAAACAGTTTAATACAGGTACAGCACTCAGCACAAAAGCTGGTACCTAATAATGGCTCAGAAAATGCCAGCTAGGGTGTGTGATGCTGCTCACCCTCACCAATGTCCGTCTCCTCTGGACTGCCCCTGTGTTAGTCTTTACCACAAAAGTTAGTTTTAATGTTTTCAAATGTCCGTGGCTGCCTCAGATGATTCTTCCTTATTTCCACTTAGTGGCAAGCTCCATGAGCTGGCTCACTCTTATACCTCTGCACAAAGACCTCAGAAAGCCCTGGATGCAGCCCTGGGCTTGCCTACTTCTCTTCACTACATTCACACTGAGCCCTCGGGGTTAAACCGCAAGGAATGTGGTTGAAAGGAACCACCTCAGCACTTGTGACCTCAGCCAAAATTAATACTCAAGGTCCCAGGAGAAAACTTGGTACAACTAACTGACATCTTCCCTAGATTTGACAAGCTATCTGGAGCCCACGAACAAGTGACAGCCATAAAAAAGCGGACAGAAATACTCAGTGGTCTGCCTCTGAGTGGCGATCTTACCTCTGGGTGTCGATCCAGATCACTGAGGGTCAAGCCATACTGCAGGATGAGCTGGCGGGCCTGCGGAGGACAGGGAAGAGCAACCACAATCATTTACTTGAGTTCATGGCAAGGATTCTCAGAATTCTTCTGGATTTAAGTGTCCCAAGTCCTGCCCAGGCTCTCTCCCAAAGCCCAGCATGGCCCACCAAGAGGTAGGAGATCTAGCCCCATGAATGGCAAAACTAACTGCTGATTCAACCTGGGAGCTGGAAAAAGGCAAACAGCACAGCAAAGACCCTGTTCCAATGTGAAACTAAGAGCTCCTCGTCAGTGACTTGTGATGAAAGAGAATGCCATGGCATCCTAAAGCTTCCAGCAAAACAAGTGCGACAAAAAATTCCTAACATAGGCTGGGCGCGGTGGCTCACGCCTGTAATCTCAGCACTTTGGGAGGCCGAGGCGGGCGGATCACAAGGTCAGGAGATCGAGACCATCCTGGCTAACACAGTGAAACCCCATCTCTACTAAAAATACAAAAAATTAGCTGGGCGAGGTGGCGGGCACCTATAGTCCCAGCTACTCAGGAGGCTGAGGCAGGAGAACGGCGTGAACCCCATGGGGCAGAGCCTGCAGTGAGCCGAGATCGCTCCATTGCACTCCAGCCTGGGCAACAGTGAGACTCTGTCTCAAAAAAAAAAAAAAAAAAAAATTCCTAACACAAAACCAAATCCACAACTTATTAGAAAAGCTTTTAAAACAATCCAATGGTATAAAAACAGACTGAGGAAGATCACTATGAATGGACATGGAGTAGTTTCCAGCCCACACTGTTAAGTAAATATGAGGAAAAGAATATATACACTTAAAAATGCCAGAATCCAGAAAGACTAAGTGAGGAAGTCAGCAAATTTAACACACTCGACTGGGAGAGATTTAGGATGTTTGTGAAAAAGTCAGCACCACTGACTTTATAGTCATGCTTCAGAGCTAACCTTCTTAAAAAGGTGACAAAAGGGGAGAACAGTGGTAACAGCCATCACATGGCTCTGAGCAGGATTCGTAGCTGGAATAAAGATACCTCAAACCTTCATGTTTGAATGCCCAAGTCCCAGCGATGTGGGTTTATGTTGATGTCATTGCTTATAATGCACAGAAACCAAAGGATGGAACACTTTTTTGTAAAGACAAGCCTTCACAACATTTTCTGCTAAAAACAAAAAGCACCTGAGATTAAGATCAGAAGGTCCAGGTTCTAATCTTAAATGAGCCAGCCCTGTGACCCTTGGCAATTTTTCTCATCTATAAAAAGATAGGGACAGATGAAATGACTGAGGCCAACCTTCTAATCTAGAATCCTAAGACTCTATGGCTAAAATATAAAGATCTTGAAAATTGTAATGTTAGATCCTGATTCAAACAAACTAAAAAATATATTTTTAAAGGATAAGACAATAAAAAAATTTGAACCCCAGACTTGATGTTATTAAAAATTATTGATGTTATTAGAAATTATTGCTTTTAGTATTGTTGTGATGTTTAAAAGACTCCCCATTTTTCAGAGAGACATATGAAATATATACAATGAAATGATATTATGCCTGGAATTTGTTTCTAAATAACAAGTGTCAGGGGGATATTTAGGTATGGATGAAACAAGATTGGCTGTGAACTGATAATTATTGAAACTGGATGCTGAGTACATGGAAGTTCATTTTATTGTTCTCTCTCCTTTCTAAACTTTTAAATTTTCCATAATAAAAAGCTAAAATAAAATGCTGGCTGAATAAGCAAGTTCAAAAAAAAACTTATGATTTTGTACTTATTAAAGAGAAATATATGCTGAAAAGGAAAACAGCAAAAATAGTATTGCTAGATTATTTCTTAATTCTTAGATTTCTCCAAAAGTACTATTAGAACTACGCAGCCGTTAAAAACAAAAAGCGAGAGAGAGATCATGTCCTTTTCAGGAACATAGATGGAGCCAGAGACCATTATCCTTAGCAAACTAGCACAGGAACAGAAAACCAAATACCACATGTTCTCACTTGTAAGTGGGAGCTAACAGAAGGCAACAATACACACTGGGGCTAACTGAAGGATAGAGGGTGGAGAGTGGGAGGAAGGAGAGGATCAGGGAAAATAACTAATGGGTACTAGGCTTAACACCTGGATGACAAAATAATCCGTACAGCAAACCCCCATGACCTGGGTTTACCTACATAACAAACCTGCACACGTACCCCTGAACTTTAAAGTTTAAAAAAGTAAAAGTAGTATTAGAGAAACTATCCTAACTTCAGATCTGAGACTATAAAAACATTGGAAAGTGGCCTCGGAGAGGGCCCCAATAATCCTCACCTCCTGATATTCATCCCTTTGGATCATCCCTTCCCATTATCCCAGAGTTGGTCTGTGTCAGTGACCATGGCACAAAGCGGAGGTGATGATACGACACTTCTGAGATTAGTTTATAAAGAACGCTGCAGAGGGAGGGCAGGGGTAAGGCTGCAGACTGGCATGCTCCTCTCTCTCTCTCTCTCTCTTTCTCTCTCTCGCGCACACACACACACACACACACACACACACACACACACACACACACACCACACACACACACACACACACACACACACACACACACACACACACACCGGGGTATTAAACCAATCATTAACACATCGCAAACAGCCATGCGCAGTGGCTCCTCATGCCCGTAATCCCAGCACTTTGGGAGGCCAAGGTGGGTGGATCACTTGAGGCCAGGAGTTCAAGACCAGTCTGACCAACATGGTGAAACCCCATCTCTACTAAAAATACAAAAATTAGCTAGGCGTCATGGTACCTGTAACCCTAGCTACTCAGGAGGCTGAGGCAGGAGGATCACCTGAGACCAGGAGGTGGAGGGTGGCAGTGAGCCGAGATAATGTCACTGCACTCCAGCCTGGGCGAGAGAGCAAGACTCCGTCTCAAAAACAAACAAACAAAAAACACACTGCTAACTGATAAGGACATTTTAAAAATAGCTGTCATGTCCTGAACAAGGAGTTGGCTCTCCTTCCCCTAAAAGGCACACTATCTCTCCTTCTTCTCTACCATATACTTATAAAATATTGCATACGTGAATGTAGCATTAATTCTTTGAACATTTGTGGAGTGCCAGGCACCACACCAGACACTGAAGATAGTAACACACACTCTCCATGCACAAGGGCCTCTATATTCTTATATAAATGTATATACCTTAAATCAGGGGTGTCCAGCCTTTTGGTTTCCCTGGGTCACACTGGAAGAAGGAATTGTCTTGGGCCACACATAAAATACACTAACACTACCAATAGCTGGTGAGCTTAAAAAAAAAAAAAAAAAAAAAAAAAAAAACTCAATGTTTTAAGAAAGTTTATGAATTTCTGTTGGACCACATTCAAAGCCATCTTGGGCCATGAGTTGGACAAGCTTGCCTTAAATGATCACTACAACCAACTGAGCTATGCCTCCTCACCACAACCACCAGCCGCCCACCCCAGTACCTGACCAAAGCCTGGCACATGAGAAGAGCCTGGTCGGTGAGCACTGTCTGTTTCTGCAGCTGGGAGGCCCACTGTGATTCCCCTGGATACCCCCATACTCCACCCTCAACTTCTGCAAGCCCTGAGACTCTCCCGTCTTCCCCAACAGACAATAAACAACAACACAAGTGGAGCATCTGTACTCCCTTAAAGCAGTTCTGTGCCCCAATTCACAACACAAGGCTCAGGAATTCTGCCGGTTTGTTAAAATGGTCAACTGAAGTCTGGGCCCCTGTACAATGACTTCAGGATCCCACTAGGAGAGAACACTTCAAGCCTGTTCCCATCAGCAAGTTCTCCAACTCTCCCTTCTCCTCACCTGTGACTTACCTCCCCACAGGAGTGGTCCAGGAGCACTACAGAGAAGTCCTGATTACAAATGGTGTGAGCCTCATCCTTCCTGAATGTTAGGTTGAACTGTGTTCCCCCCAAAAAAGATCTATTGGAGTTCTAGGCCTCAGTACTTCAGAATGTGACGTTTTATGGAGACAGTGTCTTTAGAGAGGTAATCAAATTCAAATGAGGCCATTAGAGTAAGCTCTACATCAATATGACTGACGTCCCTATTAAAAGTGGAAATTTTGACACAGAAACAAATAGGCCCACAGGGAGAACAACATGTGAACATGCAGGCAGAGATCAGGGGAACGGGCCTACAGGCCAAGGAACACCAAAGCATATCAGCAACCCACCGAGAGAGTTAGGACGAAGGCACAGGACAGATTCTCCATAGTCTCAGAGAACCAATTCTGCCAACACCTTCATCTCGGACTTCTAGCCTCCAGAACTCTGAGACAATACATTTCTATTTTTTTTTTAAGTCTGTGGAACCTTGTTATGGCAGCCTTGGCAAACTGATGCATGGAGTTCAACAAACAGCATGAGGGTTTTGACCCACTACTGGCTCAGTGAGCTTATGCAGCCTCTGGTGCTCCACTGAGATCTGCATCTGCTAGACACCAGAAGCTTCTAACAGGGAAGCAAAAGAGTCTCCGGAGCGTGTAGAGTAAACACCCCTGCCTGCCTCTTCTGGCCAAAGCTCTGGAAAGTGCAAGGAGCAGGAAAGCTAATGATTAGCTTGTGATTCTGAAGAAAGGCAAGAAGCAAACCCCACAGCTGGCACCTGTAAACGTCTCATGATTAGGGACAGTGGCACTTGGCAGGCTACTGGTACTTCTGTTTTCCCTTAATTTTACAATAAAACCTGAAAATGTAGTTTTATTATTTCACAAAATGTGGTTTTCAGGTTTTATGGTGCTTACATAGTAGAAGCGTAAACATTTTCCCTTCTACTACCTAATCAAGGTAGAACCAAAGGCAGAGTGAGCAATAAATGCTGTTTTTGGTTTAAACCAGTTCTGGCTTTCAAGTGCTTTACCTTCTTCTTTACCTTCTATCTTTAAAATTAAAGGCCTTTAATTTTAAAGAGCAAATCCACCAAAATCATTTAAATCCCTACAGGTTTACTTGTTTAAAAAGTAGGGCATGAAACTGTTAGGGGTCAGGATACCCCAAAATAAAAGCCTCAGAAACATCCTCAGGAGCTGCCAGGCATGGTGGTTCACTCCTGTAATCCCAGCACTTTGGGAGGCTGAGGATGGCAGATCACCTGAAGTCGGGAGTTTGAGACCAGCCTTGCCAACATGGTGAAACCCCATCTCTAGTAAAAATACAAAAAAAATTAGCCAGGTGTGATGCCATATGCTTGTAATCCCATCTACTAGGGAGGCTGAGGCATGAGAATCACTTGAACCTGGGAGGCGGAGGTTGAAGTAAGCCGACATCACACCACTGCACTCCAGCCTGGGTGACAGAGTGAGATTCTGTCTCAAAAAAACAAAACAAAACATAACAGAAGAAAGAAAAAAGAAAGAAACATATTCAGAAGCAAAAGTTTCTTTCAATTATTCTGCCCTCCTGACTCTGGTCCCTCATGCTCCCGAGGACAGCCTTAGAAACTAGAATCCCTCCTCCCCAAGGCAGGTCACAAACAACAACCACTTTCCTTTTCCCTTTTCCCCAAAGCCAGACATAAAACTGTGAAAGGAAAATACATCTTGAGGCCCCAAAATCACTCAAGGTGGGAACTGCTTAGGGCAAACCTGTTTCCCATTCTATTCAAAGTCACCCCTCTGCTCACTGTGATAAATGCATATCTGATTGCCTCCTTTGGAAAGGCTAATCAGATGCTCAAAAGAATGCAACCATTTGTCTCTTATATACTTATGACCTGGAAGCCCCCTTCCAGCTTCAAGTCTTCCCGCCTTTGCTTGAGTTGTCCCACCTTTCCAGACCAAACCAATGTTCATCTTGCATATATTGATTAACACCTCATGTCTCCCTAAAATGTACAAAACCAAACTGTGCTCTGACCACCTTGGGCACATGTTGTCAGGACCTCCTGAGGTGTATCACAGGCACGTGTCCTCAACTTTCGCAAAATAAACTTTCTAAATTACCTGAAACCTGTCACAGATTTTCAGGGTTGACATTTTGGTAACCACAGAGGGATTCTAAGTAGAGGTACTCCTGACACCTTTGACAAATCTATCAGTGCTTGGTACCAGCATGAGCTAATTTTATGGCTCAAACCAACAGGACAATTTGCTGAGGTCTGGGAGTACACCCTCCAGAGAATCCCTGATCTCCCCAAATCTGGTGAAAATCTAAAGTTTATTTTGCTGTACAACTCCCCCCACCTTTTTTTTTTTTTTTGGAGTTTTACTTGCTTCCAACAAGGAAGGCAAGATTTCCTGTTTCCATGACGATGGAAGGCAGGTAACTCCTTTATGGAGTTTGAGCTCGCTCCCAGCAGGGAATATGAATTCAAGTTTTTTTGTTTTGTTTTTTTTCCTCCTGCTTCTAGAGCGGTATAAAGCAGTCTTTAGCCTGAGACCCATCCCTAGGTAAGTAGCTGAATTGGGGTTTTGTCTTGTCTAAAGTTTAACAACTAGTTGGTCTTAATTTCTCCTTACCATTAGAGCACCCAGTGATCATATTGTTAGGGTTTTTATTGCTGTTGTTTTTTGCAGTCTTTCTCCCAACAGATTTGACCAACTGTACCTGACTTGATCAAATCCAAGTAAGAATTCCAAATTATGGGTAACAAACCCTTTCTAATTTGGCTAAAATTCCTCACAGCTGCAAAAGAGGGAAAAAAAAAACAAAACTATGCACTTGGTTTCTATGTTTGCTTCCTGTCTTAAAAAAACAAACAAATGTTCTTTCATTTACTTCTCTTCCACCCTATACCTCCTCCTTCCCCCTTTGCCATCTGCAGTACCAAAAAAAGTCTAGAAGTTTATAATGACTTGAAACCCTTTAAAGAATTCAGAACAAAGGTGCCACTCACTGCAGTTGGGGTGTTCTGTTTTCTTTGTGGAGTTTCAAGAGTCATGGGCACATTCTTCTTAGGTCTAAAGCTCTGTTTTCCTGTATTGCGTGACCTGACCTCTTTGGCTGTCGGGATACCAGAGATTACCTTGTACTGTGAGAGGATTTGACCATGGCATGTATAATGGCAAATGAGACAAAGGACTGTTATGTCTTTGTTTCAAAGCTAAACTACAAACTAAGTTCCTCCCAAAGACCAGGAATGAACAGGGACAGTGTAAAGGTTAGAAGCAAGATGGAGTCAGTTAGGTCCTATCTTCTTCACTGTCTCAGAATTTTGCAATGGGAAGTTTCATAACTTTAAATAATGACTATCAAACTTTTCATAAATAATCTAGATAAACAATTAAAATGAGTAAATCGGATAAATACTTGTAGACAAACTTGTCATAATTTAGAATCTAAACTTAAATTATAAATATTTCATTATTTGGGTATTTTCCAATAAAAATATATTATAGGAAAATATTCCTTCAAAAACAAGTGTCCTTAAAAAGGTGAACAATTTTTGTTTGGTTCAAAGCTTTTTTAAAGGTTATGTATAAAACAAGGTAAAAGGAACCACAAAATAAGAGAGATATAAAGAAAGCTATAAAAATAACAGGTTTTTTTGGTGAAAAAGCTTAAAGAGAAATAATTTTACATGAGAAAAAATCTTGTATGGTTAATTTGGACCTAGAATAAAATGACTGGTTGTTTAAGAAAGAGGTATGTTCAGGACAAACCAGAAAGTCCAAGCATGTCATGAAGAGTCTAAGGCACAATAAAAAGATAAAAAAAAAAAAAAAACTTTTATATGATCAAGCTGTCTATAATAAAATGGAAATTATAATGGTCTTTCTGGAGATTGGTTTTCATATTTTAAAAAACCATTTATATACCAAAGAATTTATAGAACAGTAAGGGATTGATTTCTTTTTTTTTAATTTTTTTAATTTTTTATTATTATACTGTAGGTTTTAGGGTACATGTGCACAATGTGCAGGTTTGTTATATATGTATCCATGTGCCATGTTGTTTTGCTGCACCCATTAACTCGTCATTTAGCATTAGGTATATCTCCTAATGCTCTCCCGCCCCCCTCCCCCCACCCCACAACAGTCCCCGGAGTGTGATGTTCCCCTTCCTGTGTCCATGAGTACTCATTGTTCAATTCCCACCTATGAGTGAGAACATGCGGTGTTTGGTTTTTTGTCCTTGCGATAGTTTACTGAGAATGATGTTTTCCAGTTTCATCCATGTCCCTACAAAGGACATGAACTCATCATTTTTTACGGCTGCATAGTATTCCATGATGTATATGTG